>NW_026535796.1:44339264-44967646 GCF_028551555.1 Melozone crissalis | reverse complement strand
AGTGCATGCATCCAAGCGAATGCCTGAGGATTGTAAATCAAGCTTCTGGAATAATTTGTTTTAGAAAATAATCAACAACAAAAAGCCCTACGTATCTTAAGTGTGTTCTGGGGAACACATATGTGTTCAAGACTAAGAATAACTTTAAAGATTTACAGGGAGTATCATATGAAGAGGGCAGGGGACCTCTGGTGGCAGAAGCCCACATCACTCAGTATAAATGGAAAGAGATTCACTGACTCCATTGTTTTGTTGAAAACTGATTAATAAACCCTACTGAAAATTAGTACCCTGAGGTAACTAACTGAGCAAGCGGCCTCAAGTCTCAGTTACCCACAAGCACTAAGCTGTAAAGATGATGAGGAGAAAGAGACATTTTCTTATTTCTCTAGCAACTGCAGACCTCATTTTTAAAGAGGGCAACTTTACATTGTATTTTGAAAGGTATCTCCCACGTACATCCACTAAGAGAAGTCCATGTAAATAATCAAATGATAGCCTAATTAACTCAAGGGGACTCTCAGTTTTTCAGGTGCCTCATCTGATTTTCTAGAGCCCTAAGCATGCCCAAGCCCTGTGGAAGCCAGGTTACAGCTGGAGTGTCCATGCTGCCAGGGGAGTGTGGCACTCTGCCTGCAGTGAGCAGTACCTGAAAGGGTTTCTCTCCGGTGTGAACCAGCTGATGCCGCTTTAGCTTCGAGCTCTCCACAAAGGCCTTGCCACACTCTGCACAGACGTGTACTCGAGGGCCATGAGTGTGCAGGTGCTTCCTCATGGCAGAGTTGTCCCTGAACATCTTTGTGCAGCCCTTAAAAGGAACAGTGAAACTCAATTAGTAGATAAGCTAGTTCTCATAAAGAAGGTTTTATCTGCTATAGTACAAGCATTTAAAATGCTTTTATATCCTGAATACTTTCTTAATAGTTGGCCCTGAAAAGAACATCCCTTACATTTACTTCTTAAAAAGCAATATAAGAAAAACTAATCATTTGAAAAGCTGATAAAATAAAACCTAAACCCAATCTCAAACAAAAAGATCCCAAACCCTTTCCTCACTCATTATTGTGAGCCATGTGTAGTCAAATGAATAATAACAGGACAGTCTTATGGAGAAGATGCAGATTCTGACAGAAGCAAATGAATAAACTGAACAAAAGCATTTAACAGGTTTCAGAGGAAAAAAAAAGCAAACACAAAACAAAAATCCAACCAAAAAAAAACAAAAGACAGAAAGAGAGTTCATGGATACCTATGGTGTACTCTTCAAAGGGCTATATTCTGAGAACTATAGTACTACAATTTATGAGTCTTTAATATACCACAGGTTATTCCCTAGTACCAAGTGGTATGTGCACCATCTCCCAACATTCTGTTCTCTTCCTTCTCTGTCCTGCCCATTTCTGAGAACAAATGGAGCAAGAGGGTTTCCAGCACGTAACAACTTACAGGAACTACCTTGTCCAAACTGGCAGCAGCAGCGTGATCACTACCACCCTGGGACAGAGAGTGCCACTGCTACTGCAGATTGAACCTACAAAGTGATACTGGGCAGCAGAATACAGCATGAGTTAGTCCCAGCTCAATCCAAATGCAGAAGACATTAATTCAGGTTCAGCATCAAAAGTCTTAACCTGGAAGTCAACCCTGCATTGACACAGGAATACCACTTTTGATTCCAGAGTATGCTTAAGCCAGCAGTAACTTGGGGCTCTTATTACCTAATCTTTCTACATTTTTTTCACTTCTTAGTGACAACCAACAGATATCTATCATATGTTTTATAAATGTCTCCCTCAAGGCTCAAAATCCCTCATAAAATCCTATTAATAATCATAAATCCTATCTGTACTACTAGTGATACTGTTTAAACTTAAATAACACTAGTCTGCCAACACCACTGTGTTATGAGGCATAAAATTTAACAGTACCTAAAAGACTGGTAAACTGCTAATCTTAAATTCTGCAGGCCCTTTTTTTTTTCCTAAATACATTTAAATAAGATTTGTTTCTTACAAAAAGGGGCAAAATGTCACTTTCAGGAGTTCTCTCTTCAGGCACTAGAACCACTTTGGCTAATTTTGAAGCACTGTGCCATCATTCATGGCACATAGCAGAATTGGGTGGGGCAAAGCAGTGCCAAAATAAACAGATCATCAACTTTTTTTTGCATTTATTTCCAAGTCCCTTCTTGACTCTGAGACAAGCAGGTACAGCTACAATATTTTTCTTTTGTTAAACTGAATTCATGAATGCACAAAGCCTACAAACACTACAAGATAGAAAATGGAAGGACAGAACATTGTTTTTTCCCCTCTGTTTAAATGAAGTTGAGGCTATGAAAAAGTAAATTAAAGAAATGAAGGTAACATTCCTTGGTATAGTAAAAAATAACTGTTCCTGTATCTCTGCATACTGTATTACAAAAAAACATGACACTTTTAGAATGTGGAGAATTGGAAATCAATATAAGCACAAAGAGGAATTCAGAAAATTCCTTACACCATGGCTGTCAAAAGTAGCCTTCTATTCATGCTCTCTAATGGATAACTCTAATAGCTATCTGCCCTGATTATTTGCTTAGGCTCACACTTATCTAGACCAGAAGTCAGCAAGATTGTGTTTATCTCTTTTAGTCACGGACTAAATCAGCTAAAAGAAGCACTACAAAAGCTGGATAATGCAGGAAAGCCACAGGCTACCAATCTAGGTGACTGGCAACATTTATTCAAGACAGAAGCTTCCTTGCTACCAGTGGATCAGAATCACATCTCAAGGATGCCTGCCTCTCTCTCTCATGATGATGCACTTTCCAGCTCTGTGGAATGCAATTCTGAGTCTTCCAATAAAGCTGACTTTGGCATCTGCACCATAAATTGCTGATTCCTGATCTAGACTCCAAATCTGTCATAGTTTCCGAGCAGAGGATATATAGATCTTAGGAACGTACTTTGAACAGCTTTCAGAACATTCTTTCAAGTATGTATTCTTGGGTGTCGGGAAATCACAACAGTAAAAGCAGCATGTTAGGGACTGTGCATCATGGTTACCAGAAGATTAGGGATGCACTAACCTTAAGACAAGGAATGGGAATAATATATTATTCAGTGAAAGGTTTTAAAGGAAGCCTCTAGAGAATGACAACTAAAATACATTTAACTGAGTGTATACTATTAACAGTAAGATATTTTAGTTATTCATTCTCAAGAGAAAACATCAATACAAAAGTCTGATCTACAAATTACTATCTACTCAGAATCTGAGCACTTACTTTGTGAGGACAAGCTATCGTTCGTGGAGCATCATCTTCTTTAATTTTTCTTGGTTTCATTCTTAAAGATAAAAAAAACAGTACAAAATATTAGTAGAAACACATTAGTAGACTGCTCTTCTCCCCTGAGTGCCTACATAACGAGCACATTTTATCCCCCAGTATTACATGTGTCAATGGTATCCACTTTAACATTTTCAAAACCTTCATAAAAATATTACCAGTATAATTCAGCATTTGAAATGCTCTGCTTTCCAGAAGGACCTCTCAAATACAGAATAAGACATTTAATACAATCTTCTTAATCCTCTGAATATGTGGAAATTGAGATTCTTTTTCCCTGACATATGCTAATTGCAATTAGGAGGTTTTGTTTGAAAACTCCATTTGTGCTGTGCCAGTACCCATGTGGCCTATTTAGCTTCACTTCCTCTCCATCCATGCAGCAGGACATGAAGGAGTATAGGTTCAATCATTCTGCAGTATTTTCATCACACCAGACTTCTAGAGAAAACCCTATAGAAGCAGGGAAAGCAGAATCAGGCAGGTTGTGGAATCTATACAGATCACATAGGCATCCATTTCAACCACAGAAATAGTAATTATTCTCACTTTAAGGTATTGTGCACACAGATTCCACTCTTGGCACCTGACAAGCAATCACCAATTTACCCCTGGTCACTGAGAGGGATCTTCATTATTTTATGGGTGCCACTAACCTCCACTGCTACATAAGGAGCCCAGGAAACTCTTGCTTGTATGTGTTAGATCTATTACCTACAGTAAGACTCTGTACAAAACAATCTTGAATAGTGTTATAACAACTACCTATCAGAAAGTCAAAAGAGCCAGATGTGATTCTGGGGAACTGCACTGCACTTTCAGCTGTCTTTATTTCTCAAACCTGTGGCGCTGTCTTCAAAAAATTAAAAAGAAAATGTTTATCCCCATCTAACTATAGCAGTAGGTGGGTACAAATAAATAGACCCCCATACAGCTGAGATTCCCTTAGGTAAGCAATGAGATTTTGCACATTCCCAAACCTTGCTGTGGAAGCAGAGCCAGTGTGCTCATGTGGGTTTACTGAACTGCTTTTCCTGGCAATACAGCACAGTTCTGTGTCACAAGGTGCCTACATATCATACCTCCAAGTTAATCCACAGGTTTGGTGCTATTCCCTAGTCTCAAACTGAATAAGGAGCTTGAAATTAACAACATAATTTGATTTATCAGAATTCCAATTCTGGTACACACTCAATGTTCAGAAAGAAAAGTGTCTGTTGCTATCCATGACAGTTTTAATCAGCATGAGTTCTGTTTCTGGAAACTGATACTGAAGAACGAGGTTCGGGGAAGAGATTTCCAATGCATATATGTACTTTTTTACATCTCTTTTAATTAATTTCTATGAAAATACCTAAACAGCAACTCTTAAACACTCAAAAACTTCTCAAGAGCTGTAGGGAAAATAAACTAAAATGCCTCCATTCTGACCACAAAAGCATTTTGTTTCTGCAAGCTGAGTCCAGACTTCTTTGCTACTGTCACTCTCTTGAGGCTGAACTCTGCTTTCACCTGTTTCCTTCACATGGACTGCTGAGAGAAGAAGGTGAATTAAGGCAAGAGCAGTGAAAAATCTCCCTCAGAAGTCCTGAAGATCCAGGAAAATCATCTCACAACTCCCAGTGGAGCAATATGCGATGGACAAGTCTCCCATGGCTCTGTGTCAGCTATCACTGGTCCCTGACTCTGAGCCCTTTCAGCACTGCAGATGTGGCACAGTTCAAGTGATCACCTACAGACTAAAGCACTTGACAGCCCCTTCACAGACAGCACTAAATCCCAAGGATTTAGAGGTTTATTTTGCTCTTTTCTCTAAGTGGGCACATGGGAAACTCCTGCTTGCCTCAGCATCTCCAGACTACACTTGGCAGGTACAGAGGGATGCTGAAGAACACTACAGTCTCCTGCAGGTTACAAACACATTTACAGACATTAACAGTGGCTTGTGAATGGGTGTAAAGTATCTGTGCTGACAAAGCTCCTCTTGTGCACCACAACCAGCAGTACAACTAAGATTTCATCAACTTAAGGGCAGAAACATTCTGAATACAGCCAACTACATCTGTTGCTGTACAGCAGTCTTCTCATTATCTTAATTTTCATGGTAACTACCTTTTCCAAGACTACAGACCAACTCAGTTGACCTTATTGATTAAACTTAATCTATATAATCCAATTGGAATACAGAATGGCTGTGCTGTTTTCAGTTTACAAAGTCTCTCTGAGTAAAATAGTAAAATATCTGACTCCAAACAAGTGATTGGGATTGACTGCACTCTCCAGTGAGGTTCCAGACTCAATAGTACTACAGGTATTGAGGCTGTAGGAAAACACACACACACACACAAAAGCTGTCTTTTACAGTACCCCTATAGAAAGCTTTCAGTTACTTTTAACATGGGATTCTCCTTATTATGTCTCTGTGATATTAAAAAACAGGAAAAGGGACAGAAATGAGTAATTGTTAAAATGGTCACAGAAGAATGATTTGGCAAGATGGGACATGAGAGAACAGTGTGTCATGATTTAATTCCATTACAGAACAAACATCCTTAGGAGACAAAGCTGGTGCCAAAACCACCTCCTTTTAATTCAATCAACCTGTTAAATCTTGGCTGAGTCATCCCCCCCAAAAAATGAAGCAAAAAAACTTTCCTAGGTCTGAGATCTGTGTCCCTGACAGGATCAGAATGTGTAAAACCACGATTGTTCCAAAGTCTTAACTGGTCACCTGTAAAGGGAGTGACTAGACCAAGAGAATTGCTAACAACAGATGTGGCAAATAGCTCCAGTGGGCAGTGCCTGCATTTTCAAGCTTTGTGTTAAATCCTCTTCCTGACTCTTGTCTCTTACCTCTGGTATTGAGTCAATCTTCGAGAAAGAAACACTGCAACAGTGTCATCCCTAACAGGCTGTTGAGGTAGAGTGAGGAGGAAAATACCTGGGCCAGTGCAGGAAGGAAGCTTGAGGAACCGATTGCAGGTGGACTGGATGGTCAGACATGGGACAGACTGCAGCACCAACATACACCTTACATTTTTCAGTTCAGTGTCTGAGCAGGCATAGAACATGAGTGTTCATCCAGGTCTTTTTAATGTTCAGGCTTTGTTTATAAATTAAGCAGTATCAGCCCAGTAGTATACTTGAACATTTGGACACAAATGACAAAAGGCTTCAGTTTAAAAATGAGTAATTTTACATCTTCTCATTTTTCATGGAAGCACAGCAAGTTAAGCCTAAAATGTGGAACAAGACTGTACAGCAGCAGACAATGCAAAAGAAGAGATGGCAAACAGTGTCCAGGCTGTATCTCAGTGCCACAGGCAGGAGGAAGCTGCTGGGTCCTTTGTACACCTGGATTAGAGGCACAAGGGCATGAACACCACAGGCACAGCTACAGTAGGTCATTGTGTCAAAAAATGTCATCCTGCTCACAAAGCTGCAGAAGCCATATGGACAATCCCTCAGAGAAGAATGTAAAGACTTACATATTCAATGTATTAGAAAAAAGGTTTTGGTCTTACTTTAAAATTAACTTTCTGCAAAAGGAGACCAGACTAGAATCCGTGCTGTTGATCTTAATTACACTGGTGCAGGTAGCTCTTGCTGGTGGTGGTTAGACTTTTGGCTCCCACCCAGTAGAGCATCTCTACCAGCACCATCCAAGTTTTCTTAGCCTGAAATATTAATCAAAAACAGAACTCTAACAAATATCACTATTTAACACAACTACAGACACACACATTAATACTGGGGTGGAACTTCAGAAACAGTTGCCTTTGCAGAAAGTCAATTTACACAGCAAGACCAAAATTTTCATTTCTGCAGTGAGTTTACTTTCATTGCACTGAGCAGAGGCAACTGCACATCAATTAACTGTGACAATCTGAGGGGTACCTTGTACCTTTGGCATCAAGTCACTGGGACACTGCAATTAAAGGCTAGGTCTTAACTTGCACTGGGGGAGTGGAGGGAGGGAGTGGGCGACGGCAGAGGAAGCAGGAATGTGTGCAACCCAATAGCTTTACAGATGAGCTGCACAAAAGCACACTCCCTTATCACGCATAAGGAAGACTGAGTGAAATCACACATATTAAATCACTCAGGTTCTCAAAACAAAGAGAACAATACTGTGCTCTATCTGAAAGTTAAACCTAACTACCTCCTTCCATGTACACAGCTGAACTGAGAGTACTTCAACCTAAGAGAACCTTAATCCCCACCCCAAATCCCTGTCCAACTCCTCAACCTATAGGCTTGTCAATTGATGCAATTTTAAAAGTCAGCCATAGAAATGGTGTTAAAGCTGGGAAGAAAGGCAATACAATTCAAATAACAGTAGAGAATTTTCCCTTTGCTCCATAATCTCCTTTTTTGCCACTGCTAAGGAGTTTTGTGTTCTCAGGTCCTTTCTGCTCCCTCTGTACATAAAGCTAATCTTAATAGCTTTACTCTCTCTCTCTCAGGCAGCTCCTTTAACACATCCTAGAGGTCTCTGATGACCAGCAATGATGTTCACCTGTGCTGAGGGCCACCTCCCCTCCACCTCCCCAGGAACAGTCAGAGGTGGAGGAAATGATTCTCTCTCACCAGTGTTAATGGCACTGCTGGTGTGCTCCCCTCATTCTGCCATTCCCCTTGCACTGCCCTGCTGAGCAGAACCAACTTGAGTGTCACAGCCCTGTGTTACTGCAAGAGTTTATTTGTGCTGAACAACTCCTGGAACTGGCTAGACTGGCTTTTGGACAAACAAGATGAAAGGGGAGTGGCACAAGGCGTCCTAGGAATCTCTCTATGTACAACCCAAGAACAGTCAGTGTCTTACTTGTTTCAGTCACAGTTAGGAAGAAAACTGTTATAAGAAGTTCTCTCACTCCGTGATTCTACTACTAGGTTTGTCCCAGTTATGAGGAATATCATATGTGCAAACAGGGACACTGACCTGTGCAGTGGGGCAGAGCAGGAGGTGTCCCCTCCCCTAGAAGAGTACTGGGTAAAGCAATTGTCACTTTACTGTCCTTTAAGCTTCTCTGTAACAAGAACCATACAAAAGCACACATCTTATAAAGAGGCCTAAGTCATAAATCTGGATGACCAGAAGGCTTTGTCACTTCTAAAAAGGGTGTCTTATTTCAAACTCTAATGCAGTTTCCTCTCCTTTGTTTTCCATAGGTTTGGAAAGGGGATAGAAAGGAAGGCAGTTCTCACAATGGCTCTCCTTCAGAAAAGATACCAAGATCAGCAGAAAATAAAACCACAAACAAAGTTTTTACCACCAGGACCCATTACTGTGCCAATTTCCCAGCTACAGGATATTCCTTCTTATTTCTTTGTTTTACTGATGTCTGTGTTCTGTCTTCAGCCAGTTCAGTTGTGTACTTGGAGAGCAAGAGGGAGGGAGGGGGGCAACTAGGGATATCATTTTTAGTGGCTTCCTTTGAGGGAATTTGCCATATGCACATTCTAGAAATACCCCTGCTACCTTCCTAAGTTTTCACTACCAAGCAGCTATGATTTCTTCACAGCTAACTACTGAGCTGACATCAATTTAGATTTGAATGAAGCATTTTACTCCACTTGAAGGGATTTCCAGTTTCCCAGTCAAAGGTATCAAATGAAAACATGGTAATTTATTAGGTTCTGTCCTTCTGAGCAATCATTCACAATTAACATTTCACATTTTGATATGATTGCAAGAGAATTCCACCTTTTTGGTTTTTATTGTGTTTTCAGAGCATGCTAAAGAAAACTCAAGACTCCTAAAACAGAATAAGTAACCAGTAAAAAGTGATAAACTGCCCACCAGGTGTAACTTTTCGCCATCCATCTATGCATTACTGAACACGTCGATGTTCTGACAGAGCCTATTTATTCACACTGTTTTCAATGGAATCATAGAATGCATAAAAGCTTTTCCAGGAAAAACTGTCAGAGTTCCAGTTAAAGGATTCAGATTCCTGCTACATGACTCAATGACATATGCTCTAAACCAGGCAGTGAGAGACAACTGCATCACAGGAGACACCACAACCGCTCACCCTGCGAGAGCCACCGAGCTCTGGGCACTGGGGGCCACTGCAGCTGCTCAATTACCACAGCTCTGAATTTTTGTTTTGAAGGGCTGCAGAGCTACAAACAACTTCAAACATCAGGTTTGTCCCTGCATTACCTTTCACTAACTAGATCATGGTCAGAATACCAGAACCTTGTTCAAAATCGACGACCACTAGAATTCAAACTTCTTCTGTTTAAGCTTAGCCTCAGAACATTGTTCCTAATCATCAATGCGAATATTTAAAATCAATTTATCCTTAATCAAAATAAGCTGCATTTGTCATAAACAGTGGCTCTAGCCTGGTTCAGAGGAGGTAATTTCTACAAATGTATGGTGAGAGTCCTTCCTACTTTAATGAAAACCCAAAAGCAACCCTACGTAACTTTCTCTCAACTGCACACAATGCATTTACCATACAATTTTACTAGCCAGTTCACACTTCCTTAGATGTGGACAGTCACAATTGTTTTTCCAAGTAATCTAAATACAAATTTGTAATTCAAAACCTTACAGCACGTGAAGCTACTTAAGTTTTAGAAGAATTTTCAACTTCATGAGCTGCTAAAAGTTTTCACAATACAGTTACTAAAAGTTTTGAGCTTCTGAACTGTAAAGCAATGAGCAAATGTTTGGCAATTTCACAGAGCTTTATACTAAACAAACACATTCTTTTAGCATGAAAAACTTTACTCCTTGAACTTCCAAAGCCAATTCCAGCCATGGGAACCCACTTTGCTCTTCCAGCTTGCCATGCAAAGTTCCTACTGATAGTGCACACAGCAAGGTCAATAAGACAATTGAACAGTATTCTGCAGATAGCAGTACTTGAATCCATCTCATTAGCTAAGGAGTCCCTTCAACACACTTCTTAGCAGGAGGACAAGACCTTAACAAGAAATATTCAATTTCTAACACACACATACTCTTCAGTCTCAGAAGAATAAACAAACACAATAATTTAAGACATAACATACAACTGCAAGGCAAGAATAAAAGTTTGACAGTCATCGATTCTGACCAAGAAACCAAATAACCTTTCTTAGAAAATGCATTAAATTTTCATGTATCTACAATAAAGCTAAGAGAACAATTTTTCCCAGGTTTTGAGCAATCTGGAGATATTCCTAAAGGTGATATCCAAGCAAGGTGCTTCCTCTACCATCACACATTTGTCCTCTGACTGAAATGGATTACATTTTATCTGCTGTGAGAAAAGAGGCTGTACACATAAAACTGAATCTTTCCACTACATGCTACAAATTCCAGCTCTGGAACTTCCTAGAACATTCTGAAATATTATAAATATAGAAAAGTAGTAATTTTGAAATATTGCCAGCAGCCACTGTTTTCTCAATAGAAACCTAGCTAAAACATTCCACAATATTCAGAAATCTGCAGACACATCTGACAGAAGCAGCCTGCTCATTTCAAAAAGCCCAAATCCTGACAACCATTTCAAGTATTCAACTCAATCTCAAGACAAAATTTTCAGTATTTGCATGGAGAATACCCTGCAAGAAACTATTTCTGCTTCCTAACAAAATACAGCTATTCAGCAATTCAGTGTCCAGTAGAAGCAGAGTAAAGTTTCAGCATGCTTTACAGTAATGGAGAACACCATAGTAGTAGAAATATGTAAGTAACAGTTTAGAATTGGAACACTATGTACACTCAAGTGTATCACTTAAACATCTGCTTTCAAAAAAATTGTATGACCTCAAAAGGTCCCAGAGAGCATTACAGTAACTTTGATAAATGATAGCAAAACACAAAAGAAGAGTATCAATAGCTAGAACCACCCATCACTTCAGACAGAATCCTGTTTTCAGCTGTTTGTAATGTGCTTTTATACATTTTCAAATCAGACATTCTGAAGCAGGAAGAAAGCCCTACAGAACTATTTTACTAGGAGCCTTCAAAACTCACAGTTCAATGGCTTTAGTGAAAGTAATTGTGAGATGAGGCTGTGCTGTTATTCCTCCAGCACAAACACACTACACAGTAACAGTACAAAACTTGTAAAAAGCAGCAAGATCAAAAAGGTGAAACAGGAATAAATGTACACACTGAACACCAAGATCCAGCTAATCAAGAAGCCAGACTACTTAGCAACTACCTGGAACAAGGTACACTGTCTCTCTCTACTGGGTAGTAAGGATAACAACATGCAACTGTCCATCTGCTCTGAGCAGAACTGTGCACCCAAGCTCTGAAGAACAGCCAGCTGCTACAAAAATGAATGTAGCTTTACACATGTTTTGCTTTCAGGAAATATACTAGGAAATATAGACAAAGGTTAATTGAAAGTATTGATGATAAGTGATTTGGATAATGTAGGAATATATGGTTTAATTATTTAATGAAAAAAAAAAAAGTCAAGATAAAAAAATCAATGCATAAAATAGGATTTAAATATTAGTTCCTGGTAAATGCTAAAATAATTACTATGTCCGACAACCATTACACTATCTGTTGTCTAGAGGCAGATAGAACGCCTTTCATGAATGGGGTCCAAATGAACGTGGCTTTACACACGTTGTGCTTCCGGCCTGGGGAAATGGGCAGCAGTGCCAGAGCCAGCAGCAGCCGTGCTCAGACACAGCACTGGCGCTGTCCCGCACCCAGAGGGACGCGGGACGGGCCCCGCGCAGCGCAGCCAGCCCAGGGCGGCGGCCCCGCGGGTGCCCTCTGGCGGCCACGGGCGCTGTCACCGCCCCGCCCGCAAGGAAAAGTCACCTTGGCACTCGGGTCAGCCCATTGACACGTAAACGAGCCACAGTTCTGACTCACCAGAGAAAATCCAACTGCAATTACCAGCGGCACTTGAAAGCGCGCGACACGTGATTTAAGATCTTCAGTTTGAGAAGCAGGGGAAAAAGAGCAGAAGTGGCGTTCCCAGCTAAATCCTGCAGCCTTACTGGTTTGTACTGAACAACCCCAATGCAGCACTGCACTCACTGGATCCTTTGGTGTTCAGGAATTTAAGGCTGCTCACATTAAAGCAATATTCTGTCGTGTAAAATCACAGAATTGTTGGACTTGGAAGGGACCTCTAGAGACCATCTAGTCCAGTCCCAAGGCAGGGTTACCTGGAGCAATGAGTGATGCAGTCTATCAATGAATCTATTTAGGTCCAGTCTTACCTAATGGAACTGGAGACTGGAAGACACTGAAGAATTCACTGCTGATTATAAAACACTGTTATTTTAGTTCAGAACAGAGTAGCTGATGCTGTGTTAAATCCCTTGTTTTAGAAGATAATGAAATGGAATTATAAACCATACTAAATATACAATTTTGCCTAACAGTTTCATAACTAAACCAGTGAAAAGAACACAATTTTAAACCTCCTTTCTTCCTACTTACCTAGCAAATTCAGCCAGTTGCTTGGGGTCTGAGAGGTCAATGCCAGGTATTCCACCAGGAGGAAGTTTCTTCCCTGTCATGTACTCTGAGTAATCTGGAGGAGAATTCTCTCCAATGATCTGCTCTTCCACCACTGTTTCATGGTCAATATCCTTTTTATCATCTGAAATACACAAAATACCGAATTCAATACATACTAAAAATCAAAACAGCATACAATTTCTTAGGCTACATCTCAATACAAATTCACTATTGCTGCACATTTAAAAGAATACACTGCATTTCCACACTAATTGTGAAGAGCAAAAAGACACCCATACAGTTACAGCCTGAAGAACACACAAAGAATACAGTGAGTGAGGGAAAAAAGCAGAAATTGCCTATCTACTTTAAGCACAAACAAATACAGAAATTAGTAGAACAATCCTATAAATGTTGGCTTCACTTGAAAGATAATGTACTTTTCCTGAAACAATGCCTAAATATTGATTTCCCTTAACCTCTTCAGGACTAATCTCCACTATACCCACGGTGACTCTCAGCAGCAGTCCCTAACGTTGGAAGCCTATCAGAAGAGCAGCAGACACTCACCCTAAGATGTCAGGACTACTGATCTTTACTTCAGAGTCTCCAGACTTCCCTGACCTCCAACAGAAGTGTCACAGAGACAAGAAATTTAAAAATAACTGCTGATGGGCTTTCAGCACCTGCCTGTAAAATTATGCTTTTCTCACACTTGCAGACAGATCTTAAAGAAAGCAACTCAAATCATGTCTCTCTCCCAAGGGGGCTTCTTCCTCCTGTGGCAAAGGCCAGCCTGAACTCCTTCCCACTCCACTATGTAAACAGCAGACTGGGATTATTCAAAGCTTTGATGTGCAAGCCAGTTAAGATACTCTTGTTTGCTCTAGAGCTCCTCCTATGAATTTGTGCTCAAGGACTGCAGTGAAATCAGGAGGAAGACCTGCTGTTGCTGTCTACTCACATTCATACCTTAGAAAACATTGTACCATGCATTCTATCTCCTCTTGCTTTTTTATAATAGAAACTGGGAGACACAAAAATGAGAGAACAGAAACATCCATCTATGTTCCTCACTGCAGTGTTCACAGCAGCAGAAAGGAAGAGCCAGCACCTACCCTGTTTTCCACCCTCAAATACACTTGGGACAACAGATGTATATATGGCTGTAACTACTCAGCTCTGTGTAATGCAACTTGACAGTACTTCTCCTACTATGTGTATGGGGAGAAGATTCTGGAAATTGTTTTATACACAAGAGGCTACACAAAAATAACAGGAAGTTTTATTTTACAGATATTGTTTAAGCAGTGGAAACACAAGGTGGTAGGACAGAAATAGTATTTCACCAAATTAAAAAAGATAGGAAAACATAAGGCAGAAAACAAAAGACAAAATGTTTCGGGATTTTTCCCCTAAACAGAAACACAGGAAATAACATTAGTCATTACTCAGTTACTTAGGCTAGGGAAGAGAGAAGAAGACAAGCAAATAAAAGAAAGATACCAGAGACAAATTTCTATTCAATTTGTAATGCCTGCTTTTAATGTTTGCCACCAAGCTATTTCTAGAAATGTTACTGCTAGTTTGAGGCTTAATCTGATCTACCAGATCAAATAGCAGTTCATGTATATTCCATGGTGAAAGAGGAAAACAGACTCCAACGCTGCAAAGACAGAAGTGTAAATAAGAAAACACTATCTGCAGCATTAAACTCAAAGTAAACTACAAAACTGACTACTGACCTTTTTAGGTGTCCACTCACTACCACACTACCTTTCAGTCCCTACCAATGCTTTAAAAAGGCAATTGAATTTGCCTTCAGCAGGGATTATATGTCAGGTTTTACAGCAATTGAAGGAGTTACAAATTCAAGTCCATAAGCCTCTAGTTTGGCAACAATTTGTTCTTTCTAACAGAAGCTTGAAAAAAGACTGGCAGCTCAGAATGGCACAAAATTGCTGCAAAGCTAAAGGTGACACCTTCTCTGTGGCGCAGACTGGGATGAGATCAGCTGCCCTCAACGTGGCCATTTCAACAGCAACCTACAACGTGCAGTTTGACTATTTGATGGCATTCATAACACAGACAAGCCTTCATTTCCTGCCTCACATCAGATGAGTCAACTAGGAAATTCTGTATACATTCTTTAAGATGTTCTTTCCTTCCCTAGCACAAAGGTTTGCTATTCCACAGTGCTTTCTTGCTATTTGAGGACCAAACTGAAAGCCAGCCTTCAGTGGCTTTACTTCCCAAAAGCCTGCCAACAGAAGTCAATTCCACAGCTATATAATTCCACAGACTACTGGAGCAAAACACAAAAAGCCTATAAACATATTGCTTGGATAGAATAAAAGATAAGAGAAATTACAGCTTAGTATCTTAACAGTTATATGAAAATAAAAAAAAAAAAACCCACCACATTTTCCTATAACAAAAAACTGCATCTCTACAGCAGCACACTTCCAAATACAAATTTAAACCAAAACAATAAAATGCAAAACAGTTACCTTGAAGTGTAATTTTTGGCTAAAAGTAGCAGCAGACTTCAGTACCTCTTTAGTATCATGACCATCCTGTGACATTATCAGGTCATTGGGAAAACAAAACAACACCACAGCACTCAAGAGGAGCACAGGGGGACAGGGACAGCACAGCTGAGCCAACCCCAGGGGTTTCTTTTGAGAAACCTCCCCACTTTTTTGGGGGAAGTCTGGAAATGGAAACATTTTACCAATGTCCTCTATGCACAAATTTACTTTATTTGTGATGGCCTATCAACCTGGACTAGGCAGCTCAAAGTCTGGAGGGTAAAGTGCAAGCAAACTTTCACTCAGGCTGAACTGATCATCCTCACTGCTAACTGGGCAAGTTAACTGTTTGCTGGTTTTTGCGTTCAAGCAAGTCCTGATGGCCACTACAGGCAAATTACCTCCCCCTTTTCCTCTCATGAAGCATCACAGAATCAAATATACTGCATCCAAAGCAGAGCAAAACACACACAACCCTGAAATTACAGTGACATCTCTGGATGCCCCCCATGTGAGTTATATACAGACAGAGCCATGGAGCCAGTCAGGTAAAGGAAATGAACTACCATATATGTTGTCTGATCTACTTTGTTTTGTCCCTTAAAACAACCTGAGAGTAGAGCACACTCAAATATAAGGCATTTGGCTGAAGCACTATTCTTACAGATCCAATGCAGCTTTCTGTAATGAACTTGGAACACAATTTTAATGGCCTCCCCCTACATCCTCCATGCCAACTTGCATTAAGGTCTTGCATTACACACTTGGTCTAAACTGGGTTGTTCTATGCACCTTTTTAGGACAAACCCTAACACACCTTCATGTTCAGTGTCCTTCCATCTCCATGACTCTCACTGCCCCCTAAATATGGGCAATACACACATTGAACTGGATCCACTTAGGCCCTCCAAAGCAAGTATGTCAAACATTCTGCTAACATCAGCGAAAGTTCAGGGTTTAGCCAGTTGTGTCTTTTCACCACTGGAGAAACAACCTGAAGTTTTCAGAGAACCAAGCCCAAGTACTGAATGAAGCAGGAAGAACCAAGATTACTGGAATAAAACTAGTAGCTCCATGCAACAAATCAATAACAAATCATGGTAGAATCTGCTTCCCAATAATTTATTGATCACATCTTGCTCCTATTACCACAATTTCTCCATCTCTTACAGCCTTTCTATTACACAGAAAAATCCACCCACCTTGGAATCCCATTATTTTGTGCATTTCTTGAGTCGCAGCTGACAACTCTGGAACTCCCCAGCTTACTAAGATGACCCTCTTAACTCTCAACCCAAGAAGCTCTGTCATTATTTTTTCTGCAATTTTATTCTTGATTTTCCTTGTTATTATTGATTTTATCTAAATTGCAAAATCTCTAGCCATCCTCCTCCTGTATTACTGAGCAGGGAGAACACATTGTTGTTCAATGAGTTTTCATCTGAGGAAAACAGGGTGCAAAAGAGAACTTTTGAGATACACCTGGTAGCAAAGCAATGACACCTGATCCTACAGCTTTTTCCTCAAGGCACCAAATTAAAACACATTCTACTTAGCCACTAAAAGGATGAACATTTAAGCTTAAAATATGATCACACAGTTAAACACATTTGCTTTTAGGAACAGCTGAGAAGCAATTACAGGATAAAGGATGCATTCGGCAGCTGTGCAGTACCAAGGCACTGTGGTAACAGCTTGGTTATTGCTACCACATTGCAATCTCCTCAGGCAAATTAGTTCATTGGTCATGTTTGGAAGCAAAGAACTGTAATTAGCTTGTTAAATAATACAGTTATTTAGCAGACACTTCTGAATGTTAAAATTCCATTTTGCACAGTATGTCATTTTTTAACCTAAACGGCTGCTAGGTTACTTTCCTTCTGACGTGCCTTGCACACAGATGGAGAACAGGTTCTTCTTTCCCTGTGTCACCCATCTCTTATTTCACACCACTGAGACGTGAACTGACAAAACCAGTGCATATATCAACAGTCATCATCTGACTTCAGCACTTATGGGACTGCGCTGCAGCGCTGTGACCTTCTGAATGGTCAGCACAGGAGTGACTCGAGTGCCCCAGGGAAGGCTCCAACACCAAGTCAGTTAATTTGCTGCCCAGCCCACCTTCAGACTACAATCCTCTGAGTCATTTCAGATGGTGATCCACATTCGTGTATTTCATTTTCAAAACTGAAAATGCATTTAAAACAAACACAGAGAACAGTCTACCTTATCACTGGAAAAAATGTCAGGGCAGAATCAATGCTTACAGCAGAAGCTTGTATCATTGTCTTAATCAGAGCCAGAAACAGATTGTCATCTTAATATTTTAAACCAGAGAATCACTTTCTGCCTCCATTATAACAAACTTTGTAAGAAGCTCATTACCTATCTGTCATTGCAAAGCATTTTGGCCATCCTTGATACAGCCCCACAACTGAACTGACTCATTTATCATTTATACTACATAAGACAACTGGTCAGACAGCAGATGGTTATTTTTCTCACCCCTGCAATCTGATCAAGTAAAATGAAAACCTTTCTATTTTTTGAGTCATTGAAAGTTTAACAGATTTTGAAGAACCTTCTAGAAACCCAATATGAACTCCCAAACTTCCAAATAAGGATCCACAGCACAGGCTTCCTGTATTATCAAAAATAATTTCCAAACCATACATGTGACTTCTGTGTCTTTGTCTTTCCCATCTAGGGATGGGACACTTGAGCAGTTTAACATCTGTGGGCAATATTTGGTTGTGCTACTTCAGTTTGCAGACTATGCTTACAAATAACAGTTTAAGCCAACACCTATTTCAGGTTTGGAAGCTCGACAGAGGCATTACCTAGAAGATGCAGTTACACTAATCCATTTTTTCCCCTTTGAATTTAAGCCCCAATTGCTTGAAATCTCCAGCATTTGGTGCAACCAGCATTTAAGCACCACCTTCCCAAATGTTCCTGCATGCAAGAATCAACTCTGCAAGCACCATCTGACAAAGTGATTTCTCACGATCCTTCCCCTCCCCCATCACTATTGTGCACCCAACCTGGAAAAAAATCACTAAAGACAATGATTCAAGCTTAATGCAGCAAAGATACAAATAAATTCCACTTGATAAGAACAATTTTTCTAGTTCAAACTGGGGTGTCTCACTTGGATTACATGCAATTGAACTATATGCAATTTTCTGACTAATCTATTTGATATAAAGTAAACACACTACAGGAATATGACTGAACTATCCACCATATGCCCTCTTCAACCCTTTCAGAAATACACCTTCATTCACTTCTTACTTTCATGAACACATGAAGAAAGACAAATAATTGTATTCTTAAGAACTGAAAAGCTGATCTGAACTAGAACAAGGCACTCATGTTTCAAACTAAACACTTTAATCATGGGTCACAAGTTTGATATCACCATAGATACCAAGGTGATAAGAGAAGTTATGCTAAGTCTAAATTGTTGCCAACAACAGTGCTGCAATTTCTAAGAAACCACATAACAAGACAAGGATTCAGTAGTCCCCTTTAGTCACATTGCTATATATTTCACAGATTATTTCTACACATTTCAAGAGGAGCTACAAGACATGTTGTACACATTTATAGAAAAAGATTTATGATTGGTTAATTTTAGTACCACCCCTGTACAAGCCAATGTAGTAGCACCAGCAAACAGTAACAAGGAATTAATTCACATTGTCTTCCCACACTGTAGTGAGCAGTGTGTCCTTCTTCCCAGTTCAAAATCCCATGCACAGCAATATAGGGCTCACTGTTTTATCCTGATGCATGGCCTATTTATCACTTGTCTTTTGATTAACTTCCCATTTAGCTTTTAAAACAGTCAACTGAATCAGCAGGCAAGCAAATCTTTAATTATATCAAAACACAGATTCAAACCTACTATATTTCTTCAAAATAAAGTCGTTTGATTCTTTAGGGAAACTTTAGAACTACCCTTTTGCAAGCCAGTGAGTCTAGGTTTTTTTGGCCTTTATTAATTTTGAGGTTTTTGGGGGGAGGGTAGTGAGGTTGGGTTTTTGGTTTTTTTTTTTGTTTGGATGTATATCCTCTGCCTCAAGTTTTTTCTTTTTTGATTTCTCTGGCAACAATTCAGCCTCTGATGTTTCAGGAAAAAAGAGGCAATTTTTTCTTAAGAGAGGAAAAAAAAATCCCCAGGATTTGACCACATCAGACCGCTTTAAATAAATAAGCTGCATATGAGGTGTAAGAGCCTGTCCAATATTCTCAGTAAAACTTCACAACACTCTCAGCTGAGCAGGTTATTACCAAGGCTGTTTGAAGCTGGAGGGTGGAGCCTGCATACACAAAGAGAAGGGAGGTCAAACTTTTCCCCTATGTATTTGATTTTGCTTTTGGAAGGGCATTTTTTGGCCAAGTCAAATCAGACTAGGTGTTCTTTATTGTTCTGCATCATGGATATAATTGAGTTAAATGTAGCAATGCAATTCAATGTCCAGTAAATTATAAGTGGGTATCATTCCTACTGAGCTCCATGGTCATGCTCCTAAACAAGAAAATCACCAAAATCAATAAGGCTACCCCAATATAAAAGCTGTGTATGTGGGAAGAGAAGCAAATTTATTGATCATACACATGCTTCACTTTGGCCAAGTAATAATTAGCATGCAGTCCTAAGGAAGCATCCTAGCAGGCTCTCTGAATTTGCGAGTGCAAATGCACGCTAGAAATTGTCAATTGATCTCAGCGAGGTCCTGGATCCTGCCAGCTCATGAGTCATACAGCCACTTGCATTCAGCTACCTCCAGCAGCTTCCACAAGCCAGCACACTATATTAGTTTCTATTATCTTTTATCTTTCTTGGATGGTCAGTTCTAATGAAACTACTAGCAAGGGAATTTATTCTGTTTCATTCAGTGATACAGAAGCACACAGAACACCATCCTAACTAAACAGTATACAGAAAACACTTCATCAAGAAGAAAAGAACTTCAATCAAACTCACTGGGTTGTCAACTGACATGCCAATAGTGTCAGGTAACTCTGTGAAACTTGCTAAAGTAGTCACCTGTATTTTAAAAGGGAGCAAAAATCCATTGCACTGTGCTTTCCATCTTTTCAGGCAGGAAAACTCAGCTGTCCAATACACCTTTCCTTCCACACTGCCCTTTCTAACAACTTCTAGTCATTTGCAAGCATCACAGAGTACAAACATTTTCGACTACATCAAAAGCTTCAAGAGCTTCAATCTTTCCAGACACCTTCTAAAAACTCGAAAGAGCATAAAAATTATAATATGCAAGAAGGATTACCAACTTACTATTCAATAAACACCCACCAATTTAAATATTACATGAACCGTATTATTCGACCTCTTTTTTTCACATTTACGTAACATATGGACAGAACCCTGATTACAGAGCATTGCTGTCGGCAATACATTTTTCTAAAAATTAAAAAAAGAAATAAAGTGGGCAGGGCAGGTGCATGTCAGCTTTACTCCAAGCCCCACAGATACTTAACATCTTCACAAAATTTTACTGCCTTTAAAAGACACTCCTACACACACACACAAAAAAAAATCCTCAAAAAACACAATCTCCCACGACAAGGTCTCCCTGTGCCTACTCAAAAAGCTTATTTAAAGCTCCAGACCTAGCCGAGGAAAAGCCCGACGGTTTCCGAGCGCCAGGCAGGCATTACCCCGTTGCTGCCCGCGGCTCCCGGGGCCGGAGGTCAGCCCGGGGCCGCCCCTCCCGGCCGTCACCCCCGGCCCCCTCGGGCTCCCAAGGGCCGCTCGTTTGCGGCCGCCCCCTCGGCGGCGGCGGGAGGCGCGGGCACCCCGCGGGGCCGAGGAGCCGCTTCCCCCCGCCGGCACGGCGGGCTCCGGCCGGGGAGGCCCCACCCACCGCGGCGGGCCGGGGCCGGCGGCCCCCGGGCGAGCTGTACACGGTATTTCGGGCTTCGCCGTCCCCGGGCCGGGGAGCCGCGGGGTCGGGGCGGGCGAGTTCTCGCTCGCACATCGCGGTCACGGCCCGGCGCACACGCCTCAGCCGCGGCGGACGGGAGCGGAACGGCAGGCGGGGAGCCGGGGAGGGGCGGCGGGACGGGACACGGGGGAGAAGGAGGACAGAGGGCGGCGGCGGCCGGGGGGAGGGGAGGGAGTGCGAGGGGCAGGCGCGGAGCGGGCCCCGCGGGGAGCGGCGGCGGGGCGGGGACGGGGGGAGCGCGGGGAGGTTCGCCCCGCACCCCGCCTCCCCCTGCTGCAGAAACTACGCCATTGCGGCCTGGCCCGGGAGCCGGCGGCGCTGCCGCCCGCCCGCGCACCCCCCGCCGCCGCCATCTTGGCGGCCGCCGCCATGTTTGCCTCCTTCCCCCCGCCGCGGCCGGGCAGGAGCGGCGGCGGCAGCGCAGACCCCGCCATCTTTTCGGGGAGCCGCCATACTTGCCCTGGCGATGAACATGGCGGCGCCCATCGCACACATCAAAACATGGCCTCCCTTCAAAACAAAACTGTCCCGGCCGCACCGCGCGGCCGCCGGCGGGGCCCGCGGCCCAGGGAGGGAGGGGTCCGGCGCGCACTTACCCGAGGCCCACATGGTGACCGAGAACTCCCCCTCCAGGGTCTTGATCTGCACCTGTTTCTGCTCCCATTTCCTGCCGCCGCCGCCCTCGGCCCCGCCGCCGCCTCCCCCGCTCAGGTAACTCTTCTTGCTGCTCTTCTTGCCGCTGCCGCCCTTCTTAACGCGGCCTCCTCCGCCGGCCGAGGAGGAACCGCCGCCTCCGCTCTTGCTGCCGGCGGCGGCCACAGTGACCAGGGTCTGCTCGATGTACTCGTCCTCCCCGGCGGGGGCCGGCACGGGGATGAGGATCTGATCCTCGAACCCGTCGTCGGCCCGCAGTCCGTCCGAGTCGTCTCCCCCCACCACCTCCTCGCGGGTCTGCACCAGGATCACCTCCTGGTGGTGGTGGTGCAGGTGGAGCTGCCCCCCGCCGCCGCCGGCCGCGCCGCCGCCCGCCCCGCTGGGGTCCCCGTCCGACACCAGCGGCTGCAGCGCGATCATGGGCTGGTGGTGGTGGTAGTGATGGGGCGGGTGGTGCGGGCCGCACTCCTCGCAGCACTCATCCTCCTCCTCCTCTTCCTCGTCCTCCTCGCCGCCCACCACGGTGGTCTCGATGGTCTCCACCGGGATGGTCTCCACCTCGATCTCGTGCAGCTCCACGATCTCGGCCGGCATCTCTGAGCCGTCCGTGGCGATGTACAGGGTGTCTCCCGAGGCCATGGCGGGGCGAGGGGAGGGAAAGAGAGCTCCGCGGGCGGCGAGGGGGCTCCGGTCCGCTCCCCTCGGCGGATGGTGGGGCTCGGGCTCCTTTCGCCTGCCCTCCTTCTCCTCCTCCTCCCCCTTCCACACAAACACCAGCGCCTCGCAGCCAGCGACAGGCAGGGAGGGAGGAGGGAGGAGGGAGGGAGGCAGCACCGCCAAATCCCGGCCGCGCTCCCTCGCGAGACTTCCGCCGCTGCCGCCGAGACGGACCCCAGCCCCGGAGGCCGCTGCCGCCGGACTCGCCCCCCCGCCGCCCGCCGGCCAATGGCAGCGCCCGCCGCGCCCAGGCGAGAGAAGCGGCCAACGGGGGCGCGCCGTGCCGCAGCGCCCCGCCCCCCCTGCCCCTCCTCGCCCTATCGCGGAGCGCTGCGAACGCGGGGCGCACCTCCCGGCGCGGAGCAGCCAATTGGCTCGCGGCGCCGTCTCCGCCCCGCCCCGCGCGGAAGCGCCGCCCCGGCCCCGCCGCCCGCGCGGGCCCCGCAGCTCCGTGAGCGCTCGCGGGGGTGGCCGGGTTGGCGCCGCCAGGGGGCGCCGGGGCCGCGCGGCCGTTAACGGGCGGGGCCGGGCCGGCTCCGCCGGCGGGCGCGCGCTGCGCCCGGGGGGCCCCGCGGGGAGCGGCGGGGCCGTTTCCCCACCCGAGCTGAGGGACGGATGGACGGGCGAGCGCCGAGCTGCGGCTGAGCCTTGGGACGTGGGCAGGGTCGGCGCGTTTGAGTGTTTCGGTTGAGCTGTTATCGGCACGTGGGAACCTTTCCCTCTCCTCCCTTTATTCCTTTGGGAAGCCCTTTGGAGGGCGGTGTGTTCCCCGCAGCCGTGCACGGAGGTGCGCACGGACACTCCGGGGCTTGCGGAGCGCCCGCTCCCGGTGCCGCCGGCAGCCCGGCCCGAAGGCACGGCCGGGGGGCGATCAGCGGCCGGGCGCATGAGCTCGCTTACCGAGAAACAGCGTTTCAAATACGTGAAGCGTTGCAGTTCAATCACCGCACGAAATTCCAGTGCGTGAAGCGATCCCCTCATTTAAACTACCAAGTGTAGGTATCTGCCTTAGTTATTAACACACCTCTCCGTCCCCGAACTCTGGTGCTCCCCAGAACCTTTCCAACAGCCACACAGCAGTTCGTGGCCTGCAAACGCAGCTGCTCCGCGCTCCAGTCACGCTCCACTTCCTTCCCCTTCTGCCAACTGCTGCAGGACATCCCTTCCTTACCCCATCAGGGAACCGCAGCGTGCAGAGGTGCCGAGGGAAAAGTGGCACTCGTGAGCGTGTTTGCTTTTTGACTTTGCAGGGGGTCTGGAGCAGAATTTGCAAAGAAGCAGCTGCCTGTCTTGATGTGAACGAGCAGATATCATGGGTAGGAGATGTGGATTGAGTAATTGTAAAATGTTCTCTACAGGCGGCCAGAAGTTCTTCAAAGGGACTGTGTTATCTTCAGTCAGACGTTAACGTGCTGGTGGCTCTACATGTTCATCTTTTAAAAAAGGAAGTCTTGGATTATACAAAGTAAATTAGTACCACCGAAAGTGAGGGTTCTAAAACAAGTCTCACTGGCCTTTTGTACTCAGGGCAAGATTATCTCCTCTTCCTTATTCCTCCTTTTTTTCCAGCTGTTATATCACTTTTTCTTCCCCTTTTCCCCTCTGCACTACAATTGCAGATTTGGCTCATATGTATTTCCAAGGCTGCTGCAAGTATACATTCCATTTTAACCTTCACTCTCAGTACACCATTGCTTTGTTTGCTCATATCCCAAGTTGCCACAATATAAAAACTGATAAAAGGTTCCTGCAAATACTTTCTTTTTCTAACTCATCATCAAGTACTTTTTTCTTCTACCTCCTCATCAAGTGTTCTCCAAGTTATTCCAGTCCAAGTCTCAAGACACCAGTACTGAGCTTTGCCCTACTGATGAGATTAGGAAATACTTTCCTAGTAACTATTAGAAATAGCAACAAATTTACTTGCAGAGATGTGGAATTTCCTTCTCTCCAGTCATGCTCAGCACTCCCATTTTAACAAACTACAAGATGTAGTTTATCATGGCAAAATTCTCACAAACTGAAAGGCTGTTTTTAGATCCTGTAAAGAGATTTCCAGAACTCTGCATATAAATTTTGCCTCTCTGTTTATAGCTGGAAGGACAAGTGTACCAGCGTGGGAAAAATGGTTCTGTAGCTTTTAAGAACTAGATTTCAAAATTAGAATGAAGTCTCTGTAGTCCCTTCATAAAAGTTACATGTAATAAAAAAAAATAGTGAGTCATTATGGTGTACTTTTCTATTTTTTTAGGAGAAATACATCACTCAGTTATACTTTATATTCTAAGCCTGCATAGAGAAAATAATCATGTCACCTACATGTTAGACATGCACTCAGTCCTGCTCTTGAATTCCCATCAGAGCTGACATTGGCATCAGAGCACCTGAGACTGGGCCTGAGTGGATTATTTTGAGTGAAGGGTTTTTTTTGGTTAGTGTAAAATGAGCTTTGTCAAATACAAGAACAAAGTCACAAGTCTCTCTTGTTTATTGAGATAAAATTTTTGGTTCAGGTCAGCGATAATAGTTAAATAATCTTGCACAACCTTGTTTCATTTTTGTGGTTTCCTTTTTTCCTCACTGCAAGCAATTATATAATTTCAGAAAAGGCATTTTCAAGTTTGTAAGTATCACAACCACCACATTTTAATTGTGTTCTCTTTATCCTGAATGAGATGGTGTGCTTAACTTACATTATTTTCCATTAACAGCTTGACTAGAAAATACAGCAACAAGGAAAAATAAAGACCTGAAAGCTGCCAAGTGAAAAGGTGTTTAAAAGAAAACTTTGTCCCCTATCCAAATACCAGCAGAATTTATCCCCTTATTAATCTCTTATCTTCTTGCCCTATGCTCCCCATTTTTCTCCCCATACTCAGAACTCGTTTGTTTCCTAGACACATTTAAAAAGCAAGGCATAAAAAAGTTTGATTTAAAAAATGTAAACCATCCATTTGAAATAAAAATTATTTTTAAGCATCTCTAACAAGTGTTTAGGAGTATATATTCTTATATTCTATTATTGTATTCTGTAAGCTCTGGATTTAGCTGTTTTATTGTGGGGGGGGGGGGGAGAGGGTGAGGGTGTTTTTCCCTGGTTTCTTCCCTGAAATCTGCTGCAGGAAACTGTATTCCACCATCAGTCTGCAGAAACCAGATTTCCACTTTTCACATGCACACACCCACCAGCACTATTTTATCTCCACTCTCTGTTCTTGCCACTGCAGAATTCCTGGTAGTAGTTTCAGGTGCCAAGCACACCTGACTGAGAGAACAAAATGTCATGGGTTTTCTCCTGACAAACCCAGCTTCTGCTCTCCTCACAGCCTTCCTTTCTTTTGGATTGAACTGACTCACATACCTGCTTTTCTTAGCACTGCAATGTGCAGGGAAAACCTCGGGATTCAAAGAGATGGCAACTTCAAAGCCAGCACAAACAGTGTAGTAGTTCTGTACAGAAATCATTTGGACAAGTTAGAAAGCTACAGGTTACTGAAAAGAGGAGAAGTCACCTCTGTTCCTTTTGCTGCAATGCTGTAAAAAAAGTAGTGCCATCCACATTTACCTGAACCAGTACCATGCACAGGAAAAGGAAGGCAGGAGAAGAAAGGAGAGGAAGGAAAAAGAAAAGATTCATGCTCTCAAAGACATTTCTTACACCTCTGAACTTCCTTCAGCTTTTAACTTTTACATGTACTTGGCATGAAGTACTACAGAAGATTGTATCTGCTGGGTTCTCATTTTGGGGTGAAGAGGTACATCTGTGTAAGGAGTAGAAATTTCTGCAGGCAGGTTATGCCACCATGTGCACTGATGGCATACAAGGACAATTTGAAAAATCACATTTTGTTTCAATTAACCCCAGAGAATTCTGAGCTGAATGAGAGACATTGACTTTCTCAGTTTCACAGGATCACAGAACAGCAGAGCTGAGATTGCAAGGGATTTCTAGATAAATTCTAGTCCAAGCCCCAGCTCAAAAGTGGGGTCAAATGGAGCAAATTGTTCCGAGTTGTGTTCAGCCAAGATTTTAGTATCTCCAAAAATGGTGACTCCACAGCCTCTCTGGCCAATTTGTTCCCGTGTTTGAAAGAAACTCTTCTCTTATGTTTGATGAAAACTGTCTGGATTGCCAATTTGTGCCTGTAGCCTAATGTCCTTTCACTGGGCACCACTAGAACATGGCTAATTTTTTCTTTTTAACTTTAAATTTTATTTATAATTTTATTTTGCAATTCCTGGAGTGCTTAAAGCATTTGTTAAATGCAGAACTACCTGCAGAGAAATCAGCAGTGTTGCTCATAGCACAAGAAGATATAGGGTGCTTGGGGCATTGCAGCTCCCTGGTTTGGGAGAACCCTTTTGAGCCATCTCTCAGACTCTCAGATATGCTCAGTATAAGTTATCTCCATATATATATATATATATATATATATATATAAATAAATAAATAAATATATATACATATATATAAAATACGCCATATATGTGATCAGCAGATAATGGTCAGTACTCAACATCATTAGCCACTCATATGCTTTTACTCTTGTGCATTTTTTTCTTGTGGCAAACTCATTGTTTGCAGCTTCCAGAACTACAGCTGCCACTGCTGTACAGTCCAACTTTGTGTATAGTATCTGGTTGTGTGATGTTTATTTGAAGAGCTGTTTCTTGTTTCATACTACAGAACTAATTGTCCTGACCCTTATCTCAGCTGCACCTAGCCCAAACTAGGTAGCTCTTCTTTTGAAAATAATTACTTGGCAAATACAGAAGTCTGCTGTATTTTAAGAAAAGGAAGGTCACACAAACCAAGTTAATCTTTCACAAAGTACAAGTGAGTTAACAAAATGATCAATGCTTGTTTTCTAAATATTGGAGTAATTTTTGTGGTGTTTTTTTTTTTTTTTTACTGTTATTCCTACGGTCCTCATTTTATACCAAAACAAAGGGAGCACATTTAAAGTGTGAAACTTGTGAAATAAGTGAGGTTTTCATAGCCAGCATCTACAACCTTCTCTCTTGCCTCTAGCCAGGTTAACACACCCTTTTCCTGATTTGTTTCACCCAGCCTTTCAAATTCAATGATTTGGAAAATTCTGATATCCTATTTTTCCTTCTCTTTCTCACACAAGCTATTTGCCTAATGTTTAAGAAAAAGAGAAAGATTAGCCCTCCTACTGTAAGCCAACACCAATCACTAAACTGATAATACTTACATATCTAGTTAAATACCTGGCATGGACAGCTTTTAAGATATTTCTTGCTCTTGTGTAAAGACCAGATAGAAAGTCACTCACTGGAGGAAAAGAAAATGAGTAGTTGGTAATAAAAGGTACTCTTGTTAACACTTGTTAATGACTTATCTAGGACTAATGACTAAGTCCTGCCAATTCAAGATAGCAGGTTTTCCTTGTTATCTTCATCTAGAATGGCCTATTAATCAATGAAAGCAGGAGAAGTCTTGAAGGAAAAAAAATAAAAAAAACCAAAACCTAACTCAGGAGGAAATTTAAACTGAAGTTTACAATGCCATTAAAATAATTCACTAAGTAAAATGCTAATCAGCTGTGCCATCTTTCCAGAGTCCTTCTCCTAGCTCTTCACAGCTCTGCAGGAAATGTGGTTTTAACTTTACCTCTATAGTCCTTCATAATGTAGCCTCCTTCATAATTTAGCTTCCTCATCTCCAGCTGATCTGATATTAGTGTCACCATGCCTGGCTTTATGGCCCACTAGATTCTGTTACAAATGTCATTGTCCTCTCTCCTCAGATTGCTAATTAGACATGAGGGAAATCCCTGATCCCAATTTGTGTATGGACTCCTAAAAAACACCTGTAAAGCTTCATTATGAGCATAAGGTTCTGCTTGCTAACCCTGACTAGAAACAAGCAGTGAACTCTGTGTTCACTTCTTTTCTCTGTTTCTGGTATTTTTAATAATTATTGTTTTCTTTGCTGTATCACATCCTACTACAGATTCCCCTCTTAGTAGCAAACTAAGCAGCCAACAAAGCTACACCAATTAATTTACTGAGATTTATAGTGCTCTTCTACATTTCTGCTTGTGTTTTTGAGGCTGAGCACAGTGAGGAAGGATTTTCTCTCATCAGTCATCTTGCAGAGTGATGGAGAGAGAGTTTGGAATGCCACCTTTCCAAACTAATTTCGAAGTTATGGTCATTAATCACCCCAGTTTCGTTAAACACGTTTTTGTTGTAAGGACAAGATCGTATAATTAAGTTTTTCTTCCCATATGAAAGGATACATGAATCAGTGGGACTAATCCTCACTCCAGAAACATTTAGTCCTTTAATTATGAATGAAAAATACAAGTAATTTTTATTGACTTTTAAACCTGAATAATAAATGAAGTTTTTGTCCTCCATTTCTGATTTCATGGCTGAGGGTATGAAGCTACCCTTCTAAAAGTCCTCAGTCTTCACGAAGAAGTCATATTACACCAACATAGGACATGGGTGGGCATATGAATAGTCTGTGTCTCACAAATTGTAGACAACACAAAAAGCAGAAATTTCTGGGCAATGAATACCTGTTAGTTGAGCCAGCATGGGAGGATTTCACACCTGCCAGCACAGGCAATGTATGTGAATGCGTGTCCTACCTGCTCACACTGCTCCCTGGGGCCAGAGAGCAAATCTGCAGCTCCTGTGGATGCTGATTGTCCTGCAAATAGCTGAGCTTCCTATCTCTTCTCCTGCATATGCATCCCCCTGGGTTACAGACCTGGTGCTGCAAAGTGTCAGCCCTCGGCTTCTACTGAAGTCCTCAGACAGATTCCAGTAGCACTAAGGAAGATGTAGCCCTGGAGTTAATATTACATTTTAAACGGAAAATAGGTTGAAATTAACAAGGCTAAATAAAAATAAATAAGGTATAACATGCTACAAGGAAAGCCCAAGAGTAGCTCTTTTTTTTGTTGTTTTGTTTTTTGTTTTGTTAAACCAACTTAGCTAGGTTTCCATGAGGAAATAGATATTGTGACTCAACTGACAGTTTGCTAAACTATGAGCAAAACCTTATATTCTTTAGGTATGGGCAAAGCTGATCAATGTTTTTTCTGCTGTGCTTCTACTAGAAGGATTTGTAACTCATCAGAAGAAAGATTGTCATTTTACTTTGAGAATTTATAGTCAAACCCTAGTCCATCTTGGAGGGTCTATATATGTTGCTACAATATAAATGGGAACTAAAAATATTTCTTAAAAATAAAAATAGACTGTATGACATAATCTTGGGCATTCAGTGCAGTTTGTTATCAAAGTTGTTCTCCAACTGTTCCCTGCAGAGTCAATTCTTCCTACACATCCACCCTACATAACACACACAGCGAGACATTTTCAAGTGGCTTTTTTCTTCCTCTACTCAAAGTTCAGTCTCCGACTTCAAGAGGCTGAACAAGTACCCCTCTTAACCCCGTGTCACGCCTATTGTCAGAAGCGAGCTCAGCAGCACTGAGATGAAAGGTTTGTAGTGCATCAGGTTGAGACCTGAGTATCGGGAATTACGTTTGGGAAAGTAGATCTGCGAGGGGGAGCTGCAGTCCAGCGAGCACCGCCAGACAGAGCAGAGACTCAGTGGGGTGAGCTTTCACAGGAGAGCGGCATCGATGGTTACAGGGGAAGAGGAGAGGTTTTCTTCAAGGAACCACGTTGTCTTAGTAATTCTTGCAACTTGTCCACAGCGAACCCCTTAAGTTCTCATATTTGGATAGGAGATTACAAACGTTGTTGTTACTTTTTGTGTTTTAAATTTTTGCTGTAGAATAGAAGCCTGGTTCCCACACTGCACTCAGGAGTTTGTGCAGGATGTAAAGCTTCCTGAAATGCCCGGGATTGCAGGGATGGTGGCATAAGCCACCACTTACAGAGTGTAACAGCAAATATGTCTTGTGAGAGAAAGCAATTGCAAATCCTTTGGACAGCATAAACCACTCCGTAGAATAAATTACTTTGTAGAAAGATTATGATTTTTTAGAAAAGCAAAAAAATGTATCACGAGAATAAATTATTTATCTAGAAGAGGAAATTGTTTCCATGTGAATTCTGCAGGAGCGAGCTGTCTGTGTTATGTACTGGATCACAGTGGTATCGTTAGTTACAGCAGTCCCGCATTTGCTAACCTCCAGGCAAAACATTTTTAACTTCCTTAAGGACGTATTTCTAAAGGAAGCGAGAACGCTCGAGCGCTACCAAACCAGGTCCGTCTCTCTTGCTTAGTGAGCCCTTCCTCAGGCACCCTTCCGGTGACCTCCGTTACCCTGGAGGGGCGGTGGGGCTTGGGGAAGAACGAAAGCGTGAACGAAGGAGGCAGAGCGGGGCGGGGCGGGGCGGGCGCGGAGCAGAGCGGGACGGGCGCGGAGCGGAGCAGAGCGGGACAGGCGCGGAGCAGAGCGGGACGGGCGCGGAGCGGAGCGGAGCGGGACGGGCGCGGAGCGGAGAGGAGCGGAGCGGAGCGGGGCGGAGCGGGCGCGGAGCGGAGCGGGACGGACGCGGTCCGTGCCCGCACTGGCGGCGCGCCGGCGGAAGGGGGCGCGCTGCGCTCGCGGCCGGGGCTCGGGGGGCACCGGGGCGATCCCGGCTCCGCTCCCCGCCACGGGCGGGCCGGGATCGCTGCGGGCTCCGTGCCCTGGCTGCCGCGGAACTCTCCTTGGAGCCCTTCGATCCGCAGCCGCCCCCCGCCCCAGCTCCTCCTACGGCTCCCGCCCCAGCTCCTCAGCACCCTGGTTTGGTCAGCTCAACTCCAGCATAGCGTTAACCCAATGGAAAGAGAGGTCCAGGGTGACCCCGGGAAGGGTCAGCACAGTGAGATGGGAAAACAAACGAGGTCCTATAGGCAAATTGTTCCTCTTGAGCTTACTTCAATGTGGGCGTGTGCTGGCATGGCTCATCTACAAACTATGCTGCCTATGAAAATTTGACTTTGTTCAATGAAGTACGTCACATTGTAAATGTTGACAGTAGTTACATCAGGTTAGAGAGCGATACCCAATTCAAAATGACAGCAAAATCTTCAAGAAAAAGGCAAATATTATAGCTATGTTTTCTTCTGGTAATGAAAGAAGGTCCACTTTATGCAGACAGAGAAGAAAGTAGGTAATGCAGTAACTGAAAGTACAAGTCTGTCATGGGACACGGAGCTTTTACTTCAGAGGAGAAACCAATTTATTTAGAGAAAAAAATCCCAGACGACTTTATTTTAGTTCCAGAACAACAATCTTAACCAAGATTAGTTGTTGGCAACCACAACAAGAAGAGGTAAGACCTGCGCACCAGGGCAGCATTAATATACCTTAAACTCCCAAGTCTGGCAGTAGTCACTAGGAGATGTATGCGGGTCTTCCTGCTGAATTTACTCTGTCACCTGCCCTTTCCATGGGCAGAAGAAAGTAACTGGGTTGCATAGCAGAAATGCATTCATGTTGGGAAGCCAGCTGATGGAGAAGCACCTTTGGGTGAGGAAGGGTGAGTCTGCCTGGGTGTGTGGAGCTGTGGACCAGTATGTCTTGCTTCAGAGCTGTACATTGTACACCATGTCCACAGTGGAGCAAAGGATTTTTGTCTTTTTTACCCCGGGATGCTGGAGATTACTGTGATGTGTGCTTAAAACTATGTAAATTAGATATTTTGATGGTACCTTGCACAGAGTCACCAATTGTGCTCTTCCTCCTGAGTGTGTTAGGCATTTCCCTCAACTAGACTTCTCAATAGTTCCCAGAAATCCCAGACAAGTATGGGAAATTAAATGAGAAAGGGGAGGCTACAGCTGAGAGAACCCAGCCTGTGAAGCACATTTGAACTGTGTAAAGTGTAGTGACTTTGTGAATCTGTAGAGTTCACAGCCATTATGCTATTCATGAAAAAGGCTATTATTGCTAGGTGCCATTAACACCCCTCCCTCCCTTTTCCATTGTGAATGATTTTACTAGGATGCTGTAAAACTAAGAATGCCAAGTGGTCAGAACTGGGTAATACTTTTGCTAATTCTAGAAGACGATCTAAAGCTGGTGTTTCTTGTTTGTCTGGCGTCCACAATTACTCTTGAATTAGTATTATTTGTTTGGCTTTTTATAGAAATATAAAGCATGAAGTTGTGTTCTCAAAACCAGATGCCAACTCACTGGAGACAGAAAAGTTTTCTGTTCTTCTTATGTGGTCAGGTTGAGTCCGCAGTAATGAGCTACATGAAGGAGATGCTGTTTGCCTTCAAAGGAGATATTAAGTTTCCATGTGTAACTTACCATAATGCAATAGCACTGTCCTATTGGACAAGCCTTGGGGTGAAGTCATATTTGTTTTCTTTGTAACAGCTTGGACTGCCTTACTAATTTCTTTTTTAGTCACCTTCAGCACCCATGAGCAGGAAATGACAGAAGGGTTTCATCACATTTAGTGTCTGGCTTCTCCACGGGTGCTGCCAACACACCAAAACATTTGAGCCAATTAAAGGTCTAGTCTGAGATACCCATGCATCTGCTCTCTGAACAATCAATTTATTCTGGAAACACGTAATAACCTTAACTTGGATTAACAGTCCCTTAGTTCCTTAACTGGGTTGGACCCTGCAACTTCATGGGCAAGCACCAAACTTGTGCTGGAGCAATAGTGAAGAAACCATTGTACTGAGAGAGAGGTGAGCTGAAACAGCAAAATGGTTAAACTCCTGCTCCTGCTGCAGCTAAAACTGTTTCCCTTTACACCATAGTCCTTCCACTCAAACTGCTCTGCACCTTTCATCATTCAAGGGTTTACATTTTAAGCTAGAAGAGAGCATCCAAAGGAGGGCAACAAAAACAGTGGAGACCCTTGAGGGGAAGCTGTGTGAGGAGCTGCTGAGATCCCTTGGTCTGTTCAGCCTGGAGGACACTGAGGGGAGACCTCACTGCAGTTACAGCTTCCTCTTGAGGGAAAGAGGAGGGGCAGGCACTGATGTCTTCTCTGTGGTGACAGTGACAGGACCCGAGGGAATGACCTCAATTTGTGTCAAGGGAGGTTTAGGTTGGATGTTAGAAAAAGATTCTTCTCCCAGAGTGTGGTTGGGCTGGAACAGCTCCCCAGGGCAGTGGTCAAAACACCAAGCCTGGCAGAGTTGAGAAAGTGTTTGGACAATGCTCTTAAACGCATCATGAGACTCTTGTGGATGGTCCTGTGCAGGGCCAGGAGCTGGAGTCAATGGTCCTTGTTTGTCCCTTCCAACTCAGCTTCTGTGATTTAGATAGGGAAAAAAAACCTAACTAAAAAAAGCCTCCTAAAGTTTCCTAGCAGTCAAGTCAGGGTTTTGGGTTCGTGGGTTGTTTCATTGATGGTGGTTTTTAGCCTTTGGTGTCACTGTTCTACCAAGACATCTTAAATAGTTCCACTAGGCTAATATAAGAGGTGATAGTGTTGCCAGTGTTTGTAGGCAAAAATTCCTCCTGAAAAATATTTACACCTCATATTTTCAAGGCTGCTTTTTTGTCCCTTTTAAGTTCCATCTGTAACAGGGATTTTTAAGGGTAGGATGGAATAGGGAATTCTAGAGACTTTCATATTGAAACAGAATAAAACAAAATTGGAGCTGATCCGCATGTGATGTTGTTGTTGGAAGGACTCATGATAGGGATAGGTATAATGAGTGAAGATGGACAGGAGGTCAGGTATGGACTTGCAAAAGAACATAGTAGAAACAAGGGCAGCACTTTAATTTTGGGTTTTGTGTGTAGAAACATCACTGTGTAATGTGGAACTCTGTGAATCAGAGAGGCTAGAGAGGTACATAAGGTTACCTTAATTTTCAGGTTAGCAAGCCCTTTGCCTGGCTTTGTTACCAAGGTAGCAGCGAGATTTCCTGCTGCTCCAGCAGGGACAGTACCTGGGAAATGGGCCGCAGACTACCAGGAGTGAAGTGTTCTGCAGCCGAGGGCTGGATTCTGCCGGGACAGCTCACGGAGATTGTCAGAGCGCCAAGGAAATGTATGTCAATCGTTGGTCGCCTTTGCACTGTTCTAGGTCTTCCACCCCGGGGAGGAGCTCGCTCAGCTGGGTTTTGCCCTAATCCGCGGGTGTGCTTAGGGCTCTGCCTCTGGATTTATGGCGTTTGGAGTACCTTTGCTTTCCAAAAGCTGTGTCTGGAAGCGCCCGGGGTCCTGCAGCGCCGGAGTTCCCCTTGTGCTCTGGATCCGCCCGAGGCAGCGATGGATGCGGTGGCTGTGCCGGGGATCCCCCTGCCCTGCCCTGCCCTGCCCACCGCTCACACTCTCCTGGCTGCCGCCTGCAGCACGGCGAGCCTCGGCCGCCCGGCCCGTGTCCCGAGCCAGCCCCGGGACACCCTCTTCCCGCCGGACTGCCCCGGACATCCCGGAGGGCTCCGCAGCTCTCCCGGCTGCTGCCACCGAGCGAAGCCGCGGGGCTGTCCCGGTGCGGCGGGGCGGGGGCGGGCGGAGGAGCCGCCCCTCCGCGGGCGCGGAGCTATAAGGGCAGCGTGGAGCTATAGGGACAGTGTAAGGACAGCGCGGAGCTATAGGGACAGTGTAAGGGCAGCGCGGAGCGGGGCGCAGCAGGCGCCATGGGGAACCGGGTCACCCGCGAGGATTTCGAGTGGGTCTACACGGAGCAGCCCCACACGCAGCGCAGGAAGGAGATCCTGGGTACGGCGGGGAGCCCGGGAGCGGCCGCGGCGGCTCGGGCAGCCGGGCTGGGCTGCGCTGCTGGACGGGAGGGGACGGGCGGAGCGGGGCGGGGGTCCGCGCCGGTAGCGCCGGTGTCGGTGCGGCTCGGGCTGGCGTCCAGGCTGCGGAGGGCGAGTGCCGCAGCCCGGTGGGATGTTGGGTGTGCACCCCGAGGAGCGCAGCGCTCCCAGCACTCTGCCTTGGGGAAGCAGTGGCGGGGATGCCGCGGCCGAATCGAGCCCGGCTGTGCCGAGCCGGGTCAGGGGTGGAAGCGGGGACGGGGCGGCACGGGCTGTGCCCAGCGCCCGCCTGCCCGCACCGAGCCCCGGGTCAGGAGTGGCAGGGGTGGCAGGGTCTGTGCCCAGCGCCCGCCTGCCCGCTCCGAGCCGGGTCAGGGCTGGCAGGGGTGGCAGGGTCTGTGCCCAGCGCCCGCCTGCCCGCTCCGAGCCGGGTCAGGGCTGGCAGGGGTGGCAGGGTCTGTGCCCAGCGCCCGCCTGCCCGCTCCGAGCCGGGTCAGGGCTGGCAGGGGTGGCAGGGTCTGTGCCCAGCGCCCGCCTGCCCGCTCCGAGCCGGGTCAGGGCTGGCAGGGGTGGCAGGGTCTGTGCCCAGCGCCCCTGCCCGCACCGAGCCGGATCAGGGCTGGCAGGGGTGGCAGGGTCTGTGCCCAGCGCCCGCCTGCCCGCACCGAGCCGGGTCAGGGCTGGCAGGGGTGGCAGGGTCTGTGCCCAGCGCCCCTGCCCGCACCGAGCCGGGTCAGGGGTGGCAGGGGTGGCAGGAGCCGTGCCCAGCGCCCGCCTGCCCGCACCGAGCCGGGTCAGGGGTGGCAGGGGCCGTGCCCAGCGCCCGCCTGCCCGCACCGAGCCCCGGCAGCGGCCGCTGCCCTCGGTCGGGGGTGCGGCGGCCCCGCCGGGTGTGCCCCGGGCGCAGGCTGGGAGCGCTCCTGCGGGCACGTGTTCCCTCCCGGTGCCTGGGTACGGCATGGAAGTAAACCCGCCATGGTGTGCGGGTCCGATCTGCTGGAGAACAATAGCAAATCCCGCTGCTTGTCGGGGACAAGGTACACTCCTGCACTTTCGTGCTGTACACGCAGCGCTTATCTGCGCTCAGGAGTGTGGTGGGTCGGCAGGCTTGTTTTTGTGGGGGGGTTTGGGCTATTCTGAAGATCGTTTTGGAGAATAACTGATAATTCAGAATTGTCACAGAGTACTGTTGCGTATCTCTTAAAAATACATTTTCAACTTTTTATTAATAAAAAAGATTTTGATTTCCCTCCCTCTTTTCATTTGGGTGGCTTGGTCGTTTTGTTTTCTTCCCTCTTATGAGTAGGATGAAGTTTAGAAAGAACTTTTATAAAAAGGCAGTAGAACTTCTGTCTCAGTTGCTGCACAGGGTATATAGTAACTAGATGCAGTTCTTTCACTCCCCCACAATCTTACAGATTAATCCAGGATTAATCTAAATTACAAAAACATTTCTGGTATAGTTGCAGTGGTGGAATATCCACGTCCAGGTTTAAATGGCATCCAAGAATAATTATTTTACTGTGTAATCATGATAGTCAAATTACATCAGTATAGCAAATGATGCTTCTTGCTGTTGTGCTTCTCATCCCTTCAGTCAAGGGACTACATTTTGGTGAGCTAAGGGTGGGAGGGTGTATGGAGAGTTGCCGCTTGCTTGTGTTTTTGGTTGTGCTATAGAATGGAGAGTGCAAACCATGATGAAGCTGTAAGGAGGTCCTTGGCGTCCCTTGTTGCAGCAAACTCTTTTCAGGACTCTTCAGCAGCACACTTGCAGAGGTTTTGCCCACTCCCTCTTTGAGTTAAGAACAAGCAGTTGGAATCAAGGTCCATCTCCTGCTTTACAGCTTCCCCCGTCCCAGCTGTGGGAGTGGAAGGAAGGGCAGAGAGAGATACAACATGGAAAGAGAGATATGAGTGATCTGTGTCTGATAAGGCAGAATGGACTTTAAATGTCTGTAATGATCCTCACTCTGTTATTCAAAGCATAAAGTCACCTACTATTGAGAGTATATAGTTACCAAAGTGTTTAGTGTCTGCTAAGCTGGAGTACACACTAAGAGTCTTAAATGCATATGTACAAATATCTATAAAAATCCATGTATTTTACATTTTTGTGTACAACAATGCCTTGGGGACAGCATTCCATGCTGGGAAAGGAACTATTTCCTTCCCAATAGGTTAATGATTTAGTTGCTAAGCACTGAAACTTGATTGTTCTCTGGGCTGCAGCTTTTTAAAATGTTGGTCTCTCTCAGGCATGGCTACTTGGATTTAAATACAAATGGAAATTATCTGTTAGGAAAAAAAAAAGGGCCAACTGACAAACACATAAGGCAGTTTCTTTCTACATAAGTGGTGTTTCCTGGTCTGTTGTCCCAATATGTTCCTATAGAGCATCTGTCAAGTAAAAAAAGTTCATCACAAATTTGTTTGTCCTGGTTTAAGAGTTCATAGCCCAGGTGTCTGTAAGGCTTTTGTAGTCAGTGACTGTGCGTGAATGAGAGCTCCCTGAGTCCAGTCTCCCTGCCATGGGCAGGGACATCCTCTGCTAGCTCAGAGCCCCATCCAACCTGTCCTTGAGCACTTCCAGGGATGGGCCATCCCAGCTTCTCTGGGCAGCCAGTTCCAGTTAGCCACAGAGCTGTGAGCAGTGTTTGTCACCTGGGCTGGCTGGAAATTGGCTTCGTGGCAGGACACTGCTGCACTAGCTGAGGGTTGCCATTCCTAAAGTCTGTAATTATACCAGCAAATAGACCAACATTTTGCACAAGGGAGAGGAGATATTGTCTCTCTTATCTCTTTGTTGTCTCTCGGTATTAAAATGTAGCTTGTGCTTAGTACTGTCTGTGTGCAGCTGCTTCTGACTTAGAGTGGAGGAGATCTCTTGCCAAGCTGGCACTTGGACCCTGATCACGTTATACATGTTCCTGAACACGTTATTCACGCTTTGCAGTTTATGAAATGGAATGGTTTCATTGCTATTCTCTCCCTGTCTTGTTTATGAAAAGCCTGTTACTGCCTTGTGTCAGGACTGGGATTTGTGTAATGCTGCAGTAAGCTCTGTTAGGGAAAGATCTGGTTAAAAACTTCCTGATGGAAAAGTTTGTTCATCTAGATCTGCTTAGCCTTTCTGTATAGTTACAAAAATGCAATTAGATATAACCAAGAGAGGGCATCTAGTAGAAATAGGATTTCTACTTTTTGCCAGTAAGGATTTCTTGGACTGAAAGACTTGGAGAAACTTTGCTCTTGCTCAGGGGGAAGTGTTGATGTCTTTTCACTCTTGACAGATGAAAAAATCATTGCTTAAATGCAGGTAACACCATAATCATACAATGTCTGGTCATTTCACCTGCAAACAGTTTCCCAAATGCAAGCAATGAGCAATATGTTGCGACATGGGAAGAGTGAGATCATATTTATGCCATGGGCTGGATCTAACTTTTTATAAAATTACTCTAAGACAGAAAATGTCTTGCCTCACAGGATCCTTAGAGAAGCATTTGTTTGCTGCTGAGGATGAGAGCTGAATCAGTGTTGCTCGGGATAGACCAGGAACATCTGAATATGATCTACCATACAAGAATGCTTAATAGTTATGTAATTAGTTTTTGGCAAGTTATTTTGGAGTGGAGATGGTGCAAGTGTTTTATGTGTACTTTATCCTGTAGGAAGGCTGAGATGTTAGCTCATGGGGATAAGTGGAACAAAATAAAAAAGCCAAAATCCATTTTATTTTAGCATTTAGCTGATCTGAGTATAGTTTCCAGCTCTGCTCTCTTATTTAGAGATTAATCTGCTATTTCTTCCAGTTGTTGCTTTTTAAATCTCACTTTATGAAAATTCTGATAAGTTGTACCTACTGAAATATGCAATATATTATGTCCCTAGCTTAAATCACAGCTCTGAAGTACATGTGCTTCTGGTGAAGAAACGATGTTTGCCCTCTATGCTGCAGTGTGGGGCACAGTGCTGCCCCTGACTGTGAGCACCCAGGAGAGCTGCTGTCCCAGTGCTCCTGCCAGTCCCCTGTGGGCATCACCTTTGAAATAAATCACATGGGCAGAAAATGACTGATTTCAGCATTTGTGGTCTTCCATGGGAAATGCATTAAGTACAACCTAAGGATCCAGCTTAGTCCATATTGCAGATTTTTGTTTCAGAAGGAGCTGGAAGCCCTCCTTCTAGCATTCCTACATCCTTTTGCTCTGCACTAATAAACAAATGTAAGCAAGCAGGTTACAGCTGCTGGCATAGTGATGTGCTGACATCATCCACCTCTGTTGACACCAGCAGAGTGGCACCACTGCTTTCTCTCCACTTTTCCACTACTTTCCCTCTGGTGGTGGCCACTGCTGGGTGGCCCACTGCCCTTGGACCAGCTAGCACTAAGGTATTTAGAAGCTCGTGGGTGACAAAGACACTTGGCCTTTCACAGTGGACATATAAAACTTCAGTGTAATGAGCTGGGCCAAAAATGTTTCTTATTTTGTGTAGCAGAGGGGCTTTTTCACAGGAGACTCTGAAAAAACCAGAAGGTGTTGTCATGTATATTGTCCTCTGTGTATCCTACCTGTGTCTTGACTAATACATTTTTTGAATTAATAAAGGAATTAATAATAGGGTCATATAATATATTGAGTACCAGGTACATCATCAACTAGATCAGGTTGTTCAGAGCCCCAGCCAACCTGCCCTTGAACGTTTCCAGGGATGAGGCATCTGCAACCTCTCTGGGCAACCTGTGATAGTGTTTTACCACCCTCATTGTAAAAAATCTTTTCCTTATGTCTAGATTAAATGTCTCCTCTTTTAGCTTGGAATTGTTACTCCTTGACCTATCACAACAAGCCCTACTAAACAGTCAGTTAGTCTTCATTCCTGTAAACCCCCATTAGATGTTGAAAGGCAGTAAATTGTTCCTAAAGCCTTTTCCTCTCCAGGCTGAACAGCCTGCATTCTCAACTGTCAGCCTTTCCTTACTGGAGGGATGCTCCAGCCCTCTGACAATTTTCAGCCCTCCTCTGGACTGGCTCCAACTCAGCCATGCCATTCTCTGGGGATTTCGGTGTGCTGTGCTTTTATAAGCAGGTTTTTGAGCTGAACTGCTACAAGGCAAAACACTATGATGCTAGTAAACTCTCTTCCTTTGTTTTGTGTATTTATTTAGTACAAATACCAGCTCCAGCGTAGGACATGGAGCAGTAAAGCTTACATCCTGTGCCTGGTGTCTCTTTTATCTGTTGTGGCAGGGACTCATAATCAATACAATGCAGTCCAGGACAGCAGTATCACAGATTTTTTTTTTTCCTACTTCCCTTTAATGAACCTTCTAAGTGACTTATGCTGAGGAGTGTGTCCACTTTGACTGGATCAGTATGCTGCAAGGAAAAGGAAGGAAAATTAAGAAATGAAATTTCTTCACTTTTTACTATTAGTTTCTCATGGATGTGGGCAAGGCTGCTGCTTCTTTAAACCTCCATCACCACTGTCTCTGTGGGCAGCTCCTGCTCTTGTTCACTTTCAAATCCCATGTGCACCAAAATATCCAAGTGTGAAGTGTGTGGTGTCACATCAATGAGAAATTGTGTCTGGTGCCATCACTGGGTTATCTCAGGGACAGGATCAGTAGGACAGAGGATGAGTAAGAGCTCAGAACAAGGTATTCGCTGTCTCCTGAGGAGGAGGAACAGCAAGATTTGGCAGCCAATGGCCTGTCCAGGAACAATTGCTCCAGCCCTAACTGAGGATCACTGTAGGGCCATGGTGAGTGCTCTTGGATCTCCAGAGAGAAGCATCAATGGAACAAAATTAGTCAGATTAATTTGTCAGTTTAGGCACTTGGTGAGTGAGACCTCCCTCTCAAAAGATGTGTAGAACAGTGGAGTCATCTCTGTGAAAAGTTAATTCAGTAAATGGGTTGTTTCAGAATTGTGAACCCGTCTGAAAATACACTTGCAGCATTTGTTCTCTCTAGACTTGTAAGAGTGGGGAATGCTGTCTCATCATCATGGAGCAGAGAGACCTTGTGCACTGCTGTACATCTACACCATCTACCCTCTCAGCAGGACAGTGGCTCAGTCTGGACAGGAACTCAGACTAGAAGCAGCATACATGGGTAACCTCTCTGCTGGCCTGAGCTAACAGACTTCCTCAGTGAGCTGGAGGCTGGAAGATGTGCTGTGCAGACACCAGAGCAGCTGGGTCTCTCCTGTTCTCATTTGACTGCAAAGGACAAAACTTGGTCCCCTTGCAGTCACATGGCTGCAGGTGTTGTGTCCTGTCCTGTCTTGTGTGTCCATGCCTTCATCCACCCCCTGCCCAAGCCATGTTTCTCTGCGAGGAGAAACCTGAATTTTTCCACGCCATGGTTTCATGCCTTTATCAGTATTAATGATAAACAGCCACAGTATTGTGGTTTGACTAGTATGCAAAAATTTACTGTTGGAGTTAATCATGTGTTGAATTTAATATTAAACCCTGGCAAGTTACTTAATAGCTGTCACCTGTGATAAGTGCAACCTGCCTGCATTGCTGCTTGCACACACCTGCTCTGGAACCTTTCAAATGGAATCTGCAGGCCTTGTTGGCTGCCAGAGAAAGAAATAGGTCAAAACCTTCCATTATTTTCAAATGACAGTATGAAGCATGTCTAAGCAATTTTCACATCCCATTAAAATTTCTTTTTTGGTTTTTTTTTTGAGGAGGTGTCATTGTGGCCTCAATTTGAGCAGGCTGAGGAGCAGATTTGGTTGTTTTACATTTCGTCTCTTCTGGTGACTGAAGTAACTTACCTCTACCAGCCACATCATCTGACAACATTTGAGGTGGCTTGGCTTATTAAAGCATTTTCTGGCTTTTGGACAGATGCCCCTAAGAATGAGATTAAGCTACATAAAACTGCATGCCTGGAACAGTCTTTCTGCATAGGCTGTTATATCCTTGTACTTTAGAGTAAACTTTGCATAAGCAGCACTCTGTGTAAAACTAAAGTACCTATTCAGGTACTAAAGAATAACTTTTGGCATGTTAACTTTATTGGTGTGAAAAATATAATTTCAAGAATGGTGAAAACCGCAACAAAAAACAAAACAGCAAAACAAAAAAATCCCTGGAGTTTCTGGAGATTTTTGTCAAAATATTTGTCTGACTTTAGAAAGAGATGAACTTTCACTACAGCTTTCCCAGAACTTAGGAAATCTCTCTCTTGCCTGAATATTCCTCATGGTGACCTTGGCCTCCTTATCCTCAGAAGATATGAGTATATCTCCTTTGTCCTCATCTTCCACAGCACTTTTCTAATCTTTGTAATCTCTAATTTCTGTCAAGATGAGCTGAAGTTGGCCAAGAGGCTCAAGGTTGGAATGGTTGCAGAGCATGACCACATTAACATGCTTCTTTAAGTAGCACTTCATCTTTTTGACTTTCTGTAAACTTCTCAGGGTTCACTTCTACAAAAACCTTCTCTGCATCCAGCACTCAATATCTGCCACTGCTTTCAAGGTCACATAAATTACATGTATTGTCTCCAGCCTCTGTTTATAGTAGACACAGCTGCATAGATGCAGATCATTGTAATCTTGATTTTATTGTATTGGTATTATCCTGGGACAGTCTTGTGATGTTTACTTTACTATTCATAAAATGGGCCCATGAAATTCACAGGGACACTGTGTAACCTCAGGGTTCAGAATGAGTGACTTCTTTATGCACTTATCTGTGTAAGCTGCAATTACTGAGAAATGCAAAGTATGAGTTAAAGGAAGGAGGTCAGTACGTGGCTAGAAGCCATAAGGCAGCAGAAAGAATCATGTGCAAGTTAATACTGGAAGTGAGAAGTGTGGGTTTGTAGAGAGGAGATGTGAATCAGTGAACAGCACCTAGATGATCAGCTGTACTCTGTATTTTAGTTTACTTTTAAAGGACAGATGGATGGCTGGTGGGACTGGAGATCAATAAGCTGGTCTTGGCCTGACATGAATCAGACTTGCAGGCCTAGCCCAGGTCTCTGCTGTACTGCAGTATTTGTGAAGCCTCATGAAGCTGTTGTGTGATAATCTGTGTGGCTTTTATGCCTGCTTTTGGTATGTGACATGGAAACAGAGAAAAATTTGCCGTGCCATACAAAATCCTGATAATATTACTGACTTTACTGTGATGTTACTATGTGTGAAGAGTTGTACCTGTTGTGAGCACTGGTAAACACTCAAACAATTAGGAATTTTTTTTTAAATGCTGTGTTTGTCATCTAACCACAGAGCAAGACCTGGCGAGCCTGTTGCTCAGCTCTCTTCTCTGCTTGTGTGTTTGAAACAGCAGTGTGAAAAGGGCTACAGAGAAAGCAGTTGTATTCCTTTAGTGGAAAATAACATCTGAGCAAAACACAAAAGGACATAAAAAAACTTAAAAACATGACAGAAGGTATTTCTTAGAGCTTAAGTCCTGTGGGATTTGTCATATTACTCCTCATCACTGTGAAACAACATTCATTGTGGGAAAGGCACATTATGCCACAGAGTGACCATCAGGGTATTTTTTTAACATGTCTATGTATATCAATATCAATCAGAACTGGACATGATGCTGGAACTAGCAAAACTTTCACCATAGTGGCAACCCTACTTTGGAATTAACATTTTATAAAACCAGGGCCTCAAACATAGTGTGATAAAACCAGAAATCACAGTGGTGATTGTGTTAGCCTAATCATGTCTAACCAAGTTTTTCTCTGCATTTTTCCCTTTAGCAAAGTATCCAGAGATCAAGACTCTGATGGGACCAGATCCACATTTAAAGTGGATTGTATCTGGAATGGTTTTCACGCAGCTTCTGGCGTGCTACCTGGTGAAAGACTTATCTTGGAAATGGATTTTCTTCTGGGCTTATGCTTTTGGGGGTTGCATCAACCACTCGCTGACCCTGGCCATCCATGACATTTCCCACAACGTGGCCTTTGGGAACAAGCAGGCCCGGTGGAACCGATGGTTCGCAATCTTCGCCAACTTGCCCATCGGCGTCCCCTACTCTGCCTCCTTCAAGAAATACCACATTGACCATCACCGCTACCTGGGAGGGGACAGCCTGGACGTGGACATTCCCACAGACTTCGAGGGCTGGTTTTTCTGCACCCCGCTCCGGAAGCTGCTGTGGCTGTTCCTGCAGCCTCTGTTCTACAGCCTGAGGCCGCTCTATGTGAACCCCAAAGCAATCACACGGATGGAAATCCTCAACGCTCTCGTCCAGTTTTCTATAGACCTCATCATTTACTACCTGTGGGGGCTCAAACCTGTTATTTACCTAATAGCAGGTACTATTCTTTGCTTGGGTCTTCATCCCATTTCTGGGCACTTCATAGCAGAACACTACATGTTCCTGAAAGGGTATGAGACATACTCTTATTATGGACCTCTGAACTGGCTCACCTTCAATGTAGGCTACCACATGGAGCACCATGACTTCCCCAGCATTCCTGGATGCAGACTGCCCATGGTAAGTATAGTATGAGATGAGTGAGTTGGATTTTTATTGAAGCTGCTAAACTGTGTCAAAGAAAACCCTTCAAATCATAGCAATTGATGAATTTAAGAAAAAAAGGGGGGAGATTGAGAAAATGGCTTTTCTGGATTTGTTTCTAATTTTAAGCCCGAGATTGAGAGAAACAGCTGTCAAACTGCTGTAATACTTAGTTTATTTGATGCAAACTAGAACATCTGATCCTCAGAGGGCTTGAGGAATACCTTTTGCATGATAAAATCCTCCAACAAGGCTTTAAATGTCTTGATTTACATCCCTCAGCCACTAAGTTTCGACTCTGAAAGTTTAAAGACCCATCTAAAGGGAGGCAGGTGGCAATGGCTACTTTAAATTTGTCTAATGATCAATCTGCTAACTATATTGCTTGATTAACATCAAAGAAAATTTTTCTGGTTTTGAGATGACATAATTTTTGGGGCATGTTCCAGCCTGACACTGGAAAATAAAGCCGCACTCTCTGAGACTCCTTTCAGCTCTCCTGCCCCACCCACAGAAACTGAGGCCTGGCCTGTCCTTGGGAAAGCATTGTGGCTTTCCTCCTTTGAAAGGCAAACCCCTTTTTGTTTATGTTTTATCAGCTGTGGGAATCAAATTTGCAAAGCCCAGGTGTCTAGGAATGGTTTTCCATCTCCCTCCAGGTGCAGAGCTGCTCTTGTGTGTTTTGTGCAAGGGCTGCCCAGCAGGTGCTCGGTGTTGGAGGTACGTGACTCCAAGGATTACTCCTGCACACGAGTTCTCTGACGTAACAGGAAGGAAAGACCTTTGTGTGGCCTGATGCAAAGTGTGGAATTGCTGCTCAATATCCACATGAGCTGGAGGGAGAGCCTGAGGCTCAGGAGCTGTGACCTCCCCACCACTACTGATGCCATGTGCAACTTCTGTGATGGCTTACCTGGGCAAACCCTGCTGTGTGGGCTCATGTTCTCCATCACAGAAACACTCCCTGGGAGGAGATTCAAATCAACAGGAGATTTTCTTGTGCAGAAGGGTGTGGGAAGCCTCTATATAGCCTGCAATTGTGTTTCATTCACTCCTGTGCTGCTGGAGGTCTGTCCTGGAGATGCTGCCTGCTCCTGGTGAGGCCCAGAGGAGCTGGTGCAGCAGCCCACACTTGGATGTGAAGCTCTCCTGTGAGGCACTCCCATCCCTGATACACCTGAAAGCTCAGTGGGGAAGTGCATGTGCTTGGCTCTAGTTTCAAATGTTCAAACTTGTTAGATGGGCTTAGATACTTAGATTACCAAAGTGAAAATAGAAGGAGGTTAGCTCAGTATCCTGCACAAGGGAGGTGAGTGACTAATTGAACTTGCTGGGACTGTTGCTCCAGCCCTGACTGAGACCTGAAAAGCTCTTCTCCACCCACACCACAAATAGTTCAGCCTAGTTCCTTGAGGCAGTGCAGCAGCTGGAAGTGTCTGCCCTCCTCCATAAAGAGGATGGAGTTATTAGCTGAATTTCATGGGCTTGTGTTCATGTGTGTTTTGCTCTTTGGCAACTGAGACTTGCCCTGCTGGTGGAGGAGAGAGCAGGCTTGTCCATCACTGCTGCCTGACAGAGCTATATGGAACACTTGGAGTCTGATGAGAGATCAATTACAAGTAAAAATTCTATTAAAAAGAATTCTATTTTAAAAATTTCTATTTTCTTTGGCAAAACAGTTCCTGTAGAAAATCCTTTGACCATTAAAACAAATTGGTTACTCTTTTCTGCAAAATGAGAAAAAAATCTCTGCTGCTCTGATGAAAAGAGATAAGGAAAACAGATTCTCTCTGATTAACTTTAAATCTTGAACTTCCTAGCAGGTAAGAAACCTCACCTTGCTCTACTTTGCTTAACCTCCTGGCAAATTCCTCACTCAGCAAAGATTTTTTTTTTTTTTCAGATTTAGTCTCTTAGACACTTGAACTTCTAATAGTTGCATTGTGTAGTATGGATAATCTCTCAGCAAGACTATTTTTATTTTTAATTATTGGCAAGTAGAAAGTGGAGTAAAGATCTCTATTTTTAAAGGTCTATCCTGCATGATTGAGATCAGGGGAGAAATGGGATTTGAGAATAACTGGATCTTAATCTTGGAAAGTAACTAGCTTTTCAGCTTGCTTATCAGGAAAGTAAATTCAGCGTTTTCCTTTGTAACAGGTGAGTCATTCAGAACGTTCTGAGTAATGTGTTTGCCACTAGAAAGACCTTTCCCCTATGACTGTGACAAATTTGAAAGAGGAAGAATTAGGCTGTGCTCATAAGCTTATGGATATTAAAGATCAGTGACATGGGTGTGCAGTAAGCACTTGTCCCACTAGTATAATGAGAGATTGCACAAGAGACCATGAAATGTAACTGTGCAATGAAGGCCCTGCTCTAAGAAAAACCCCTGTAGACTTGAGAATAGATTAGTCTTTGAATGAAGTCTTACAACTATAAAATATTGCAATGTTTACCAAATGAGTAAAGAGATCCATTCTTCATTGTCTGAATTGTCAGAGTATGCTCATGGAGAAAGGAGATTGGAGAAGGAGGAGGAACTCTATTAGAAGCTGCAATAAAAGCAGCAGTGTTACCAGGGGCAAACTAGTTACTCATTAAGCTTGTGGGAAAAGGAAAAGACATGGTATGAAACCAGATTTATTAGACAGAAAAGACTGGAAAACATGGTAGATGTGCTGGTTTTGAATTGCAGATTTCATTAACCCTATGATGGCCAGGAGGGCTAGTTCCAGTACTCACCATCCTGTGGTGGGGATGTAGGACTATAAAAGGAACTTCTTGTAATAAGCCTTGAAGCATTCTAAATGTAATTTTGAGCTTTGTGTCACAAGGATCTCTAGCTTCTGTACAGCCCCAGGACAAGGAGTGTGTAACAGGCATGCTGAAATACTAGGCTGCATTTAACTTTTGTACTTATCAGATATGAAGAGTATGAGTAGGGTCCTGTCACTGTGCTCTACAATCACAGAACCAGAACAAAAGTTCCAGTCCAAAAGATGTGATTTCTTGCCCTGCCACCTTGACCTACTTGAAGAAAAGCCTCAATATACCATGTGCCAAGTGCCTAGTAATTGTCCTGACTGACATTGTCTGTCCTAACAGAATCACAGAATGGGTGAGGCTCAGCCTCCCTGCTCAAACAGGGTCATTCTGAAGCACATGGCACAGGATTGTGTCCAGATGGTTCTTGAACATCCCCACTGAGGGAGGCTCTGCACTCTCTCTGGGCAGCCTGTTCCTGTGCTCAGTTACTGCACAGTAAAGAAGTTTTTCCTCACGTTCAGGTGGAACTTCCTGTGCATCAGTTTCTGCCTGTTGTACCTTGTCCTATTGCTTGGTAGCACTGAGAAGAGTCTGGATCCATTCTCTTGACACCCACCCTCCAGATACTTAAAGATATTGATGAGGTTCCCTCTCAGTTGTCTTTTCTTAAGTCTGAACAGGCCCAGCTCCTTCAGCCTTTTCTCATTAGAGAGATGCTCCAGTCCCTCAATCAACTTTGTCACCCTGCACTGGACTCGCTCCAGGAGCTCCATGTCCCTCTTGTACTGTGGAGCCCAGAACTGGGCACAGCACTCCAGATGTGCCTCAATTTTCATTTACAAACCAGCAATGAGTTAAGACTTACAGCTGAGATTTGTAAGGAAGAAGGCAGGGAGGAGTTGAAGAAAATGGATCACCTACAATGCAATATATGGAGAGCTTGAGGAGCAGGATTTTGGGATACTTAATTACAGTGCCATCCTCTTTGAGACAATCTATGATCTGGCCACAAAACTTGCTACCTGGAAACTGCATCTACAGGGTTTGTACTGTAACATAGAGCTGACTCTTCTAGCCTCAACCATACTAATAGATATAGAATCATTAAGGCTGGAAAAGACCTCCAAGATCATTGAGCCCAAACTTTGATCTGATACCACCATATCAACTAAATCGTAGGATGAAGTGCCATGTTGAGTCATTTCTGGAATACTTCCAGGAGTGGTGACTCCACCACTTCCTTGAGCAGCTGTTCTGATGTTTGACAAGTCTCAGTGAAGAAATTCTTTCTGGTGTCCAAACTTCCCCCTTGATGCAGCTTGAGCCTTTTTTCTCTTGTGCTGCTTGTTGCTTGGGAGAAGAGGCTGAGCCCCACCTGGTTACACCCTCCTTTCAGAGTTGTAGAGTGATAAGGTCTCCTCCAAGCCTCCTTTTCTGCAGGCTAAACAACCCCAGCTCCCTCAGCCACTCCTCCTATGATGTTGCATTTAAAAGGGAGTCTGTATTAAAACCCCAATTACTGCCCTCCCACTATCCAGTTTTTCTGGTGGATAAGGTGATAATTCTGTTTTATGTATGGAGATACTGAAAGAAAGAATGAAAAATGAGATGGTTTTGCTGGAAAACTTTTGCATAGATCTATTATAAAAGAGAAACATATTTTAAAATTCTTTCCTGCCATGTACTAGCAAGGTGGGAACATGTACCTACCAAATTTCCTTCTTTTCCATAAGATCTTTCAGAAGTCCTCCTCTAACTGCATTCATTATATTTTTTTATTTTCTCCATTTCTTATTGCAGTTTCACCTTCCCTCTCCATATTTTCTGTGCATCTCATACAGTTGAGCTGCCCAGAGACCTTGCAGTGGTGCAAGTGGTGCCTGCCTTCCTGCACCAGGTGCTGCTCATGTTTGCAGAAGCTATTGGGCTGAACATAGGCAGGCTGCTTATTGGCCTCTTCTCTGGGCCATTTTTAACTACTTTGTCACCACTACTTTTCCTTTGGAGCCTTTGGAGCCAGAGGACACAGCCTGAGCTTCCTTGGAGCTGAATTGGTTTCTGTGAATCTCCAGCCTTCTACTTCCATATACAAGGGGCAATAGAGGAAAACTCCCTGAAGCTCTTGTTGTGGTCCAAATATAACATGGTCAAGAGCTCTGCAGGGTAATGTAACTACTTAAGAAAGCATGGTCTGGTTCAGAGAGCAAGAAGTACATGGGGCTCTGGGGAAGAGGGGAATGGTAGACTTGCCATATGAACTTGGGTAGTGTAGATGAGGGCTAAACTACAGTTGAAAGGCAGAATTTCTAAAATGGAGGCAGGAAGGAAGGTCTAAACAATTGTGTGCTAGGAAATGACCATGTCAGAGCTAGAGTGAAGCTTTTGAAGCTGGGTGTCTGAGCCACCCTTTGTGTTTGCATCAGGCCTCATGAGTGACCTCCATTCAAGGGAGCTTACTGTAGAAATAGTCCTCCCTCTCATCCTCTGGCTATTTCAATTACCCAGCTGGGAAAAGGGAGGATACAATACCCAGATTAAATTATTTCTGACTGGGATTACAGAAGGAGCACAGAGAACCAAATCTGCTTCTCCAGAGATCTTGGAAACCTGGAAATCACCTCTCTTCCTGCCATTAACAAATATCTCTAAGGAGAAATCCTGATATTGTCTGAATATAATTGAAAATTAACCATTGAAAATTAACGACTTTGAAGTACAAACCAATGCTTTAAAGCAGGATAGAGAAAATGATTATGAAGTTGGAGGTATTCAGTGAAAGACAGAATACAGTCAGACCTGAACTGAATCTTCCACCTCTAGCACATCACTACATGCCAGGAGCACCAGGAGTGTGTAAGGGACAGAGGTACAGAGGTAAAACATTTTAAAGACTCTTGTACATTATCCAACCTATTTCACAGAGAAGTGTCTGCTAGGAAGCTGAATTAATGAGGTGATTAGCAGGGAGCCATGCCAGTTTATAATTTAACTTTCACTGGAATTCTTACCTTTTCACAAGCAGTTAAATGCTGTGTTAAGGTTTCCCCATTACACTCAGTGGTGATGAGACCCTCTTCCTGCATGGTGATTTCTGTGTAACCCTTTCTCTCTTCACTGGAAGTCTGCTCTGTGCTCAGTGTAGCTGGCTTTAGAATTCTGCAGGGTTTTAAAGAGAGAAGTCATGCTCTCCAGCAAGACAAACTGCTCTATTCTAGAGCTTTGTTTGTCTAAGAGGTGGAGCTGCAATAAAACCATGCCCAAGCAGTTCTGTGCAAGCGTACTACAGTTAACAGATTCTGCTGCTTCATAAATGTGTTCAAAAAGCAAAGCATCTAGTTGGAGCAGGAATAATAACTGATAACTTGGGAATCCTCACAGTCCCCTGAACCTGCCAGCTTTGAAGCCTCTTTGTCCTCTGGTTCTGGCCTAACTCCCACTACAAGTATCACCCCAATGATGCACAGTGCTTCTCTGATGGCAACAGTCTTTAGACTTTGGGAATTGTAGCAGAGATGAAATTTTATTAAACTTGTGACCTAATAATGAATCTCACAGTATTTTTAATATCAGACTGAGGAGAACAGACCACCCCTGCAATTTTCTTTGCCTGCTGGAGGAACCTATCTCTTGGATTTGCATCACGGTAACAGAATGCAGGGTAGAAAACAAAGGCTGTGTCTGTCATTTTCTCAGTTGTTAATTCTCTCTTACCCAGAACTCTCAACAGAAGAATATTACAAGTGGCAAACAGGGCTTTAAATATAGTGTGCTGGAGCCTTGGCAATTGATAAAGTGGATAAAGTATCTCTCATTGTGGAGATCCCACCACCTCTGAAATGACACAAAATAGTTCTGACTGAAGGCAGCAATCCACTGCCTTTCAAATTATGACACTGTGAGGCAAAACTTACATCAGAAATCTGTTAAGAAGTATCTAAATGCATTTAAGTACGTCTCATTTGGCTGAACTTCAGAAGCTCACAGGCAATAACAAGTAACTTCAGGTAATGGCTGTGCTATCAGATCTGAGTGTGAAGGTTGAAACACACCTGACTCTGTGCAGCCCAACACTCATTCTCTCTCTTCTTCTTCCAGGTGAAGAAGATTGCAGCAGAATATTATGATAACCTCCCACATCACCAGTCCTGGATTCGAGTTCTGTGGGACTTTGTTTTTGATGACACTCTTGGTCCTTATTCAAGGGTTAAGAGACTGTGCAAGCTGGCAAAGGAAAGCTAACAGGGCAGCTCCTCCTGCTTCAGTGGTGTGTGTGTTTGTTCATTCCCATGACTTCAGTTTTCTGCAGAAATAGAAGGATCTTTGTGTGTTCTGAATTGAAGTTGGTGCATGCTGCTTATGCCAAGAGGATGGGTGTGAAAATGAAGCAATTTTAGACAACCGATATTTTTAATAAAGGATATTTGTATATGCAACCCTCAGAACTTAGATGAGAGTGAACTGCGATTAGGTGAACCTTTGGTCTAGGCTTAGAATTAACTTCCTGGGACTCATGTGCCTAAGCCTGAGTTTTAGCTTTGTCTGTGAGGGGAACGTTTGTTGTGTGTTATGTGTGAGCATGTGTGTGTGTGTGTGTAGTTCAGGACTGGTTTCTCTTGGTGCCAATTGGAGTAGATGCTCTGTGTGCACAGGACTGTGGAAGCAGGGAAGACTGGCACACAGAAGTAAATGATACTCCCTGGAAACACAAGGGTGCTTTTATCTCAATGTCTTGTCTAATCTAATATCTTCTGATAATTGCTAATAGCAGAAATTTTATATAAGCAATGGAATATGTTTATATTTTTGTACATCTGCAACATTATTTCAATATGCTGTTTGATCTTTATTCCAGAGCTTTCTCTAAACCTTTTTTTAAATGAATTGCCATTCTTGGGATATAATACTATTGCTAACTGAACTGTGGCAAGGAAAAATCCTTTTTTTAGTGTTCCACCTACTTCCTGATCAGCAGCATGGATGTGCCTCTGAGGAACTGGGTGGTCCTTTCTCACTCACCTTTTCAAGAGTATTCATAACTTCATGTATCTCACCCTTTTCCCTACTGTAAGTCCTCTGGGGAAAGGAGAAGTTCTAGTTTTAATTTTTCCTTGCCAAAGCTATTAGCATTCCTGGTCACCTTTCTTGGTCTCCTCTATATTACACCCCTTTCTGTGCATGGGATTTAGGGTACATGTCAGTGGAGACATGGAGGTGTCTTCATCTTTGTGGTGGTATTTGTTCCTAGCTGCTTTCAGAATAATGGGAATTCTTTTCCTCTGTCATTCAAGGGGCACAACTTGACATTTGGGAAGCACATGATACTCCAGCTATGCAAAATTGCCTCTGGTGGTGTTAAGGGGATGTACCTGGAACATGGAGATGGGGACATTTCTCTCTCTGCATCTCTTTCTTGGTGCTATTGACATTAACCTTCATCTCTCATTTCCACCCACTGGCATACTAAAATCTTCCTGCTTGTTCTCTCCAATTATAAACTCCTGGCTATCCTCAAGAATTCTGTATCATCCAAAACCTTAATCAACATAGCCTTTCTACAAGCAGCACAATATCTTGGGAGTGAGGAATTCAAATGCCATCTAGTAAATTTCCTCTACCATGGAAAGCTGGCAAATTATTTCTGTCCTTACAAAGTGGTTAAAAGAGAGAAATTATAATTTATATATAATTTATATATAATTGCCCTGTAGCCCTCTAACAGTTTGGGTTTTTTCTTCTGGAAATCTGTGGCTCTAACAAGGAAAAGATTATTGTGCAGCCTCATTGGTCCCTCAGAGTATTAGACCTGGCAAGCCTGATTTCCTCACTGAACACGATTTTGTTCCTTCCTTCAGCAGCACTGGATCCAGGGAGCCAGTCTGTCTGTTCACTAGCCAGCTGAGCTAACCTGCAGCCATTTGGGTTCCTCCTTCATTTCCCCATTCTCCATTTTTCTCACCCATGTGATTTTGGCAGTTGGGTCAATAAATACCCAGGCTTGCTCAGCAGATCCTTTGTAACACAGGGGCTGAACAGCAGTTTATTCACCAACACTGTTTTGTGCTTTTGGATAAGAAGAGCAAGAATGAGGCTTCTCCCAGCACTTCTGCCTTTACTGATGCCTCAGTGATGAACATACTTAAGACATTATATCTGAATTATTAAAGCTGCTTTTCTCCCAAAGGAAGAGGTGCTGCTGCATCAGTGCTCATGTCAGGGAATTTCAGATTTTTATTAATTTACTTCAGAGTTGCTGGCACTCTGATCACATATTCAATTTCCTGTGTCTTTAGCAGTTGTTCCTCAACTCTCTTGTCCAACTTAATAAGTTAATATAAAAACCACAATAAAGATTATGCTGACTTCCTCAATATGACTGCTGTCCTTATCCTCTTTTATGAGTGACCTTGTGCTGTAGTTCCCTTACTCAGCTTTCATGATCTGGTCACCCATTTGCTGTGGACTACTACCCTAGCCTGACACAAAGGCTCTGGTGTAAGTGAGCCAACCAAAACTGTCAGCTGCTTCTTCACCTGCCTCCCATCAGTGTTTCCATCATGGTCCCAGCTTGCTTGGCCTGGGCAGCCCCACATTCCTCCTTCTCAGCACTGTCCATCCCAGCAGGAATTGGCTGGAAGGCTGCAGTGCCTGCAGGTGTGCAGTGTGAGCTGAGTTCCAGGATTTGGGATGCTGCTGGAGAAGGCTGTGATCCTGTCCTCTCCATGGGCACTTGTCTTTGCTACTGCCAGTAATGTTGGCAGGAGGGGTTTTTAATAACCACAGGGCATATGGGTCTGAGTTAAAAGTGTGTTAGAGCTATGTAAAGTTTTATTCCTTTTGCTTGAAAATTGATCCAGATCTCCATCATTGTTTGGGCACACTAAGGCTCTGGCAGGTGCTGTGTGATAGGAAGCATTGGAGAGTGATGTCCCCTTAGATTTCTGCTGTGTAAGATGCCTGTGGCCTGTCCTGTTGCAGTGGCTCCACAAGCCCAGGATGAAAGAACACCCTTTTCTGCAGAGACAGCTGGCAAACTGAATTACTGGCTGGGAGGAGAGAATCCTCTGGTAGTGCCACTACTGGAAATAATGCCACCTTGCACATCCTTGTCACTGGAGCTGAAGGCTGGGAACTGGCACAGTGATGCCAGGACTGCTCATCTGCCAAGCTCCACCTTCCACCCCACACACTTTGCCCCCAGTATTAAGTGTCCCTGTTCAACTTCAGCTCATTATGTTGTAATTATATGAGGCCTGCAAAGGTAATTGAAGAAAGTAAGAAAATCCCATTTACAGCAGCTGGCTGATGTTAACACAGGGGCATGCCATATCCAGGCTGTACAACATGGTTATTCCTGACCTTAGGCAGAACACCACATTCCAAGGAAAAACATGAACCATGCCAAGCACCAACCTCCAGAACCTTAATCAGGATCATGGGACAGTTTCCCAAAACAGATGTGATCTTGAAAAGCAGCAGTTTTGAAGAGTACTTGCCATTATCAGGTATGCCATTAAATGGGTTTATAATTAGGAAATGCATGAGCTACTGTAAGAGATTTATGCAACAGAGCATTCTAATCTCTGCTGTTACTGATGCTTGTCTGGGTTGCTCATACTGGGATGGCTCCTTCTTGTGGTCCTGGGGTGTTGCAATGTGGTGCACATCAGTGTCTGCTTGCTTTAGTTCCCATTTGGAAATCTTTATCTTGCTATTTAACCTCTCTCTTGCCTTCAGCTGGCATTAAACAGCTGGCATTAAACATCAGTCTCAGTCTGGAGCTCACTGTTGCATTAAACTCATATTTCTCCCATATTTAATCTACAGTATAACTAGACTCTGAAAAAGACTCATTTGTAAAAGGCATTTGGGTTGCTTTGAAGAGTGCTGAAGAACACCCCAAAACAAAACAGGTAACATTTTACAGCTGACTGCCAAACAGGACCCATGCTGCCTCCTCTGCTGGATCTTCTGCAGCAGGCTGGCTGTCCCTCCTGCCTCCTCCACCAGCAATGGGACAATCACAGGCAATCCTGGGCTGCTGCATCAGGCTCTGCTCCCAAAACCAATCCTCGGGGCCTGGCTTTTAAAATAAAATCTCTATGGAAGCCTGAAGAAATGAAGGGAACTTGGAAAATACTTGACAGATTTCAATAGTGGAACTCCAATCCCTTGGCTTTTGCACAGGGTTACCAGAATATGGTATCAAGACAACTGCCATGCAAAGCTTGCACCAGACTAAGTCAAGCAGAAATCCCCAAGATTGCTCTTAATGCCTCAGGTTTTAGCTTTTATATTTTTCAGATTCTGTACTGCTTTAGTGTGTAGTTCTGAGCTTTGTATTAAGGGATAGTAAGCTCTCTTTACAGAGTAGGTAGACAAAACAATTCCTTCTCTAGCTGGGGACCAAGGAGAACCAATCCAAATTTCAGGCCCAAGAGCATAAACAACGTGGACTGAAGAGAGAAAAACAAGAAGGATGGGACTTCATAACCTAAAGCTCTAACTGGACAATTAAGTCCACTATGCAAATGGACCAGAACTTATAAAAGTGAGAGACCTCACGACCAATCATCATTTTTGGGACCATTTTGGGTTCATCTTGGGTGTAGCCCTGGCTGGGCTCTTGTATTGCTCAAGGTGTATCCATTGAGGCCTTTTAATAAATATCTACTTTATTATTTAACTCTGTTTAGCCTCTGTTCTAGGTCAGCCTTGACAAGGCATCACTCTGGTGGGGAGAATGGCTGTAAAGGAAACAATTTCATGGCCCGGATGATATGACTGGCTATGCACTGTTAAGTGTTCAGTGTCCTGTACCAGTAAAGCACAAGACCTGCACACCATTAACAAATTACTCCCCTTAAGTCCCTAGTCAGCAGTGCTGTGCCTGGGATTTCAGTTTGCATCCACCCAATACCTTTGGTAGCCTTGTTCTGCATGAACAAACACTTCCCTTTTATTACTGCAAATCTGCAGGAGCACAGATGATGGGACCTGTGTATTTTTCAGTGACAGCAGGAGATGTGGTGGCCTGAGAAGAGCCTCAAGCCACTGTCCTTCACTTGCTTTGGCAAAACATTGCTGAGGTGGGGGCAGCCTGCCTGCAGGACATGGTGCTCACCACACAGGTGAGGGCCTGTCTGCCTGTGGGAGAAGGCATCAGCCACAGGAGACAGAGCTGCCACCCCACAGTGAGTCTCAATATCCTTCCTTTTACCACCAAGTGACACAGAAGTGCAGGAACTGAAGGGACAAATGAAACAAAGAAAGGCAGGGCCGTGTGGACAATAAACAGTTTATTACCAATATGAACACAGATACTGTGATGCACTGACGTACCATTTTTTAATATTGTGATAACTCTGAGACAAAGAACTTGTTGGCTGACAACTAAACATGTCTCTTTCTTCTGGTGATGCCTCAATACATTTCTGTTGGCAAAGGATCTTCATTTACATTGCAGACTACTAGTAAAATTACTTTGAAGTCATCTATCAAAAGCAAATGGTTCACGTGTGTTCTTATCTACTACTAAAAAGAAAGGTAATACATTTAAATAAGCAAATACAAAATACAAAAAAGGCTGACAAATTCAATGTGCAGTGTCAGATGAAATCTAAAAAATCCAGAAATTTAAAATTTAATAATCTTTAGATTAAGACTTGTAAAATGAAGCGAATCCAAGGCAGCAGCAAGCTTCAAAGTGTGCTGAGTCTGCTAATAAAAAGTGTGTAAGAACAAAGACAGTGCCGGTGTCCTCTCCCACCATCTTGCATGACCTTGGTACACTTAGAAATGATCCAATCTTCCTAGCATTCTTAGTACCGTCCAAATGCTTTGCAATCATTATGTTGTACTGATTCTACTCAACTCCTGCCGTATGGCTGGAAAACCAAAGCAGAGAGTTAGTGCACAGTGGTACAGCCAGCGGGATGGACATCGCTCAGTGCAGAGGCTGCAGAAAGTACGCGCCGCTAAAAGGATGAGTGGAGGGTAAAAGGATGAGTAAGGGTAAGCAGTCAGCTGCTGGCTTGCAAACTGCAGTACTACAGTGAGAAGGTGCATCTGTGGTGTATGTGGATGCCTTGTTTTGCACTGGAATGAGCTAGGGAGGCTCTGAGGGCCAAGCTGCTGGGACAGTAGCGTATGGACAAGGGGCTCTCCAACTGCAAACTGCCTCGGAGCTTTGTGAGCACACACATCTAGGGCAAGGGCACAGGGAATGGATTTTAGCTGTTTTAAAGTCTCCTCTTTCTCCCCTTCCCTGTGAAGCTAAGGTGGGGAGTGCAGGGTGTGGACATGCATCTTCCTATGCCCTAATGTGGCCCTCAAATGGGAATTTTGCTGCGCATTTTAATAATGGCCCTGAAAAATACCTTCAGTTGTAAACTGCAGAGCAATTTATAAAAAAGTACTGAGACATTTGGTACAGCTCCTTCAATGTATTATAACAATATGTGGCTATTTGGAAAGCTGTAATCGAGTGAAGGTCTGAAATAACTCTTCAAGCATAGGAAACTACAGAAGATTTTTGGGAAGGATTTTCAGTTAGTTTCCTTTGTCCTCTCCTCATCCTGGACCTGTGTGGCCAGCAAGTTACAAGTGAATTTCACGCTTGCTGATTGTGATAAATTGGTGTGCCATGGGCTACAGGCAGGCCCTTTCTCACCCTCCCAACCTGTGAGAAACGCCAGCCAGCAAATTTCTCATAGGGTGGTGGCAAAAATGCTCATCAACAGCATAATAAAGGATGTAAGTGCAGTGTTATGGTCAGAGCTCAGATAAGGTGGATGCTTGTTCTTCAAATGTGTGTACAAATCAGAGCTGTTCAGAGAAGTCTGAAAACACCAGGGAACTCTCTGCAGTTCCTATCATCTTATCTATGGAAAATTAGTCATAAAGATGAGAAAAATAATAATTTTTCTCTTTCTTACCATCAATTATCTCCTCTTTCACTTTGTGTAACTCTCTTACAACTTCCTCCAATATTTCCTGATGAGACAAAACACAAGTCAGCTGCTCAGAATTTCCTTCTAACTGGTGGAAGAAAATGCAAGTTTAACATGGTTGTGCTTGTCCCCCACCTCCATTGCTGCTCAGAGCCTAGCACTGCTAACAGCTACGTCTGCACTCCCAGGCACGGATGCAGAGGATGCTGGCATATTTACTTGCACATTTCTGTGCAGGCATAAGGATGGAATAGCAGTGAGATTGTGCTCTCTTGCTGCTCACCAGCTAGCCCTTCCCTAGGCACCTAAGTTGTAGAGGAAATCAGAAGACTGAACAGCCGTTTTGCTCGTACAGCGCATGCATGGGGGAAAATGGGTAGCTTGCCAAACCTCTAAAAGTGCCAATGACATCTTCACTCACCTGTTTCATCCGATCAAAATCTAAGGCATCCATAGCCACATCATTGCTGCTGCTCACTGGCTTCATCCTTGAGAAATGGAAGAAAAGCATAAAAAAGCCAGTCAGTTTCTTGCAGTGTGTGCTAAGCTGCACCCACCTGATGGTGTGGATGAAATCCACCCCAGAGCAGGAGCACCTGTGTTCAAGTGCTGCTCAGGAATATTTGGCAGCCAGAGAGCAGCACTGCTCCTGTATGCACAACCTGACCCTCAAAGATGCTGTGATTTTTTTTTTTTTTTTTTTTTTTGTGTTGGAAATCTCAGTGATTTCAGATTAGAAAATGCTGAGGGGATAAAGCCCATTGAACACTGTGTTTTATTACAGCATTTGCAATTTGCAAGCTACATGTCTGGTTTTCCCTCATAGTCCCTTTTCTGTACAGCAGCTCTGTCCTGGCAACCTAGGCTTTCACTGGGTGCTAAAGTAATAGTAGGTTACAGCTTAGAAAAATATTATTGGGAAAATAATAACCCACTAATCCTTTCCTTGGAAGACTTCAGTGAGTCAAGTGTGGTTTGTTGATAGTGTCATGTATCGCAGCCATTTTTTATTGACTCAGAAACAAAACCAGTCTGGCCTTAATGGCTAGTGCACCTGAGTGTTATCAGTCTTTCTGCATGGTATTAGTCAGTGGGCTGAGCCATGATGACATCTGATAAAATAAATTAAGGAAGTAGAAGCCATTTGCCTTTCTCTTTTAATCAGTAACTCTAAAACGTTTAAAAAACTAACTATGCTCTACAACGGCTTCAAATAACTTTGCCATCATCTTTAAGCCCAGACTGGGGGCTGGCGGAGATGCTGCTGCTCCTGAGGGATGTTTGGTCTCGTAACCCTTCCTTGGGAAATCTTGACATGTATCCTATCATCTCACAGCTAAGGGAGTTGAGAAAGATCCAAATGCCTTCAAATTGATGAGGAATGGAAACAGGTCACCATGGAGAGCTTTAGAAACCTGCCCTGCTTCCCCCACAGAAGTCTTTCAAGCAAGCACTACTACTACTGAGCACTACTCCAGGTGCTAAATTAGGAAACCATTTTTCCCCACTGAACTCCTCCTCCTGGGATGCAATGCAATTACAAAAGATAGCTACTGAAATGTGATGGCTGCTTTAAATAGCCCATGTTTCATTCCCATTTCCAAGGAGGAAGAATGGTCTTTTTCCATCTATTTGAAGCTCATGTATTTCCTCGAACCAACATGTTTCCGTGGTTTTAGGAGAGCTGGCAAATCTATATTTTGCTATAGTAACACTGATGCATCCCTCTGAATGTTTGGGCAGAACATGTTACAGCATTTTAAACAAAGCAGCAAATATGTGCTGATAGTTGCCATTGGCAACTTGCCTCTCTCCAGACTATCAGCACTGCCGTATGCCTAACAATGTAAAATAAGTGACATCTCTTTGCAGTAAATACTGAACATTTGTAAGCCTGTGTTCTACCTCCTTACTCAGCTTATCCATCCATCTCAGTGTCCAGTAACACTGGGTGCTCCTGGACCAGCAAGGGAAGCAAGCCTCTCTAGCTGTCCAACATCAAACCTAATCTCTGTGATTAAAAACATGGGTGCTGATCCTGAAGCTTGGCCATTCAAACTATTAGGTTTCTTGGCTTTTAACACCTGCTGGTTTCTGTACCCCATGTGCCTGAAAGATCTGTCTGTGGTGGGGCCTTTTTACATCTCGATTTTATTACCAAGTTTCACTCTCCTTTCTTATGCACCCACTGCGGTTGCATGGGTAGAAGAATAACTTCCCTTATCCCAGCTGCAAGCTCTTCAGATCATTTCTGCTTTTGCTTTTTAATTTCTGCAGAGGTTGAGCAATGAAAGCTTCACCTATTGGCAGGGTCACCATGAACCTGCTGTAGAGAGATGGTCCAAAATGTGATTTCCACACGGCACAGCACTGCCAGACCCGAGTCCCTGACTCACACACACACATGGATGGTTTAAGTGCTGGTTCCAGCATGATTAACATCTATAATGCCCAAGGGAGCAGGGGGCTGCTTCCATGGAACAAAGCTCTGCCATGACACCTTCACACTTGATGCAGAGACAGACAAAGCAGATTGCAAGAGAATGAGCAAAAGACGCGGCAGAGGACGAACACTAGTGCTGAATGATGGGATGAGCCAAAGGACAAGCCAAGACAGTAAGAAGCCAGGCAGTTAGCCAGTACCTAGAAGACACGTGGGATTGTGTGGGGCTCTTAGCTTCACAGCTCTTCACCACTGATGGATTTCTACAGCAATGGAATGAAACGAGACATGAGTCGTGCGCGTGCCACGGGGACAGCGTGAGCATCCCGCCTGGGACACCCCACGCAGCTCACCTAGAAAGTAATGAAGATACAGGCTTCTCAACAGAATTGCTCCTTTCCCATGGCTTCTTCCCAGAGTCTGAAAAACAAACATGAAAAGGTGGTTTATTATTTTTGCTCTAAAAATAAAAATATCCTGAAGTGGATTGTCTTATGCCGTTGCTTTCTTTCAGTGAGGATGAGGGACTTAGGAGAAGAACCAGGAAAATGAGACTGCTGAATGAGGGCATTTGCCTACATTATTGGGAAAGCATTAGCAAAAATCTGCTTAGTGATCCCTTTAATTAGGGACCACATAGTTAAACAATACTAAAAAGAAATGGAACTGGAACAGCAGGAGGAAAAGCATAAATAATTTCTATTAGGAAATACAGGCTAATTGCTGCAAGGCTTACTTTATTCAGTACAATATTTATTTATATTTTATATTAAGAAGTCTTAGGTTTTCTGTCTGCATAGTTGGCAGAAAATGTGGGTGTATGTAAAAAAACAGCAGTTAGAGCCCACTATGCAAATCTCCACAGAGAATTTATTTAATGTTGTGTGCACTTCTAACACACAGAACATTCCCAAAAAGCTGTACTACGTAACACTTGTTGCTGAAAGCACTTCATATCATCCCAGTCTCCTAAAATAAACTGTTGAAGAGATTTGACAACTTTATATACAAGAATTTGCTCCTCTGCGAGGTCCTGAAAAGATTACAGGCACTCCCAGGAAATCTCTAGATCTCATTTACATACACCTTTCTCCTGGCTTCCTCCCCTTCCCTTGCAAAGCACACAGGTCATGGCTTTGTTCCAAAAGGAAGCTGGAATGGTTAAATAGTCATTCCCCTGGGAGAGATTCTCAGTATGCATGAAAGCCAAGACTGATGCAGGGATGAATGTGAGTGCTTGCAGCTCATCTACTCAGATACAGTTATTTTAATTAATTTTAGGAAAACCAATTTAATCTGGGAACTCTCAGGATCAGCCTTATTGCAGCAAACTAAATAGCAGTTTGACATCTGAACCCCACCTGTACAGATCAGGATATCTACACTTCAAAAAGTAAAATAATACAGCTTTTTTCTCTTAAAAGGTTTAGGTGTGTAATGTTGAAGACACAGATCCTCAGCTACATGTCTAACTAAATTGTCTTGCAATTTTCTTGACTGTGAAGCATATAAAAGTCATAATTTCTTGCTGAATACAGTTTTTAAAACCACAGGTTTTTTGGGAATTTTTCTGTTAGTTACTGTTAGTTTCTGTTAGTTTCTGCACTCAGAAGTAGGACAATGAATCCAGAGGCTAGAGGTAGTGGAGAAGACTAGATTAAGAAGACAACTACAATGCCAGTAGTTCAACTTAATTAATACCTGATGAATTTTGCTGCTGCTGGGCAGAGCCTCGTGTACTGGTTGAAGGAGAGGTGCTAGCATCATCCTACAAAGAGAAAAACAGGACATTACTGAGCTTTAGGGATGAAGTGCAGAGTCCTCTTCTACTCTGGAGGCAGCTGCAGCACATGTGGTACAAAAGCAAGTTTCCTCCCTGTCCAACAGGCACTGTTGCCAAATTATGGGCTCAAGGCCATTTAAACTTTAACTTTCTCACACTGGATGGAAAAATACATCCTTTTTTATTTTAGTTAATGTGAATACCTTTTCGTGATTACACTCAACCACTCTTATCTCTATATACCAAATCAGGTGAAACCACTCTAAAGTGCTGTTGCCTAAATACAAACCATCCACTTCCCAAATTTAGAAACTCTCTGAGATGTGGAAACTGAGCCACCTAAAGGAGCTGTTGCTACATCCCAGTCTGTCACCTCAAGACAGCCAGCAGTACCAGAGAGTGGAAGTCAGGTACTAACAGAATGTAACTAAATCAATTAGTACTCCTCTTAAGTAGAAGACTAAACACTTCATCAGAGATTTGGACTCTTTTATCTTGGATTTATGTGTGACAGATCATAAACCATTCATCCATATATTTGGCATGACAATATTATCTAGCAACCCTCAAAACATACTCAGGTAAAGCATCAGCTCTGCACTGTAAAATGGAATTGCACCCAGTCTGAAAGAACATGAAATGTACTCAAGACACAAATTAAACAGATGCTCTCTAAAACACTTTTCTAAACAGATTGGTGCTATTGAAAAGTTTGATTTGGGATATAAACTAATGTAGACTTTCAGCAAGAGAGAATAAGGGACAGAAAGCAGAGGCTGGCAGGTTAGAAGCTAAATGGTGCCTTTCACCTCCAAGTGCATGGTTCAAAACCAGCTTTGGGGCAAGATTAAGAGTAGTGGTTGCATAGGGGTTCAACAGGCAAATTCAGTGCTTGAAGATGCCTTGGACAACATGCAGAGAACAGCTGCTTTTCTCCCTGAACAGTGAAAAGTGCTTATCCCTGCTCTTCCCACAAACCTTTTGGCTTGGGGCAAGACCTAGATTGTTTTAATGGACTTCCTATTGAGCAGCTTTGTCTTTGGAAAGAACACCTCTACGCAGGCAACACGAGGCACACCGAATGCTCTGACCTTGCAGCTGTGGCAGAAAGCCTTCACAAGGCTACTGGCTAGCAACAGCAATTCTGAGTGAGCAGCAGCCTGGAAAAGCACCACACTGGAAAGGACACAGTGCAAGTCCTGCCCTCTCCTAAAACAGAAAAGATCTTCCACACTTTACCAGTTCAACAGGTAGAAAAGTGTTTTCATCTGCATGTTGGACTCAGAGTTGTTGCATCAAGTTCAGTCTACAGACTGAGTCAAATAAAACCACTTGCGTAATTGCTTTTGTGGAAGAGAAATGTTCCACTTTGTGGGAATCAAAGTTTCCCAAAGCTGTCCAAGGTCTATCTCAGTTTAGTGTACCTATCATGGTCACATATTTTGACCATGATCTAATGGTTAATACATCATTTTCCCTTCTTCCACCAGGCATGTTCTCTGTGCACTCTGAGGTCTGAAGGGAGCTGATTCTTGCTTTGCATGGAGGCTGGCAGCCTAAATTTAGATGCAGGGCTGATGGTCTACTTCAGCTTAGCTCAAGCCTCAAATATAAAATAAGAAACATGAACTTTATCTCAAGTTAACTTGCCAGAAGGTTCACTGCACCTTCTTACAGGGCAATAACCTTTTTCTCCCTACAACACTGGGATTAGACCATGAAATAGAGCTCATTAACCTGGTTTAGACAGTGAATGAAATACTAATAAAACAGCTGCTCTTGTTTGTAGGGTGCTGTTCCCAGGAAAGGTGGGAGCAGTTACATTTGGCTTTGGATTGAATGTGCACATCTATCCCTGGATCAGCACTGCAGTTATTGCCTGCCAGACAGTGAATGAACACAGGGCTTTGGCTTACAAGGGATCTGCAAGAGCACAGCAGGGAGGAGTGTCTCACTTACATTTTGGCTTTCCTCTTCCTTCTTGTCAGCTGGCTTGTCTGACTGTGACGCTGCTTTCCTCCTTTGCAAAGAAAAGGAGATAGGACACAGTCAACCCTCTAGAAACAACCCTCACAGGACAACAAGATTCAGGCTTGGGTGGAAGTTACTTCTTCTTTAGCTCATCCCAGGGAACATAACAATGGCTGGATGTGTTTGGTTGTGTAGGGCTGGGGTGGAGGTGAAGAATTCAGATCCCAGTGATACAGTTCAGGCAGAGGGGCAAAATTATGAGGTGGTGTTTAAGAGAGGAATGCAGGGTGTGGAGCATAAAGAAACGTGATGAAACAGAGGGAGGAAGCAAAGCTGGGTATGAAACTGGGTGAGAAAAGGATGGCATCTCTCAAGGATTCAGGCAGTCCTGGGTCCTATGCAGGAGGAACAACTCACTCCTTTTCAGGGGCTTCTGAGGACCAGCCCTGCCACAGCAGGAGGCTCAGGTGGGTATGGCAGCGATGACACTGTTGGCAGCCAGCTCTAGTGTCACTTTGTCACCTGTCCTACATCCCACATCCCTGATCCTGCACAGAGAAAGGGCTCGAGCAGTGCTCCCACATGAAGGGAAAACTGTCCAAAAAGCCCTTCAAGCTTTTTCAGGTTCACTTTCACTGGGAGAGATTGGGCACCATTTATCCTCAGCCAAGACCCCTTCTTCCCTCCAGGGTGGGAAAGCTCTGGCTGAGACCAGGAATCAGGAAACCGGCCCATCCACCTGGTTTCCAAGTGCTTTTGGTGACCAACAGGAGATTATTTTTGTCTAGAAATCACTTCAAAGGCAGCAGAACTCCTGAGCCCTGTAGTCCAGGACCAGCAGTGTTGGTGCTGCCTGCAAAGCTGAGTGAGGACCTGAGAACCACACTCATTTCTGCTTCCCGAGGAGGGCCAAAACTCTCTGAGGAGTAAGTGGCAAAGAGCTGCAATTCATCCACTAGGGAAACTGGACATGACAGTAAACAAAGATGTTGGTTGTTTATTTTAGAAAAATACATGATAAAACTTCTTAGGTACTAGACAAACTGGATGATGAAAACCAAATTCTTGATTTTTAAGCTCTATTTAAGCCATTAAATAAACATTACTCCAATGGGCCAGGTGCTGAGGCCCTAGAAATCCAATTTCCCATTTTAGACCATTAAGGGAACTGCAGCTCAAGTCTCCACGTGGACTTTGGTTGTGCTGAACTTTACCCTTATCCACCTGTGAACACTTCCCTTAGCAAATGCTTTTTAAACACCAATCTGACAGGTTTTTCATTTAGTCTTGGTTCTGAAGTGAACAAAATTCAACTCAGGAAAAAAAATATCTCAGGAAGCACTAAGAAAGGCCTCACTGGATACACAACTTGGAGGATTTGATTAAAATTTGACAAAAAACTGAACAAACTGAGCAGTATGTATCTGTAGGATATAGTGCTCGGAGGGAATTATTTTCATACATTTAATTGCATTAATAATTTCACTAAATCAGTAATATTTTTTAGTCTTTCTCTAATATTTACTTGATTTTTCTAACAAAAAGAAGTTGTAATTATTATAAATCTAAGTGAGGGAAATATTTGCCAGGGTGAGAGACCAGTGTTAGATTTATGTCCTGCAACAAACTTAACTGGGCTGGGAGTGACAGTGGTCTGTGGGTTCATTATTCTGTTTGCACTTTAGTCTTGAAGCAAAGGGCTGCTCTCACAGGGCCCACTGAATCTAGAGAGTGGTGTTTTATAGCATCTGAGCTCCCAGAAATGTTTTCCTCCATTACTTACTGAGCATTAGACATATTCCCTGTTTCTGAGCATGGGGTTTACTGCTCAGAAAAGGGCCCCTGAGATCCCATGCTCATAACTCTGATTTCTGTACTGAACATGCTAAATTTAAAACCAAACTAATATTTTTTTTTACCTTCTGGTAATAGTAGGCAATCTGAAACACAGTGCCAGGTTCTTCCTTTCCCTATGTCATCACACATAAAAAGGAATTTGCAGCCAAAGGAAATCCTCTCAGTATCAGCTGAACAGCACGTGCCCATACTGCACCCTTGAATGGCACTTGTGTATTTCCAGGTACCTCCATGGCTTTGTGAAGCAAAATTTAGGGGATAACTCTGTTGCTATCACGTCCCTGGGAAAGGATTTGAAGCTCAGTTATTTTCAGAGTAGTGGTAGCACAATGCTTATGGCAGTGCAAGTGCTTTTGTCAAGATACCAGGGGAATTCCACTCTAAATACCTGAAGACACAAGATCCTACTGCCAAAAGCCATACTGGAGTATACTTTAGACTAGAACCACACCAGTGTGCTGAAATTCTATGTCCAAACATAAGATGTCCATTCAGGTTGCTTCCTTGAACAGAGCTAGTTACCCCAGCATCACCAAACCTGACTTTGCCTGTAGACAACTTCCAGTTAGTGAAGGTCATTCTTGATATAGAGCAGGCCAAGAACCCCTAAAATCTATTAAGAGCTGTCAAGCCATTTTAGTTCTGAAAAGAAAGAAAATTATCTATTTGCTATTTTATACTGCAGGGAACTTTTTAGTGCTGTGTATTTATTTACTACTTTTCAAAGGATTTAACAAGGATTTTCAAAGAATCCACAGCCCATGTTCAGAACTGCTTGGAAATGAACAGGACATGGAGGAAAGTTGAAATCAGACCTTTTGAGCTGAGAACTGTCTTTATACTAAGACAACATTATTTAAAAGCTCCATCTCTGTGCACCCTATAGCTTCACCTACCCTTCATGATTTTATTCATCCTTTTCCTTCACTATTTGCAAGTTTTGCACTATTTAAAAAACTTAGATCTAAAAATATAGCATCTAACACTTGGGAAAGGCAGCCTATTTTCCAATGCAACACCTTTCGCATTAAAAGTTGGGCAATACTGGTGACCAACATCTGCAGGACCTGTCAAATCGCAAGGAAACACCCACTGCTAACCACAAAAATGACAGTGCCTCGTTCCACAATTTGCTGCAGATCTCATGGGGCTTACTAGAGGTGTAAGTACAAACCTTTTTGCCAGTAATTTATTCATTTCTTCCATTAGTCCTCCTCCGCCTCCTCCGCTACTTGTTCGATTGGCATCGCTCTTAGAGACCCCACTGGGGCTGGACCCTCCTGAACCATCTTCTGGCTTAAGAGAGAAATCAAGATTTGAATTAATGAAAGGCTTGCTTTACAACCACACCCTTAATGATTAGTTTTCCCAAGTGTTAGGAACAGCAATCACAATCACAGCCTGAAACCAGAGATAGGATGTGTTCTGCCTTGGGAGGAAGACCCACAGGAATATTACTGAAACCAAGGCAGATCTGGGTGATGCAAATATATGGGCAAATTATTAAAAAACCCACAGTGCTGCTTGTTCATAATTATTTTTATGCATGGTTAAGCAACCCTTACCTAAGTAGATAGCTACTGACCAGATCTCAACAGGCTACACTGTTTTTTTCTGTAAGTATAGTGTAGTTTTAACCACTTAAAATAAGTGAAAACACTAATGCATAGTACAATGGTGGACTATGTGAAGTAGTGAAACCCTGGCAATGTGAAAAGTCGCAGCCATTTGCTAACTCCTATGTTCTGAAGAGAGTAAACTCTACCCAACATTTCCTGCTCAGCCTCATTTGCACTGCAAAATCCCATTTAAAGGTTCACCCAAAGGGTGGCTGAAGCATGTTCCACCATGTCTCACTGTGGGTTTGCAGACCATGACACCAAGCTGTGCCAGGCTGTCCTGCAGCAGAGCAGAGCCCATTGGGGGGTCCCAGTGGCACCTCCTTACCCGCTGGACTCTCCTCAGTTTGGCACCAGCCAGAGCTGCTGCGAGCCCTGACACTGACCCATCCTCAGCGCCGGCGCCCTGGCCCGCGCCCGCCGGCAGCGGCGGCGGAGGCGGCGGCGCAGCTCCCATGGGCGGCGGAGGGACCGGGGGCGGTGGCGGAGGTGGGGGCCCCCCAGATGAAGCAGGGATCACAGCAGCACCACTGGGGTGGCCAGGAGGAAGTGCTGGGCCTGAAATGCAGAGAACAAGAATTAGATGTGAAGCACGATCCCCTCCAGCCCACAGACAAGGTCATGTCCCACTCCCAATGCCATGGCCTGACTCCAGGACAAGGGGCTGATGCAAGGGAGCACCCAGCATGTGAAGAGGTGCTTGTATCAATGGTCAGCCAGCTACAGTCGTGTGCTCCTGAGAGACCCTGTCACTGGCAGTCTTCTCCCTCCTCTTCTCCCTGGCTGGGCTAGTGTTTCATTCTGTGTCAGAATCAGAACACAGACAACGCTTCCCAGTTCATAAGTGGCACATTCTTCCCCTTCTCCCACAGCTTTCTTTATGGAGATAATAAACTCCACGGACTTTGGTTGACACCAGCATTCAGGAGAGTTGTGGGCTACAGTGACACATCCTCCCTTCTGTCATGCAGAAGGCGTGTGGCCTCAGCCAGTTGCAGACTCCAGCTCCAAGTACCCTGAGCTTCTGAAAATCTCCTCTCAGCAGGAGCCCGTTGGATGGGCTGATGGTGGTAACTCCATTGCAGTGTTTCACCTGTCTGTAACAGGTCAGCTGAAAAAATAACACCTCCCTAAGGGTATTTCCCCGTGTACACTGTCAGAACAGGCTGCTCTAGGTATGTATTCACAGCTTCAGCTGTTCAGTGTTACTTTGAAAGACAGGTGGGTTTTGTCTGAGAAATATTTGGAAACCATATTTAACATTAACAGCTTGTTTTTCCTCTTATCTAGGTTTTCTTATAATATTGCCTGATTTCTGTGGTTACTTCTGCCATTATTTCACACTCCCAATTCCATTCTTGAAATGAACCATAGCTGCTGTTAGAAATACTTTAAACATTTCAAGCCCTCTTTCGTTCATGAACATAATAGTTAGTAATTCATTGTGGGTACATTTAATTGTAATTGCAAAACTACACCCACCTAATTAGAGGGCAGCCTCAGGCAAAAATTGAACTGAGTCAAAATAATGGAGTGATGTGAGTTTAAAATAACTGTATTGAACTAAGTGGATTTCAAGGACTTGCATTAGCTGAAGGACTGAGCCTCCAGTGGTTACAGTAATACTTTTAGCAGAAAGTAAAAGGAAATGTCTTAGTTTTCTCCCTTTTCCAGGCACACCACTTTAGCATTATGTGTGGTTATAAATCTAAATAGATCCAAGTCACAAAACATATGCTCTGAATTGCAAATAGGCATTCCTTGCAAATTGTCCTCACTCCACAGGCTTCATTTTAGATAGGCATGAGAAATCAAAACCATATTCAAAGTGGCCAAACCCAAAGCCCAGCCCTTGATCTGCCTTCAATGAGAAAGGTTTGCTGGAATAGTTACAGTGACAAGCCCACAACTATACATGCAGTGAATACCAGGAACAGAGTTTCCTGAATTAAATAAATTGCACAACTACAGGGAATTCTGGGTATCTTAAACAAAATCCATGTTCTGTGTTTCACTTGTTACAGAAATACCACTTAACAAAAAGAGTAAAAATCCCAACCTTTACTAATATCCTACACAGACAAGAAACCTATTGCAGACCTGGCCTCCAGCTTCAGAAGAGACCATCTGCTATGTTTGGCCCAGCTGAAAATAGGTTCTATATGAAGGTCTTTGAAACAATTTGACTCTGCTGAATGACAAGAATCTCAGTCTGGGATAATACAGTAGGAATATGCATTGCAACAACCCAGCTACAGGGTCCTGGTTCTGTAATTCTTACTTTTTGCCTGGTCCCTGGACTAGTCTGGAGTGATTTTGGTATTCTTCCACCCCAGTTTCAGAAATCACATGCAGTAGCAGCAGCTTTGGGTCTCTCAGCCCTTGTTCTACTGGTCAGGGGCAGTGCCAACCAGGCTATTTGAACAGGTGACACAGGTCACAACTCATTCAAAGTCAGTACTTACTCAAGAGGGCAATGGCTGATGATGTCATGTAAGGAGGGGTCCTCCTGGGCAAAGCCACCTCAGACACAGCAGCGTGAGGGGGAGGCAATGGAAGACAGTGTGACACGGGCTGGCACCACGGCTGGGCAGGACAAGATGGCAAATGGGGGGATGGGGAGGGAGCCTGGCCGGAGGAGCTGGGGGAGCTGGCGATGGTGGGCAGCGGGGAGCAGGGTGCGGCTCCTAGCTGTGGGAACAAGCACCCATCCACACTTTTCACCTGGGCTCCAGGGGGGCCTAAAGCAATTTGTTCCTCAGGATGGCCGTTCAGGGGTGCATTTGCTGAGGTCTCCCATCCTGCTTTATCTGTGGGTGCCTTGACCCTGTCAGGGGGGACAGGAATCACGGGCAGGATGGTGGGACCACGAGGCTGCGGGACATCACCCCTGTGCAGAGATGGTGCATTTGTGGCAGAGGGAGAAGACTGAGGAGAGCAGGAAAGAGAAGAGCCCCTGAGAGGCTGGTGAGAGGGAAAGGGAGGAGGATGGAGAGGCGGTGGAGACAGCGAGGTTCTCCGGATGCCTGGCATGACAGCCCTGCCATTTGGGCAGGGAGGAGGGGAGGAGCCTGGGGCTGCTGGCAGCTCGGAGGCCGAGTGCCTGTGCAGGAACTGCGGGGGCTCTCTGGCTCTCCCCTGGGCCAGGAACGGGGACTGAGCAGCAGCGGGCTCGGGGACAGCGGGTGCTGAAGAGACAGCGCTGGCCTGAGCTAGGGGCGGCAGCACAACACCAGGGGCAGGAGCAGCGCAGGGACCAGAGGCAGGAGGAGGAGACTGGGGATGAGAGGGGGAAGAGCACAGGCTTGGTTGGAGGGTGGAAACTAAAAGAACAGAGAAGACAAAAGAATAAGGTGGGTACGCAGGAAGGAACGAAACCAAGGCAAAGTGGAACGGAGGAAAAGGAACCGTGAAGTAAACGCAAACAGAAACTCAAACAAAGCCAACAGGAGATGGTGCAGGCACCAGCTTGGGGATTTCCAGCCCTCAGCAGAACTGGAGGGGTGTGCAGAGCAGAACCCTGGCAGCTCGGGATGGGCTGCATGCTCTGGTGCCAGCGAGGCTCCTCCAAACCCCACGTGAATCTGAGTCAGGATCACGAGCATCACCTCTGCACCAGGGACAGGTGCAAGGGACAGGCTGAACACAGAGGTGGCCACCCTGCAGGCACAGAGGGAACAGCCAGCAGCCCCCGTGTCCCATTCCTTGTGGATGCCAAGGCAGGATTTTGCCTAAGTTCCCTGTACAGAACAGCACACTAACCTCTGCTGAAACAAGAGTCCAACTCTTTCTGTCACCAAAGACGTGTATGTGTGTCTGAGCTGGTTTCTAGTCAAAAGGTTTAACAGCTGAGGAAAAACATTTCCCTTATGTGGCCAGATTAACTGAAAAAACTTGCCCAAATCCAAAGCCCAAACACAAGATGGCCATGTTGGCTTGCTCTGCCTCCTTTCAAAGAGGCAAAGCCATACTTCATAGCTATAAACTATTCCTGCCATCTCTTCTCTCAGTTTAGTGCAACTTAATATGCTATAGAAGATTTTTGTAAGCTCATTAAATATATATATTTTTTCCATTAAGTTCACAGAAGACTTCATGATCACAAAATCCCCTGTGAAGAGCATCTAGAGCTGCATTTTCCTCTGTGCTGTAATTTGTTTTGTGCTGCAGAGCAGTGGGGAGTGCCTAAGCACATGCAGCACATCAACCCCTTTGTGCTGACATCCTCTGGAAACACAGAGTCACTCTTGTGCTGGCTGGGGTTTCTGCTCTCCTCAGGGTGTGGAAGAAGCATGGCCAGGCCCCCTTGGTACACCCAAAATGCCCCTCAGCTGTACAAGTTTTGCCAAGTGCAAAACCTGCCCATCTCCACCTGCACGCCTCAGACCTGAGCCCCTGCCCAACAACACAACCATGCCCAAATGCATGTATGTCTCTAGCTGGAAATCTAATCTTTAAAATGTAACTGTAACTATAACCCCTTTCAGCAGTCTAGCTTTTGTACAGCACCCCACAAACCCCACCAGCAGCAAGAGGAGACATTCAGGGAGAGCAGACTGTGTCTGCTTGGTTTGATACGTGCCTGTGGTAGAGGTTCTTCTTTCCAGGGATTCCTGGCGCTGTTGCTGTTGCTCCATCACTTGTCTAAAACAGCAAGGAAAAAACCCCTGATCATTACGTATTCCTTATAATTTCGAGAAAAAGCTTTATAGCCTGAGAAGCACTGTGTGTCTGGGGAGACAGCTGACCCCATGAGATGGAGCTGGGCCTGATTTCACTCGCCCTGGCCACAGCAGTGCCAGTTCACACACTGGGAAACACCCAGGACATGGCCCTGCATGCACTGGACACTGCAGGGGCTGGTTGATCCATTTAAAATAACTCCTCAGGGCTCTGCACAAGGAATGGGCAGTGCCCAATGCACAGGAGAGCACAGCAAATGTGCATGCTCTTAACCTGAAGTGTGTGAGCATTGCAAGGAAAGAGTAAGGGGCATCCCACATAAAATCATAGAATCACACATTGGATAAGGTTGGAAGGGAGGACTGGAGGCCATCTGGTCAAACCTCCCTGCTCAAGAAGGATCCCCTGGAGGACACAATCCCCAGGATTCTGTCCAGACAGCTTTTGAACATCTCCAGAGAAGGAAATATTCAAAATGACACAGTCCAGAATCTTTGATGGATCAGGAGCCCAAAGCACTTGTAGAATATTAGCATATCAGAATGAAAACAATAGCAAAGCTTCATCTGTGTCCTGGTGCTGACTGCACAAAGCCTCTGCTGTCCAGGTGCACATCCAAGCCTGTTTTGGCACTGCCAGTCCAGCTGGCAGCCCCAGCACCGCTGTCCCTGCGGCTCCAGCAGCACCAGCAGCGCTGTGCTCCCTCTGCAAACCCCATCCCAGTTCGGCACTGCTGCTCCAGCCCCGTGTGGAGCCTCCCCGGCAGGGAGGGCTGGGACAGCTCTGCAGGGATGTGCAGTTCCAAGGGCCCATCAGCAGAGTCTGCTCTTGCTCGCTGCACTGCTCCTGCAGGGAGGGATGGCCCTGACCCTGCCACAAACCCACCCTCCCTGCGCTCCTCCAAAAACCTGACAGCTGAAAACCAGCCTGCCTGCCAGGCTCCTCGGCAAGTGCAGGGATATGAACTAAAAATCTCAACAATATTAAAACACAACTCTGAATTCAGCCTGCCATAGCATTTGGTAATAAAGTTTATTACTATTTTCCTCCACAGTTTCTAGGTTGAATTGCCCCTAATTAATTTCATTTATCTTTAGACCAGTCTTCACTGTGCAGTTTTCTCTTTTCTCAACTTGCTTTACTTTGTACAGTAAAGCAAGCTCAGCTCTAAGCAGCATTTCTATTTTGACTCCTTGCACAGTATTTTAAGACACCTCCCTGTTACATCTTTACTTGTACTTTCCAGAGTCTGCAATGCTGAGCTATTCTGTCTTATTTATATACCAATAGGAGCTTTTAAAGTAAAAAATAGTCCAATGTGGAAAATAAAGACTCTTTTAATTTGCAAAACAAATTTGCTGTGTTTCATACCTAGTTCAATATATGGTAAAGGAAAATACATTATTTTACTGTGCAGGGATAAATCCTAAAGTGGTTTAATGTTCAGAACATGCAATCCATGCAGTTTCTAGAATATTGCAGGTTTCTGAGAAAATGATCATGCGTGCAAAGGTAAATGACTTTTGAGAAAGTCTTAGTTGGTTGATTCAACTGATATCATTTAAGCTATGACACTTTAAAGCAAATAAATAGAAATCTTTACTTCAATACATACCCTAACTCTTTCTTGATTGTTATAGCTTGTTAACACATGTAGTAAGAATTTCCTGAGCGTACTGTCCCCTACCTTAGCTTGGCATTTATTAGCAAAATTTGATTATGAAGAACAACTTGAACACACATTTTCCTGATTAAACCTGGGGGAAATTCTAGGTTTATCTAGAGAACCAACCTGGAATATTCCAGTCTGATAGAGCAGGAAAGAAATATGGGTAAAACAGCCCCAAATCATCAGAGCTGCTGCAGAACAGATTGAGTTGCAGGGTGCAGAAATCCAAAGCAGGTTTAGCCACTGCCACTGGAGTCACTGATGCTCATACCAGCCCTTTCTGCCCTTGGTCAGAAGCAGTTTACATGTGCCAAATGCACCCTCCCACACATGCTAAAAGGAGAAGTTCTTAAAGTCTTAGGAAGTCAAATTTATTCCACTTGAACTAAATAAAGCCTGGGATTGGCACAAGGTTACTTAAGGAGTATGCAAGGAGAAAAGTACAAGAGAGGACAAATTACACTCTGACTAAAAAGCATATTCTTTAAACATTTGTGTAAAGATCTCTAAAAAAACCTTTTAAACAGACAAATTTGCAGGGTAGAAACCATAACTTAATTTCCTTCCTGCTTATTAAAAAACCCCTAGGCTTAAAATTGGGCTGCTCTGTGCTTAAAGAATGCATCAGCATAATTAAAGCTGAAAGTCCTCCAGTGCAGATGCTGTAATATCTAACTGCATCTACTGGCACATCTCATTCCACTCCAGTGGAGCAAAAGGAGCTTTCCTAGGGCCATGTGCCCTGTAGCAGGCAAATAATACCTACCCAAAGGGCTTTTACCTCTCTAAACAAAAAAGAATATTTTTTTAATTCTAACATAGTTAAGCAGCTCACATTTTAAATGTACAGAATATACATCCAAACTGGAGGCCTGAATTGCATATGCAGAATGAGACTTCCACTGGTTAAGGGAAGAGTTGGATCAGGTTTTTCAGGAAGGCAGTGGGAGAGGCAATATCTCCTGCCCTGTGTGATATCTGACACAGGCTCTCTGACCTTTGTGATATCTCTGCTATCCCAAAGTAAATCTCAGGTGAAATATCCTCACTGCTGACCAATCATGGGTAAATCCCTACTAAATCTCAGGTCCTTCTCAGCTATCCATAAAGGTGCAGGAAATGAGTTTCCCTACACTTTCCTTATAGTTTTTGGAGGCAGGAAGACTCCTGAGCACCTACCTAGCAAAGAGTTTACCTAGAGTGTGAACTCTGGTTCATTTAACAGTCATTATAGAATCATTAACAATAATTGGAAAACATTCAGAACCAGCTTAAAATATGTACAAGTGAAAAGAGCAGTGCTTACTGGTGAACAAGGACTGCATGTTCATGCAAGTTAAAACCAGGACTGTGCCACAGCTGATTAACTCACCTTCTCTGTGCTTCCATCTCATCTGGGGATGGACCATTCTGGATCTGGCGCTGGGCAGCTGGACCTACAGACAAAAATGAGAAGATGCTATTAAGAAAGCAAGTAAATGTGTCTGACTTTGAAAAAACAGTGCCACTCAGATTGTTCCTCCACCTTAGTATGACAGATAAACCTCAAACATTATTGTCTTCTCGTTGCTTATTTTTTTAGCTCTTTTTTTTTTTCATATTAGACAAATCATGGGCTCCTGTACATTGGGAGAATCCAGGGGCTCAATGTGGGAGCAGATTTGTCCAGAAGCTTGGCACCATGGTTTCTGTAGATTACACACGAATCCCTGGGTGATGTGAAGGCCTTCAGTGTTGCAAAGCTGTCCTACAGAAGGACAGCCCACTGCACTGGGATGCATTTTAGGCTTTGACATGGTTCAGCTCCATCCTCCAGGTATTACAGAAATTCAACTGCCTCGCTGAGTCTGGGAGCACACATTGTGCTAACTTGTGCTAACTCTGATGCTGAGCTGGCATCAAAGCTGCCTGATGGAAGGTGCGAAGAGATGCAAAATTAAACAAGGGTTTTACAAAGGTGACTTTTCTTTTTTCAATGCTGTGGTCTTCTGTTTCTGGGGGATCCACATCAAGCTGAGCTTTCACTGGCATCCACCAAAAAACGCTGACTATGCATGTGACCATTTAAGTCACATCTCCTCTCTTGATTGGTCATTTAATCTCTGTTCTCAGACATTTAATCAAGGACACTGACCCTACATGCCATTTTCAGAAAGAAACAATTATTTTGAAAATAAAAATAACTGTTGGTAACATAAGTGGTCTTGCATTTATTACAAGGATTGTTCCATTCATTTGAGGAGGTGGGGTTCACTGTGATTAAACAGATAAGACTTCTACTAAATCCAACAGCAGTTTTCCTGATAAACTGGGAAGAAGATCAATTGGGCAAGAAATTTTTATGCCTACCTTATTTTTTCATTTTCAAATATAAAACTTCTCGCTTTTAAAAGTTATCCAACAAGAGCAAATCAGAATTAAATACTTACAAACCTAAATATGTCACTCTCAAATTGTTAAGCATATTTATCCCTGTATTCTTTATATACTACTACCATGCTGAATGCTATCTGAAAATCAATTAAGAAAATGTGAAAACAGGAAAGATGGCACAAATGCATCGTAGTCAGAAATTCCAGAGCATTGACTGATCCTGAGGAAATCGTGCATATTTCTGAAATGTGATTAAGGACTAACATTTGAAGTAAGGGTACGCAGAACTTTCTGAAAACCAGGCCTGTGTATTCTAATTTTGGGTCTCCCAAAAATGAAGCCAGTGACAACCACTAAGCCAAAAGCTCTGACATTTAAAAATATCCTATGATTGGGCATGAAGTGAAGACAGTTCACTTTAATGACTCACGACTTACAATTTAGTGCTGTTTATCATAGGTCTTTGGCAAACTATTTAGACAGAAATGCCACATTTTGTAAAGATCACACGCAATAATGAACGTGGGGAAGCGGGTGATTGTTTTGGGAAGAAAGCCTCAGGGAAAACCTTAGCAAATATTTGGGACCCACCCAGCAGGAGGCTCTGTGAAAGGAGTTTAAGGTGCTGCAAGGAGCTCAGAAACCCCAGGTGAGGATGCCAGGGACAGCTCACAGCCTGGCCAGCCCCAGCTCACGGCCAGGAGGGCAGGGATTAATTCCATGCTCCACTCTGCACATGCATGCTCTGCTGTGCACGTACAGCAGGCAGCTGCGAGGCTCAGGGGCTTCACTCCAACTGGATTTCTAGGCTTAATTCCCCTCCACGTTTTTCGGTATTTCTCAGACAGAAGCAGCCGTGAACAGTGAGTGCTCTTGGTGATGCCACCCTCCTTAGAAGATGCTTCTCTGGCTGCCCATGAGCTGCCTCTGACCCTGCCAGCCTTTGGGAGCAGCCTCACAGAGAAGAGTTCTTCTCAGCACAGTGACCAGGAGAAAGAGTTTTGCTGCTGACCCGTTTGCAGCTCCACAGCTGCTGCGAGCCACATTTTTAGCAACTAATTAAGGCAGGAGATACTCTGCGAATGTCTGTGTTTCCTCGCTTCGCTGCTTTGCAATAATTAACCACGCTTTTATAGAAGCATCTTGTGATTCAGCTGAAGGCAGATTTTGGGAGCACACAGATGTTTTCCGTGTTTATTTTTTCTCCTCCTACTCAACCACCCCAGCAGCCACCCTGCCCTTGCCCAGCTGTCCCTGCAGACAGCGAGGGGAACTCCTGGCACAGGGCACTGCTTTGTGCGGGTGTGGAGATTTCCATGTGCTCCTGCATGCTGCACAGAGATGTCCACGTCTGGAACCAGCCAAAAAAAACCAGCCAAACACCAGGAACAAAGCTGTCCCTGAAGGAAAACCCATGCTCTGGCTTCCAATAGTGCCAGGGAGGCACGGACTAACGGGAACAAGGCCATCCCTTCTCTCCTGCTGGACGAGCTCCAAGCAATGTTTCTGTTCCCTCTTTTACCTTGGCTACAATTGCAAGCAATGCCGACTGCACACCCTTAGAAAAAAGTATCAAACTCGTTTATTTCTCTGAGCAGCCGGTATTTTGTGCTTCTTCCACAGCAGGTCCAATCTACTAACACACTTTCATTCATTACACAGAATGGGAGCAGCCCCTGCTTGGGGTTTTTGCAGCTCCTACAGCTCCATGGTGCTTAGGGACCAGTGTGGTGACAGCGGTGGGCTAAGGAAAGGCTCCAGAGTCAGAGCTGAATTGGAAATACACACGGGATTTCAATTCATGATAATGAAGATTTTTGTTTTACATATGAGAAAAACATGATTTTGTGCAAAAAAAATACAAAACCCCCAAACCACAAACAAACACACACAATCCCCCAGCAGATGTCTGGGGGAAAAGAGGTGTCAGAGAGACAGACAGCTCTCCCTCATTGTTTGATGATTCCACAACACTTGGATTATGGGAGACTCTGGTTCAGCCATCAGGTCTGATCTGTCATCGTTTATACTCTGACAATGTGACACAAACTCCTGCTTATCCTGACAAGAACAGAGGAAATCTTTCCAGATTACAAGTTTCTGCAAAGCTTTTCTTTCCAACAGCAATATCTTTCAAATAAATTGGCATTTTCTGTTATAAAACCCCAACATATCAGTTGTTGGAAGCATTTCTGACTGATGCTAATCCCATGGTCCCTGTTCAGCTACAGCCTGGGCCGGTGTGCAAACCCATGCTGGGACTCAGCTGGGCAGGGCAATTTTGGGGTTCACCATGACTGAGGTGTGACATCCATGGGTGGCTGTGACATCCGTGGCTGCTGAAATAAACACGGGCAGGAGACCTTTCTCCTTTTTAATGCTTTTATTAAAATTGATCAGCTCTGGTGGGAGAATCAACGGGTCTGCGCTCATGCCACCACTGCTTCCACGAGTGACTTGGAAGAGGAGGAGGAAGAGTGCAGCTTTGTGCAGCTTTGTCCACTGGTCTGTGGGCAGAGCTGGGGGTTCCATCCTCATGAGAGCATCAGGAAATCCCTTGTTCCCTTTTTTGTTTTGACCTTCAGGGCTCTGGCTCTAGGCCGAGGGGCAAAGAAGGGTCTCAGCGTCTCTGCAGGCTCTGGACTTTGTTCCTCACGTCCAGACGTCACTTTGATCTCTTAATTCTGCATTGGCTCGTTGTTTTTGGGGTCTTTTCGGTAAGTTTGGTGGGGTGGCTTTCCCATGGCATGCTGGCTGCGAGGTCATTTACTTGCCCTCCGATGTCCCCTCCTTTCACTGTCCAGAGGGGTCATCCACCTGGCAGCAGGCAGGGTGGTACTGACAAAAAGGGGAATTTTCAACAATGGGGAGTCAATGACCGACTCTTAACAGGTGACTACAACATGAAGTTAACAAAGAATTCTCCTCTGCCAGCAACCAGCCCGACTTGGAACTCCGCAGCCTTTTAAAAAAGTGGGTAACCTTTTTTTTACTCATAACACCTGGCTGCTGTGACATCCGTGGGGCTGTGACATCGGTGGCTGCTGTCCCCGCTCCAGGCAGAGCGGGAAGCGCTGTGTGTCCCCCTCCACCGCCACTTCCCCATTCACAGCCTGTCTGCAATTTTAGCTCTCTCGCCGCTGTTGGGCAATCCCGCTGCTGCTGCCGAGGCTCTGTCGGCGCTTCAGCACCTGCCCCTGCCCCGAGGAGCTCAGCCTGGTGGGCACTGCCCGTGCTGGAGCTGTCCCGGCACAGCCACACTGGAGCGGGAACAGCAGTGCTGGTGACCGGCTGTGCTGCTGACACTCATTAGCAGAGACAATTATCCTGGACAAAGCACCCATCTAATTAGCCTAGATAGAGCCCGTAGATAAAGCAGGGTGCCCACACTCGGGCTGGGTGACCCGGCAGGTCGGGCTGACCTGACTTTCCATGGCGAGCTGCAGGACTGAGAGGAGGGATAATGGATCCCCGCTCCCTGCAGCTGGGCAGAGCCACACTGCCACCATGGCACTCCTGTCACACCGGGCAGGGATCCACACCTCCTGCGCCTACCTTGTTTGTTATGAGTAGAAGAGTTGCCCATTTTTAAAAAGGTTGCAGAGTTCACAGGTTGGGCTAGCTGCTGCCAGTGTGGAGCTCTAACTGTTTATTGTAACCACCTGTCGTATTCGTTAACTACCTGTTGTTGACGGTTAAGAATTCCCCCTTCTGTCGAGTGTCCCCCTGCTGCTTTCTGGAGGATGGCACCCAGAGATGAAGACGAAGGGACATCGGGGCTGGCATGCAAATGAAGAAACCCTTCACCAAACCTAGCAAAACCCCCTAAAAACAACGAGCCAACACGGAATTGACAGATCAAAGTGATGTCTAGACGTGAGGAACAGAATCTAGTATCCGCTAAGACCCTTTTTACCCCTCACCCTAACCTAAAAGATGTTGGCTGGACAGAGGACCTCGAATGTCAAACCAAAAAATGGGGAATCTCCTGATGCTCTCTTAGGACAACCTCCAGCTCTGCCCACAGAGCAGTGGACAAATCTGAAATTTTCCTCCTCTGTGCCACTTCTGGAAGCAGCGGCGGTGTGAGCACAGATCCGTTGGTTCTTCCCACCCGAGCTGATCACCTTTAATAAAGGCATTAAAAAGGAGAAAGATCTCCTGCCCTATTTATTTAATTGTTTGGTCTGATGAGCAGCAGCACCCCACGAAGGGAGCACAGTGTCACAGAGAATGCTTTCAGGCAGTTTGCCTCGCCCCTATTAAACATTAACTGGAAATAGAGTTTCAGAGAGTGTTACTCACAGGCTGGGTGCCTCAGCAGTGTTTTAACAGAGTACATTAAATACCTTCTATGACATCATTTACACATGGACCAAACTTCTCCTCTGAGAACTGCAAAGAACTTTATCAGCCTTAATTAAGCCATGAGGCAGAAGCGACTTGATTACACCCAGGTGGTGTCTGCGCAAATAAAATTTGGTTGCATCAATTTACCTACAGGTGAGATTTGGTACTGACACAGTCAAAACCATGTAAAAGGTCACCTAAGGCATTCTTATTCTGATGCAGACCAAATTTGGTTTGACCTGAGGCAAGCAGAGTGCAGGGAAAGGAGCATTTCCAACTCTGTGCCAGAAAACCTTCTCTACTTCCCTTCCTTGTTCCTTGGTGACCAACAGTGCTGTAAGTCTGTGGCAGAGCAAAGTAAAACACATCCTCTTAAAATCATCCCCAGCAATGCTTTACATAACCTGAATTTACTTTATATCACACTGGACAAGGAACAGTGCCTATCAGGTACCAACTCTCAGCTGGATTCTAGAAATTCCTGTCTTAGAAGCTATTAAAAGCACCATTCCCAGGATTGCAACTGCTTTGCTTTTATCTTTTACCTCGAGATTACTTTAATCTAACATGAAAAAGGTGCTGCCTAAAGTAAAATAAGGGTGTGAGCACAGGGGGTCTGTATAAAGTCTGTTCATTTGAACTAAAAACTGATTTAACATTCAATGCTGAACTTTCTGATGCAGATAAGATTTAAGGACAGTGACAGAGCTGGAAAAACAAGCCTTGTATTTAACATGGGAATGCCCTGCCCTTGCTTACACCTCTTCAAGGACTTATGCACAGGTGCTTATGATGTGCACAGTCCTTTTCTTCCTGTTTTTTTTTTTTAGGAAAAATCAACAGAGGGAATTGCAAGGGTCCCCACATGCAGAACCACACAGCTGTGCTTGTGCACTGGACAGGATGGAAGACATGAGAGCCAGAGGGGAGTTACCAAACAAAAAGGCTGTGCAAAGATCCAGTGCTGGAAGATGATGAGAAAGAAACTATCTTCAATTCACCAGAAGGTGCTACTGACACACCAACATGAAACTTTTAACTCAAACGCTAAAGCTGGTAATTCCATTATTTTGCATAAAATATGAAGGCATTTATTTGATCCTGACTATTCATTCATCATGGCACTGGCACAGCATTTGGCAGTTTTCCACGCTTGTGTCTTGGTTGAGCTGGTGGAGGAAACTTGTTTTTTCCTCCTGCATGCAATACAGATGAGACAGTGCTAAAGCAGCTCCTGCTGCAAACAACTCCACTCTGACAGCAGGGGTCACAGTAAATATGTGAAGGACATGGCTTGGCTGCATTTATCTCAGCTCAGCAGCACAGCTTGGGTTACCTCTCAGATGAGAAACAGCACAACCAGCTTTAAACAAAATTTAAAAATACACATAGGTGACTGTGCAAACAGGAAACCTTTCCCAGTGAGGTGGCTCCATGGCCATTTGGGGCAGCATCTCCCCCAAAATGCAGCCTGGAGTGGTGGGACTGCATCCCCATAGTTCGGACAACCAACAGGGATGGGAGCCCATGTGTTCAGGTATGGGACTCCCTGCATTTTATCTGACCAACATAAAATATAGGAACTGTGTGAGAACTGGAAATTATTTTCCTCCCAGCAGCTCAGCTCTGACAGGAAGCCCAAAACACACACTGATCTAGAATAGCATGAGGGTTTTGGGGTGGGAGAAGGTGAGCAAGGAAAGCTGCAGTTCTGCCTGGGCAGGGGAAGTGGCTGAACCTTGGTTCCCCACTTCCAGAGGAAGGGCTTTGAGCACCTGGCCGTGAGGATGGCAGCCCCAGGCAAGGAGGTGGCTGCACACCCACCTGGCTCAGGCCCCAGCGCCAGGACCTGTGCAGTGCTGGCTCTCCAACACACAGAGAGAAATTCTGGCAAGGTGAATTGTCACATTCACATTTTCTGAAAAATCCCTTTGCTCAGGATTTTTCTCCTGGGAAGCTGAGAAGCCTCAGAGAAAAAGGAAAACAATATTATCTCATTTGCTTCTCCTGTGTTTTGCTCATGTGAAATGTGTTTGGCGATTGTTTATCCAACAGGTGATTGTTTCATTGCTTTTTAGTGTGAGTGTTTTCACTCACTGGCCAATCAATGCCAAGCTGTGTCAGGACTCTGGAGAGAGTCATGAGTTTTCATTATTATCTTTTTAGCATTCTGCAAGTATCCTTTCTGTTTTCTTTAGTATCATTTAGTATTCTTTAATATAATATAGTATCATAAAATAATAAATTAGCCTTCTGAGAACATGGAGTCAGATTCATCTTTCCTTCCTTCCTGCCATGGGGGTCCCAGCAAATACAACACTGAATGCAGGAAACCTCCATGCAGGACAGAAAAAGATGGAACTCGAGCATCCCAGGGGGGCTCTGTTTACTGAGCTGAGCTCTGAGCAAAAGGGAACTCATTCAGTGATGGCTCAATTATGCATTGCTGAGGTCGAGGTGGGTGAGGCAGCACCTGCCAGGCAGCTCCAGGTGGGATTGCTCCCACCTCCCTCCTTGGCAGGGCTGGGGCAGGGGCTCTGATGCATTTACAGCCTTGTTTCCACAGGCAGTTTCATGATAAGTAGGCATCCAATTAATTGATGACTGCTGCTTTTGTTAGGGGAGCTGCCTCTGACTCTGAGAAAAATGTTATGTGCATAGAAAAGTATAGGAAGAGTAATTTTACTTTTTTATCATTACCAAAAGGAAATAAAAAAGAAGACATCATTGAATTTCTAAGGGTGTAATTTCAATATTGGTGGCTTTATAAACACACTCAGGAAAGATGATGGGAGATGTCATCAATCAGTGTCAGAAGTAAAAAAGTAATCTATAAAATTCAGGACGATGAGATTAGCTTAAAAAAACAAAATAAAGTGAATTAACCCCACAATAATCAGTAGCAAGTAAACAAACCCCCAAGCACTTATGTTCCCTCCTCTTCTTGATTGTTTTTCAGAATGTGCATCAAGCCTGTTTTCTTGAACATCCAGGATTGAAACTTTTCAATAAAGGTGAAGATTAGCTCATAATCTTGTGCCTCTAGGCAGTGCTGGAGCTTTAAGAAAAACACCAAATACCATCAGAATCTCATTAAAATCAAGAGCACAGACCATCCTGAGAAGCTGGCACCTCACCACTGCATGGGCATTCAGACAGCTGATGCTCCAAAGAAGCTGAGAGTGGAAATCAAAACACAACAACTAAAGATATGGTTTATATTGCAAAGACATTTTCCTGAATTTGGTTTTAATGAGGACATGAATTGTTTCACTCCAGTACCAGTTTGCCAGGTGCTGTCCCAGCAGAGACAGGGGCACTGCAATGCTGGCCTCGTGCCCTGCAGTAGGAGTGCTGCTGAGCTCAGAAAACACTTTCCCTTGAATGTCTCAAAGAGACATCCACACATCTGTTCTGTGAAACTGAAGCTATCTGCTTGTAGCTCAGTGATACTCTGTGTATTTCTGCACCCAAGTAAGTGCATATACCTGTTTATACCCACTTCACACTTACATTTCTTTACATCAAATAAAAAGCAGGAATTTGATTTTTTTTTTTTGAGAAATTGAATTTTTGAAAATTTCTGAAGTCACAGGGGAAAAGAACCCAGCCACTAGCGTGGACAGCAGTTCAATCAGCTGATATTTACACACATTGCTGGTCAAAAATCATCTCTGGTTTTGCTTAACTATAGGATTTATGACACATTAGATCAGAAATGTGTATATATATATATATATATATATATATATACACACACATACACACACACACTGTAGCCTGGTGCAGCACCCAAGGCACCAAGAGCAGCGTGGTCTATTCTTGGCCTATCTCCACATACAACCTCGCAAGGCAAGGCTCTCTATTTTCAAGCATCTCCTTCCCGTTTCCCTACTGATAGGACAGTAAACCCCTCAGGGCATGCTTTTCCAGCAGGTGGAGAACAGCAGGGCCCCTACATGCATTGAACACCATGCACACATAGAAAGCACCATATTATAAACACACAGTTTGCACCTGGGTTAATGGTCAAGATCCAGACAAGATCCATTTTACCAAGATTTAACTCCCGCCACTGCTCTAAGGCAACTATGATGGGTACCTGGGTAAGAGTACTGGACAGAAGAAGACTTTTCTACAAAACACAACTAAATGGAGATATATTTTAGGATTTTTGAAAAAAAAAAGAACCTAACCCAACAAACCACATGAAAAAATATTATGAGAAATAGGCAGGGTTCCTTTATAATTAAGTCATAGTCTTAAATTCAAGAGATAAAATGTTCAAATACAGCATCTGATCGCATTCACAAAAGAATAAAAAAAAGCAAAAATCCCACTAACTAGGAAGGCCCAGAGTAAACCCACTCATCTCTGCAAATCCTCATTTACAGAAGAGCTAACAGGAATTGACAGTCACAGGTAGGTCATTGTGGAGGAAAAAATAGGCAAATATCCCATTAATTACAGCAGGTATAAGATGCTGCCCTTTTTAATATCTGTTTTTTAAAGCCATTATCTATCCCATGAGTACAGATGCTATTCCCTAGCAAGCAAGAGCAGCAGCAATACAACACATTGACTCAGAAGTCACCATCCCACATTCTTGCTGTAATGACCTCTCCTGATTTAACAGCCCTGACTAATGCCCGCATCTCCCCGGCCTAATGCCTCATTTCTCACAAATATTATCTCAGCCTCCTACTGCCTGAATTAAAAGTAAATTAAAGACAAACCATCCATCAACCAGCTACAACTGTAAGTGTTGTCCCAGCACAACAAGGTGGCGGCACAGACCATCTCCATGCGAAGCCCATCTCCATGCAAAAACGAGCATCCCTTCCCCCTTCCCGCGGGAGCCCGGCACGCAGGGCAGCGGGGAGGCTTCCATCACCTACAGGACATGCGGCACAGGACGGTGCAGTCACAGTGGCAGAGGCAGAAGCAGTGCCAGATCCACTCCCTGCTGACCATAGCGCGGCCGCAGCCTGCGCAGCGCGCTCCCCGCATGCCCGCCCCAGACCGGCTTCCACCAGGTGTAATCAATCCCCTGCTGCAGCAGCACCGTGGGCACGGCCACTTCAATATTTAATGGGACCCCTGTCCTCACCTATCACAACACTTGGGTGCCTGACGACAGGCTTCATTGTCTGGGCTTGCACGTAATGCTGTGGAAGAAAGAAAGTGCGCTTTCTGCCTCCTGCCCCAATCAGAACTCCCTGTGTTCACCTACATGCAAGCAATTACAATAAAAGTGAAGTGTGAATAAACAGAAAGTTCAGTTGTTTTGGGGGGAAAATGGCTGCTGTTGAACACACAGGATCAAGTTCAGTGGTAGCTTCTGAAGTCAAAGGGGTTCAGTGATAAATGTTGAGCACTGGTCTTAAAATATAACTGTGAATAAGATGGCTTCAGAGATATGTATATATGGCTTAAAATCCCCATCTACTATTAAATGTTTTCTTCATCATCCCATCATACCTGATCTCCTCTGATCCCAACACTTCACTCTTTTTACTTTGCCTGCTAATCATTTTCCTCTTCTATATTTAACTGTGGCAGGTCTTCCAGAGGCAATCCAGTTGAAGTTAATGGAGAGTTTGTATGAGGAGACTAAACAGAATATTTATTCACTCTCTACCTCTGCATTATCACCTTTAATCCATTTCTTTCCTTTCTCCTTGCCTTTGCATTATTCTGTCTGCCAAGGACTTCACATACCCTAATGCTCTACTCCTCAAGCAAATCCATAGCTGGTTTAGGGGATGTATCTCCATAACTCCAGTGACACTACTCTGATGTAGATCAATTGGTATTTTGACCCACTGAACTCAGCAGCTGAGTCTTTTATCTCATATCTGACTTTTAGAATATGCTGAATAAAAATTCCAAGTTTTTATAAGTTACCTATGGTATCAGAACCACTCCCATCCTTCTCAGACAATACTTACTCATCGTAACTGAGTAGTTGCTCACTCCCTGTACCTGCCTCCCACAACATTCTCAGAAAGACTGATATGTAGATACTCTAATAGCAAAGCTGCTTATCATATGTTTTCTAATGTTTGCTGCTATGAATTATTGATGTCCCATTTTAAGTCTACAATATCAATACCTCTCAGGTATTGCCCACTATCAGATGGAGCACAACAAGCATTAACCAATCAATATCTGAGACAGCAAAAAAAACTCTGTTAAAAGCAAACTATCTTTTTCACTATGGCGCACAGATGGTGTGAACTCTACCTGTACATGCTCATTGTTTCCTGCTTGCTGGGTTATAAAGCCAATAGAGGCACACCAGAAACAGGAGTATTAAATTCAAACCTGAGTGTAAATTCAGGTCTCACAGCCATAAATGACAATGGTTTTATGTAATTACATTCTGAGAATGTAAGAAGATTCAGGAATATATTTAAATGAACAAAAATGACATTAAAATTGTAAAATTGTAGGCCATGTTTTCTATCCAGGACTCCAGTTTTCCTAGAGTACATGGCATCATCAAACCATTTCATTCTCAGTTTTGAGGGCACTTCAAATCCTTTTTGTTCTCCTGCATCTCACACTGAAGGACTGAAGGGGAGCATCCGGCTGATGTAAAATATCAGCTAAACTCTTCAAAGTGCTCTCTTATCCTGTAATACCATTGGAATCACCTGCTCTCAAAAGAAAACTATTACACAAATGTAGGCAATTTAAAACATTGTATCAAACTAATGACAGAATCTGTAAACCCAGAGATGTACAACTTAATTCTGTCCTAAGGATGCATCTAACTCTTTCAGTCACTTATTTAGCTGAGACTATGTTACCCCATATTTTCTTTATTATTTATTTTCTTACACAGTGAGATTGTGGTTTCTACAGGGTTAAATATGGTCATGGCAAATAAAAAGCTAAGAAACATCCTTCAAGTCCAAACAGCATCTCAGAGACTCTCAAACTGACCTAACAGAGATTAACAAATTCCTACAGATCCTTGGGCAGACTTACCACCTGCACAGCAAACTCCCTGCCAACAGTGTGCCATGGAGCCAGAAAAGCAGTGAGTGGGTGTGACAACTCTGCTTCCACCCCAGCCCCACCCTCCTCCCTAAAACTGACACAGGATTTCTCAATAGCTCATTCAAACACAACAAGGGCCACGATGTGCTGAGTAAATGGCAGAGCAGGAGCTCATATGGGTTGGGAACAGGCTCTCTCAGAGGCTCCACCACCTCTTCTGATTCTGAAATAAAGACTGGTCTCCACAATCCCACCAGCAAGACTCCTTTTAAATGGAAACAGTAGCATGGCCCACAGGAAAAAATAATTAAAGACCCTGAGAAGGCAGTTGCCCCAGCCAGTACAACTTGAGCCACCCCTTCTGCTTCTACTCTGGATAAACAAAGTTATGACTTGCTGGACACCATCAGTGTTGGTCCAAGTTTGAGGGAGAAAAATCTGATGTGGCCACACACATTGTGAAAATACTTTTATTACACCTGCACTGGGATTCCTAAATTGTGGTACAGGTGCCACCAGCTGCATGCAAGTCATTTTAAAGAGTACTCTGTCATGCAGCACTGGGCATAACCCTGCCTCCCAAAAATCCAGTAATTTCTTACTAGCATTACTTGGCCTTCACAAAGGTTACAGCCCAGCTTGCCTGTGGCAGCACAGATGAGTTCCTGAAAGAGGAGCACTTGCAGAGTCTGTGCACCTGAAGAGATTTTAAGTAGCAATTCAATTGACCACCTCTTACTCCTGTATATAAAAACCCTTGACCTCAATTTGAGCATGAAGCAATACCAGCTGGCTGGAAGGCAAGCATTCCCCAAACAAACTGCTCCTCTAATCCTTGCTACAGGAAATCAGTTGTGAAAATTGCATTTTGACAAATATAAATCATTACTGACAAAAAGGCTGACAAATCCCTCTTGATGTCCAGCACTTACCTGGTGCAGCAGCCTGCTGGAAGATGTGCTAGAAAAATGCTTCTTTTTTAAACAGAAGTTGGAAAACACTAATTCCACAATCTGCAGCAGTGAAAATAAAGGAGAGCTCTGATCCTTCAAGTGGTAGCAGGCAGGCAGGTGACTCTCCTACATGAAGCCTTTTGCAGGAAGGCTGTAATTATCTGGTTGAGCACCTACTGATTATATCTGGAGACTGTGCACGTACGAGCCAATATGCAGCTGATACAACTCATGTCATTTTACTTTCCGTACATTTTGTCCTTAATTGAAAAGGTTGCTTTCCTTTTCTATTCCTAATATCTATTATCCATGCTTGAGAAGGCACTTAACAGCACATTAGACGGCTAAGAACCCAGAGGCTGTGCCAAAACTGAAATAACACTATGAAATGAATCAAGTGCTTGGTTTCACTTTAGTAGTGTCTTTATCAATTGGCACCATGAGAAGGTTTGTACTTTAGAGAATTCTGGAAAACACTCAAGAAGGAGAACAATGAGCTTTTAAGTTCCTCAGCCAGACAAAATATATTAAAAAAGCCATTCTCGTGCCACTGACCATATCTTTGTTGTTCTTAAGATGGAAACTCATTTCTGTTGTTAAGGGTAAGTGTCAGATGTTTTGTTAAACCTGTAGAAGGTGTTTATACTGAACCAGCCTTAATTTTTTATATTGCCCTTCTCTGCTCTCAACCTCCATTCCCACCATCAGTTCCTAAGGACTCCTGGGTACTGTGCCAAGGAGAGCAGATGTGTTTTCCAGTAGCACAGGATGCTTTTGGGGTGGCTACTATTCCACAGGCAAAGCAGCCACACACCTTAGCAATTAGGCTGGGCTATGACTGTATGGAGCAGATTTAAGACCTGGGAGAAATCAGCCTGCTCATCTCCACACTTTGGAGCTGCTCCCTGCACAGAGGCTGGGCTCAGTCCATGCTAAGCCAGGACACTTGAGCTGATGGATCCTCTCCCAAATTTCAGGAGCTGCAGTTCAGGCACAACTCAGCGAGACCAACCCAGGAATAGAGGATGGAACCTTCAGTTCTTGCATGGCCAGCCCACACTCAGGTGCCTCAATCAAGACTCACCCATGGGAGTGAGAAGACTCAGCTGGCACAGCACCAATTTCAGAACTAGCCCCTAACACATATTTCCAGTTAAAAACCATTTTAAATGGGATGCAAGACTGAAAGTTTCTGCCAAGAAACAGAGAGCAAGAAGCATTCCTGGCAACTGCACGTCTCACAGACTAAGCCCAGAAAAACCCTGTCAACTCAAGTAAAAATTACAGTTACCAGAAAATTACCTGCATTGGAGCATCCTATACTGATGCCATTCTATAGTAATATGCTCTGATTAAATCATGTCAGTGTTTGTAGTACTACATTAAACAATATTTAAAAGACATGCTTACACTTTGCTAATCTTTTCTTTGCAGGGCACTGCTAAGAGCAAAACAGCTGCACAGATGAAGGAAAGATGAAGGCTGGTAAGCCATTTCTCATGACAGTTGCCCCACTTATAAGTTATTTAAGCTGCTGTCTGCCAGTAGCCTGTAGTATGGTAACAATTAAATAGTCACTAGCAACATACCTATATTACAGAATATTGCTTTCTAAATTGCCTTCTGCAAAAAAAAAATCAATAAATTTAACTGATGGGGAAATTTGAAGTCTGCTACACTGCTGTTAGAATAATTTGGTATAAAGGAAGCGCAGGCATGCATTTGATACTTCTCAGAGGGCTTGACTTTAATTAATTTATACTTTCAAATTGACTGTGATTCACTTGAAAATGCATTCTGCTGCCTGAGAGTAGGAACAGGCACTTCTTGGGAAACCATGACGAACTTCTCTGATGCAGAAATCCTGAGACCCAAGAAAAAGCCCCAAATTCCTGTGAACAGGCTAACAGGCACAACTCAAACTACTTCAGCTTTGCAAACTTCCAGCTGCAACACCACCCTCCTCAGTTATCAGCACCAGTCTAGGGGAGGGATGAATCCTCCCTGGCCTCAGTGTGGTCTCTCCACTGATTACAGGAGAAGCCTGGCTGAGACTCAGTGCTATAAATACAGCTGGGATGAGTCCAATCCCAAGAGGCTGAGCCATAAACTCTACCAACTTACCCACAGACTCAGGGAGGGTTTGGAAAACCCAACGCTGCTGCAGCTTGGCTCAGCACTCTGCTCACGGCTGTGACTCACCTTGGGTGTGCCAGGAAAGCCTTGCAGGGGCACAGTGGGCAAATGCTCCTTGCAGTGACAGACACCTGTCAGGCTCTGCCTTGCCTCCCAGAATGGGGCCTCCCCTGATAAACCAGACAGGCCTTCCCCCTCCCTGTTCATCCCCCAGAATGAGGAGTGGAGGTTTGTTCATCACTGAGTTTGCTGACCAGCTTTCTGCCCGGTTATCTGTCTCATTATTGGAAGGAGGCTGGTGAGGTAAGTGTGGTTGTGAGACAACTGTGACACAGAGCACGTATCTTTTCTCCCACTATAGAGAAAAAGGACTTCCTAGAATGAGAGTTAAAAATAGCTGGTTTGCCTTAGAGGGTGTACTCACTTTGAAACACAGAAAACAAGTCTAAGCTGCCACCTCTAATATGACTGGCACCTTTAGCAGCCTGCTCTCTGCCAAAGTACCTAAATCCCTGCTCTTTCTTCTCCTTAATTTTTTTTAGCATTTCAAATTGTAGATGCTTTTCAGAATGTTTTGAGAAGCTTTGGTGGAGAGAGGGCAGATGCAACCTTCTAAGTTGCATTAAAACCAGCCTTTTTTCAGACCAAAAAGTATCTTCAAGGTTGTTTCTTAAAATCTACTGCAGTCCTGCCTTTATCCCCACATTTCTTATACCAGTGGTGTTTCAGCTCCCCAGCATCCTCCTTTAGCCCTGCTCAGTGCCTGTGTCCCAGGTGGATTGGAGGCTGGTCCCATTGCACCCAGGGCTGAGATGACTGCACAGTCTGGTTTGGGTATCAGCATCAGCAAGGCAGCTTGATGCCTTCAGAGAAAGCTGTATCCTTTCAAACACAGTATTTTATTTTTTTTTGCCAGGGATGGTAATGAGCCAGTTGGGCAAACCTACCTGGGGAAGTGGTAGATTCTCTGTCACATGAAGTTATTACCTCAAGACAGTGGCTTTCTAAAGTAAGCCTTCACTTGGTAAAGGGTTTGTGTTCAGAATCCCAAAGCTTTGAACACAGAGGGTACAGTGGATGGCTTTAATGATCTCTTCCGGCTCTAAAGTTCTGGGAATCCAACATAATTGTTTATGGGCTTCTTTATACCAAAGATCTGCTTGACTCTTCTGGGAATACATTAAAGCTTAAAAGCTTGCCAAGCTGAGAAAATAACCATGATATTTCTAGCTGCTTTCCCCAGAATGTTACACTAATCCTTCTCCTAGCCCTGAGCAAGCCTTGCAACTTTTATTTCGAGCAGCTTGACAAAGGAGCACAATTGGACTGCTCCTCTTTATGGCTCTGTAAGGGCTCCCCTCTCCCCATAGGTTTCCTCTCAGGTATTGCCAAGCCACTAAGGATTTAGGAAGATTTCCTTGCTGTTCCCTGACACAGGTATAAGCATTTCTTCCCAGTCTGGAAGCCAGCCCCACAATTCACACTGATGACCAAGCAGAGCCTGCCAGCAGATTGAAGTGATGGCCTAAATAAGAACCACTCGGAACGCCATTCATCACAAAGCTGAAAATCTAGCAATGTTCCACACTTCTCCTGCATGCTGAAGTGACAGACAGGAGCCAGGGCTTGCTGTCTGGCTGCCGAGGGTGGGACCTGGCTGAACACCCCCTCTCCACCCCCAGAACAAGCCCACCTGGGCACCCCAGAAACGTGAGCAATTCTGCGCCGTGCTGCTGAAGTTCTTAAGTGTCACCCAAGCTGAACTGCAGACCACGGCTGCCTGCCCTAGTTATCAAATGACCTGAAATTCAGCACGATCATCTGCCAGAACAGCTGCTTCCCTGACAATGAGAGAAACTCCTGCCTGGCTGCTGAAGCCCAGCCAGCAGCAGGAGCCAGCACACACAGCCTCCCACACCGAGGTGCTGCTCCCATCCCCCTGCACGGCACGGTCTCAAAATGTCTCGTGTTCCTCGAATTCCGCACGCTGACTCCTTCCTCTGCTGATTTATTTTGCTTCTGTATCATTAAAAAGAGATTTCAGAGACCTGGTACTTCAAAGAGGGGGAAAATAGTGAAACATCTTTCCCAAGGAATTAAAATGAAGGTAAGGTTGGATGTTGTCAGTTTTCTTTCTTTCTACTTAGGGTGCTGCATAAATAATACACAGCACCAGCAAATTTACTTCTTTTTGCAGCAGCAACCTATATAGGAACCAAACATGAAAATGATTTTATGAGTAAGGCTTAAGTGCTCAACACAGGCAAAGTTAGGGAGCTAAATAACTTTGACAGATGTTATAAAGATTTTTCTAGAAATGACTTATGCTCAAACACTCATACTATTTGAAGCTATTTTGATGTACACCAAAATATAATTTTCTATTTACCTGTAAAATAATCATACGTATATATTAATAAAATTTTAGTTTTATTAATGTGAAAGTAAATATTAATGGTATTTACTACTCCTTAATAATGAAATAAGCAGAACTAAATGTTTATAGTATATATTAAGATAGTTGCTTCTGTACTTCTTCCCCAATTAGAAATGAAGAGTGAAAGCTGTTATTGAAGACCAGCCCCTCAGCTGGAACCTAAATGTTACTCCATTGAACCCAATAGACATAATTTCCTGCTAAATTGGATCTAGAAGATTATGTTTTCTGTGTGGATCTGTCCTCCTGGCTAAATACATTTTCCCATTCCCTAGCTGAAATGGGAAATGAGGACTGCACATGTTCATGGTGTTCTGTGTCTCAGTCCTAGAAGCCCAACAGGTTCACACTGCTAATGTTGTGCCTAAGAAGCATCTGTCTGATTTTCACACATGTAACTGGTTCTAGCTGTTGCTAGAGCTCTTATGTGCATGAGCAGGAACAAAGTTTGGACTGAACATATACCTTATTCCCTGTGTTTACTTCAAGGTAGGTTCAGAATCCTCTCTGTAAGTGTGAATACCACCATGAATATTTGATTAGGGACACACAGAAAGAATCTGAAATCGTATGGCACCAAGGCTGTAGCTGAAGTATGCACGAACAAGCAAAGTAGATAATATTAAATGTATGCTTCTCTTTTCCTTGCTCTGCAGCCTTGTCTGCACATCAATGTGAATTAAACAAATTGAAAACCCACATTGAGCAGCATCAGATCTAATTGCAGCGCAAAATGTTTCCCTAATGAATTTCAGTTTTCATATTTTCTCTCACAAGTTGTGTTACCATGCTATTGAATAAAAGCAGTTTACTAATATATATGGATATATGTGGGTCTATAGGGCTAATTAATATTAAGCCAGTTATTTTGGCTAATTTATGAGATAAGATTATAAAAATAAACATTTTTATCTGTATTAATTTTACTTGTGGGATACTGTGAATAATGCCTTGATTCTGTTTTTTGTTGCTGTTTGCCAAGTGCTGACAAATGCACGAATGGAGTTACTACCAGTCCTGGACAGATGCTAATCTAGGCAAGTAACTCTCAATCTCCTAATGATGGGAGTCCCTTGCGAGGCAGGGACACCCTCCAGCCTTACTCCACCAGCTGAGACCCCCATCAGCCAGATGGGGAGGAAGAGGAGCACTGCTAACCCCGAGCCCTGCAGTGTCCTGAGCCTTCATCTGTGAGACAGACGCACAAAACATACCACGGATGGCTCAGTGAAAACAAAAACCCACTAGCACTGGCTGAGTGCTTTTGCAACCAGAGCAGAATTCCTGTCTCTACCAAAATCTTCGCTTTTATCTCATGGAAGAATGCAGTGGTTGACACACCTTGTTTAATAGCCATGTGGCTGCCTGATTTGGGGTGACAGGCTTCAAGTGGCAGGTGGACCCAATTCTGCAAAGTGCTGAGCTCTGCACAAGAGCTGCCAGCTCGCTGCCTCTCCTGGCATTGCAAAGAGCCAGGAGCACATTCCTGATGTGTGTTCAAGGCAGCACCTCCTCTATCAGTTCCACCACACGTCCTCCTTGCCATGCAGCTTAATTCCAGCTGGAATGTTTTTAATACCTGGAGGATGCTCCTCAAGAGCCTTTTCTTAAGCCCCTCTTTCATTCATGAGCTGCACCACAGCAGGGGCAGGACAATTGATATTGGACAATTTAAAGTATCCTGAAGGTTTATATTACATTTGCACCTTCTTGGGCCATTTCCTAGACCCTTTCTTTCATAGATGAAGCCAAATCAGCATAATTTTGCCTTAGGAAATTTCAAAAAAGGCTTTTTTTAGGCTGGCAATAATAATACCAGTAAGTTTATCATAAAGCTTCTTGCAGCAAAATCTTACTCAGCCACATACAATCTTAAAAGTGTTGCTCTGAGAACTAGAGACAGAATTCTTGGGAAATGCCAGAGGAGGTGTTTGCCTTTCAGCTCTAATGCAACAGACAGCTAATTAAATGCTTTGCTAATAATAGTATCCTGTGCATGAGGAGATAAGCTCAATTACTTACTGAATTTAAGCAGAGTTTGCAGACATGTTGGCATATTCCTGGTAGCTAAACCAACTTTTTTTAGCAATACAATTCACTCTCCTTTCTATTTCTCTAGTTTAGATGTATCATTAATGAATAGAAAATGTCAATGATGAAAGAAATAAACAAATCTGACATTTCTTAGCTAAAGCTCCATTGCTACATAAAAAAATAACCATCAACTCAATACAATAATATCAGACACTTATCACAAAAAAAAACTCAAGAGAAGTCAATGCAAATCCTCTACTGACTTAAGGTGAAATTAGACAAAATCTAGGATTGTTGTCATAAAAATACCTTTGCAGTCTGCACGTAATCCATGAACCACACAATGCTGTGAAATTCAGTACTTTCAGCACATAATCATCAACACTTTTACAGTGAGCAGGGAAAATGGAATGCTCTTTGCTTCCCAGATTCTGTGGGAAATACACAGTTTTCCCAATGTCTTTTCTTAGATTAAGACACTGGACTTTTTACTCTTCACACTCCACACTCTCAGCACAGCAGTGATTGGGAGCTAGAGTACACAGCTGAAATTAAAAGAAAAGTTATTGTTCATGGAGCAATAATTCCATTTGTTTCATCTCCTTACGGCATGCCTACCCAATTCAGCAAGAAAACTACTGACACAGTGCCATGATCAAGGGAGAGGATTCCTCCCCTCTACTCTGCCCTTGTGAGATTGCACCTGGAGTACTGTGCCAGCCCTGGAGCCCTCAGCACATGGAAAACATGGACCTGTTGGGGTGGGAGCAGAGGAAGGCCCCAAAGATGATCAGAAATACACTTTGAGAGAGTTGGGGCTGTTTAGCCTGGGGAAGAGAAGACTCTGGGGAGACTTTATAGCACCTCCTAAAATGAGCCTGCAAGAAGGAGGGACTTTTTATAAGGGCATGTAGTGATAGGACAAGGGGAAGGGCTTTAAGGTGAAGGTTTAGATTAGATATTAGGAGGACATTCTCTACTGTGAGGGTGGTGAGGCACTGGCACAGGTTGCCCAGAGAAGTTGTGGATGCTCCATCCCTGGAAGTGTTCAAGGCCAAGCTGGATGGGCTCCAAGCCACCTGCTCCAGTGGAAGGTGTCCCAGCCCGTGACAGGAGGGTTGGAACTGGATGATCTTTAAAGTCTGCTTCAACCCAAACCATTTCATGATTCTGTGATTCAGTGATTCTGTGATCCACTAGAGGGGGATGAAGATGACTGGAGGCTGCAAATAGCACATGAGGAAGGGGCTGGGGAAGTCATCTTGTTTGGCTCAGAGAAAGGAAGGCTGAGGACAAATCCCACTGTGGCACCAACATCCAACTGGTTCATGATGGGAAAGGAACAAGGGTCTGGTCACGTGGGGAGGTTTCCGTCCTTGGTGATTCTCAAGGCTCACTGGATCAAGGCACTGAGGAACCTGACAAATTTTGAATTTAGCCCTGCTTTAAATAGGTGCTTGGACTAGATGTTCTCCACAGATCCCTAAATAACTCTGCCTGAAGACACTGGGGAAATTAGGGAAGCAGGTATCACTGTCCACGGCATATGGAGAGCAAATAAAGGAACTTCATCTGGCCATGGTTTTTATTGCAAAATGACTTCTCTATTAATGGCTTGGGGTCCACTACACAGCTTCTAAGTCTTAATTAAGGTTGTTATTTCAAAGATAACTCACATTTAATACCTAAGTATACTTAATAATCTCCTAAGTGCTTATCTGAATTTCAGCTCTGCTGTAACAGATGACCTTGTATGAAACAAGGAACCAAAAAGCAGAAGTAGGATGCTGACTTAGTATTAAAATTCCCCACAGCACCAAGCCTCCAAAAGACACAATGCTATTCTACACGCTACAGCAAAATAGTCCAAGCCAGAAGATTTATGTTCATTTAACAATAAATAATTTCATGAGATTGTGAGAACTCAAGAACTTTGGTCTTGAACACTGCAGACTTCAAAATTTTCAAGTGAGGTTAAGTGAGTTAAATGATGACAACTCCTCCAGTGCTACTCTACTTGTTCTGTGTCAAGGAAGAGTTGTTCTACGTTGTGATTTCTCTTGTAATTAAAAGGGCAGGTTTGATACAGACAAGGGCCTGAGTTTCAAAACAACACTTGTATTTGGAAAGGAAAAGAAAAATGCAGAGCTAAAATGGATGGTGGTAAGAAAAGGAAAGGAGAGTGAAAAACCAAAACAGCCAGTGGCTTAATGAAACTTGACTTTGAGCTGCATAAATAAACAGAGCTACAGCTTCTTGCAGAATTTAGGAAAATGCCCTGAGCACATGAAATGCGATGGTTACCATAGAAATTTACATACAGTCACACGTCAGACAAATCCTGAAACTCTTTTCCAGTATAAACTCCCAACTGAAAACAGGATCAGGCACAAAGAACAAACCTGTCATCCACTCTGGCTGAGACATTATTCACATCACTCCACAGGGGTCAGCTCATGCTCTGTGAGGAGTGACCACCCTCCACAGCACAGGGCTTTAACTCTGGGAGCAGCTGGCTGCTCCACACCTGTTTTACCTGTTGAAAATGTGTGTGCTATGGGGAGTAGCAGAGAGCAAACCTCCTTCCTCTAAGGGAAGCATCTCATGGCATGGGCTGCCATGCTTTGAGTTTGCATCCAAAACAGTGATGCTTAAGACACCAAAGTGTGTTATACTCCTTTCCAATCCCCCAAATTAGGAAAGATGAGGGAAAACTAGGAATATCAGGAAAAGGGCAGAAGCTGGGAAGCAGCTGCCAGGGTGAAAAGGTAGAAGGACCTTCTTGCCCTGCACCACTCCCCTTGCAGGTCCTCCCAGCTGACTGTGGGTAGCATTGCTGCCTGTTTGGAGGTGATCTGAGGATGAGGTAAGCACGTGCCTGCTCATGGAAGGGACACAGGCTCTAGGGCTAAGACTGGTGACAGCAAAGGCAGCAGGCATCCACCACCTCCACGAGCAGGTGATGATGCTGCACTGATTTGGGCTGCCTGGGAGCTGCCTGGATGTGTCACTGGCATTGCTGGAGCCCAGCCCTGAACCCCCCAAACAGCCCTGCAAGAGCTCAGAGAGGGTTCGTGAGAAAGACTTTGACTCAGGGACAACAAAAGAAGAAAGAGTCAATACATCTGGACATGTAGGATGAAAATGCAAGAAAAAAAAAGATGTTGTTCTCAGGTTTATGGCCAGAGGAAAAGTAAGGAGCAAAGTGGTGACTGAGTCATGGCTGTCAGTTGCCAGAGCCATTAACAGAGGGAGACAACAGCATGGGTGAGGGGTTGCACAGGGGACAGAGCCTGGGTGCTGCAGATGGGAACTGTGGCTGCACCCAGCTCTCTCTCAAGGGCATCCCTCCTGGAGGCCTTCCCTCCTCGTGGATAAACACGCTGCACAGAGCTGTCATGCTGGAGCCTGACATCCTGAAGAATAAACAAAGGTGCCTTTGACTGGAGATGGGAATGACAAGGAATATTGAACGACAAGGAAAGGCAGGATCAGAAGTTCCCCTGATGATAAAGATCTCTCCCTGTCAGAGATCACACTCTCCTCAGCAACAGCCACAACTGCTGAGGCTACAATTTCACTTTCAATAAAACACTTCCATAAACTACCTCTTACCTATGATAATGCAACTGTGACCCGAATGGCACAGCCCATGGCAGGTGTGTGCTGGACAGACCTGCTGTGAACAAGGCTTGTCTCCTTCCTGCCCTGGGGGTTCAGGGAATTTGGGACAGAAATTGGCACCTCAGTGAGTCCTCTCCAGCCTCCTGATGCCAGCACTTTGTCCTTCTGCACTGCAGTACTGCAATGCCACTTGGGATCCCAGCTGGACAAGCACATGCTCAAACATAAACTCTGAGCCATCACTTCTGACAGCTGGACTGGCCATGGCCAAGCACCATCACTGCAGGCTGAGCCTGGGCTGCAGTGGACACACAGAACTGGTGCATTGTGGCAGCAGACCTGCAGGAATCATTATATTGTGTTCCCACTGTAACAGTTGAAAATAATTAATTTTTAGAATATGGATATGTGAAAGACTTTATGCTGTTTCTGTGCCAATGCACAAGGTGTTCTGTCAGACTTTCTCCACCTGCCATCTCTTAGTGTCCTAAAAAAGGATGAAATGAAAACAGGAATTTTTTTTTCCATCAGGATCTTTACAGTTCACAAGGAATTTTCTAGTACCACTTAGCAAATTAATTTATGCTTCCTTCCCCCCCAAGCCCTTCTGCAAGTGTGAATTTTAATTCAAATAAATCTTGGCAGAGTAATAAACCAATTTAAATGTTGTATTTTTTTCTGAAATATCTAGTGTTTCGTGCAGTGCTTTTAGGAGGATTGAACTGAAAGACTGGAAACCAAAACCTATCCTTTCCTCATTGAAAAGGTTTGATGTGGACCAGCTGTACACATTTCTGGTTCCTGACTAGCTGATGTACTTCGCTTACCTTTTCCACAACAAATAAAAAAATAAAAATCAATTGCAACAGAGAGAAATCAGGACAACCCACAGGCAGGCACTTTGGTTTCCTTCTGAGACCAACAGAGACAGATTTTTGGATGCACACTCTGGACCAGCCAGGGGCAGACAGAGAGCCAGCACTCACAGGCTGTAAAAAGGGCAGACAGGTTTTGAAGGACATGGAACACTTTTCACTCCCCGAGGCAGCACAAAGTGCTGAGCTGCTCAGGCCTTCTCAAATGGCTGCACAGCCATCACCTGCTCACTGCTGGATGGACTTCTGTCCAACTGGAATGAGAACAAGTGTCAGAATTCAGGACATCCCTCTGGCTGTCCTGGACTGCCCAGACCCCTGCCAGGGGGCTCAGAGACCCTGGCACAGAGCCCAGGATGCCCCTGTGGTTTTGATTATGACCCCTGGAGCAAGTTACCAACCTTAGATGAAGATCTACAGGCCACAACAGTTAAGTAGAATGATAGTGAATTTATCAAGGGGTGAAAAATAGAATTTGGGGTTTTTAGAATGGGGGTTCAGGGGGCAAGATGGAGGGATCTGGCCATGTCCAGCCTTTCTCCTTCTTCTTCTTGGCCTCCATCTTCTGCTGTGATGTTGGCACTTTTAGATTGGTTTAGAGTAGAAGCTCACTGTCTAACATAGGTGATAGGTATTTGGAAGCGATTGTAAACATTGTATATGTAATTTTTAGTATAAAAAGATAACACCACTCAGAGGTGGGCAGAGTGCCTCTGAGTGTCGTGCTGAGCTGACCTCAGCACGACAGGAGAAAGAATTTTATAGATAAGATACAATAAATAACCTTGAGACCAAGAAATGAAGAGCCCTGACTCTTTCTTCGACCGCCGGGCTGGGAAAAGAGACTTTAACTTATCTCGGGGTCACTCTGAGCAGCTAGAGACCCCGAGAAACAAGGACACAAAGGACAAAAAATGTAAGGAAAGTGCCCCATCCTCCTGCTAGTCCTGTCAGCAGCTTGTCACTCCATCCCATAAAACCTGACACACACTTAACCAATACTCTACACATACATGACCGAGCTTGCTTTACATGGTTCCATGGACTAAAGATCCCCACTTCTCCAGAAAGCACCACAAAATTCTGCTGGAGCCACAGCAGCTCTGCTGCCCGCTTGCTACTAAAATATAGTATCCTAATAAGCCAATTATCAAATCCAACTTGCCCCATTAAACTTGCAATATACACTTGTTCTAAGATGGCACAACAAACCACCACCCATCCTCTTTGCTGAAATATACCATCCCTTTGTCTGGATCTTCTCAGGAGAAAAAAAGAAGAGAAATAAGCATAAATCCCACACTTTACAACTGGAAAATAAAACAAAATATACGTGTAATTGCACACCTGCCTTCTTGTATGCTGAAATTCATTTTCCAATGGCTCTATGAATCTCTTCATGTAGCTCAACTGCCAGAGAAATGTGGAGGTGACCAGACAAGTCAGCTGAGTTAGCAAGAGGAGAAAGCCTCTCATGCAAGAAGCTATAACACAGGTCATTTAGAGGAAGAACTTGCATGCTACGATCATCTCACATCCTACTCTCACTCTTCAGTAGGAATAAATTGCATTTTATAAACATCTCAACAGACTGGGCTTCCACCAAAAGTGTAAATCAGAGGTGACTGCACAAAGTCAGTGCATTGTGCCAAGGCCATGTAAGAGGAGCAGACCTGTGAGAGTTATAATAAACAGGAACTGAGATTCACACATGAAAAAAAATGCAATTTTATTTATGGCTACAGTGCAACTACTCAGAATTAACATTAACTAACTTCTTCTCGATGTACAAATATTTTATTCCACTGGGGTCTCTTCCAACCTTATCCATTCTGTGGTTCTGTCCTTCTGTGATTCCCTCTTTAAATCCACCCAGTTAAAGTACTAATACCTGCTTTAGCAGCCATGTAGCTGTCCAATTAATAGTTATCATTAGAACATTTAAAAAATAATAGTTTAAAGACATATAATAGTTTAAAGATATAAGCAGCAGAGGGCTACATGCAGTTATTTTTATTTTGAAGAAGTGGCACTGAGAAACCCAGACCAGCTGTTCAAGGCAGGGCTTGGTAGCACTGAGGGCTTTGTAAGCACCATTATTCACATGATTGTTTTACTTCCAGTGAGTACTTGGGCTGATAGCAGCCCGGATCAATCCTTCCAGAAGATGCAGCTGAGCCAGAAATTTTTTAAATGGACCATCTTTTGCAATCTTGGCATGAACAATTCTGTGGAGGCTTAAATTTATGTTATATTATATAAACTGGAATTTTATAAACTGGTATTTTATAAAAAGCTTCCTAAGGGGAACATGAAGAGAGACATTGACTTAAGCAGTCAGGCACAGTGTTCAAATGAGATGCTGGGGAAAAGCTGGCACCCAGACACAGAGCCAGTGAATCCCAGTGTGACCAGGGACATCCCATGGCATGAAGAACACCCTGGGTAAAGAGTGAGATCTCACCTCAAATCTGTCACAAAACTTCACATCTCCTGAGGCTGGTTTGCATCTCAGCTCACACAGCAGCAATGCACCAAGCTCCCCACAAATCCAGGGGTCAGGCAGGTCCCAGCCTGAGGCAGGAGATGGCTTTACCCACAGCCATGTCACCCATCTCCCTGGCACCACGGTGTGAATCACACCTGTCTGCTGTCAAAGATTTGCTAAGCAGAGCTTGAAATACCAATGTGACACATAAAACTTCTCAGTTTTAGTGTTAAATACCACTTTGCAGGGGGTAGTGCCTCTTGAAAGTCAGGAAAGTGCCCATCCCAAATGTGGAATGGGCATAGGGGTATGGCAAAGAGTGTGGGGTCCCACAGGAGCAGCTACACCAAAACCAGAACACAGAGGCTCTTCTGAACCTCTCACTCAGGTCAGATGTCCTCTGCAGCAATACTTGCTTAGCTGATGAGATGTGAAAGGTTTATTAACTCTTCACCCATTTTAGCAAAGCAGTTCTGAGGTGTGGAGATGTCTCTGAACGTTCACATCACAAAGAGAGAGGAGATTGTAATGTGTAGTACTAAAAAATTGTAATAGAACCCTTTTAAACCTAGGGGCACCAAATATTCACACCTTCTGTAGTAACATGACATATTATTAAAATACATTGTTAGAGACAAGCACTACCTTGTATTTAATAACTGGTTTGCTTTTTCCACCATATTCTAATACATAAATACAAAGGCACAGGCTGAGCAGCTTTTGTAAAAACTTGTTTGCTTTTGGAGGTGATCCCTTAAAAGAAATTTGTAAAATGGACCATCTTTTGCAATCTTGGAATGAACAATTCTGTATTAGTTTAAATTTATATTATATTATATTATATTATATTATATTATATTGTATTGTATTATATTATATTATATTATATTATATTATATTATATTATATTATATTATATATAATTCCAGATATATGCTGGGTTACACTGGAAGAGAATAATTATGAAAAGGTTTCTTCTCTGTATGTTCAGGCTTACCAGCTCACTGTTACTTTTCCTCAACATCTGGTGAAGGCTTCCTTGCTATATCTCTCTCACAAATATTGGTGGCAGCAGCACACCTCCTCCCAGGATCAAATATATATATATAGCAAGGGTAGGAGATCAGGCAAGAGCAATTCAGTGGAAGAATTGAGCCATGGAATACCTTTAAGACACTTGTTCTATTTTTAATCAATCATCTTAGCCGAGATGAAAAACTGTGAAAGCAGCCATGAATAACACCTCAAGGAAATTTGGGGGAACAGACTCACAATATTATGAAAAAGTGATACACTGACACTTTAAATAGAGATGTTATGAAGTAGCAGGGTCACAGCAGTCACTTACTATCATCAGTCACAACCAAAACAGCCCTGACCGTGTTCATAAATCCTACAGTAACTCACATTTGGTGATAGGAGAGCATTTTATCTCCTTCTTTAACTAGCACAGTTTCCTGGTGAGAGCTAACCTCTCACTGAAATACCATGAAGCCCATTTCACACCATCAGCACATCCCATTACCCTCTGGCTGAACATTATTTTCACATTTTTATAATTCTTCTCGATGGGATGTCCAACAACTGAAAACCAACTTCCTTCACAGAAATTTTCTGTCCTTACCAAAGTACTGCATGAAATAGCTTTTCCCTCAAAATGCTTCCTCAGAAAATCCTCCTGCAGAAGAGGAGGAGGCTGAACTGGGCACAGAGCAGGAGAGGGTCTCAATCCTGCAAAGCAGCTCCTGTACCTGGCACTGAGCACTCAGGGCTCCCATTAATGCTGGAATCGGATACCTGGAAGGGCTGTGGATGCCCCATCATGGGAAGTGTTCAAGTCAGGCTGAATGGTGCTTGAGGAAACTGAGCTAGGGAAAGGTCACAGAGTCACAGAAACATTTAGGTTGGAAAAGACCCTGTTGTGGCTTCAGTTGGGATAATTTTCTCCCTAGTAGCTGGTGCAGTGCTGTGTTTTGGATTCAGTATGAGAATAATGTGGGTAACACAGATGTTTTGGCTGTTGCTGAGCAGTGCTCACCCTAAGTCAAGGACTTTCCAGTTCCCTGTGCTCTGCGAGTGAGAAGATGCACAAGAAGCCAGGAGGGAGCACAGCCAGGCCAGCTGATCCAGACTGGCCAGAGGGATATTCCTCTGCAGCATAGTGTGTTGTGATCAGTACATAAACTGCTGGAGTTGGACTGGGAGGGGCTGACTGCTGCTAGGGGATGATTTCCCAAAGTCCCTTCACACCCAAGCTCTGATTCTATGAATAAAATCAGTGTATGTGTATGTTTGTATATTGTGTTGGTGTTCTGCAGATTTTTAGGAAGAAATACACCAACGTTTTCTGCACTCCTGGTGTGGCTGCTCACTTTGCAGAAGGCTGCTGTGCTGCTCCCAGCTGCAGTCCAGGTAACTTTCTTCCCAGCAGTTAGTATGGGGCTGTATTTCAGATTTGTGCTGGAAATGGTGTTGATAACACAGGAGTGTTTTAGCTGCTGCTGAGCAGTGCTCACACAAAGCCTCTCACCCCAGCAGTGAGCAGCTGGGGGTGACCAGGGAGCTGGGAGGGGACACAGCTGGCACAGCTGGCACAGCTGACCCAAGGGGTGTTCCACACCTCCTGCTGTCATGCCCACCAACAAAATCAGGGGGAAGGTTGGCCAGGGGCTGCTGCTGGAGCACTGGCTGGGTATCACCCCACTGTTTTAATTTTTATCACTCTTTATTTAGTTTTATTTCTCTCTCTGTTTCATATTTCCCTTCATTACCTATTTCTTTTTTGGACAGACAGCTCTGATGGTGACTGCAGTGATGGGGTGGCATGGGAAGCTGGATTCACACACATCCCTGAGACAGGGGACATGAAGCACCGTTCCCTGAGGGCACCAGTGACATTAAAGGACAGGCAGCTCTGCTTTGTTTTACCAATTGTAAACTTTATTCCTTATGGAGTCAGAATGACCTTTAATTTCTTTGAAATAAAAATCTGTGCAAATATGGTGACTAATTTGCATACACAATGTGATATCTATTTATATATCCATTCCAAATACGAAAGGATATTAATGTATTGGAGTGGGCACTTCCATCTGATAAGATAAAACTTCACTGCAATTCAGCATAGAAATCCATCAGAAAATCTCATAACTATCAAAACTGCTATCTGTATTTAATTCACACAGGGCACAGCATAAAGCCTTAATGTGCCATGCAAATGAACATAAATCCCTGCATAATACTCTCTCTACACAATCACCATTGTAAATGTGCCCTCATCTTTACCACCCCAAAATAAAGATCTATTCTGACAGGACAAAGCCCTGCTGATAACTTCTGGGAGTCAGTTAATGAAAGACTTTAATGAAAGTCAGGGTCATGACAAAGGGCTCCTCTCCCTCTGCAAGGCATTTCAAGCCCACAAGGTGCAGCTGTTACCTCTCTTCTAGAGACAGTTTCATGCCAAGGATTCCTGGCTATTAGACTGGCCACATTCCTCTAATTTTGAGGATTTAATTCTTATCCCATGTCCTACATGCCCTGTACATGGAGCCCTATAAAAACACCACCTGATTGGTTCCCAAAGCATCTCCTTTCAGAACTGTATCTCCTGTGAAAATGCACCATCCCAAAACAGCTGGTTTGGAGGGGGGAGGACTCGGTTCCTGTTCTTGTTGGTTTGGTTTAGTTTTTGTTTGGTTGGTTGGTTTGGGTTTTTTTTGTTTTGTTTTGGGGTTTTCTTTGTGCTGTGCACAAAGAAGCCAGCACAGACATTATGCTTCACCCTATTAGCAGGTGAAATTTTGGGTTTGCTCTTTTTTGAATTATAACTCATTGATAACATGACCAGATCACTTAAGTAAAAGCTCTGGAAGACCAACCACTACTGACAGGGAGAGAAAAAAAAAATTCATTTAAATTTGCTCCAGCCAATCTTCCCTGTTGATAAACCCATTGCAGAGGACAAACCCTGAACAATTTGGGCCATGGAGGAAGGAACCCCAGAGACAACCAGAGCTCATCCTTGAGTGCTCTCATATCAACAGGAACTCGTAGGAGGGGAAAACATCCTTCAGCTGAAAAAATGAAAGAAACTAAGATTTAACTGTAACTTCTGTAGGCACTGAGCTCAGTGAGAAGGCTGAAATGTGGTGATGAAACCTCAGTGAAAAACATTTCAAAATCTCCAAGCAATATTAAACTAGAAGAAATAAAACCACCTAATTTAAAGGCACATATGTGTAGAAGACACAATCACTTTCTGAGTGTTGTAGAACAATTAAAATAAAACCCCAAAATCAGCTGATTAGCACAAGAGATACTTTCAGAATCATGTGATATGGCAAAAACCCCAAATATCCTACTGTAACTATTTCTCATGTAATATGAGAAAATACCAGTTTAATTTATGTAGTGTGAAAGCTGACAATATGTTCTGCAGTTTTGTTTAAATAGCTAATGTTCTCACATTAGCTGTAAATTAATTTTGACACTAAAAATAAATGTAATAAAAATAATGTGAAATCAAGTAATTCAAGATGCTGCTGACCAGGATTCATTGCTGCCTTACTGTTCCTAGTGCAGCCATGAAAAACAAAATTTTGGTAGAATTTTGGGGCTTAATTTTAAAATGCAGTTTAAAAACAATGTTTGAATTTGCACAGAAATATATGAAGATTTGATTCTCATTAAAAAATATTCCTTTTCTTTAAAAATATCATAATGTTTCCTCTCATCTTTAAAAATAAAATGTGTCTTTTTAGTTTTGTAATTTGCCATGCATTTGAGTTTCAAAATGGAAATACAAAAAATGTTTAGCTTGAATTTCTCTTTATTTTGGATCAGAAAGCTGGGGCTTTCTCATTGCCTTCAAAATAACCAAATATGGTAATTTACATGATGTGCATTTGAAAACCAAAAGCGAAGCAAAATGTAATTTCAGAACAAAAGATACGTACTTCATCTTTTAAGGAAGGTTGAAAGTTCAATTTTGATTTTAGTAAAATAAAAACTACAACCGAATGTAACCCATTTCTGGGGAAAAAATTTGGTTCCCATTAAGAGAACCTTGACAACCCTTGGTGTGGACCTCTCAGCGAGCTCCCCAGGCTGGAGGCACTTTAGAGGAAAAGCCCAGTTGGTGAGTCTGGTCTGAAATTTGACTTGAGAAGCTGCAGAGGCACTCCAGGGGATGAAGCCAAGGCAGTGAAAGGTGTGAGCAGTCCTGCCTGCAGAGCAGAGCAGCCCCTGCACCCTCAGCCCCACTGATGCCCCCAGCCCTGTCACACACATCTTTTCATAAAAATCCTTTCTTTAGGATTTTTTCCCCTTCTGGGAAGCTGAGGCCCCAGAAGGGGAATGTAAACAATGGTTATCTGCTGCTGTGAAATGCAACAGGTGCATCTGTGATTGGCCCATGTTGCTTGTGTACAATTAAGGGCCGATCAAAGACTGAGCTCTCTCTGGGACACAATCAGAGAGAGCTCCTTTGTTTATTCATTCCTATTCTATTCTTAGCATAGCAAGCTTCTGAACTTTTCTCTCTATTCCTTTTAGTATAGTCTTAATGTAATATATATCATAAAATTAATAAATCCAGCCTTCTGATCATGGAGTCAAGATTCTCATCTATCTCTCCATTCCTGCAACCCTTGCAAGCCCGGCAACCTCGCCCCGACCTCTGCAGCCCCACCAGGACACAGCTCTGCACACTGAGGTTTCTGCAATGGTTTCTCACTGTAAAATAGCTTTCCTGTGTTTTACAGCCTGCTGACCAAAGCTCCTGCCCCCAGCTCACTTTGGGGGCTGTCTGCCTCTACAGCGTTCTGCACCATTTGCAGCGTCAGGGAAAACATTATTTAAAAATATAGCGGCGCTGAAAGACCTGACTGCAATGTAATGTGGTGCAAGACAAGAAGTACATCAGCATGACCCTTGTTGGGCAATTTCTGGACACACCAGTAAACTCTGACAAGCAAAAAGAGGTGATTTGGGGGTGCACTCACAGGCTGATGAGATAATGTAAAGCCAGCCAGGGGCAATTTTGCCTGTGAGAAAATCATTGCAATAGCTTTAAAAAACCCACAGTTACTCTGTACTCTCACAGGAATGTTACAGGAATGCATAAGAAATCAAATGCCAGCTCATCTGAAGAGCCAAATATCTATTTTCAAGCTTTAGCTCTGAAGCCGAAATATCATATTTAGAGTAATCAGAAAGGTCAGAGAGATGAGAAATAAAACAATCAGCAGGAAGCATAAGGCACATTTCCCTTTGCATCCTCACCTCTCTTACACTTTTCAAATCCCTCTTCCTTCCACAAACTAGGGATAAATTACTCATTTATCTGAGTCAGGAGTTTTCCTGCTGACTCTGCCAGAACCAAGCTTTCTCTTGGTGCCTTCTGCCTCCACTGCAGATGTAGAAACTTGTCCACACTCTTGGGCCATGCATCTCCAGAGCCTCTGGCTCCCTGCATCCCTCCACCTCTCCATCCCTGATCCTGTGGTGCCCCTCCTGCTGCACTGTGCATGGTAACTCTTGCCAGCTTTCGCATTAGATGTGCCACCCTTGTTGGTCATCACCAGCACTTAGTGCTTTGGCAGGCTCCAGAGGACACTGAAAAGCTCTTTCTTTTTGTCCAAGTTCAGTTAGCCTTGCTGTTTTGCTGATTCAAAGTGTTTTCTTTTGCATTTAGCAAGGATCCTGTAAGATCTGCAGGCAAAGCATCTTGAGAAGTGAAACTGCAATGTGTGTGTTTGTAAATGATGCAAGGGAACCTGGGGACCCAGATTCAAATGTGCAGAGTCATTTCTATTATGGATGCCAGTGGTAAGCCAAAAAAAGAAAAAGCAAATGCTCCATAATCTAAAATGCCTTAGAAGGGATATCCATTAAATTGCAGGACAATCCATATTCAAAAGGATTTCTGACAATGGATTTGTGATCCAACCTTCAGAACGTCCTCCTGCTCTTGTCTGCAAAGCACCAGAGCAGCACACAGGTGCCTCCAGCCCTGCTCCTCAGCTTGCCACGCTGCAGGAAATGCACTATTTCTTGACAAGAAGGAGCAATGCACACCTAGCAAGTTCAAGAAGGCAGAAGAGGTGATAACCTCAGCGACTTTGACCCCATGTTTATTTTTAAAAGTGTGAAAAAAGCCAAAATACCCTTCGGTTCACCTCTCCCAGCGTGCTGGATGGCAGAGCTGAGGCTCACACTTCCCAGGTGCTGCTCGAACCAGCAGAGGGAGTCCCTGGAAACCAGCACTGGAGGAAGCAGGGTTAAAATTCATGTTTTCTACTCAGATCTCCGGAATACTAATCAAGACCAACAGATAAAGCAATCCATGCAAATCTGATTGACGGTGATTGCTTGGCAGGGTTTGGATTTTTTTGTCAGCAGAGGTGGAGCAGAATTTCAAAGGCGCCATCAGGACCTGAATCACGCTGTGGGCTCCTCAGCTGTGCAGCTGAGCATGTACAAGGGCAAGGGCTGGATGCTTGGAGGCCTAAAATCACCTCTTAGGAGATGACTTCCTCCCTGAGCTGCAGGACAGCTCCACACTGCTCCATTCTATCACTCACTTTGCTCCCTGCTGTGTGGCAGGGACTGTGCAGCCACCAGCCAGCAGCACAGGACTGCAGCCACTCACCTCCCTGCCCCAAAATGCACAATTATTGTAAACTAGCTGCCTAGCATTTAAATGGCTGCAGTTCAGTTTAATGAATCCCATTTTCAGCTGTGTTGCTTCACTGGAATTAACAGGAGTCATTGCCACAGGGCTCTGAGATTCTGCCTGCAGAAGGCAACACCACCCAGAGCTTTCCACTCCCTGACTTGGTGAAAAATGAGATGCTGGATGGCCACAGAGAGTCACCTAAGAAGGCCATGGCAGACTTTGTGCGAGCTGCCCAGGGATTACCAGACAGCAGGAGAAGCTGCTGTGCATGCTCTGCAGGCAGCAGCATATGGGGATTCACTGGAATTAAGCAGACTTTCCCTCAGCTGAGCCTGCTGCCCAAGAGGGCTCCAGAGTGCTGCCCCACCTCCCCAGCTGCACCACTGGCTGTCCCTGCACAGTCCCCTGGTCCTAACACTGTTTTTTGACCAGGAACACCTTTCTAGTGAGTGCTGTTTGCACACTGAACTATCACATAATGGCAGCATAGTTTAAAAAAGAAATTCAAAATACTACCAATTTTATCAGTGAAAAATCCTCTTAGCCCAGCAACTTATTCCTGACTTCAATCTAATATATGTGTGAATATCTTCCTAAATTCACTTCTGGTATAAAATAAAAAAAGATTGCATGCAAAAAGCCCATCTGTTTTCAGAGCTCAGGCAGGCAGAAAAGTGAAAATCTGATGTGCACTGCTCATGTGAACACACATATGGACATGCACAACACACATGTATTCCTGGGAGTTGTCATTGACTGTCCCAAGGAAATCCATGGAGCATCACTAAAAATAAACCTTATGCACATTAGTTTTCAGGTCTGTAATTTATTATTGTTAAACCAGAGTTTTAATTATCATTATAGTTACTAATTAATTACACCATAATTAGAAATCATTATTTCATTAATAAGAAAGTAAGAAGATGATAGTAAAATTGTCAGGGACCAAAGAAAGGTTCTTAGCATCAATCCTGTGCAGCCAGTGATGAGAAAGAGAGGGAGAATGGGATGAATTTTGCCTTTAGGGACATCTAATGCATAACTGACTGTACCAAGAGCCTCTGTTACTGTTTCTTGACCACACAGACATCCCAGCTCAGGTACAAAATGCAGTGCTACAGATGCTGATAGTGAAAAATATACTTCCATTGACAGGAAAATCATGGTCACACAATTACTACCTGCTAGGAGTGGGATCACAGCTAGGGGAGTTACTGTGCAGAGACAAACTATTATAGAGTCTGGCTCTTAGCTGAGAATACAGAAAGTCTATTGAATAAAAAGAAGCAACCAAAGCCAGGCTGGATGGGGATTTGAGCAACTTGATCTAGAGGAAATTGTCCCTGCCTGTGGTAGGGGGCTGGAACTAGGTGATCTTTAAGGTCCCTTCCAACCCAAACAATTCTATAAATGGTCTCCAAATGAACACTTGCCAAAATCTGGCCCATACTGCTTGCAGATAAATTACCAAACTTGTTAAATTTTGATAATTATTTTTTTCCCTAAGCTAATACATTCTTCTGCCACTGACTATACCCTAGTGAAAAAACCACAGTGAATCTTCTATCACTGAGCTCTGGGAACTTCGCCAGCTTGCAGCACACTCAGAAAAACAGGGGTTTGAAGGCAATGGTGCAAGGGAATCTTGCTAGCACAAATCGACGTGTGCAAGTGTCTCTTAAATCTCTCAACAATTTTGTTTCCCACACACAGTTTCCTTCCTGAAGTGGTTTTGATTTAGTGCAGAGGAGTTCAGCACAGCAAAAAGCCTCAGCAAGAGACTCAAGAGCCTTTGGGTTTATAGTGCTTTTCAAAGAGCAGAGGCACCTTTTGTTGCTGCAGACGTTGGACAGCAGCTCTGGCTCTGAGCAGGGTTCAATGGAGTCCTGCAGGAAAGGGCTGAGAGGCACAGGCAGCATGTCATGGGTCTGTATTTGCATAACACTGTGAGAAAACTTTCTGCTCTGGATCCCTACCATCCAGGGAACTGAAAAACTGAGCTGCTTCTATATGCCTGCTTCTATAGAGCAGAATAATTAAATAACGGTTTGATACTTCCTGACAGATGAATAATGGCAATGATATTTACAGTTCTAGCACTGAAAGGAGTCTGTAATCCCAGTTTATCTGTTCACTAGCCAATCAATTCACCTCCTGGGCTCCAGTCAGCTGAAGCCAAGCTAATACAGAAGATTAACCAGTTTTACTCACTCCTTCTCCTGGCTGGGCCAACTTCTTCCAGTTCTGGTTTTAAACATGATTCTCTTAATGTGAAGTGTACCCATGCTCCTAGAAGTTGGTTAGAGCCTAATGCTAATAATGCAAGAGTTGTGGGTTCCATCCCTGTACGGGCATTCACTTCAAAGTTGGACTCGGTGATCCTTGTGAGTCCTTTCCAACTCAGTCCTTTCCACCTTTGATCCTGTGGAATGTCATATATCCAGTTAGGAAGCCCAGATTAACCTGAGAAGAGGGCACCTGAGCAGTCTGGCAGGCAGGGGAAGCCTGCAAGCAAGTGCCTATTATTCCAGGAGAAGTTTGGTTATTTTGGAAAGATGGGCAGAGGCTTGTACAGGGACTGTCATCCCCCCAGAACAGGAAGAAGAAGTTTTGGGAATTAAACAAAATGAGTGGTCCTGTGGTTGTCCTAATATTTTACAGCTGGGGTCACAAGGGACTCCTGCCCTCATAGCCTTTCACTGGCTGCTGCAGGAAAATAAATTCCCACCTGGTTTTCTGGGTAGCAGCTCATCCCTGTCCAACTGGCAAAGGAAGGAATTTATTTCTAGAGTAAGCAATATTCTAAAAGATTCTGCATGTCACGTGGACTTTTCTGGAACAGTTTCAGTGATAAAGCAATGCAGCAGATGAAAGGAAAAAGCTCATCATCTTATTTGAATTTTCCCTCCCTCTTCATTGACTTACAAAGCACAGCAATTTAGATCAGAAACCCCCCTATCTGCAGAACATTTCTGAGTGACTAAAGCTGATACTGAAACTGGTGTAGGCACGAGTCTGGAAACATTGTGAAATTTATTTCTCTAAGCCTTTTTCTGGTGTCTTTGAAAGATGTCAGTCAGAAAACAGTTATTCCCCTGGGAAAACTTTTGTGTTTTTAAGAAGCAGATATTTTTTGTTTTTCACATGCACCCAATTAACCACTGCCTGCAGGCTGCTAGTTTGGCTAGCCTGAGGTGTCTGACCACATGGATCATATTTACACCAGTGAGTCCAAAAGTTTGTTGTTTACAAGTTCTCTATGCCTAGATTATAAACAGGAACAATGTCTGGAATGACTTGATTCAAAGACTTGCAGCAGAATGCATGCTTATGGTTCTGCAATGTCTGTGCCAGCTGAAGTTATACACATCCTTCAGTGTTATTAGCACTGTGAAAAATTACATTTGCACAGAGTACACCATCTCAGGGCTTTAAAATCTGCACCAACACACCTGATAGTGTGGGAAATGAGTCCACAGTGCAGCATGCAAAGCACCTTGCATGGAGCACAGATCTCTTTACCCCAGCACAGTTTTGGAACCAGCTGGCTGCAAGTGAGCATTGTGTTCTGTGGTGGGTCCCTTTCATTACTGATGAGCTATTTTATGTATTATGCAGTGCTGCAATGAAGATGAAGTATTTTGTCTTCCCACACTGTGTCCTCTATGGTGCTGGGAAGTCTTGGGGCAGTATTATCAAATAAAACAGACACTGCTTTGTAGAAGATTAATTCAGATGACTAAATTTCCCAGAAGTTACACTTTACTGTCACTGAAAAACTGAGGGATGCAGGACTAGCTGTCAAAATGTTAATGAAGAAATACTGAGCTGAATATAATATTGGAAAAAAATATAAAAAACCCTGTTTACACTTTTGTCTGAAATCCAGTGCACCATAATCTTCACACACATTCTTCACTGACAGAAACCTTGCAAATACTTAGGGCATCTAACTAGGAGTGAGAAGGTATGGTATATCCTGCCAGTTTATCTGCTATTTGATGAATCAAAGCTTTTTTCTTTTATTTCTCCAAAGTGTTTTTCAAGGAACTTCCAGCAATGGAGACATGTCGTCACTTCTGAAAGGATACGAGCAGAATGACTGAAGGAATGGAAAAAGATCTCAGAGTCCCAAGAACTTAATAAAATCAAGGAGAAATAATCCACAGTGGTGGAAAAGGCAGCAGATCTTCTAACCAGAGGAAGAGGAGTGAGGAGCAATCCTTCTACAAAAACATCCTCCCTGCAGAGGCAAGGCAGGGTCTGAAGCTGAAGGCACAGGGCTGAACTCTGCACCCTCCATGACCTATGTCTGTATTGTGTGGTCTGTAAGACACTTAGAACAAGAAAATGGCTTTCTTACAAGGCATAAATAAAGAAATAAATCACTATTAATCTTCTTCAAACCTCTCTCCTGTTTCAAGCTTTCCTCCAAATTCTCTGTTCTTGGTCAGATAAGGCAGCTGACCTCTAACTATGATTAACTCTGCACCGAGCTCCCTGCACAAGGCATTTCAGCATGTGGTGTTTACATTTAGAAATGGAATTTTCATACATTGTAAGTCAGCAATAACTATCTAAGTCCCCAGGGCACAGACATCAAAAGAAAAGCAGAAGTTCACAGTACATTATATTCACTATGTCACAGGCAGCATTTACCAGCAGCACAAATCAGTCTTAATTCTTCTCTGAGAGGTTCCAAATCTTTAAGCCATGGAAGGCCAAGGTGCCCTTAGAGCTGGTCATGCCAAGCCACAAAGCTGAACCACTTCCCCTGATGTGACATGGGAACATGCAGGTGTAGCCAGCAACCAGCTGGGACTCAATGACTGAAGGGAGCAAATAAAGAAAGAAAAAGATGAAGAATCCCTTTGCCCATCCCCAGAAAACTGGGGAACAAGAAAGGAGAAAGAATAGTCCCATTCCCTCTCTCCTGGAAGTGTAAGCTCCATGGGAGAAGCACAGAGAGCACAGGCTCCATTGAGCCCTGCAGAGAGTTACCTTCATTACAGGCACCACTGCCTTTCCTACCCAATTCTGGCAGGGAAGAACTTGCCCATTTTAGCTTACTAATGTTCTCATGTTATGTCCTGCTCCAATGACCATGCTGCCCTGCCACCAGCCATTGCACTTGGCAAATCTAAGAGGATCTAAGCCCTGAAAAACATGAAACATCAAACAGCCTAGTGGGCAGGACCTGTGCACAATTCTTCCACAGCCTCCTGGGGCAGGAAGGGGTGATGCTCTGCCCCAGTGAAACCTGGCTGCAGATGACAAAGTAAGCTGGTGACACACTACCTTGTACCAGGTAATTTATACCAGCAAAAGGTCTGACTTCTCAAAGTGGACACCCATTAAAGAAAAACAATTAAATGGCAAGTTGTCTGTCATATTAATGGTCTTACTATATGACACCATTAAAGCACTGTAAGCAAGAGATTGGTAATGAGCAAGTCAATGTTATCGTTTGCTCTCATTTTGCAGGCTGGCTCAGAACCAACATTTCTCCTTTTGTTTGTAAGGAAGAACAGATTAAAGAGATGTAAAAGGAAATCAAATTAATTAGGCACATAAATAAGCTAGCAGGTAAAAAATCTGTGATTCAGTGAGGCAGCTGTCAACCTCTAAAGGAAAGATGGTGCATATTTGTAATATTTCGGTTTTAGTCCCATTTTTTCTGATTTTGGATTACACCTGACCTAACCATCAGCATCCTTACAAAGCACAAGAATGAGCCATGTCTGTGTTCACCTCTTTCAAGTCTTGCTTTGCCCACCCTGGGGATGTGCACTGGGAGGGGCTCCCAGCACAGCGCTGAGAACAGGAACACCTGCAAGGTGGCCAGCCATCCCCATGGGTAAGAGTATGGGTACATCCACTGCAGAAACACAACCAGACAGAGTTCAGGCTATGGCTTTTCTCCCAACTTTTGCAAACTCTGGGGTGTCACAGTCCTGGGAAGACACCTGCCCTAACACTGAAATGTAACCTGGGTAAACACAGTCTGGCTGTAGGATCTGATTTAGCCCATTTAACCTTTGGCATTTAACAAAGCACTTGGTTTAGTTTTCACTCATGTCCCATGCAGTCAGAACAGAGATCAGTGCTTGTGGTTGTTCTTGGGCAATGCAGTCAGAACAGAGAGATCAGTGCTTGTGGTTGTTTTTTCTCACTTGAAGAAGAGGGACAGTACAGTAATTCTCACCACTAGCTCATAACTGTGTGTTCATTTGAAGTGACCCAGTCATTTGAAAGCCATCACTACCTAAAAATTATTTCCAACTCCCCTAAACATAGACTGCTACCAATTTTTCAACTAATTCAGATTAATGCACCATTCAAAACCTCACACCATTACTTTGTGCCAAGACCAGTTATTTTCAAAAATGTAAAAGTACCCTGACTCCACAACTGCTGAAGATATGATGCAGTCTCACATCTACTGCTGTAGTCTACCATGATTAATTTTAGTTTATGGAAGTGGGTGGTAGAATGAAGGGAGAAGCAGCCATGGAAGCCAGAATCTATTCAACTATGGGAGGATCAGCAGTATCAAATGTAATAATGTCTCAGTGGGGAATGTGGGGAAAAACTAAACATTAGAAATAGCATGTGCCAAGTAGTGCACACAGCATATTCCAATTTCAGAACAGCAGATAGGGTTTGCTGCCCTGTGAATGGGGCAGAGGGAGCCTCTGTTTCACCCTGTGGTTTTGGTTGAGCTTTTTATGAGTGTATGAGCAGTTCTGGGCATACAAATGAGCCCCTTAAAGCTGCCATCCATCTGCATAAGCACATGGGCACCTTTAAAACATGGATGCATAGATATAATAAATACATTTTTTTCCTAATGATTTTTCCATATGAAAAAAGCAGACCCTAATGCAGCATGCAGGCAGCAGAAGGGATGGAGTATGCAGGCAGTGGCAGTGCCTGAAAAGATATATGGATATGTGTGCTTGTGTGAATTCCTATCACATTAATTCATGCCCACAAAGGGGCCCTAGAAGCCTGGAAGAGCAGATATGAAAAAACATTTCATACCTTATATCCATTATGTACTTTTGCTGTCAATTCGCATGCTGAGATCACTGCAGTAATGGGAAAACTTATGATGATATAAAAAGCTTCATTCTAATCCATTACCAATGTGTAGCTAATATTAAAGAGAAATACCTCTGCAAATAAATTCCATCTTTTAAAAAAAATGAAAAATGAGGGTTTCTGGAATTTGTTTCATACAATCAGAGGGTTTTTTTAAAAAAAAACCTGAAATTCCCTTTAATCAAAATGTCAGTTTTTGACAAGTTCAGCTGTAAAGAATGGGACAACTGGCAATCTTTGAAACTTCTAACACTTTATCTATGAGACAAAAAGGGTTGCTGAAGACTGAATGTTTACCAGACCATTCCTTTTTGTCCAGAAAATAAAGTTTTTTATCTGTGGCCCAATTCATGTCTTTGAATGTGACAACTACAATCTCTAAATTCAAACTCTTAAGCATGGACTGGATTTTAAACCTGTACAGCATCTAAAGCACACATTTGTGTGCTAAGGAAATGAATTAATAATTACAAAAAAAATCAAAATGTGAATTATTGCTGGCTATATATGCATAAACTTCTCAGAAATTTAATAGGCTTTTCAAGTGCTCAAAAATACTTTCTTAAAAATACCTGTTGCCCATTGCTAGGTGTTGCTAACATAATTTAAGACAGTTTCTTGTATTCTTACCCTGAGAATTGTGTTTCCACAAGGAACCTCCCTGAAGCAAACTCAAAATCCTGCAAAAACCTCACTCCCTTTGACAGGAAGAGACAGATGGGAAAAAAACCCAACCCAAATTTAAGGGCTTTTGGAGGAAAGGCAGACTCATCACAAACATTAAACCAATCTCTACACACAACCATAGTCAAAGTACCCAAATTTGGAGGTCTAAAAGGGGTGGGCACATCTGAGCAGCCAAAGAGTTCTGTGCTCTTCAGACTTTAGTGAGTTTAGGACTGGTGAATCTGGGCCAGATTTCCTCATGAAGGCTCCTGCTGTGGCACAACTACAGCTGAAAATGTTCAAGATGAAGAAAGCAGAATTAAGTACCCAGTACTTCTAAATATAGATAAGAATTTGAAATATGTCTTGAGTTTTGATGAGTTTTGCATTTGCCAGCTTATAGCAATAAAAAAAAATCTGAACTCTTCCATTACAAGTACACCTTTCAGTAAGATATTTGTGTATTGAAGGTTGTCAGGGGACAATCTCCCTCTGAAGAGCTGCTGTCCATCCCCAGTGAACACTGCAGGGAAACCTGGATGGCAGCACGTGATGCAAACCTTGACCCATCATGTTTGCAAAAGGAAAATAAGGCTGTGGTGTGTGTTTCTGCAGGAACAAACAAAAAGAAAGACACCACACAAGGACTGCTCTGTTCCCAGCCCAGGAGCTGCAGAGAGGTCATAAACGTGTAACTGAGGGCAGTGCTTCATCCAGATACCACAAACCAGAAACTGGTTTCCACTGAGAAACCAGGACTTTATTTTGGCCCCAGTTCAAGCTAATGCAATGACAAATTCACAGAACAGCAAACTTCAACACAAAGTTCTTTTACAGTCAATATAGTATTCAATAACCAAGGTGCCTCACACTCCTCTTTTGGAAAGCTGACCCACAAGAGCCAAAGGCTGAAGCTGGCCCAACATACTGGAAATAATAGGTCTGAGTCCTATCCTGTCAGATTTTGCTCATTTTAGTTCAGATTTAGCTTCTGATTTACTTAAAGTTTTTAGCTTCTGGTTTTTTTTCTGTTTTTTTACTTCAGATTTTAGCTTCTGTTTACTTAAAGTTTTATTCTGCCATCTCATATGTAAAACAACACATATGCAGATCCACATAAATCAGTGGGGCTACCTGCCTGCTGAGGCATTCCCAAATAACTATTGATTTCCTATGGTGAGTTAAGGCATCATGAAAAATGAGCAGGAAGGGAAATAAAATCTGAAAATGTGCAATTCATACCACAGCAAACGCTGATCTAAAGGCTGAGGTTTTTTATTATCATGTGCGTTATAATGGCATAATATCCAATACAAGTGCACTAGGTGATTGGTAACGAGCATGTTAAAATGTCACAGACTAACAGAGATTAATTTACCTCCATCTTGTGAGTTCATGATGTTCAGAGCAAACAGCATTGCATTGGAGAACGTGGTGGCCTCTTCTTTGCTTGCAAAATTCAAGCCATAGACCTGCCGTGCGTCGCGCCATTGATGAAAGGTAGGAGTTGCTTGATTGTACTTCAGTCCTTTCACAATGGAGTAATTAATCACTACCTGGGATTTGAAACAGGAGTAAGGATTAACAATAGCTCTGTTTTCAGTGGGAAACAACCCACCCAACCCTTGTGTGAAGGTTGCCTAAATGGGTAGAGGCAGCTCCTAGGGCAGCTCCTACATGGCTGCACAGTAAGGCAGTGTTTGTTTCAGTGTCAGAAAATTCACATCTGGGGGTGAGATTTACAACGGTTCAGTTCAGCCTCGGGGACTTGCAAGCCAGTTTTGCAAAATCTATTACCTGCTCCTGCTTTTTACAGCACCTCCACAGGATGCAGCTATGCAGATGTTGCAAACAGCTGTCAGGAGCCAGGGCCAGCAGCTGTTTCCATCTTTTGGAGGATGATCATGCACAATTGTTAGAAAAAGAGCCAGACAGAGCTCTTGGCACTAAACTTGCCTTATAGCACATATACGTTTCACTCATTGCACCAGTTTTGCTTTCCTTCTCCCATGTGTCTGATCACCACCAGCTTCTTGTGCTTAGATTTTTTTTTCTTTAGAATCAGGCAATGACAAACCCAGACAACCATTCCTTTCTCACTTTCTCCCCTGCTGTACATGTGGTGTTTTCGCAGCAGAAGGTTGTTTTTTTGAAACTTAATCTGCTAAATACAATGCCCTGTTTATCCTTGGGCAGGGCACTGGGACACCCAGCTACACAGTACAGCTGGGATCCAGACAGAAACCTCCACTGCTAAAGTGTAAGCTGTGCTAGCTAAGGGTGGGGAAGCAGGAATGTCCACTGCACCACTTTGTACACAGAATTTATGTTAGAGGTGGACCCCACATACCAGAAAACCCACCTTTTTTTTTTTTTTAACAGTCTGACCAGACTTTTGGAAAGTTTTCCGTTAACACCATGATTGCAGCTAAAAAGCTTCAGTGTATGTAATTAGTCCAACAATATTTTTGGTAGATGTCTGAGAATTCTTAATTGTACGGGCAGACTTTAAAAACTAATTTCAAAGATTAACAACTCCTAGCTCTGAGTTTGGAATTTTCAGTGGATTGCCAGTTTAGACTGGCACAGAAACATTAGATGAGCACCTAACAAGGAACAAATTGTTTTACCCACATTAGTATTTTTGAAGGATAACAGTGTCTCATTGATAAAGTTAACAGATGTCTTGTAACTTTATTGTATTAATATACAAAAATTTTTGGAAACCAACAAAGAGGCCATTAGACCCCAAGATGATTACAGATATACTCTTATTTTTAGGATTCATTTACTTACAGAGTAAGCATTAGAGAGTGATGTAGAAGATAGTCTTTGAATCCTTGGTCTAGCTTTAGGCACAAATATGATGGTCCAGCTGTTGCACCCAAACCAGTATCATTACTGAGGCTCCATGAAAATGCAGTGAGAAGCAATCAGACCTACACTGGGTTTTTTGGACACATTTCATTGAGAACCTGTGAGCCAAAGGAAGATGCAGCCCTCCACTGGGTGTGCAGGCTTCCAAGAATTAGTCCCCTGGAATTGGGAACTGCATCATCAACGTGCTGCAGGGGGAGACACCCACACCAACCAGAATGAAGTGGAAACTGGTCACAGCAGAGGCAATGAACTTCCTCTTGTATCTGACAGCTTGGATAGCCTTTTCTCCTTGAAAAATGAGAACATCACCCATTCTTCTACTGAGCATTGGGAGAGCCTGTACCAATGTTGCTCACACTCAAAGAGTCTCTTGAGCATCAAGTAGACTCATGCCTGGATTTCTACACCAATATTTTTACATGGACCAATTTTTAAGTCTTCTAACCATTTCTGAGCAGACCAAGCAAGGGAAGGCTTAGGCAGTATCTTTGAGGAAAAGTTTAGAAAGATTGTGAGCTTCTACCAGGCTTTCAAAGTGAGTCTCTCACATACAAACAGAAACCTCTGTTTCAAAGGACACCCCTATCAAAGCCCAAAGAGCACCAGAGGGTGCAGTGCAGCTGTATAATAAAGGCAGAAATTGTAAAAACCTATGCCAAAAGTTGTTTAATGGAAGTCAGGTAAACTGTTCAAAACCTGCTTCCAATGAACTCCAAGGATCTGCATTGTTCTGAGGGTTAGATCCTTTTAATTGAATAAAGACAGAACGTGAATGTTGACCTTCAGTAATCATCAGGATGCCCACACATGTAATACCGTGTCTTCAAACTCAAATCAGTTTACTGAGAAATGAACCAGTGGAAAATGAAACTTAAAATAGCCAGACTTTCATTTTTATCTCCTTTGGCTTGTGTTTATAGAAAATGGAAAAAAAGAGGAGGGGATCTCCTGCTGTTGTTAAGAATGAGTGCACAAAGGTGTCTTGTACAGATGGTGTGGAGACTCTACAAGGCACATGATCATAATGAAGTGCTTCAGAGCAGTAATTAAAATAAAGAAGGTTTCCCTGTTTGAAGCATAGTGGTTTGTTACAGGTGCTTCTAAGGGATCTTTACTCTAAAGCTTCATATGTCAGTGAGAGAGCAGATCTGCCAGGCTGAGCAGACCAAGAGTTCATCTTTTAATCTTCAGTTGCTGTCTACAATAGGTGAACTGGAGGAGCTTTCACTGGAAGTCTTGAAGAAATAAATCATGTATTTGTCCATAGCATACAGTTCTTCCTGTAACTCTTCCCTTAGAATTTGACATAGAAGCTGAAACATGACATTTTATATGCCACTTTTTTTCCTTTTCAACCCTCTTTTAGTATTTTATACCCCAAAACAGTGTAGTCTTACTCTTATATCTTACTGATATAAAGGCCTATGTTGTTTTGAAGCCTGTTAAATTCTGTATTTCAATGATCTTATGTGGCAAGGAGTTCCACAGACCAGTCATGCATATCATTATGTTGACATGTTTAAATATTCCCATCGCTGTAATGTTTAAAACAAAAAGATTTGCTTCACTTCTACCTAGTGCTCTCCTTCACTCTTTCACCTCAGTTTCAGGTGTAGGCTCCCTGGGAGCAACAGGGAATTTTAGAATCTGTAAAAAAGCTCAAAAGCAAGAAGAATTTCCTTTTGATTGTGGAGCTGTGAGCAGTGATGATGGTGGTGGCTGATGGGACTCACAGGAATGGGGCTGGAGGGGACAGGGTGGGCTACAGGGCAGCACCTGGGTGTAACACACAGCCAGAATCATGGGAAGGGTTCCCACACAAGCCTCACTGCCAATACTCCTGCTTATGGAACCAGGACAGGACAATTGCTTGTTTCTGCAGAGCATGAAATGGTTCAGCAGCTTGGGCCCTGCCATGCTGCCAGTGCTCAGGCTCATCTCTCAGGGAGCTGCCATGACTGCTAAAACAGCAAGGATATAAACACTGCTACAGCTGAGGCCAGATTCTTTACTTCTCTAGGCAGGCCCAAACCTGATGAAGTTCTAATAAGTTACAACAATGATTAATTGGTCCTTTCTTTTCAAATGCCGTGGTTAGCTAATATCACAAGAATCCTGTCCCTCTTTCAGTTTTGGCTTGGGTTCACATGTAAATGTCTCACCTTGCCCAAGGCCCTGAATTCACTTCTCAGCCACATGAGCACAGCAGGCCCTCAGGAGATGTGATTCACTTTTGAGTTGCACCCTCCTCCCTGCCTGTTTGTTCAGCTCGTGCCTTTGAGTGATGAGATCATGCTGATCAGACATCACTTGATGTAAAGTCCTAATTTTAAACTCTCTTGATCAGGACTCTGGAATGGGGAGCTACTGCTTGTAAGCTTTGTGAACTTGGAAGTTCACACGTGTCACCTTTACAACAGGCCAGGTAACAACAACACCTGGCAAGCTGCAACATGGGTGTAAAAAACATGATTGCCACTGCTGACTTCAAGAATCACAGAATCATAGAATTACTGAGGTTGGAAAAGACCTCACTGAACATCAAGTCCAAAATGAAGGCCTCAAGGAAACATCAAACTCATGACGTTGAGTGATTGTAACACTGATCTGGCCTTAGCTTCAAACCAGTTCTGGCCCCTGTGGCGACTTCAAAGCTCCAGGACAGCACCTGGGGGTTTCTGAAGGCTCCTGCTCAGGCCAGCACGAGCCTGTGCAAGGCTGCACCTTGTGCAGAGCAGGGAGGGAGCTCAGGTACCGCTGCTCTGTAACCCAGCACCGCCACCACACGCGGTGAGCACCTCCCAGACACACACAGGGAACAGAGCTGTGGCCACTTCCTGAGACAGAATGATGCTCCAGCTCTGCTGCTCTACCAATCACACTCATCTGTGGTGAACTCTACAGACACCATCAGCTAGAGAGGGAGATAAGGTGATGAGGAGATAAGGTAAGCAGAACACAAATAGAGGAATAGAGCATCATGAGCTACAGCACATGCACCAAAAAAGGGATGGAAAAGAGAAAGACAGCTAGACAGAGAAAAGACAAGTAGTCTACATAAGAGAATATGTGGAAAATGAGAAAGAGGATGAAAATTAAAGAGAGATATTATTAGAGGTGTAATATAAAACAACAGAATTAAAAGGGAAATAAAGTCAGGCAGGGATGAAGCCACGATTACTCCAGTCTGTGCCTTGACAAACAGTTTGTAAAAAAAGTTTAAATTGTTCCTCCATGGTATTGCTGTATGACATATTTTAAACTAGCTTCTCAACTCTTCAAAAATCTGTGTAGCTTCATTAACTTCATCATATACCAAATCACATTTTAGCTGAAAATTGGTCCTTTTCAGATAAATATGTCTTTTCTGGCAGACCAACAGACTCACTAAAGCCTCAATTTCAGTGAGATTTAACAGAACCTGAGAGCAAGCATGAAATGGCTTGAACAGAGAATTATTTTAACTGAAATTAATTTCTATTCTCTTTAAATGCAAATACTTAGCAAGCCTAGCAAGCTTATGATTCCACACAGGACTCATAAAATATATTAAATTCTGAATCTTGAGACTTTCAGAGTGTTCCTCTGAATACTACTCTGCTGTCTTGATTTTATTGATAATACTGGATTTTTATAATCATATTTAAAGGGAACACTTTGTTTAAGGGCAGTTTTAGGTGACTAAGGTAAGCAACTATACTTTCTGTTTATTTAAAAGAGGATTTTTAGTCTTTAAACTCTGGAGAAATATATTCTTCTACCTGTTTCCTTCTGAACTGAGATGATTTTTAGATAGCATGCAGCATCTTCATAAGTTGGAACATTTGCAAGCAAATAAAATACTACAGTTAATGCAAAGCATGTTCAAAAAGCAGCTTAAGGTTTGACTTTTTATTATGTCCTACTCTTTAAACTGCATAGTCTGATTAAGACAGACCTCTGGTACTTAGTCTCTCTTACATACATACATATTGAATTTTTGACTTCTGCTTCTTTTACACCAGCTATTCAGTTCCCTCTTAGATTGCAGTCACATGAAAATCATCATTTACATTCACCAGCTGGCTATGTAAAATAAAGAACTAGCATGGCCTGGGACAGAGCAGTACTGGCCTTCATAACTGACTAAGAAAACAGTGTATTTCATTTAGTTTTGAAAATATTTTCTATTTCTGAATGGAAGTGCTTTCATATAATGCCTTTGTTCTACAGAAAAAAATAAAAGCAGTCACAAAACTTTTGGCAGATGTTTCAAAAGTGCACTGCAAGGAGCTGAAAACCAGCGTGCTCAAAACCCACCTATTTTTGTTCTGCTTTTCTTTTTCAGAATGATTACTCTGCATAGGCATGGTGTAGCAAAGTCACTGTCACCTCCAGTAAGCAACCTGAGTAACTTTTCCAGCTGGCCCAAGCACCTTTACAGCTGTCAGCTGAGGATCACCAGCATTCCCACAAGCAGATCAATCCATTCAACACTGGTGGCAGCTGAGAGGTGGTGGTGCCCTGGCTCCTGCTCTCTGGGTTGCCTGACCTGGCTCAGCTTGGCTGGATTTGCCCTGCCCCTGCCAATGTCACAGCAGCAGCAGTGCTTGCCTCACCTTCCCAGGAGGCAAATTCCCACTTTTTCCTGATCCCTGTGCCATGCAGAAGGCCCAAGGGGAGCACAAGAGGGGGGCAGGCTGCTGGAGCCATGCTGTGGCAGCCCTGGGCTGAGCACCGTGCTCTGGTGACCAACAGGGGTCTGATCCCAATTCTGATAATCTAAATCCCATATTATTCCTTTAATACTCAAGGAGGGCCTGCAAAATTAGTCTGCTGTAAATCAGATCACAGTGTGCACCTAGGATTTTAAAGTGCATTACAAGGAACTAATTGCTTATCACAGCAATGTAACAACCACTCTTTGTGGGACAGCAGTGCAGAACAATTGATTTTTATTTCTATTTTTAATATAGTACTAAGAACAAGTAAAAGTAATTTGGGAGGAGCTGAGAGCAAAACCTGCAGAGTGAATAAGACTCATTTAACAAGAAAAAATTATGGGGGGGAAGAAATAACATTTAAATCTTTTTGGCATCTACCAAACATTCTTTTTTCAAATATGCAGTAATAATTTATGATATATTGTGTGTGCAAAAAAATTATACAAAACCTGAATCGCTGGAGTATAAACAGACTAATAGACACCTTGCAGGGAGCAGGAAATGTTGCATTAAGTACAGAACTGAGCTTACCAAATGAGATCAAAGGTTAATTTACAGGAAACTTGGTGTAGTTACTCACTTGTTGATCCTGCAGTTTAACTCCAACTACCCTGAAGGTGTTTGTGGCCGTGTTGTGGTAGATGTTGATTCTGCTGAATCCCTGCTGGCCAGGTTTGATTGGCACCCATTTCTTACTGGTATCGTCATAGACCATAACTGAAGCTCGGGCTTGGCAAATACTCTGTTCACTGAGGAGAAAAACAAAAAAATCAGGAATTAAAAGAGTGAATTTACTGCTTATTGCTTATTACTTAAACCTCTAAAGGAAAAAAAAAAAACCCAACAGAAACTATCAGTGCTACTTTCAACATATGTTTTATAAGAGATCTGCTAATCCTTTGAATGCGCTCTGTTAAATTAAAGCTGACACATTATGTATTCACAGACTTAAAAAACCTCCTGTATGCTGCTGTTTTGAACCAATAATCTATTTTATATAAAACATTAAGCCCTGAGAAATAACCTGCATCACATAAACATTATGAAAACTGTCCAACAGCATGGATGCTCTATTTATTTTATGTATCCATTGGCAAGCAAAGCCTTTTACATTTGTATGAAAACCTAGCAATATTTTACAGCTTGCTGACAAAACAAACGTGACACCCACAGCTGAGTTATACATTTCAAACTGGAAGCAAGCAGACCTTGGAGCAAAAGCCATGTTAGGTAAACTGAAGAAATCAATTAAGTTAATCCAGCTGACGCCTAATTCCCAGACCTACTGACGCACTTGGAAGTCCCAGAATACCCGAAGCAAAACACACAGGAACTCTTTTCTCCTTCATCCTCATAGCAAGGAAAGTGGGGAAGGGGAATCCACAAACCTGGATGCATGCCAGCATTAAAGTATATAACCACTGTTTTGTATAGTATAAATAACTATTTTTCTCCTTTACAGTCAAAGAAATTCCTCAGTACATTAGCTCTTGTTTGTTAGTCATATCCTGAGTAATATACATACAGAGAATCATAATAAAACACACTCATCAAGGGCAATAAATGCCACTGGCAAATGCTGTGACATGTCAATACAGGTCAGAATTTCAGTTCCACTCTCCTGATCTCCCAGCCAGTTTTCTTATACCAGAGGAAATACAAGTTGAAGAAAAAATTAAACCTGCAAATTTTGGAGCTTTGAGGTCTTTAAATGTAACAGGGATTTTCAACAATCAAATAGTGCACCTTATGATGCATTTATGATTCAGTTAGTGCATCTAAATGAAACTGTTGAGATCTATGTCCTGCAAAAACTTTAAGTTCATGACTGTCCTGTTAACTTTAGATCAATATATAGGTATATACATACCTCCCTTCCTCAGCCCAGGCCATATTAAATAATTGTCGACAATGCAACAGCAAGTGGTTAATCTGCTTTGCACACAAATCCCTCTCCTCCCTCTTGGTTTGAGTTTGCCTCCCTAGCACACACACACACACACACACACACACACACACACACAGAGGAGAAGCTCTTGGGTGATGCCAAACCAGGTTGCTGCACTGCCACTGTGCCAAATTACACCACTTGTAAATTTTACCAACTGCTGCACACCCAAACCTGCCTGACCCCATCACTGCCATCATTTTAATGAAAGGGAGCACGTTACTTCAAGTATTAAGAGGATCTGGGTTGATTACAGCAGCAATTTTCAATCTTTTCTGACCTGTGGGTCTCAAAAAAATTTCCAAGGCAGATGTATCCCCATGGTAGACTAAAGCCTACTGACTCTGGCTTGTTTTGTCAATCACTTTGCACAGCCTCCAGGTAGCCCATAGGCCTCCTCCAGGCTGTGAGCAAAAGCCTGGAAAGTCCTCACAGCATTTATAGAGGGGGCAATGATGCCAGCAGACATCTCTATAAAGAACAAGGTAGGAAAATTCAGAATAAATTGTATTTTTATTATGTATCATAGAAACAGCTAAATTCTGTTACCAGAGCAATATATTCAGATCCGAAGGACAAAACATGATTTTATTTATATTGTTCAGAATTCATAAAATCCAACTCATCCACCAGTTGCTATCGCTTTGTGAGATACCTGGAGAACAGCTGCACCTTTGCTGATGCACTTACCCAGCAAACACCTCTCCCCCCTGTTTTTTAAGGTAAGCTAATGTCTTGTGGCAGCTCCTCCATATCTGACACGAGCAGCTGAGGGATTTGAGCTCCTTCCAGCCTGCCGAATCCTCCAGCTGCTGCAGGAGCTGCAGCCTGGCAGCAGTGGCAGCATTGCCTGCATCCTCCAGACCTGCTTTGTCTAGCAGGTGCCTTGCCACCTCCAGCTCCAGAGGAGGGGGAGCATCAGCTGCCAGGGCACAGCAATGCCCTGCCCAGGAGCCAGGGACTCCAGGAAAATGTTGTTCCTGGGAGAGTCACACTCAGCCAATGTGACACCACATCCTTCTCCTCAAGCCTTGCCAAGCTCTACAAGTCCTGCTGTACACTGAAGTAAGCAAGAGCACATCACTGCCTTCAAGAACAATACTGTCTCCATTTCAGATGAATTTGGGAATCCACAATTACCACGAGCTGCTAAATTAGTCAAAATTCATTAAATTATCCTTACTTCCAACAGACACTACACCTAACCATCCAGACATGGGTGCCTGAACATGGCATTGCTCGCTGTGCCATTCCCAGCAGATACAGCAACTTTGCCTCCAGGCTTTGCTGCCACCAAAATCAGCAGCAAAGGAGCTGCTGCTGCCCTGTGGCTGAAACACAGACCTCAGGAGCAGGGTTTGATGCATGACAGCCAATTGCTCCTGTGACATGAAGCAACAGCACACCAAGCTCCATCGCTGCTCTCCTGCAGTCAATGGAAGTTTTTCATCATTCATTTAAACGGAAACAGGATTGAGCCTGTTATCTGGCCCCCAGTGAAATAACAGAAAGGAACATAAAACAGCACACCAGGGGAATCCTTTCCTGCAAAGCACTTCATCAATCTTTCAGCATCCAAAATGCCTCCAGGGACCCATTGCTAGCTTGCTGTCTCCCTCTAAATGGAGTGAGACAACTCCAAGAGTTTAGTAACTCTTTATCTTGAAGACTTTCTACTCTTCCTATGCATAAAAGGCACAACTGTCCCACTCCTGCTTTAAGAGGCTTCTCTAAAAACAGCAAGAAAATATTCCCTTTATAAACCTCACTGAGAATCTCTGTATTACTCTCTGTACATTATTTTAAACACAAATCAAGCACCAGTGATTTCATGAAGGTCTAGCAAAATTTTTGGTTACTTTTAGGACCATACATCACTGATGTCAGCTACATGTGACAGGTAATAAATGTGCTTAGTGACACAATTCTGAGTAGCCACATTCCTTCTCCATGATAAGAGTTTGTTATATATTAGTATTTACATGCAAAATTATGTTTGCACACTTTCAGAACTTACTTTATTTTCCTAATACACAAAAGTTACTGAAAATTTGGTATGTGATGGAGGTCCATCAAATTTCACACATGTCAAAAATTAGGAATTCTACTACTGATATTTTATTTTACATTAAAATGCAGTCAGACTCATCCACCTGAGTTCCCACCATAGGTAATTGCATATAAAAATATATAAAAATTGAATCATAGAGAGGTCTTAATTACAAAATTGTTCAGGTTTGTGCACAACATCTGCTCCAATTTGCAACACTTTACTATGGGGCAGATTAAAGTAATCTTATTTAAATGCGGAGGGGAGGGGGTTCTTCCTAGGGACATCAAATCCTAATATTCACCCCTGTTTATTCTGAAAGCATCACATCTGTGGGAAGGCAAACCTCTGCACTAGTACCATTTGCTTGCCTCAAGTTAAAGAAAGTCTGCTTAGTTTTGTTCACAGGTGATATCTAAAATCGAGTGCTCATAGTTGAGATTTATAGAATATTGTTTCAACACTACAAAACTGTAAATTAAGAAAAAAATTTTGCAGATAATACTGTTTGCTTCATTCTGTGTGATACATTTTGACCCACTCTCATCCATCTCTTCTGTGTAAGATTAATCTTAAAAAATCAGCGGATTGGTTAAATTAGATTGAACCCTGCTTGAAAGGGTCAGCATTGACCTTTCTTGCCCAGCACTTTGAGACAGTGCTGCAGGGAAGGTGCCTTTGTCCTGGAATAACACTCCTCTCCTCTTCCATCTGTTCAGAATCTGAAAAACACAGTCCTTTCTTCCTGGCTTCTAGTAAGCATAAGATTACCAAGATCTATAGCCAAAAAAGAGCCACAAATGGAATAGATAACACCAGGATTCCTGGGAAAATACCTGTATTTTTTGTGAATTGTCACATGACAAGCAGTGGCCTGGCACTACCTGGCCCAGTGGGTAATCCAAATATACAAGCAAACAGCTCAGGCTGGAAGCACAAAAGACCTGTACCAGAGAATAAACAGGAAAAAGAGAGCAAACCATAATGTTTGGAGGAGATTCTGGCTCTGAAGGGTCTCTAAGGCTTTTCCCTCTCGTTCCAGACCGAGTGGCCAAGCTGCACTGTGCTCCTTCACTGACCTGTTTTCTCTACTTACCCTGTTATCCTCTTAGGAGTAAAACTTTTGCAGAGCTTGGTACTGAGTGCCTGAGCCCGCTCTGAGGAGCAGCCCGTGCAGAGGCTGCATGGCACAGGGTTATCCCAGCCCTAGCCTGGAGCCCTGTCCAGCCCCAAACCACCAGAGTCACACCTCTGGGGCAGTGGGAGGGGGTTCAAATGCTGTCTCATGGAGCCAGGACAAGGTCACACAGCTTTTGGGGGGTCACCAAATCGTGCTCACAAAAGGAGTAACAAATATCCACGACCAGCTAACATTGGGATCAAACACTCAATTCTGTGGGCTTTACTCCAGCATGCCAGGTGCACCTGGACACTTCCACTCTCCTTATTTACAGACACAACTGTGTCCTTGGGACAGACACTCCTTAGCAAAAGCTTTTTCCCTCTGAAAGCCCCCTGACAGAAATCAAGATCTCATGCTTTGAACCAATTACAGATCTACCTTGTATCAAGCTGGTCATGATTCTTTGACCTTTAAAGATACCCTTTTTCTTGTATTCATAGAAAAGATAAATAGCTATTTATACAAGCATTTACTTTATTCTTAATTTTCAGCCCCCATATGTCCCCCCTCAATATTTTTATTATTAATAAAGTTATTTTAGACTGATCTAATCACACTTATTAGTGTGAGAAATTGTTGACATTACTTAGCCCTAGGCTTGCCTTACTTGAGAATGAAACCTCAGCCCAGAAAATGTGGGGGATAAGGAACAAGTCATTTAGCACATCTTACTCTACTTGTACACTAGGGCTGCCACAGGAAGTCACATTTGTGTGGTTAAACGTGACATGCAAGAAATTGCTGATGCTGATTTTAGAAGCTGACAAAATACTCTCAATGTCAGCTAAAACAGCTAATGTACATCCAAAATCCTGAATACAGAGATGTGCAATCTGTGCAGTACAGGTCTGTATAACTTCAGAATTAGCAAGCTACAAGTCATGTTCCTGCAGCATTTTAAAGTATACTTCAAACACTAATATACTAATTTGCTAAACATTTTAACAGCTTTCACTTTGATAAATATAATAATGACTGGGATTATTATATAAACACAGGGGAAGTGTTTCAGTAGTAAGCTGAAACAATGGACATTTCTCTCTGGCCACTGGATTTAGAGAACAAAAAACCTGAGAGACCCTCTGGACACAAGACAAGTCATATGGGCTTCTATAGAGACCACAGCTGAGATCAGAGTTTGTTAGAGATAAAGTTGCTGTAATGCAATGACTCTCCAGCCCTCCCACCAGAGATTCACCACCAGCTCTGCTCATGGCCCCACTTCTTCTTGGGAGCCTCGTTTCTCCAGCACAGTGTCAGTCCCACTTGTGACTCCTGGGACCCCCTGTTTCAGAGTCTACTTCCCTCTGCAAGCAAAGTTGCAGCACAGCCGGTGTCACCATCGTTCACCTTTGTCCCAGAGCCCTGAAGAAACTTCCTCAAGCAATGCAGAAACACCTCATAGTGAAAACACAGCATTTAGCTCTTGATCACACCAAAGGGCAGCCCCATGGGGGCTTTGTAGCTAGAGAGGCGCTTTCAGTCCTCAGTGACATGCAAATGCTTGACTATTTTATAGATATTTAAATAGCAGCAGTCACACTCTCACATATACTATGGAGGTGCCACAATGACTGCCTCCAGTTGTTTTCTGAGCTCCATTTCCTGGCATTCCCTGAAAAACCAACCCGTGGACCCAGTGGTCAGAAGTTCTCCATTTGCACTCGCTCCTGGTTGCCTGCCTGTGCACAGGGACCTACCCAACAGTGCTGCCCTTGCTCCAGCCAGCCTGAAGGGGAGGTCCCAGAGAAGCTGCTGGTTTTTGGTGTCCTGCTCAGGTCTGCACATTCACCTTGCAGATCTTTTGGTGCTGGAGTTTGTCTGCACTGCCAGTGGGAGATGAGCCTTTTGCACCCAGCATCTGCTGAAGGTGCCTGGCCATCACCTTTCTCCACTGTTAAACTCTAGCATCTGAACTGTTTAATATTAAATAATTACAAGAAAATAGTAAAAACATGAAGAATCCTTCATAAGCAGCTCTCAAAAGGACAGACACTGTTAAATAAAGTCATGACACACCTGCAAGACAAATACATATTTTACAGAGCAGGAAGTGGAAATACTGGTACTTATAGGGCCATTAAGAGTAAGATGAACACTGATTCACCTCCATAAGGAAGAATATGCAAAAGTTACTTTCTGTTAGGAATAAGACATTAATTTTGAATTCTCCCTTACTACATTGGCATACCCAGTGGGAACTGCCTTGTCCAGTATCTGCTGCAGATACCCACAGCAGACACATCAGCTGGAAACCAGGGAAGGGACAGTTTATGAGGCACCCAGGTTGTACACTAAGCCAGGACTTTGGCAGATGAGTTGCTAAATTTGGGAACACACACACACAATCCTGGCATGACCAGAGAAACTTGCATAACCTTCTGTCACCCCTCATTGCTCTTGAGCATGGGAAAAGTGAGAAAAAATACAAAAAATTATACAGTATGCAAAACATGACTGCAGAGGAACAGATACTTCACGTGGGTCTGACTGTCAGCCCAGAAGAGTTCAGTCCTCAGCACTGCCAGCCAAGGTCTGTGAGAGCCCTGACCTCTCAGTGTCTGCCACAGCTCTTAAATAGCACATCTGCCAATCAGGGCAGATTTGGGGCCAGCAGAGAGGCCACAGACTGATGCCCTTGTAAGCCAGCACATCTGCTTAGTTTGTGTTGCTGAGATTTTAAACCATGCAGTGCTGTTAATTTTAACCCATCCCTCTTCTGGTAGGTTTTGTGAACTGAAGCATGAGAATTCAAATGACTCTCAGGGGAACTCCAGTTATCAGCATCTCAACTCAGCATGTTAAGAAACGCTTACAGAGATCTGCTTTGCACAAGGCACTTCACTGGGGAAGTGGTGTGATTAAGCTAAGTGCCATTGCTGCCAAGCCATGCTCCAGGAAACTTTTCCTTCCAAGTTCCAACAACTGACTGCTAATGGGGACTCCTAATGGAGGAACTTCACTGCTCCATTAATGCTTTGAAACATGCAAAGTTTCTTTCTGTGAAGTGGGGCTCACTTCCAGATTTTATACACCACCTTGAAGGTACACTTTGGGAATTGCTAAAAGTAAATATCAAGTAAATGCTTAAAAGTTCCTAAAAATGAGTCAAGTAAATGGCCTGGAGAAACACGAGGAATTCAATTAGACAAAAACAGTAAAAAAGCAACTCGACTGGATCAGGTTGCTATCAATATACACTACTTCCCTTCCCCCTTAAATTACAGAAATAAAAGTGAGAAGTACCTAATCTGGTAAAATATGAATTATGCAAAACAGAACTGTCAAGTGAAAATACATGACTGAGGGCTCTCACTCATGGGCCAACCATATCTGTATTTCAGGAGAATGATACCTTAAAAAAAGGCTTTGAAAGATCATAATCACAACTAATGACCAGGAAAGGCAGACTCCAAAGTGAATGGAGGAAATCAACATAAAGATCTTTCATTAAAGCTGGCATCACTTTGCCTTGGCTCCCTTCAATCCCAGAAGAAATGTAAATAAACCTGTGACAATTCCCCTCCAGCTGATGGAGGCAGATCAGGAATGAAGAAACCCTCGCTTCATCAAGTCAGCTTCTCCCTCACTACCAGGGGATGCATATTAATGTAGCATTGCCATAAAAGCTTAATTACCATTTTACACAATTATAAATGATCCTACCAGGCTACAACCAAAACACCAACCTTCTGTGTTTATCACAATACGCGCCCTCCTTCCCATCCAGCCACACTAATTCTGGTCACCAGAGTCCCTGCCAAGAGTCACAGTCCCCAGGTACTTACGTGCCTGCCATGGAGGAGGACCTGGTCAGGCAGTCCCACAGAGGTGTACGCTCAGAGCTGGCACGTGTGCTCAATAACAAACAGTCTGTTTCACCTGAGCAGAAGACAGGTTTGGCAGAGACACAAGCCAAGAGTCTCTATGAAGGCTTATAACCAAAACAGGAAAGGGAAGCTCTATTGAGAGAGCAGGAGGGCAGGAAGTAACATACAGCAGGGGCGGGGAAGGCACTTTAAAGAAGAAATGTTATTATTTCTTATAGCTGCTTTGCTGAGCAAAAGTACAAACAATATAGATTTAGATTAGATGCGCCGTTGTTGCCTCATTGGAGGCGTGGATATTAAAAAGTTTTCACGCATTTTCTTGAGGCACAGGTTCACAGTCCAAGAAAAAGCAAAAGCAAATAAAGCTCAGACCCAGAAAAAAACCTGCTGTTATTCATTTATGGCACGGGTGTTTGCACAGCGCAGAACCAAACCCAGGGGCCCTGGTGGCACCGAGGGCCCTGCACTGCCTGGCAGCCAACCTGGCATCCTGCTGAGGGCCAGCTCCAGCCCAGAGCTTTACCTGGCACAGCACAGTGCTAATTTTATCTCCTCACCTACTCAGATGCCTTTTGCACATCTGCTCAAGTTGACCTGGAGCAAAGGATGCAGGGTGCAGACACCAGGTAAATTCCCAAAGCACCCAAAAAACTGCAGAGCTTCTCAGCTCTGGAAGAACTGCTGGAAACACAGTCAGAAGCCATGGTTTTACCATGGAGGCACACAGACTTCTCTGGGAGTCAGCATCAGAGGCCCTGAAGTCTCTGCTAATGAGAGCAAAACCTGCAGAGCCCTGAGGAGACCGGTCCTCAGGAGATCACACGATTCCTGACATCCTTGCCGTGCTTTCAGAGTGTAACAGGCATTTGTAGAACCTTAGATCCCTATTTAATACAGCAAAAAGAGAGATGTGTAAGAAATAAGCTGAATTTGACACAAACCCTTCAGTGCAGTTTCTGCTGGGCATCAAGGGCTGCAAACACTGGTGCACCTAAGCAGGGGAGCAGAGCTCCTTCCACCTTCACTGTTTTTCCTGTTACAAGAGATTACTTTCATGGTCCAACTGAAAGACCTACAGAAACTATTGCTGAAATGGCACCTAGTGAACACATGGGTGTCAAAATCTGGCTGCTCTCACAGCTGGGGGTACATCGCCTGCTCAGTTGCTGCTTCCAGTTCCTCTGCAGAAAATCTCTGTATGACTGAAGAGTTTCAGTTTTCTGATGGGGGGAATTTAAAAGCCAACAAGAACTGAACTTCTCACTGACATTTAAGCACAGCTTTTTCTGTAGTGCTTTTGTTTTTCTCTCTTTTTATTTCTTTCTGTTTAATAAAGCAATTTATTAATGCTTGGGATTTCAATTTGGCTGCATTTTTCTGCTACGATATCCTTCTGCTTTGAGATCTGTGTGGATGTTGGGCACTACCTTTTTTCATTCAAAAAAAATCCTGCTTTTCATGAATTTAAAATTTTCAAGTGGCAGTTCCTCTGTATAGCTCACACATTGCCTAGACAATAATTGTAGAGTTAGTCAGTGCAAACAGTACTTTACTGCATGTATCAGAAAAGGACATAACTTGAAAAATGCATCTCCAAGTAAGTATGGACACAAATGACTAATGGCTCAGATCAGCCATGCTGGCTCCACTGTTCTAGGCAGAAGGATGCAGGAAGATGAACTTAGGTGAACTTAGGAGGATGAAGATAAGCAAAGATCTGAGGAGCCTTTTTATTCCTCTGATGTGTCTGAGATAGATATGGTCACTGATTTGGGGGAAAGGACACGGCACTTATGAGGTATGATAATTTCCCTGTTAAATCAAGCAGATATTACCCTCCTTACACACAAATATCAGTTGCAACAATATCAGCTAGAAAACTCTGGTTTTAAATTTTTGGTTCTCCTGAACAAACAGCTTTGAGCACACCTGGAAACTCCCAGCCTCCCCTCTCCTGCTAGCACCGTGCATGCTGAAGGTACAGCAAAGAGCGGGTCACTACTGACACATCCAATGTCACCCTAGGAAACAGTGACAGTGAGTAGGACAAAGCCCAGGGCTGCCTTTCCATGCCCCTGTCATAAGCCAAATTAATTTCACTAAGCACCATACATTCCAGCAGAAGTGCCTCTAATCACCTCTTTGCATTGCTAAAATGCCTCCATGGCCCTGCCCTAGAAAGGGAGCACTTAGAAGGACACAGCACTCTGTGACAAATGACACATAAGACCGAGTAGCTGACTTCTATCCATTCCTCACAAAGAACCATATGCTGGATAAACAGATTATTTCAGTCATGTGCTGAGATCTGTGTGAGCAGATCAGGATTCCTAAACACAGAAGCGAGGCTTTACTTGCAATTAAGTGAATATTCCCATAGGTTTGCAAGCAGCACGTCTGCTGGCCATGCACTCAGCTTTCATGTTCCAAACACTCCCAAGTCTTGGATTTGCTTTCTTTTGGAGAGTTTCATTACCAGATAGATTGTGATTTGTATATGACAATAATGTTATGTATTTTCAATCCTTAGAGCTATAGGCTGAGCTAGAAAGGTGAGTGCCTCAGCCTCAAAATGACTCATCTCCAAGCATAAAACCCAGGATATTTTTAAGAATGAAGTGAAACACTGTAGAATGTGTTGCTCATACTATTAAAAAAATTTGAATCACAATCATAGTATAAAACTGTACCCACCTACGAGTTAATTGAAGTGATTAAAATATTTTTTTCTTAACAAGCATGTTTCAGACTTTCCAAATAACTATTTATACTTATATATCTGCTGGGTTTAGTTCTGTGTTATCCTCAAAAGGCAACATGTATATTGCACAAATTTCAAAATTTGCATATGGCAAGTCTTTCATTTAACGATTTCATGATTAAGAAATCTGGAAGTTCCCACTGAAATGTTACACTCAAATTTCACAAACTACAAGACAGTTTCATGAATATATGCACAAATGATATGCAACAGCATATAAAATATGCATTTATATATTCAGATTTGTAAATCTAATTTCACAGCTGTTAATAGTCTTTGAATGTAAGACATTTCCTCATACACTGAGATTTGCAACTGTTAAACATGCTGATGAGGCAAAAAAAAATCCTTGTCCTCAGAAAGTTTAACCCTGTATGTTAATATATGCTTTTGCTCTCTCAAATAACTTTTTTCCATGCTCCCCATTCATTTGAAAGGAGCATGAGAGAAACCAGACAGGAGCGTAAAATATACTTATTTACTATTAGAAGAGTTAAAAATGTGCAGTGAGGTGAGGTGTCAGGTGCCACTTCAACAGCAAAACAATTGATCCTGCACTGAGCATATTTTACAAATCAGTCTTTTTGGGGATATTAATTTAGGATGCAACTCCATCACTGCTGAGGTGCAAGGAAGCCTTTCCATGGACTTAAGAGGGACAAGATTTAGCCTTTTGTATAGATCCATTCAAGTAGTGATAAATAAACATATGGCAGGAAAAAAAATAGTTTTAAAGGCCACGTGTTATGCAGGATTTGGGAAGCCCTATTTTTTCCTTCTGGGAAGCCCCTGGCTCTCAAGTCATGCAGTGCCCTCTGATAAGATGATTTTATCTCACCCTCACTCTGCAGAGGGAACAGCCAGGACTCACCTGCTTCCAGGGGGATGTTTTGGCTGATGCAAACAGCTTAGGTATTGCCTGAAGGAAATAACTGTATTGCAAAGAATTAACTCCGTGGCTGCCTTCAATTTTCCTCTCTATAAAGTGTGATGAGCAGTGGGCAGTGAGCCCAGACCCCACGGTAAGCAGCATGGAACAAGTTCCAGACCATATGGAGAGAAATAAACTGCCACTTCATACACAGGGCATCTATACTGCTTTTGTGCTTGAGTCAGCTAATTGCACATCCGCAAATCAGCACATTTATAACAAATGGAGCGTTATGATATCATGGGGAATCTATTTAACATGATCAAAGTCTGCCAGGAAAAGTTCCCCTGAAATTATGAAAGTACTTAAGAGTCCTGAGTGCCGGGGACATTTTACAGTCCTTGTTAAACAAACATTTTCCCATTGTTTCATGGCACCTGGTGGTACCAAGGGCTGTATCTTCCAAGGCTCCATGCCAGCAGTCTCACTGCAGCCACCAGCATGGGCATCTCTGTACCTGGAGTTAAAACCAGCCCCACCACCCAGACCTGCTCCAGAGCAGGCAAAGAACAGCTGTCACAGACATCTTTTATGAAAAACCCTTTCCTTAGGATTTTTCCTCCTGAGAAGCTGAGAGGCCTCAGGAAAAACATGTAAACAATGGTTATCTGCTGCTGTGGAATGCAACAGGTGGTTCTGTGATTGGCCCATGTTGGTTGTTTCTAATTAATGGCCAATCACAGTCAGCTGGCTTGGACTTTCTGTCCGAGACACAAGCCTTTGTTATCATTCTTTCTTTTTCTATTCTTAGCTAGCCTTCTGATGAAATCCTTTCTTCTATTATTTTATTATAGCTTTAATATAATATATATAATGAAATAATAAATCAAGCCTTTTGAAGCATAGAGTCAGATCCTCATCTCTTCCTTCATTCTCGGGCTCCTGTGAACTCATTCACAAACAGCTGCTGTTCCCAGCAGCACCTCAGCTCAGGCATACCATCTCCTTTCTTTTCCAGAAGATGAGATTTACAGTGTTGCAAACCTCCTTCTGTACTACAGATTTTAAAGGGTGAACTTAGCTTTTCCACATAACTTTTTTTAAAGTTAAAGTTTAGCAATGCCCTTGATCTAAAGAGCCATTAGACATGGTCTAAGTGTAAATATAAACTCACTTGGGGTATCAGCTGGAAAACATTCTCATATTTATATCACCAAGCATATGCTGTCCCCCAACATTGCTCCACAGCTGATGTATTTTCACCTTCAGCTTGCATTTTTCCTTAAATTTAGTAAACATGATGAGTGGTTTTGGCAACTGTTGGCAGAGGTCCTTTCAACTGCCCACATTACTTTTTTGTAGCTCTTGATTTATGGGGTGGTCATGTAAATTTCTGGGGTTTGTATGTGAAACAAGAAATACCAACTTCACAATAGTCCCAAAGGAAGACCAGGAGCTTCTCACTCAGAACTAGCACTGCCTCAATTCTGGTACTTACCTTAGCTATTTAATGCAATCCACCACTAAGAAATGCATTTCAAGCATCATGTTTTGCTGAACAGATCAGATATTTGTATCATGAGACAGCCCTATCACATGTGGTTGGCACCATAAGCCTGTGGAAGGGTTTCTATCACAAACCTTTCATGGGTGGGTGAGGTGCAGCCCAGCAGGTGTGAACTTAAGGAGAGGTTTTCTGATGTATGAGATGCTGGAGTAAAGAAAAACCGTATAAACACAGCTCAAGAGCCTGGAGGGGAAGCAGCTGACCAAAAAACCATCAGAAATCACACATAACTGTATTTTTATCAGTTCTCTAAAGGCACATACCTGTCTGATGTTCAGGTCATATAATGTGATATTCATTGGGAAAGCACTTTTCAAGACAGCAACCCCATCCCTAAAAAGTGAGGGCTCAAGGTGGAGGTTGTGCAGGCTCTACAAGGCTGGGTTCACATCAAGATGAAGAATGCCTGGCCTTGTTTCTGATATTTATGTTTCTTGAAAAGGACAGGTTGGAAATAATTGCTGACTTTTAGGCACGGGGAAACTTCAACTTGCGGAAGGATCCCTGAAGGTGGAATGGGTACAGTGAGCAGTTTGTCATGTCAGCTTTCACTGCCATGGAACACAACGAGGTGCACACATGCAGGGAAGCTCTCCTTTAAAAGCATCCATATTCCTTCCACGCTTTTTCATGTCTTAGAATAATCCCTTGTAGCATTTCACAGGATACTGAGGTAGTTTTGCATGAATCAATACTTGCTTTATCCTTGCTGAAGTTGGTGGCAAAATTCCTATTAGCAATTAGCCATTCCAGCTGCAGCAGCAATTTATCTTTTATATCATCTGTGCCATCAGTTAGGCAGTAGAACAAGGTAAATTATACTGGTCTGTTGAAGCCCCATCCTAAATCCAGTGCTTGCAACGATGGACAATGAATGTGGCCCTGATATTTGCAGATTTACTTTGGCTGGGAAAAATAACAAATCATTGCTGGGCCCAAACAAGCCGCATGATTGAGTCACAGTGTTGATTTAGATTAAGTATCTTTAGTCTGTTTAAAAGTGAACATTGCAGATCTGACTGTTTGTAGTGTTCCATCATGGAAAAGGTGAAACCCTCTTCAAGGTGGGCATAAAACAGCACCAAATGTCAATAAACTTGACTCAAAAATCCATATTAATTGTGGCAATCAGGAAAGTGGGAGGATGTCTCTTAAATTTCACAAGAAGAATAATTTTCAGATTATTTTAGTAAAAATAAACACAAGGACAGCTAGCAAATGGAGATGTGTAGTATGCAAATCCTTCATCCAAAACTACTGACAATACTCATTAAAACAAAAATTATCCCGGCAGCCCCTTCTTTTCCCCCTTTCCCTCCTTCGATTATTTATTGGCAAAGATTTTTCCCACTGCCTGGCAGATAAAAAGATTTTCTGAGTGCCAAAACTGAAATAAGATCCCTGAGCACATTTGTGCACCAGACTTGTTTGTGCACGATATTTGTCAAATAATTGCAGAAGTATTCTTGCTTTACCATGATTTTTGTCCTGGCAACATTCCCCCCCCTCCCCTTATCTTGTCCAAAATTATTTTCTTGACTGTGTTGTGTCCTCTGTGACTTTCCCATCACCATGCAGGGACACCACAAAGTGCCATTTCTCAGGAGTTGCGCATTTACTGAACAGGTGCAAGTTGGCAGTGAATTGCTGGTGAACCTGACTGTGTCCTGCCCTCACCTCACACACAACACCAGACTGAATCTCTCTCCTCTCCATCCACTTGCTGAGTGTCAGAAACCTGTGACTTTCATTCCTCTGTCAAACTCGGCTGACACTTCTGAATCTGCTGGTCAGCTTCTGGGAAGGTGATAGAGAGAAGGAAGAGACGGGCAGATGTCGGGACCTCTAGCTTATCAGAGTGACCCAGAAAAAAGTTTGAAAGTCTCTTTTCCCAGCCCGACACTTGAAGAAGGAGTCAGGGCTCTTCATTTCTTGGTCTCAAGGTTGTTTCTTGTATCTTATCTATAAAAAATGTTCTCCTGCCCTGCTGAGGTCTGTCCAGCAGGACTGTTCCAGGCACTCTGCCTGCCCCCGGGGCGGTGGTATGTCTTTTTATACTAAAAACTCCATGTACAATATTTACAATTACTTTCCAATACCTATCACCTATGTTAGACAGTGACCTCCCACTCTAAACCAATCTAAAAGTGCCAACATCACAGCAGAAGATGGAGGCCAAGAAGAAGAAGGAGAAAAGCTGGACACGCCCAGATCCCTCCGTCTTGCCTCCTGAACCCCCACACCAGAACCCCCAAAATCTACTTTTTCACCCCATGATAACTTCACTATTATTCTATTTAAACTGTTGTGGCTTGCTGATCTTCATACAAGGTTGGTAACTTGCTCCACGGGTCATAATCAAACCCACAGGTGTTTTGGGCTTCGTGCCAGGGCTTCTGAGCCCCTTGGCAGGGTGTTGGCCATCCTGGACAGCCAGAGGGATGTTCTGGGTTCCCACATGCAGAGAGGTAAAGCAACTGCATAAACCTTATTTTCTTAGAAGAGCAAACCAAAGTCCCATTGGTAGGGAGGGTCTCCCAAAGAATTGCTGCTCACCTCCACTGGTACCCTCACCAGTTTGTCCATCTGATGACCACCAAACCCTCCACAATGGCATGCACAGTTCCTTTCAAAACCAGCATTAGAATTACAGACTTTTCCCAAAAGTATAACTTTCTAGTCATCTGGCATTTTTTTCACTGTCTAAAAACCTGTAGGGGTTTTGTCAGCACTTCAGACTTGTCAAAAGATAACCCTTCCATCCAAAGATAAAGCTTCATTCACATAAAAGCTTAGCCCTTGAGCCATTACACAGAGTGGGAGCACTCAACAGCCTCTGTCTGTGTCAAGACGTGCTTTTCATAACAATACCCTGGGTTTATTATAACAGGACTGAAATCTTTCAAATTGTCCTTTTGCATTGCTGATACAATGTTTGGGGGAAAAAATTAAAAAGAGAAATTAAAATCACTCACAAGTCAACACATTTACAGAAAGGTCAGGTAAGAGAAAGGATACAGAGAATGGGGAAAGTTTCAGTAGTAACTCAGCTCGCTGCTCCTTCTAATGGCTTTCTGAACCTTCTACAGCTCCACCATCTCCCAAGATCACAAATCTAGGTCACGGGGGATTTCTAGGGAGTAAGATAACAGCTGCAGGGCATCTTCCTTTGGGCCAGTGTTAAGGCAGCCGAGCCTCAACAGTAATGCTAACAACCACAGAAAGTGGGATCAAAAGGCAAATTCAAGTAACATCAACCATTATTTCTCAGCCCCAACAAGATTATGGAAAGCAGCATTCAAAGCCACATTATGATCAAATTTTTAATTTAAAAAAACCCAAATCAACACAAGAATTTTGAAAGATTTAATAAATTACCATAGCCTTGGAAGTCTTGCCCTGGTTTCTCTGTAGGCCCCAAAGGGCTCATCAAAATCACGAGCAACACATAACCCTTCAGTCAATTCACAGCAAGATCCCTCACAGTGAACTTTATAACTGGTGTGTTATCAGCTGAGCAGTGTTACAGCATTATTTGGTTGGCTGAAACCAACTCCCCAAAGTGCAAACAGAACAGAAAACAGGCAAAGCTCTCAATTGTCTCTTGGGCTGCACACTCAGTTTAGGCAGCTGCAGCTTGGTGGATAAAGCACTGACCTCCAAGAGCCCCAGTCAAATCCAGCTCATGTTCCCATGAAGGGCACTAGAACTGGGTTAGGGAGCACAAGCTTCAAAGAACCATTTTCCTTACAACTGACTGCATTTTTTGCCGTGAACCTTTCTTCTCCAATATTTCTGCTTTTGTTGCCCATCTCTTTCTGCTTAGGCTAACTGGCTGCTAACACCAAGACCATGGTCTTTATTCACTTGGTAATACAATCACAGCTGGAAATCAGACCCTGGATTTGGGGAACACTCCCCTGAAAGACATCAAAAGTGAAAACAGGACTTGTCTCCATGCCTCACTCTGCCTGCACAGGGAATGGTTTCCAGCTCCCAGCTTGGTGTTACATAGCTAGTGGACTCTTTATCATTTGCCTGGTTTTTTCCATCCCTTCCCATATCTTTTCTGGATAGAGTTGTTTCGCTCTTCAGTACTCATCTCACTTGCCCCAGAATAAGAGAAAAGGGAAAATAGAATAAAACAAGAGCTATGAATTGGTGTGCCAGCAGAGCCAGATACCTCGTTCTTCTTGGTTTTTCACTTCCACTGACACTTAGAGTAAGGTTCACACCATTTTAAAATGAGAATAAGAATAAAACATGCTGATAAAGAGGTTTTCTATATTTTACTTTCTATGCAGGATCTCTTGGTCTGTGCCATGCCTGAGGCACTCTGCACACTGTTGCCATTCTCAGTGCCCAGCTCTGATTTTGGAGTCTCAAGGCACTGCAGTTTTTAATGGAGCCCCTCCAGAAAACAGGCAGAATACTTCTCACCCAGCAGCATGCACATCCACACTCACCAGGCTGGCTCTGGGACCCAACACTCCCTGCTACATCAGTACCACTCTTGCTTTGTTAGCGGCTGCTGGGTCAACTAAATAGCCTCTGGATGAGCATAAGGTTCAGAAAAGATAGGGGCTTGTTGCAAATTCCATTTTACTGGTGTATTTCATTCTATTCTATTCTATTCTATTCTATTCCATTCCATTCCATTCCATTCCATTCCATTCCATTCCATTCTTTGCACCCATTCAAGGCAGTTTTGGGCATCAGTCTTTTCAAATTTAGCATCACCACCAGGTGATCTCAGTCACATGCTAGAAAGGAGACTCATGCTTACATGTGTGTTTGTCTTAGGCCTCAGACATTATGCAAGATGGAGTTCAGTGGATGGAGACCCCTTGCCCTGGGCAGCAGGAACCATGTGCAGAGCTCTGCTTATGGCTGGAAGCAGTGTGGTACCTTCCTTGACACAGCAGAACTGTGGTCCAAAGAGGGGAGGCAGACCACTATTTTATCAGAAGCAATTCATAGTGGCATCTTGATTTAGTTGGTTGCATAAATGTACAAAGGAAAAGGGAGTGTGATGCAGACCCTTGGAGGGCTCTTGGGAGCCTCCTCTGCTGGAATGGAAACTTTCTGGAACCAGAGGATGAGGGCAGAGTCCCTCTCCACAGCCATGACACCAAAGAGCAGGAGGCAGAGGGCTGGCTGAATGACTGGAGACAGGGTTGATTCTGGAATGAATGAGAAGGGGTTTGAAGACTTAGATTAGATTTTCCTTCACTTTTTCATCTGTACATTTTATAAACACTTGCAATTCTCTCATCCACTCCAGTTGTTACAAATAAGTACCCTCACTTACATTTTCACATAGCCCAGCTTGAGACAAGGTTGGTTTCCAGGTGCCACACTGATATTACAGCGCTCCTCCAGCTAAATTACAGCTCTGTTTATAACTGTGAAGCTTTAATGAGCACCCAGCTCATTATATTAAGGCATAACACAGCGGGCAATGAAGTGTGCCTTCAGAGACACGGCGTGGAGCTGTGTGAGAGCCAGCACTGCAGGGTGAGGACAGAGAGGAATGCTTCCTGCTGAGCAGGGCTACCAGCAAACACCAGGGCACAGCCAGCGAGGCTAACAGGGCATCTTCAGTGTGAAACCTGGGGAGATTCAGGTTTCCAAAACAGCAGAGCTCCCCAGCTCATTCCTAAAGCTACTGGCCAACTTTGCAGCCATCTGTGACCTTCTCTGTGCCTCCTTTGTTCTAACACCAAGACCATGGTGTTAGAAGGAACAGAGAGCATCAATTTGACCAAGAGTCAGGAGAGCCCTCAGGAAATACTTGTACAGAGTCAATAGGAGCCAAACTGTTATGCAAACTAAGAAATATATTTATGTATGATCTCCATATTAAACTGTTTTATGCACACACAACAATCAAAATTATTTCATGCTTTTCATCTGCAAAGTTATGGTGCACATGTAAGGACATTCTTGTTCTGGAGAAGAAAAGAGGAAATAGTATGCCTTAGTCTTTCAGTTTATATTTAATATGAAGTGGAAAAATGAATTGAAAGTCAGTAATTCATAGGTCTGTGATGCAGTAATGAAAACAAATTAAGCCCAAGTCTGTTATTTCAGTTTCATTTGGTTTTCAGCAATAAGATTGGTATTGCTAAAAATATGTTAGGTAACACTCTAAAATCCAACAGAGACTTGGCACCTGGTATCTTGTATCTGAGCTTCATTATGGGAGCAGTGTTTATGTTGGATGTGTGTTGGATGGTTTAATTCCAGCCTACTGAAGAGCAGCCTCCAGGTCATAGATCTGCTGCAGCTAATTTGGCAGAAGCAGCACTGTCTCTTCAGAGAAGGGCAACATAAATCTGCAAACACAGCTTCTGTCTGGGGTAATGAGCAGCTTTAATTTTCTGCAGAATGACAGTCACTGAGCAGATGTAAAAAACCCCAAACCAACCAAACAAACAACAACAACAAAAAAATCAACCCAAAGAGCCATGGTAGTAAAGATCCTCCAACACAAAATCTCCAGAGCTTCAGCTCCCCTGAGATGTCAGCACTGTGCTGGGGCACAGCAGAGAGAAGAGGCTTTTCTCTCTGCAACACTGCAAGCACTTTCAGCCATTTCAGGTTTCCACCTACCAACTGAATGTGATGAACCTTCCCATCTCTAGTTAAAATCCTGTTTCAGCACCTTGCAGGGGTGTTCAGCAGGTGGTTTCCTTTCCCAGACAACCCTGGGAGAGGCAGAGCATTTGAGCAGTGCTCTTGGCAGGCAGAGTGGGAAGGCAGCAGGCAGAGCCCCCCACACCATTCTCTTGTGCAGGAAGCAGAATATCCCAGCCCATAGCCCAGGGACCAATTACAGGCAATTCCTTGGACAGGGCAGCCCCAGACACACAAGAGATGCCCACCAGTGCCCACCAGTGCCCAAGGCTTTGGGCATGCTGTGTGTCAGGGTGGGTTTGAGGAGGGAGGGTGGAACACTGTCCTTTGTGCTCTCCATGTCCTTCAGGTTTGCCAGGGGGCAGAGGGAAATGAATATTTCATCTGTAAAGAGTCACTCACACCACCCTGGTCTGTGGGGTGGCACATGGCATTGTAGGGAAATGGGCAGGAGAAAGGAAGCACAAGTGGCCATGCCAAATGCTAATGAGAACAAAGGACACAGAAACAATACCCAAAGCATTTCCTGTCCATCTTTGCTTGGCACTGCTCTTCAACATGCTTGTCTCTGAGGAGGAAAGATTGCTGTGATCTCCTCTCCACTGCTGGCACTCTGCTTCCAGAGAAACAACTAAAGCACATACAGCAGCTCATGCCAGTGTAGCCTATTTGACTATTAATTACTCTAAGGAAAAATCCTGCTGTTCTGAAATCTGAGAATTTCCACTGGAGACTCACCAACTACTTACCCACTAAAACCCAAGATCACAGAGACAAAAAAAATGTTATATAACAAATCAGTTTATTAAATATACATTTAAATAAAATTTTAAATATTTTTTAAAACATTAAAAAAAATTAAGCCCATAGTCTATTTAAAAATATTTTTCTATGTATTTCCATAAGGGAATTTCAGTTTTGTGAGATGCATATTGCCTTGGAAGAGATGCAGTCAAAGACATCAGAAAAACAAATGGGATGATCTGTAAGTACCAATCATATTTTTTGGGTAGTCAAGACAAACAGTATTTTCTTGATCTAAAATGGAAGATTTATCATTATGCTAAAATTATGCTAAATCCTAATTAAAAACAGATCAGAAAAGGTAAAACTGAACAGGTGCCTCCAGCAGAGAACCCAAACATGGATGATGGCAATTTTTCTTTGCATCAGTTTTAAGGGATAACACCTATTCCTCTACTTTTATAACCCTCTACAACTTAAAGTACTATTATGATTTAAACTCCCTGGAAGCCCACAGTTCTTGTGTTTGAATAAAACCAAAGCGATGCACTCTGCCACACCGGCCAGACCTGCAGCCAGCTGGGACTGCTGGGGCAGGTTTGCTTTGCAGCTCAGGCCAGGCTGGATCAGTGGAGGGACAATCCCTTCTGTGTGTTTCCCTTTCTGCAGTCAGCAAAAGTGCCCCACTCTGAAAACAGCATTTGTAGCTTGCCACAGGATAAAACAAACCTCAGAAACATAAATCAAGCTTAACAAAGGAGCTTCTTCTTAACATGGCTAATGGCTCGGGCTCCTCCACAGACAAAGACTCTGTTTGACCTACTGCTCTAATTAGAGGAGTAGTGATGTTGACATTTGTGTTGTATAAAGCAGACATGGTAACAGCCAGAGGGAAAGCTGTCAGTGCCTCTAAAGATCACAGCATTCATGGCAATGCACGATTCAGCCTTTAAATATTCAAATAATCAATTCAATGCTTAAATTCTTTTACTGATAGTAAGAAACAACTCCCAAATTAGAAAAAGACAAACCAAACCAAAACCCACCAAAAACCAACCCCAGCTTCAATCAGTGTTAATCATGAAAGATTAACAGGCAATACATGAATAAGTTTTATTCTGCCGAGTATAGTGTTTCCTTTCAGGTTTATATAATCCAGTTTTGTCATGAAGAAACACAAGCAATTTATACTCTCTGGGCTTTTCACTTACTATTAAAATTATACCAACCATCAGAGACTGAGGTTTGTACATTCATATGTGTCAGGTTCACCAAAGCAGAAAAACAGATACAACTGCTCATTTATAAATACATGAAATGTGTTTTAATTTAACTCTGATCTATTGCATCCCATTCCCTTGACATGAGATGCACCATTGCAACAGACAGGCAGTTCATGTCTTACAGAGCAGAATCCCTGCAGTAAATCTCTCTGTGGAGAGCACCCAAACTCCCCAGAATGACAGCGAGCCCTTAGTGCTGCAGCTCAATTAGCTCCAAACCCCTCCCAGATTTTTTTCCCCCAAGATGATGTTGATGCTCCCAAGCCCACTTTTACTCAGGTGAAGCTGAACACAAAGCATGACAGACTGACAGAAGGTTTTGTATTGCAGCCCAAGACCAAAGTTTTCCACTCTCACCACCTCTCCCAAGGAAAGGAGTCTGCAGGCTCAGAGATGGAGAGAGGCTCAGCATCATCCATCACATCCCACAACATGACACTGGCTTGACAGAACCCATCCTGGACACTTTTAGAGCCTGTTTTGTAATTAATTTCTGTAAGTGGATAATTGACTCATTAAGCTGAATTAGAGCAATATGAAAATGCACAAACCAAAAATGCAACTATTATTTATCTTGCTGTTCAGTCCAGCCTTCAAAGCCACTTCGATACAATTGCTACTGCCAATGGCTTCTGAAGGAAACAATTTAACATGGCAGGCATCATGCTGTCCAACCTATAAAAAAGTTAATAAAAAATACATTTATAATTGTATACATTTTGTTTATATGTAGACTGCACAAAATGCTTCCCATTCCTTTCTCAATGCTTTTTAATTTTTTTCCCAGCTTTTTAAGACTGTTCCACTTTCCTTTGCATGACATCCCACATGGCCAGTATTGCTGTAAGGGAAGGCACATGTGATCATCCCTCTTCCTCACACAGCTCCAAACCCAGCACAAGGACATTTATATATCTCTGTGTGTGTGAAAGGTAACAAGATGAACTTAAAATGCATTATGGTGAAGGGATCTGTGAGCCTCCAAATGTGTTTGGAGGGAGGATTGTGAGGACACACACCTCTGATTCAGTACGGTAAAATCTATAGCTTCTCTTTTGATAATCAAGAAAAATCAAGCTTGAAATGACTCTTGTATAAAGAAGATAAGGAAACAAGGCCACAGTTCAGTATCCATCCCAGCAGGGGAGGCAAAGTTAACTTGATGTCATTCACTCTTCACTGCACAAGTGCTGCTGCTCCCCATCGATCCCCACAGTAATTGTGAGCAGCCACAGAAAGCCATTTCCAGTGCCAGGACAGGGCTTACCAGAAGCAATTATTCTTTTTACAACACTTTAGGGGAAAAGATGAAGGCATGAAGAGGAAGGAAAGAGATTCTTCCCCCTCAAGTTTATTTTATACTGACAGAAATCCGTTGATTTTGTAGGAGGTTTTTTTCCTTATTTGCAAGGACAAATTTCACTCCACTCCATGAAATTCCCTGCTTCAATAATCAGACTACTTAAGACTACTTATTTTGGGGCTCTAGAGGGAGATTGAACAAACACCGGGGCATAGGGTAGACATAAACATGACAGCAACAGGACATGAGGCCACAGCAGAGGGTTTGCACCTGGCTGGGCAAGCAAACAGAGCCAAGGTGGGTGACACAGCAGGTACATCAGCACTAAAGTGACCCACATGGGTGAGGTCAGAAATGCAAAACTCCTGCTGTCCATGGAGTGACTCCTCTGCTCTCAGAGAAAGGTCTCCCAAAGAACAGAGCTGAGACCATATCTCTGGAGAAGGGGAAAAAAGTAACAATCACTTTAGAGCCAACAGAGAGAACATTTGGGTTGAAAGCTGTAGATGAACACTGCAGTAGAGAATTTAAGTACAATGATAACACCTTCCCTGAACATTTTCAGGAATCAGCCCATGTAATGCTCCCATGCACAGCTCACTTAGGACATTTAGACAACATTATAGTGGTGTCTGAGACCCATCTGGCACATATCACCAGTCAGATCTCTTATAACCACAGCAGGCTCAGCACCAGCAAGGAAAGAAACGAGCCATAGTTATCCTGGAACATTTGCAGCTCCCGTGGATCTAGAACCCACTATGGTGAAAGGAAATAAACATTGTTCCAGCACTGCAGTTAGCACTTGCACAACTAAGAGTTATAGTTACAACACCTGATGTGACAGCGCTCTACACATCCCTGAAGGGACAAACCACCACCTGGAGGAATACAGGGAGGAATCAGCCTCCTTTTCAATAGGAGCTCCAACAGAATGACACCTTAGTGAGAAAGCTTTGGGGATTCATTGAACAAATCTGTACTCTCTGCTGTTTATCTGCCTAGCATGTGACTGGCACACAATTTACAGGCATTACTATAAAGCAATTCATTTCTCTAGACAATGGCAGGGAGCAGTGGGTTTCTCCAGAGCCAATACTGCTCCTGCTTTCAGGCTTGGCTAAATGCAGCCCGTGCAGACTGTGGCAGCTGGCAGGCTCAGCCAGAAACCCTGCTGTGAATTACTGCTAGCAAACACATTTGGGTTTATTAAGCCTTTCTTCCTCCTCCAAGTGTTACAGTCATGGTTCTTGAGCAATCACAGGCATTGTTCAGAAGCATTTGGGGAATGAGTATTTGAAAAGCCCTTGCAAGGTTCAGCTCAGAGCTGCTCAGATAAGGCGTCCACCAGAGATGTACCTGCAGCCTGTGGGGTCTGACACTTAGGAGGGATCAGCCCCAACTCCACAGCCCCCAGCTGCCTCCTCCAGGGTGTTCCTTTCCCTGTCAGGATGCCCACCCATCCTCTCTGCCCTGGCAAAGCTCTTCCCTGACAGAAATGGATGTTCAGATTCAGATTGAAGTGCAGCAGCTCCTGCTGTGTGTGCCTGCAGACCAGCTCAGCTGTGAAATGGAGACCCCAAGCCTGCAGCCAAGTGGGAACGGGTGGAGGAATTCACAGGAAGGGTCATAGGGGAGGAGGAGGGACCAGTGCTGCTGGATGGGGTGCAGGATAACAGCAACATGGCTGTGAGCCTACTGCCCTGCAAATGGATCTGCTCTTCCTATTGTCCTGAAATTCCAAGCACTGTTCAGGTGTTTAATTAAGGTTTGAAGCTTTCTCTTTTTTCCCCAAAACCAGTGTTGAACAACAATGCTTCTGATTAGCCAGCAAAAGAGATAACTGTGCTATTGGATTGAAAGCCATAAGGCATCTGTAAAGGCTCAAAAGGTACCAGTCTGGGCACCAATCTGATGTAGTAAAGGAAAATATGCAATTTCAGGCTTATATATTATAGAGCCAAAGCAAATTACCTGCTGCTGATGTCTTTTTATAGCATTGATGGTGGGGGTGGAGTAATGGTTGCCAAAAGAAAACCTACTTAGCCTTGGCAATCAACTGGTGTTCCTAAAGCCAGGAATCATGTTGTTGATGCTCACAGAAAATGGAAATTGATGACTGCAATCTCCATGAGGAGCATGGTGGCTGCTCCAAGGCACCCCTGCTCCCCCCACCGTGAGGCATGGCCATCAATCTGATGATGTGTGTTGTTAGCTCTGCAAGGTTGCAGACCATTGCTGGCAATGGAAATAAAAAGTCACAATGAGCAATTGCTGAGAGAAGCAGAGAGAGGATGGCCATTTTTGTCAGTTCACTGGATGAAGATGTGACCCTTGAGCAGTTCTGAAGGTAACACCTGGGTATGGGAGGTTCACAAGGACGTTTCTGTTCCTACAGCTACACAGTGTGGTTGTCTGTGTGGCCACAGCCCCAGTGCAGCTGCTCTCACAATTGCTCAGTGAAGGGGGAAGAGCCATGGTGGAGATGATCTTTAGTGTGGCACCAAAGGCATACTTCAAAGCGCTGCATTTCCACTCAAACCCAGCCCAGCTGTCGCAGACATCTTTTATGGAAAATCCTTTCCTTAGGATTTTTCCTCCTGAGAAGCTGAGAGGCCTCAGGAACAAAATGTAAACAATGGTTATCTGCTGCTGTGGAATGCAACAGGTGGATCTGTGATTGGGCTCATGTGGTTGTTTCTAATTAATGGCCAATCACAGTCAGCTGGCTTAGACTCTCTCTCTGAGACAGAAGGTTTTGTTATCATTCTTTGCTATTTCTATTCTCAGCTAGCCTTCTGATGAAACCTTTTCTTCTATTCTTTTAGTGTAATATAGATCATAAAATAATAAATCAAGCCTTCTGAAACATGGAGTCAGATCCTCGTCTCTTCCCCAATCTGAAAACCCCTGTGCACACGGTCACACTCAGCTGACTGTAGGATGGGCTCTGTGAGAGCCTGGCACTCTGGGGGCTGGCTGGGGCTGGCAGGGGGTGCCCTGAGCCCTGTCCATCTGCAGAGCACCCGAGCACGCCCACGTGCCCCACAGTCAGCACTGCACCGGGGCCGCCTCCGCTCCCTGACTTTCTGGAAAAGACAGAATCAGGCCAGCTAACTTTTCTCCATGTGCTGTGTTTGCTGCCAGCAGATTTTCTAGCATGTGCACAGGCACAGCAGCAGCCAGATTTTGCTCATCCCCCCCTCACCCCTATATTTCCGTGGATAAATAACACAGCATACATCAAGATAAATTTATCTTGGGTGTAACCCCTGGAATGTCACTGTAGTAAAAACAGAATTATGTGGGCCATAGAACAGATGAATCCTTGTCACTGGAGAAAATAATTTCAGATGCATTTCTCTCATAATTAATAGCCACTAACTTTTTCAGTGGGAAGAAGTGTTGAGAAGATTTTGCTAAATGCAAGCTTAAGAGAAAATAGCACATTGATTTTAGAGAATAATTTTCAAATGCTTGTAATGATATGATGTTCTTCTGATACGTAGTTCACAAAACAACCCCAGGCCAGAGTAGGTGGAGACTAACATATTAATTTCATTGAAGCGGACAGAGTATGCATCCATTTGAAAGCTGGCCTTACCCTTTCACTTTTTTTCACTCAGTAGCAGAATGGCATAACAGGAAAGCTTTTCTAAAAATATCCACTGTGGCTGATCTAGCTGAAAATATGTTCTGAAACAGCTCAGATCACATAGAGAGCGATGGAAACACTCAGAAGCCCCAAATAAGACACACAGTTAGGTTGTGTTCTTTCATGTTGGTGTTGGTAGACACTGCTGCAGTGGAAATCCTTGTCACAAAACGATGGTTTGTCTCTCCCCCCAAGTCTAGCAGCAGTGGCACATTCTGCTTCCAACAAATGGTCCTGAAAGGCTGCTTTGCTCTTAAAAAAGAATATGAAATGACTGGAGAAGACCAAATCAGCTTATCCTGAGCATCGTTTTGTAGTGAAAATTTGCTCTCCAATTGCATTGAGATTCTGTGGTTGAACCTTTTCCAGTGTCATCCTGCACACAGTGGTCCCACTGCCAGGGCTGACTGACCTTGCTTTCCATGTCCAGAGCCAGGTACAGCATCAAGCCCAATGCATTATTCAGCTGCCAGATCTCAGTGCAGATCTGGCAGCTTGCTAAGGCACAAAGGTTATTCAGCACACATTATTGCCTAGGGATCAGCTGCCTATTCATAGCATGCCGTTTACATTTCCTGGAGTTTTTTAGCAAGGCTGTTCTGTGGATAGTAGATAGTATAATATAACATCAAATGCATATAAAAAACTCATCAGCTCTTGTTTTAATTTTGCAGATTAGAGGGTACATTTCAGGACAGCATGAAGCAGATGTGTAATTTTTTATCCCTTGTAGTGGTCTCAATCAAAGGGCGAGCGGCCATTCTTTAAACCTAATGGCAAACTCTATCCAGCAACAAAGACATCCCTCCTGCATCAGAGGCACTTCTGAGGATGTTGCAAGATATCCCCATCTATGCCTTTTTACACCCAGCTCTTCTCCTCAGAGATCCTTTTGCCCATCTCATACATTCATTTTGCATCCACCTCACACATCCACACCGAGTTCAGTGTCTGAACTTGCATCTCAATCACTCTGCAGTCAATAGAAGGGCTCTCCCCCTCTCCAAAACTAAGGCTGATTGATATATTCATCAAGCTAAATTTGTTTCAAGTGGAAATTTTAGATATAAAGCCACAAATAAGAAGTCCAGAAAGAAAATCACAGCAGTATAGCATCATTGTGAGGTCTGCAGAATAGCCCTAAGTGCAAAAACTGTTGTACAGGTCATGAGTCCTTTTTACAAAGTAGAAAGTAAAGAGTTTGCACAATCCTACAAAAAATCCAGTCCCTCCTGTGAAATCTTAAGTCTTTCAATGTATGCTATCCTCTCTGTGTCGATTCCTCTGCCTCAGTGTATGAGTTTATTGCTGACTCAAATGCCACCAGAGCATCCCATGTCTCCTATGGAGCAGGACAAACAACTTTTCAAGGTGTGAAACATGTCCAAGTACCTGATGGTCTGGAGTTATTCCTTTGGAGCCAGCTAGAGTAAAAAAACACTTCTGCCACGTGCAGCCTCCATTTTTCAATTTTGTTGAAATTAATCTGGGACCAGCCTACAACACTCTTATAGATATTTCCAGAAACAGGGAAGGGAACAGAGAAGAGAATCCTTCCCCCACTCCTGAATGCAGGACCATCCATCAAACAGGACTCCTCACTGTCGACACCTCTCAAGGACATAGTTTGGAAATGCTTTTAATTATTTGCCTCTTGGCTGATGTGCTACAGTCTTTGCTTGGGAGGAGCAGGTAAAGAAGCATGTGTGTGGTTTGTGGCAGATCTTGGCATGGTGGTTTTACTCAGGGTTGTTTTGGTTTTTTGTTTTGTATCATTTTAATGAGTCTCTTCTCCCTTGCTGTCAGCTCTGAAGGAAGTCTTCCTGCACCGAAAGCCTAAATTTTCCATTGCACAGAGACAGGAGACTACACCACCCAGGCCTAAATGCCACATGTGGTTATTTCCAGCTAGTGATGTTGGGAAACTCACCCAAAGCCACTGCAGGGGTGAGTGGTGAAGCCAGAGTCTGACAGGAGCTGCAGACCCGATCACAGCACAGTGTAATTATTATTACAGTATATACAGCACAGTGTAATTATTATAACTATAATCCTCCCCTGCTCACCCTCTGCAGTCAAACCACTCTGTCTGTGTCTCAGCCCAAGCCCAAGACAGCTACACATGGCAGAAGGAGAAGGGGAAAAGAGAAATACAAGTTCTAACAGGTGACAACTACAATGTGTGAACTTTTACTGTCTGCCTGCTGTAATTCTTAACAAGGTTCCTCCATAAAAAGAAAAGCCTTTTTAATGATTACAAGGATTAAACCCCAGTGAAACCTGACAAAGAAAAGCTTATTCAGAAACTCTGATTTACTTCTTGGGGATTAATGACACTTGAAAGCAGAACAAACCATCACACCACAATAAACAAGCATAAAGAGAAATCAGCACATCATGGTGATTTATTTCTCTGTACAGAAAACAGAAAAATTGAACTATTACAGATTAATCAAATGAAAACCATCATTTTTGGCTATAAAAAACCCTTTTATTTCAAATTAATGTAGCAACTAAGCATTGCATTCCAATTTGGGATACTTTAAAACCTTTCTAATAGAAGCAAAGGCCAGTTTCAGAGGGGGACTGCAGAGTGTGATTTCACAACCACTGTGGAAGCTGCCTTGGGTCTGTGCTGCTTGGCTCTGTCCTGGCCAGCCCTCTCCTCTGGGAGTGACAAAGTCACACAGAGGTGCAGGGAGCTGGGGTGCCGCAGCCTGGGGCTCCACTCCCTGCCCAGGCTCCTCCCCACCTTCATTTCCAAGCGGGCCCACAAGTTCTCACAAAAGCACTAAGTACTAATTTTGGTGTAAATCAGTAAAATTAATTAAAACAGGGTGTCCTGCACTATTGCCATTTTGGTTCCCATTTGTGCTTTTAAGTTGTTTTCCCAAAGGAAACTCTTAATGGTTGGAAAAAACTTGGTGCATCCTTAGGACTGATCAGCAGAATACATGGTTCAGTATTAAAACTCAATAAAAAATCACACAGGTACATTTGTATTCAGAATTTTTAATTTTTTAATTAACTTAGGCAGAGAATGAATGACACATATTTTGCATTTCACAGGGGCTTTTTTTCTGGTTTTGTCACACTGTGTAGCAACGGAAATTTGAATTTTAATTCATAGCACACAGGAATAAGTTACATAACTCCCTGAGCTCCATCTAAAAATTAACTTTAAAATATTGCAAAATAAATATAAAATATCATCTGCCAAACATTGAGCTGACAGACTTTAAGCTTGGTCTCCTCCACAGCTTTAATGCTACCAGGTTGACTTTTAATTCATAATTAGAACATGTAGGGGGAGAGAAAACAAACTCCAAAACTTTATGTTCATTCTATTCAATCTGCAAATTTTGAATTCACATTATTCAGCCAATGCAGGAGAACTAGCAGGAGTCAATGCAGTCCTCTCAATACTTCTGCAGGAAGAGGCTTTGGTGGTTCAACACCTAAACACAAACTACTTTCTAACTTCCACCTCTTCTCTAAGTAGACATTCTTTTTAACTTCAAGAGCCAGCATGGAGAACTTACTAAAATATTCTTAATTGAAGGCAGATTTTAACAATTCTTTTTTAAAGATATAAAACCAGCAGAGAAAAACCTTCATCCATAATTCACAGTTAATGAAGATACTGATTTCTGATTTCATCCATGATTTTCCACCTGATGCTGCTTCTAACCAAGTAGAGCTTTCTCCCAGTCTCTGAAGGCTGCTCAGCCATACATTAACATGTAGCTATAGAAGTATCTCAGCAAGACTTCAAGGATAAATCTCTCACATCTCCCACCTTTTCTAAGCAGTGCTCAGAATAATGATCAGGTATTCAGATCCATTGAAGGCAGAAAATAGTCTATTAATGACTTCCTTGGCCTCCAATTTTTCCAACATCTGTTTTTCCTGCTCTGTTTCATAATTCAAACCCTTTTTTTTAAAAAAAAAAGTCCTCATTTTAACCACACCTTCTGAGCATGTCATTAATAACGTCCCACTAACAGAGACACCAGGATAAATACAAATCATTTAATTCACACTATTCAAGATCAATTTTTAATCTCGTTAACTCCATTAACTTTTCTGTTTCCCATTTGTCTTCTTTAACTGTCTGCTCATTTTTTTAATCCAATCATAATAAACCCTGAAAATAAAGATTTTTCTTTTTATTTCTTAACACAGTCAATGCTAGACAGGTGATACCCTCCCATCTAAGCAGACTCAAATACTCTTGCTGGACATGCAAGATTGTTCAGTCCCCTCTAGCAATAACCACCTGGAATAACTCCAAGGGATTCTTCAGTAGGATTTGAAGATGGAGTTTCACCACCAAAAGGCAATGCCCAGCTAGCATGCAGTGCAGGAATGAGACCTGGCAATGTGCTGCACCAGGGTCTTGTGCTTTCCAAGCTCTTCCCAGTGTCACAAGCTGGGGGATCCTGAATCACAGGCTCACTCCCACAGTGCCACCCCAACACTTCCAAACAACTGACTGGTGCCAGCACACTGTCACTGTCACATTTTCTGGAAAAATCCCTTCGCCAGGATTTCTTCTCCTGGGAAGCTGAGAAGCCTCAGAAAAAAATGAAAACAATAATTATCTGATTGCTTCTCCTGTGTTTTGCTGCTTTGGAATGTGGTTGGAGATTGTTTATCCAACATGTGAATTGTTTTAACTTAATGACCAATCACAGTTAGGCTGTGTCGGAACTCTGGAAGAGGTCACAAATTTTTCATTAGTATCTTGTTAAACCTTCTGTAAGTATCCTTTCTCTATTCTTTAGTATAGTTTTAGCATAGCATTCTTTAATATAATATAGACCATAAAATAATAAATTAGCCTTCTAAGAACATGGAGTCAGATCCTCAATTCCTCCTTCATCCTGGGGACCCAGCAAATACCACAGCACAGTGCTGCTGTCCCTGTGTGCCACAGGAGTTCACCTGCCTCTTGCAAGGTCCCCACCAGTCTTTTTCAAAAACAAAGGCAGCATTTGCTTCCTGGAATATCTAAGACATTTCCATATCTAAAATTGTGGCAAGAAGGCAAATTGTTCTGGGGTTACTCCAGACTAGCAAATGGTGTGTTTGTACTTCTGATCCTTGTGGCAGGAGGAAGGAGGGAAAAAATCAGAAAAAGAAAGTTGGGGAAAGATGAGGGGACAGATTGCTGAGAGACAGAAGAGAAGGGGACATGGCTGGTTAGAAAGAAAACAAGTGGTGTTTTTTTGGTGTTGTGTTAATCTAGTTGTCCTGGGTGAAATCCAGTGGAGGCTGGCCAGCTTCCATCAGCTAAGCAGCCAGCCCACTGCATGTTCTGCTTGGGGATTGTTGTCTCATCTCTAGAGGCCTTCAAGACACCTGCTAGGGCTCTCTGCTGCCATGGCCAAGCATTGCACACCACCAAAATATGCTTTGTTTATTCAAAAGGAGCTGTAGTAGGCTGAGGAGCTGGTGGGCTGCTGTCAACAGCAGTGAATCTGTTTACCCAGAAAACAGGTGCAATGCAAGCAAGGGCTCTGCACTCCCTCAGCACATAGCAGGACACTGGCAGTAGAGGGAAAGGGGAAAACCCACAGGATGAGAGAAGTCTGAAGGATCAATAAGGCCAAGATGGAGATATTTCAATCTTCCCTCCCCAGCCCCTTTTTATCTCAGAGGATAAGATCCCACATTCACTCCTGACTGTGAGATAAGATGATGCTCTTTGGCACTAAGATCTTGCTAAAAATGTTATATTTTTAGGACATTTTCCAGTGCAGTATTCTCCTTCTGGACCATATCCCAGTATTTTTCCTGCTCCACAGCCCCACACTCCAGCCATGCTGGATGACTGGTCACACATCAGCTGCAACTGTGGGATCCCAAGCTGTGAGAAGCCTGTAACATGCTGTCCAGGGCATGAGTCACTTGTTCCCCATGCAGGCTGCACACAAGGGGACAGGCCAGCCCTTGTTCTTCTCTTTAACCACTGCATTCACCCACTTGGTTTGGAGCTGGCCACCTCTTCCACAGGCAGCAGCACACCTCTCTCTGAGATAACGCCTGCTGGCACACAGATGATGTGTTTGGGGGGAAGGAGCAAGAAATCTCATCTTGCAAAGAAGATTTTGTGACTTAAGTTCATTCCTCCAACATAAGCTATTGGAGAGAAACACAAGTCCAGAGATTCCACGTCTGGTCCTCTTTAGACAAAAAGCCAAAGAGATCCCAGGAGCAAAGTGCCATAGAATCAGAACAAAAGTACCAGGAAGAAAGAAGAAAGGCCTCTTGTGTGTCCCCACAATTCCAAATATAATACCCACAGGACTCCAAAACATGCTAGAACAAGAGTATTAATGGATGTTTAAATAGACTGTTGTCATCTAGTACATCTAACAAATCTAATCAGAAGTAACAAATGCTGCTAAAAGCTTGTTGCAGTGGCATCAGATGGAGCATTTAGGAGTCAATTTACAAACACCATCAGTTTCCTTCTTCCTTTTTGGATGTGTTCTGTTGATATTTCGTATCAGGTTCTGCTCCTGTCCCATTCCCTGTTGACTTCAGTTTGTGACCATAAAAACACCTCTCTGTCAGATCCCCTGCTTCCCAAGGGCAAAAGGGTGAGATTCAAATACACATCCAGTGGATGGAGTGTGAAATCACAAAAATTAACAGTAAACAGGACAATTTCCTGGCAAGTCAAGAAATCTTTATTTAAACTGCTGCTGTGCCTCATGAGAGCATTTGCAGGCAGAACACTGTAGTGGTAACAATCACTTTCAAGCACAAAGATGCACAGGAAATGTCAGGCACACATTTGAATGTGTGATAGTTAAGGATGTGACACAAAGCCTGCTGAAGCCAGTGGGTCTTAGAGCCGTCTTAGAAACCAAAATTAAGTACTTTGTAGGAAAAAAAGGGAGAAAAAAGATAGATGTGTTTGTGATCCATGACTGAATACAGCTAAATACAGCTAAAGAGAATGGCTTTTCCTAATTATATTTATCAGGAGAATCTTTTTGATTTAAACACTTGCATAGCTGTAACAATGTTATCTAATTTTGGCAGAGTGGAATGGAGTAGACTGACTAAAATTAGGTTTGCAAACATGCACTAAGAGACACAAGGCTTCACATGACTCATCCACATCTCTACTAACTGCCTTCCTGAGAGACTAATGGAGGGATCCTCAGCAAGGATGATAATTTTCTCAATAAAAGCAGGAGATTTAAAGTAACCATGTTATGAGCAATAAGAAGATACTCATTTGAGGCAGAATATTCATTTTGAGCAATAGAAAACCTCTTATGTGGAGAAGGTACTTCTAAATATTTTCCTGAAAAGGTAGTTAAATCTGAATGAATGTGTTAAAGCCTAGATATCCTCACCTCCTGCCACAGACTGGGAAGTCACATTATAAAACAGTGTGACATGGAAATACAAATATAACTTTGTCCAGGAGGGGTCATTGAAAGGAAAAACACCTGAGTAGAAGCTGTTTCCAAAAGAAGAGTGTTGCAACCTTAGTAGCTTTATCTTCCAGGAGTCTACCTATCCCCATTTTTTAGACAGTGAATCTTTTTGCCCAGAACATTCCAGTGTTAGCACAAGCCTAGGGAGAAACCCAGGTGTTCCCAGGCCCTGCTCCCAATCCATCCACCACATCCCACCAACTTTCTGAAGCCCATCCTAACTCTGGGTCTCTGTAACAGAGCTGGGAATGAGAATAAATCTGACAGTGTTCTGCACTGAAATGGTGAAGCTGCTGAGCTCAATACTTTCTAACTTCACCCTCCCAGCTCAGAGAAGAGCTCCTGCATGCCACACATGCCTCATGTCCTCTTAAGGCTGGGAAGACACAACACTGCTACAACAAGGCTCTCCTTATCAGTGCCTCCAAACCATGCAAGCAGGAAGGAGGTTCCAGCACTCTGAGACACAGGAGGTCCCTGTGATGATGAATTCCAGAAAATGTAAGCAGTTAATCAACACAGCACTGGGTGACGCGTGTTGGTACAGGAAAGACAAATTGTTTCACGGACAAGGATGGCAGAAGGACAAACACCACTCCCTTCCTGCAAACAAGAAATGTGACTTCCAGTTCTGTGAGTACAACTCAGCCAAAATTATCATGGCAGTAATGAACTGGCATCATGCCATCACAGACACGAGGCTCAGCTTGGTCAGGTGCTATCTGAGCAGGTGAGTTTCACAGTCTCTGCACCAGCCCTGCTGCCAGAAGCATCAGACAACAGCGTAATGAAACACAGGCAACCACTGCCAGACCCCTGACAGCTGCAGGTCTGACTAACACTTCAAGTGAATGACAGAGAGCTGATGGGCACAGAAGGGAGGCAGAAATTACAACCCTGGGGCTAAAACTGTTGAACAGCTGGAGTAAGGGAAGGATATGAAATGTTCTTTCAGTCATAGACTAAAGTTTTTATATCACTTACCCACCTTCATTCTATTCCAGGCTAGACTACTGCAGCTTTATTCCAGTAATGGCTCCAAATTGGGCAGACAGGAGAGGGAATAAGAAAATACCTGATCCTCCCTCTCCCCTCAGGCTCTTGGGTGTCTTCTGTGATGAGCTCCCACCTTGGAAACTGGGCAATGCAGAACTGCCCTGGTCTTTGCCTGACCAGGGTGGGCTGTGAAGAGCTTCTGGTGCTGGAGGCTGCACTAGAGAACAGGCCTGTGTAAAGCGGCGCCCTTGGGATAATGAGCAAAGTTACTATGTAATTGATTTAATTGGTGTAATTGAAGGCACCATGCCTCATTTTATTGCAGGAAAATGAAATAGTCACATCTCATTCTGTCTCCCACCTTATACCCAGAAATATAATGGCACCAAGATTTGGCTGACTGGGAATAGCTCCATTTTCTCTGCAAGCAAAAAGTCAAGGAACTTTGGATTTTTTAAAATGAAAACTGAGATTAGACCTGACATTTAGAAGCTTCCAAAACTGGCAGGCCCTAGGGCCAGGGACTTTGCAGTCCCGAGAGGGCAGCTGTGCAAATTCAAAGAAATGAAGTGCAAGGAAATTGCATAAGTTGACCTCCTCCTCTGCAGCAGGGAGAGAAAGACCAACACTCCCATGCTTCACTGGGCAGGCATTCACAGAGATGAGTAAAATATTATGATCAAAATGCCTCCACAAGGAAACTCACTGAGGCAGCTGCTCTCCATCCAGCTTAAAAATTTAACTCTGCTGGTCCCTGTAGAGGAGCAGGACCCTGACACAAGCATCTTACCTGCAGCTTTCCTTTCTTATATGGCTTCACAACACTTGTGTCTGTAAATGAGTGAAACCTCTTTGCACAGCCACTGTCATTTCTCTTGCAGACTCAGGCAGCAAACTCACAGAGTGGAATTGAGTCCAGCAAATCAGTGAATGCATTTTTTCTGTCTTAAGGAACTGCAACACAGCACTTTCTGCACAAAGAAGGCTCGGGTGTTCAGCACCTTTTGAACATGCTTCCAAGATGAAAAATATCTGCCACTATAATTAAGGGTAGGGTGCTTAACTAAATATTTCTTTTGTCCGCCATTCATTTTAAAATGCGAGTTTGTTGCCACATTATGCCATTTCAATATTGGATTGCCCTCAACCAGAACATCTGTGTACTTCACCAGCTGCTTTAAACAACTGCCTTCTTTAAAACTAAGTGAAACAGATTATCTGTTTTATTATAGTCAGATTTCACTGTGAAGTTCATTGTCTCATGTGACACAGTTGGCAAGAAGAGAATTATCAATTCACTGCCAAGTTAAACAAAAAACCAAAACTCAAACCTCTCTTACTAAAGGAACAGCAACTGCCACCTCATAATTGCGATAAAGATATTATCACTGGAAGATTTAACATTATTTATATATTCATCTGCTTAATATTTGCTAAGACATTTAGAAGCATGCCCCAGGAAACCCACAGGTTCAGTCACTCCACAGCTGGCAATAGCAGGGAAGAAGGGATCAGCTCCTGGGCCATGCAGATAATTGTAGCCTTCAGTTCAACATAGGCTTGGTTGGAATAACTGTTAGCTCAGACATTCATGGGCACTTTTCAGTGTACAGCAGTATCTCTCAGAGCAATGAGATGCAAAAGCTTAGTCAGGGGTAAGAAAGGATATGGGATTTCTTGTCCCAGAGCTCAGCTTTTAAAACAGAAAGTCATCAGTTATTCTTGTGACAAAGGATTTAAAATTGGATACAATGGGCACATCTGCCCAAGTTTTCAGAAAGCACGAACCATGTTTAAGGTCCATCCTAATTTCTTGTTATTTCAATGGTTAATGAATTATAAGCCAGATTTAATGCAGGAATAAAGTAGTACTGCACGGAGAACATCCCCAGCTACTCTACAAAAAGCACAACAGTTTGAGGCTTTGACAACATCATGTAAACAGGAGCACAGGGATTATTTCTTGAAGGGAATTTCCTTTTTAGTGTTTGCAAACTACTGCACCAGTGAAAGCAGGCTGGTCTAGGATGACATTTAAAACAAAGCACTTCATAAAAACAAGGCAAATGTCAGCTATCCCAGCTTCATTAGCTAATTGATTCAAAGCATAAAGATAGTAACAACCAAATGAGATGACAAAAGTTACACTGCCACTGTAAGTCACAGACCAGGAGAAGATCAGATACACTTTGACATATCTGCTTTTGTGTTTCAGGTATTTAATACACCAGGAACCTTTTGAAATCCCCTGCAATTCTTTCCACAACTTCTCCAGCATCCCAAAGGGCAGAATAGGTAGAACATGAAGGAAGCTACTCTCAGTTTTCCTCATCTGGATGGGTTTTACTATCCAGGAACAGAAGTCTTTGGACTTCTAAATACATCTTTCCCTTGAAAAGCTTCATGACAGCACAAAATTTCAGTGGTTTCAGTGCTATTATATATACATAATCAAGCCAAAGCACAACAAAATCACAGGGCACATCATACACCTTAACACAGAGAGAGGGATTTTATAGACAGCCTAGGTGGATAGACAGGAGCACATTAACCTAAAGATACTGATGCAGTAGTGCTTTGGGTACCCCTTTAGAAGTGGTCTTCAGATGGCTGTGTAAGCATCACAGGCACTGCATTCCAAATATATTTCAAGGAGAATTTAAAGTAAACTGAAAGAAAAAGGACATCTCAGGGGATATGGTAAGAATCAGGATAACAATGAACTGAACCTCTAAAATGCTCCCTATAAGAGGGCAATAGGTGATATTGTTGGAAGAGGTGCTTGTACCCCAATCAGGAGTCAAGTTCTGTCTTGACTGACATCATGTTTTACAAGGGAGTTTATTTGCTCCATTTCCTGAAATAAAGAGATGCATTCGAGCACTAAACCAAATTCATAGCTGTGGTCTCACCCAAGTCAGTAAGACAGCACCTGGGTGATTCCCATGTTTGTAGTCCAAAACTGCAATTAAATCTAATGGACATTAAAACATGGGCCAGAAGCTGGAGTAAAGCAGATAAACTGAAAAGTGACACATGCAAAACCCCAGTATAAAAAAGATAAACTCCTAAAGGTAACCCACAGTTTGAGCCAGACAAAATATCAGAGCCTCTTACACTCAGTTCTGAGTTCTGCTTCATCTTGTCCAGTCCAGACAAACTCTAATTGTCAGCTCTTCATTTGGACTCCCTTAAAATCAGAAGAAATAAAAGTGTTTCGAGAGCATGCTTCATCTACTCCCAAAGTAGGTGGCTAAAACAGGTCAGATGAATCACGTTAGCAGCAGTTCTTTCTCTCCATTGATTACACAAGGAGCCCACAGGGACCAGCCTGGATGGAGACATTCAGAGTTAGGAGAAATGAAGCTCATCCCAGACATCTGCACAACTGCATCCACAGCACTACCAATCCTCTCATGGCTCAAAGTGGGACTAATTTCCACTGCAGAAAAAAGACAAAAGTAGAAGACAACCAGCTTTCTGAAGAGTGATCTCAAATGTGAATTCCCAACATGGCAAGGTCTTTCCATTTCAAACATTTGAATTAAGCCCATGGGTTGAAAGAGTCTGAGCCTGTTCCCTATTCCCAGCACCACATTAATCTGGAATCTGACCTTTGGCATTTTATTTAACCTTATTTTTCCTACAAACAGCAAAGTAGGGATAATTTTAACATCTCTGCCAGAACACTGAGTTACTTGATGAACATCTTTAAAGTGTTCTGGGATTTCTGTGCTCCCCATCAAAACAGTGATACTATTAACTATTATATGAACACTATTGTGATTACCATTACAAAGACAGCATTTTTCTGATATTTACCTTTAAAACAGCTGTTATTAATTTTCATGGGCTTTTCTTTGAACAGTCCTTCTCAGTCATATTCCCATGCCTATTTCTCTGGGATTTGTATCTTCTGATCTGACACTTTGCAGGTTTATCACCAAATTCCCTTTTCCTATTGCCTGTTAAAAACATGTACTAATGAAAAAAAAATCATTCATTGCTTTCTGCCTAAATTTGTCTGTATATAAATAGCTCTCTCCCATATAAAAGCCCACACATTCTGTCATTAAGTGTAGCAGACAAATAGATTTGAACTGCAGTAGTGTAAATAAACATGCAGCCTTTTCCCAAATCTAATGGATAGATATAAATAAGTCCTGTCTAGAAGCCACACTTGAATCACTGTACACAGTAATTTGGGCTAGAAATCAAAACAAAGTGTCATTGTCTCCATCCTCTGTGCTCACAAACCCAGCAGGGAAATTTCAAGGAAATTGCTCACATAATACAAACTTTAATTTACAGAACAAATAGAAATACACATACAAAACTATCTCAGTGTGTTAATGTATACATATATATATATATACATACAGAAATGTTTCAGAGGGAAGGCATCCTTGGATGAGGGACAGCCATAGAGCAGGGCTTGGATCTCACTCATCAGTGCCACTCCCACAATTTAGGACACTGTACCTCAATTTCTCTGCCTTTAACAACTGGTGTGGGGACAGCCCCCCAAGTACATGGGCACAGAGGCACCATGCCTGGCAGCATCTGCACTAAATCCCAGCATTAAAGAAAAATCCTCAGCTCTACAGCACAACTGCCCTGTCAGATTTATCTCCCCTTGAATTTACAGTGATTTGGGACTCCAGACTAGAGTCTGCATGCTGGACACCAGCTAAGGAAGCCCAGCTGACTCCTCCAGCCCAAATCCTGGATGGATGGCTTCCTGTGATGCACATTTCAGGGGATTGCAGTGAGAGGTGCAGTTCCAGCTGCCTCAGTGCACCTGCACTGCCCCCCTTCCCCAGCAGCTCTGTCCCCACTTACCTCGGCTCGCCTGAACATCCAAGTAAAATAAAAGCTGACAAGCAACACCTGTCCCCACAGCTATTTTCCACACCCATCTACATCTAGGCTTGCTTCACTGCCTTCTTTAAAGTTTAATAAAGGTTTCAGTGAGCAGTCTTAGTCAAGTTGCTGACTCTTTTTCTTAATGCTTCCACGACTGAGCTCAGACATCTGAAGGAATCTGGGTTTAAGTAATATGCTCACAAAGAAAGCCCTGGAAATATGCTTTCTGCTCATCATCACCTTAAACCACAAGTGCAAATCTGCAGCACAGTGCATTTTTCCTATGTAGAAACACAAGGGCATTGTTTTCTTCCCCTGCACTGGATTTTCTCAACAGCTCCTCTCCCAGATGGACTCTATAAATCAGGATATATAACTCAAAATGCATTCTTAAAATTCAACTTCCTATTCATGGTACCCACCAAAAGGCTTGGTATCATCCTTTTGGAGTACAGAGAAACAACTACAAGATGTAGCAGTTTGTAGATTAGTTGTTTTATTTAAACACGCGTAATTTACAAGCATGCAAATTGTATTTTGTATTTAAAGATTTGAAAACCTCAGAAATTCTGAGAAAGCACCAGAAACTTTAATTTGGTGAAGCATGGCCAGTTGAGTGCTGTACTTGGATCACAACACATGCTGGGGAAGGTGATGGGCCGAAGCCCCAAGAAGTAAGATGGTATCAGGCTCTTGGGGTTTGGTGGGACCCCAAAGGCATCAATCCCTGTGTGTGATACCAAGGCAGAGCTCAGGCTCCCATCCTCAGCATTGCCAGGCCAGACAGACCAACCTCAGATACTTTAGACAGAATAAACCAAAAAAAGCAAAGGAAAACACATTCCAGATCTCAAGAGCCAAATTCTGCATCTACAGGGAAACCAGTCCATGTCTGACCCCTTGCCTTCCCCCACCCACACACAGGAGCAGCCAGCTGAAATCCCCAGCATTTGGCAGCCGAGGTTATCCTGATGCAGACCCAGAGCACACAAGTGGGCCTGGAGCTCAGGAGGAGTGTGGGAAGCTGCAGGACTGAGCTCACACCCACACCCAATGCCTGTGCACTTGCAGGCACAGATGTGGCCCTTTCTGGGGAGAGAAAATTGTATCTGAAAGGAGCAGAACTGCAGTGGGAACTGAGGTGACGCCAAGCGTACTGTGTCCCTCTGAACAAACCTTCCTAAGGCTTGATGCTAGCAAATCACATTGTATTTCAGGATTGATTTTTCTCTTACTTCGACCTTCAAAAGCAGGATATTGTTTCATCTTGGTCAGCAATGTCAGGATTTTCTGCAGTAAATCAGACATCGTTTTCATGTCAAATTACAGAGATACCTTACATGGGCTGTACCCTCTGGGTACTTCATTTTCACCTTTTCTTTAATAACACGTTTTCTTTCTTCTCCCTTACACACTGAACTTTATAAATAGTTTAAATAAATGCCTATCTCTGTTTAATGAGCTTGTGCTGTCTGAGTGAGCTTCGAAAATGCCATTGGTTATATGGAGTAGTTAAAAATTACCATAGGGGAGCTACTGGCATGAGAGCATTACCTCTTATTAGTACTAATAATCTTGCCTAACAAGCCAGTACAGCCTTTGAAGTCTCATCCTCAAGCTTTGAGATTGATCCTTTTCCAAAAGTGGTGGTGGTGGGTTTTCCCCCATCCTTTATATTACTAGTACTTAGGACTCCTAGATCCTTTGCTGCTTCTCTTGCACCAAAATTGTCCCAGTACCACAACAGGACCAGTCCAGCTGCACCATTCAGCTGTGTTAGGGCCAAAATGCCTGCTCCCCTCATTCTGCAATACACACAGGCAAACTTAGAATCACATTTTCCACACTCTTCATCACTGAAAAACAAGCAGAAACTTTCAAATAATTCAAACACTCCACATCTATGTGAGCCCTTAAAGACAAAGGCCAATTTTCTACGTAAATAGCATCCAGCTGGTCCTCCTCCCTGCAATAATCAGAGCCAATACATGCTCTTGTGAAAATCTGATCCGTGTAAAATGCATTTTTCTTCATTTTTGAAATATGGTTCTTAGATTTCCATTCCCCAATTAAAACAAGAATGTGACTTTGATCTCAAATAATTTGCAATGCATGTCAAAAAGAGTCTTATCTGTTACTTCCATTTTAACATCACTTTATAAGAAACAGCTCCTTGGCAAACAGCTGCTTAGCTGTGATGGCTGGGCAGAACAGTGTTAACAACATGAAATGGCATCAAAAAGTGCTGTCTCATGAAGCAAAGACAGTCTGTGGAGGAAAAGCAGGCAGGAATACTTCTTTTATTATAAACATTTTTAGAGTCTGAAGAAAGAACGTGCCTTTTGATATAAAACCCTCCTTCAGTCTGAAAAAAAAGTTTCAATCATCTCTTTCCCTAAATTTTTACCTGTCTTTTTCTCCATTTATTTCTTTTCAGCCTGTTCTTTTCCCTGTCTCTTTCCCTCCCATGGACAAATTTAATGGGAAGTTAGTCTGAGGCGTCACACCACAAGGATTAAAATGGATCATAGGAAGAAGCCCTCATATCCTGTACCTACCTCATGAATAGCAGAAATAACAAAAAGAGCAATTTTATCCATTTGGCCTTGTTGCACAAGAAAAGGCAATTTGGATATCCATGCTGGCCTGTAGCTGAAAATATGGACAGGGACAGAGATAATGAGCATCTCTGGGAGACACCAGGATGTTGAAACCAAGCATCCACCCCCATGAACAGGCACTGCAGGTAGGAAGCAGTGGGCAGCAGCTGTTTTCCATGAAAGTTCAGCTGAAATACTTCAAATCTTTATAGACTTCATATTTAGGCTTAGAAAACACAGGACTGAGAATGACTTGCTCTAATGGATGCCCATAGGTGGATTTAAAAATTATCATAAATTCTGTTATTTGAAGAAGCCATCTGTACTCGTGTTTGTTTTAATTTTAAAGATTGACATCAATTTCCATGTGCCTTGATAACTACCTTCAGTTCTGAAAAGTGTGTCTGGATCCTCATTAAACAACAGCAGACACTTCTTGTTTGTAAATATTGCCACAAGGTTGGTTTAAAAAAGGAGGGGGGGCTAAACACGTTTTGGAGATGAGAGTTAAAAAAGGGGAGAAGGGGATAAACATGTTTTGGAGATGAGAGAGACAAGGCAAAAATGCAAAAACAGGTTATCATGCCTAGGAGGCAAAGGGAAGAGTGAGGAAATTCCTTGGGTTTGGAAATGAATTGCACTGCAGATCTCAGGTAGCTGAACCAGGCCTTTGGCACCAGAGAGACTCTGTAGGGTTTGCAGTCCAACAGGAGAAAAGAAGGGAACACTTCCATAGACTGCCCCTGTTTAAGGCACTAAATACACACACCACAGACAATTTACACTGATTTAACTGTGACTGGAAATTACCTCCTACATAGACAGTGGAGCTCCTCCAATCCAATGAATATCCTGGGATAAGTCTCCTTTCATATTTATATTTGAGATAAGATTATATGCCCAAGCATCAGAATTTTTGCCCCTTAAAATCTGGCCAAACCTGACTCCACCACCTCTAACAGAGTCTCTACCTATTTTCCTCTTCAGTAGAAATATTTCAACATAGCCACTATGAGAATAGTGTGTGCTTATCTTCATTTCCAGCAACAGCATTCTCACATTACTTTCTTAGAAGCATTTCTCTCCTTCTCTTCAAATGCCTCTGTGCTAAACCACTGAAATATGTGGCAACTGCAGTGTCAGTTGTCACAGGGAAAAATATGTCAGCAAAAACATTTGATTCAATCTGCTGTTTAAGGAAGCAACATTTCCTCAGGGTATGTGCCTTGTGTGGATAAATAACAACTGTCCAAAAGCCAAGGATCTAAAATCAATTGCCAATATCAAAGAGCAGATTTGAGGCAATCACCTCAGCAAAAGAAAAATGCAAAACTAGTTCCTTTTCCTCCTTTTTTAAATTTAGTGCAAGTTTGTTTTGGAAAAAAATTTAGTCTCTCAGTCACAAAATGAAGGGTGAAGGATTATGTAAAGGGTATATAGATCTCATTGGGACCATAATTTGCCACCCAGGCTTCTACATTTTCTCTGATGAGATGCATCATATGGAATATTCACATTTGAATATTGAACCACTAGACTTGCCAATTCCTGCAGATAATCAAAAACTTCTGTCTCAACAATGCGTTTTCAGCAAATTTCACGTTCAGCTCTGAGGCTCCCAGCATAAGAAGGACATCAGACTCTTGGGAGAGTCCAGAGGAGGCCGTGGAGATCATTCAAGAGTTGGAGCACCTCTCCTGCAAAGACAGGCTGAGAGAATTGGGGTTGCTCAGCCTGGAGAGGAGAAGTCTCTGGGGAAACCTTACAGCACCTTCCAGAACCTAAAGGGGCTGCAAGGAGCAGGGAGAGGGTCTTTCTACAGGGCCATGGAGTGATAGGACAAGGGGGAAGGGCTTCAGACCAAAAGAGGGGATGTTTGGATCAGGTATCAGGAAGAAATTCTGTACTGTGAGGGTGGTGAGGCCCTGGCACAGGCTGCCCAGAGAAGCTGTAGCTGCCCCATCCCTGGAAGTGCTCAGCGCCAGGTTGGATGTTGTTTTAAGTAATCTGGTCTAGAGGGAGGTGTCCCTGCCCATGGCTGGGGGTTGGAACTAGTTGGTCTTTAAGGTCCCTTGAGCCCAAACCATTCCATGATTCTGTGTTTGTGTGTCTCCATGTGAGGACAGAAGGGAGGAACATGAGCAGCTGGTGGTTCACTGGTGGACACTCTGTGGCAGAGAAAGCACTGAGCAAGCAGAGACTTGGCCAGCCAGCAGCTTCCAGGCTCACATATTTGTGGTTATTTATTAAGCACCTACAGGATATTTTGAAGATGATATACAATTGGAGAGTTCAGCTATGCAGGTCAGAAAATCCTGCAACTAATTATGGTCTGCCAAGATCCCATCCTTGAATTTTCTCCTTTTTAAACCTGCTTTCTCCCTTTCATTTAACACACTTTGAACTCAGAAACAATTACTCCTCACATTTTTCCCCTCTTGTCAGAAAATATTAACTCCACCATTTGGTGTGTTTTTCACTAGCTGCTCCATCTAACCTGGAGGGTCAGAGTCACCAACTTGGAACAACAATGTGTTCCACTTTCCTGTAGTGCTGCAATCCCATTACACATCTATAACACGGGTAGCAACTTCTAATAGTCTTTTGGCAACTCTTCTGATGCTTCTTACTCATCAATAGTATCATTTTTTGCAGCAAGGAACAGGAATCCTTTTCTACTGTCATAGAGTCATAGAATGGTTTCTGTTGGATGGGACCTTAAAGATCATCTAGTTCCAATCTCCCTGCCATGGACACCTTCCATATTATTGGGAGTGCCCTGAACCAGGAGTAGGACCAGCATTTGGCCTTGCTGATCTTTGTGAGGTCCACATGGACCCAGTTCTCGAGTTTGTCAAGGTCCCTTCCCTCCAGTGTGCTGTCTGCACCACACAGCTTGGTGTCACTGGCAAACCCTCTGAGGGTGTGCTCAATCCCACTGCCCATGCTGCCAACAAATGTGGAACAGTGCCAATTCCAACACTAGCCCCTGAGAGCACCACACATCACTCAGCACTGGTGTCCACTCTCACATCAAGCTGCTGACCACAGCTCTTTGAGTGTCACCATCCAGCCAGTTTCTCAACCCTCGAGTTGTCCATCTCTCAGTTGTCTCTCCAGTTTAGAGTCAAGGGTGTTGTGCAGGACGGTGTCAAACACTTGGCACAAATCCAGGCAGATGATGACAGTCACTCCTCCCTTATCCACCAACACTGTAACCTCACAGGAGAAGGTTTCCATATTTGTCAGGGACAATTCACCCTCAGTGAAGCCATGATGGTTGGCACCTCACCTACAGCATCCTAAAGCTGCTTGGCTATCCAAACTTCATTATTCAGTGTCACTTCTGAAAATTTGGATGATTTAAAAGGCCTCTTTCTTAGGAATTTTCAGCAGGAAAAGCTACTGGAGACAGGCCTGCATCCCTTCATAACACCAGCCTTTCGTCCCTTTGACAAATCATCTTACTGCTTGTTGGGGAAGGGAAAGTCACATGCCTTTTACTGTAATACCCATCTTTACAAAATGCTCGTGCTTGTCCTTTATACAGTTCTTTAATAAATATGCCAGGTACCCTGGAGATACCTAAACTGTCAGCAGTGAAATTACAGAATCATAGAACATCTCATGTTAGAAGGGAACCATAAATATCACTGAGCCAAATTTCCTACTCCTTGCAGGACTACCAAAAACTAAACCATATGACTAAGAGCATTGTCCAGGCACTCCTTGAACTCTGACAGGTTTGGTGCTGTGACCACTTCCCTGGGGAACTGTTCCAGTGACCCACCACCCTCTCAGTGGAGAATGTTTTCTTAAAATCCAGTGTGAACTTCCCCTGATGCAGCTCCACTCCATTTCCTTGTGTCCTTTTGTTGGTCACCAGAGAGAGGAGAATACTGCACTCAAAGTCAGACCAGGCAATTGGTGAGCACCTGCCACCAGAATTCACTTTTGCAGAATCATGTTAAAACCAAAATTCTTCACTAATTTGGCTTATTCAGTTTTTTTTGCTTGGCAGCAGTAAATGCAGCTTAAACATTGCAATTCCTGTGTGCTGATCCAATTGTGCAGCTAAACTCAGCCACGAAATGCTTGTGGGTACAATAAACTCAGTGCCTTCATCTCCCATCAGGGATCACCTGCTCCCAGAGGACATCTACTGCTGCTGTGGTTTGGGGTCAGCAGGTAAGAGGCTCCCCATGCACCCAAATTCTCTACGTTCACTCTGAGCTCTGCTTTCTATTCATCGGTGGGTTTCAGTTCCTCTGCTCAGAGCCAGCTCTCTCTTTAGAGAGACTCATCTTCCTTCCTGTAGCATTCTCAGTTGTGCTCTTTGGATGGGGGAATAGGAGATGTAGTTAAAAATACTGCGATGCTGTGGTGGGCGGTGTAGCAGAAATAGACAGACACCAGCTCGCTGCGAAGAATACCAAGTAACATCCCAGAAAGATAAAGGCATAGCAACAAAAGAAAAGAAAATGCATTTGTGTTCTGCCACTAGAGAGCTAAATCTGGGTGGAAGATACCAAATGAGGAGTGCTGCTCGTGGCCTGGTGCACCATCCTCCTGATGGCTTCACATGCAAAGTCATCTTACAGCAGCGTGGTCATAAAAGCACAGCTTACAGACAATCCTGCCTCCAGTTATAGCCCAAATGTGTGTGAGCTTTGGGGTTTTATGAAGACAGTGCAAGAATCAGCAGTAAAATGGGCCCAACACATAGCTCACAGAAACCAGAAGCCCATATGGACTGAGAAGAGGCTTAGCTCCATTAACCCTGCTTTAAAAGCAAAGTTTTTCAGGGGATATTAGGTTCTTTCCAAGAGGAAGATAAACCAAGCTTGGCTGATACAAGAAGCTGTGAGATTATTCTATGGATTTACTCCCTATTTTTCAGAGGCTTAAGTCTCTCTTTATCCAGCCAGTAACCACACAGGAAAGATTTCATCCCAAAGGGCTTTACAAGTAAGTTTTTCACAAACAATACACCAGAGTCACTTACAGTCTAAGTGAGACGACTCTTTAGAGAGGTCCAGCAGCTGCTTAACACTTCACAAAAATAACCTGGCACCATTTCACTAGGGAAGTGAAGATGGCTGCATCAAAATGAAATCAGGGGGGAGCTTGGGTGGCCTGATTGCAGGGATGCCTCTTGGCATAGGCTCAGGGTGCCACAGCCCGCACCACCCTGCTGGGGAGTCCTGCAGGTCTGGAAGGGCCAGTGTGGAGACAGACAAAAAAGAGCAGAGTAACACAGAGAGATGTCATGGTTGGGTGTGCATGAGCAGGCACTGCTGGGATCAACGGGATGTGTGTGCATGAGCAGGAACTGCTGGGATCAGCAGGATGTGTGTGCATGAGCAGGCAGTGATGGGATCCCCAGGACAGGTCTGCATGAGCAGGCAGTGATGGGATCCCGAGGATGGGTGTGCAGGAGACGGCAGTGCTGGGATCACTGGGATGGGTGTGCATGAGCAGGCAGTGCTGGGATCACTGGGATGGGTGTGCATGAGCAGACAGTGATGGGATCAGCAGGATGGGAGCAGGCAGTGATGGGATCAGCAGGATGGGTGTGCAGGAGCAGGCAGTGATGGGATCTCCAGGATGGAGATGGGATCACTGGGATGGGTGTGCATGAGCAGGCAGTGATGGGATCCCCAGGATGGGTGTGCAGGAGCAGGCAACTGCTGGGATCTCCCATTCTGGGGACACTTTATTGGGTGCTCAAGGCCTGTGGGTGCACTGGAGGATGGAACAGCCCTGCTGCAGCACACACACACACGAGCATCCACTTGAGGTGAAAGCCAAGGTGGGAGATGAGTGCAAGCCCGTGTTTTGTGCACATGGAGGACAGGGACTTTTAGAAGAGAGCGGGGCAACCCTGGAGCTGGGGCCCTTGGGGCAGAGTGCCCTCTGCTGCTACAGCCACTCTGCTTCCAGGAGCCCATGGCAGGGAGGCTCCCACCCCACTGCTCACCTAGACCTCTTTCTAATCTTTATCTTGCAAGATTTGTTTTGATGCCATCAAAATCTAAAATAGCCACAGGCACGAGAATAATCACACCATTAAAAAAACCCGTCAACATGTAGATGCAACCTCAACCAAACTCCATGGAAATTCCTAATAAAATAAATGTAATTTAAATGCTGCTATACAGAAAAACCAACCCTACCCAGTGCAAAATTTAAAAGAAAATGCCTAGCAGTCTGCACATCAAATGTTAATACTATTTTCAAATCAAGTCTAAGAGAGGATGACACATAATTTAATAAGCCTAATGGGTGTGTAATCAGCATTTGGCCATTCCTGCCATAAAACTAGGTGTCTCTCTGGCCCAAGATGTCTAGGAAAGCCACTGAAAGACAGCTAAGGCTTTAAAACCAGAATTTTAAAAATATCCTTTTTTTTTTTTCCTCACTGTAGATTGATTGAGAATTTCACTCAATTAAGAATAGGACCCAACGAACTGGCAGAAATACAAACAACTCTGTGGGCACAGTAAGTGGCACAGCAAGTGGCACAGCAAGTTTGGGGCCCATTTGCACCTTAATTTGCTGCCAACAATCAGCAATGTCAAGATTCCAAGCATCTCCTGACAGCCCTGACAACAGCAGTTACACAGCATTATCTAGTCTTCCAGTAAAATCTTTCCCCTCAGACAGCATTCATGCTGCATTTCACAACAGGAGGAATACACACAGCCAGCCTGGATCTCCTCAGCCCTTGCAGCTGGAATCAGAACATTTTGGGGAGTGGGGGTGTCCTGTACCTGCTTTTGCCACCACTCACACACAGAACTGAGCAGCAAGCCACAAAATAGTAGGAATTGCCAATATATTTGCCTAACAAAAGGCAGAAATAATGTTAAAAATATCTAATCTGAGGGTAGAAAGTTTAATAATAAGGTATTTGATAAAGAATGCTCATTGTGTATAGAAAGAGAATCCATCATTTCCTCTAGTTACATACTTAGTCAAACAATCAATTTTTTGACTCAAAAAGAAAGATATTTTAAAGATACATTATAATAATTATAATAACAATATGCAGACAAACATATCACAGGGTGATGCCTAGTGCTGTTTCAACATTGTCACCATTTTATCTGGACAATTGTATAACACAAGTTACAACAACTGAACACATTAAGCCAAAAAATTTTTGACAAAAAGTGAGACACTCCCTACCCCACAAGTACTGACCAGAATTTTTTCAAGTCCTAAACTGCATAGGAAAATAATTGTCTGTTAGTGAGGGTAGAAATTCTGTTTCATGTCTTCAATTATCTGTTGGGGTTTTAATAGACCTCAATACTTGCATAAGGATGGAGTTATACTGGGGGTGGGGATGGAGAAGAAGAGGGGGCAGAGGCAACACTGAGCAGAACCAATATCAAATAAAAAGTGCTAATTTTATATTCTAACAATCACAGTTGTTCAAATGTTTGCAAGCTACAAACCAACCCCTACAAAAGAAACAATATTCTTATTTTAAATATAATTCATAAGGAATTCTGCAGCTACAAGGTTATGAAAAAGACATGTACACTCTGCAGCAGCATAAAATATAATCCTATGTACAATCCAAGCATCAATTTTCTCTTCTCTATCACCATCAGTATTTTATCTTCAAGGAGCATCTGTCAGATTCTCCAGAACTAAAAATAGCAAAGACCCTTTCAAAGAGAACAGTCTCTGGTTTATATTTATAACTACCCTGCACTCGCTGTCTCTGGCTGCATGGCCATGAAATTTGTGCAAGATATAATCAATTACCCAGCTTTGCACTCCATCATGCAGTTAAGCTCCCGTTACCTGCAACGAACCCTCCAAGCACTTCTCCCCATGCACAGGGCAGAGATTATAAAACACAATAAAAATCTGCACATTGAAGAGCTAACTGTAGAGTTGACTGACATTACACAGCAAAAACCTTGTGAGAACAAAAACCGAGCACACTGATGTATAAAACAGAGAGCCTACCTGAATTCTTCAAATGCATACATGGCCTAGCAACTACACAAATGCTCTGAAATGGAAAATAATCTTCTTAACGTGCAGAGGACCATTTAGTTTGTCAAACTGCAGCAAAATGCATAATGACGAGGGAGTATATTTGGAATATTCTGAGGAGAAAGGGTATGCAGATACTGGCCTGCAGCCTACAGCTCAGCCAGCTGCTGACAAGCAGCAGCTAACAGGAAAAGGCGATAGAGTACCATGTGATCATTCCTGCAAGTCTGATTAATGCAGTATACTCCAAGAATACAGGCTGATATCTTCATTATTCGAGCCAAATAAGTCAAATACGGTACACGACAGGCTTCACAGCTAAATTATCATTCACATGCTACACCGAAATCAGCAAGCGCAAGCGGAGGATAATAAAAAACTAAATATGTATTGTAACCAAAGAGAATAATTAGGCCCATTCAAGCTGGTTTTCTTACCTTGTAGTGATATTTTAGTCTGTTTTTATTCATCTAAACCATCAGTGATGGAACAAAAGACTGCATCCACAAACCTCCCCTTCCATGAATGCCAGAACATTTAAAGTAGTTTATCTGCTAGAAATCATTTCCTCTGTAGTCTATTCCCAACCACTTTAACTCCTTCAGCCCTGGACTCATTGCCACAAACCCCATTTGCAGGGCCACGCGGGCTTTCTAGGGTTTACAGGGTTAACACCAAGAAATCGCAGCAGTGCCACTGAACGAGGTGGGCTAAGAGCCAAAGGAGTCATGTCTGCGAGATCACAGAAGGGAGACAGGAATGAGGAAAGTTGAGCATTTCGTGGCATTGCAGTGTGCAGGCGAGGATGCTTCAGCTGCCTAGCAACAGCGCACGCAGTCTCCATGGCAACAGCGCAGCCAGCGCAGGGGCAGAGCATCCTCTGCGCACCCCAGGGGCGACACACGGGGACACCTCGGTGGCACGGCCACAGCACCCTGTGCCGGGGGCACCGGGGCGCGGCGGGCTCGGGGCTGCAGCCTCGCCCCCTCCGCGGGAGCCCCGGGGCTGCGGCTGCGGGGAGAGCCCGGCCACGCTCCGGGAAGGGCTCGGCCAGGGACGGCACTGCTGCTGCTGCTGCTGCTGCTGGAAATAACACGGCAGCCAGCCGTGCTGAGGCTCAGAGTGCTGGGGAACACACCCCAAACTGCAGGAGCCGGAGCTCGCCATCCCTTGGAAATTTTGGACATGCAGGAATCACACTCCCATCACCAGTTTGCTTAGGGGTTGTTTGGGTGTTAGCCATGAGAGTGCAGAGATTTTGCCCAGGCAGCCAAACTCAGCAGTGGGATGGGGAGACGTTTAACCCTAAGGCTGAGCACCCTGCATCGGCCTCAGTATCAGCCACCACAGCGTGGGGACACCCATGGGTGCCAGCACAGGCCAAAGAAGGACAGGCTCTGCTGGCTAGAGAGCAGCTGAAAGGTGGGGATTGCTGGAAATGAGGAAGATTCAAATCTGGGAAATCAACCCCAGCCCTGGGAAAGAGAGAGAATGGGGCAGTGGGAGAACATGGTGCCTGGGAAAGTCACAGGGAGACAGCAAATTCAAAGTTACCTCTGGGCTGCTCCCCTCCTTGCCTCTTTCACTGCTAGGGCTGGTTTCTAGCACAAGGAAATGCATGGAGGTTTTTGGCTGCAGTCTGAAATATCCAAACCCAACTACAGCTCCTGAGGCCACAGGGCAATGGCTGCCCCACTGAGCTGTGGGATTTGAAGGCTGGAAAAGCATCCAAAGGGTACAGACTGCCACGTCTCCTAGACACAGGGATTGGGGACAGGCCATGGTAACTGTGGCATCTGATCTCACGGATCTGAGAAATACAGAGAAAAAGGGCTGGAATGAAAAGAAAAGGCACTCATGGCAAAAAAACCCAGCACTGGGAATACCCAGCCCCCCCAAAAAAAAAAATCCACATTTATTTGAGACATGGTGTTTTTAATGTAGTAGTGACCTTGGGTTTCCTTGGGTTTCATTTTATTTCCTTTAAACAAATGTGATAGTGTAAAGTGACAATAAAGGCACGCTGTAGGAACACTAAAACACATGCAGTCACACCATCTGACAGAAATTAATTCTTCCACAGGCATCCAGCAAGAGAAGGACTGCAAGGTAGGTGATTCTGGCTACAGCCTAATAAAAGATTAAAACTGGCAGAGAGGAGAACAACACAGCCATCCAAAGAAGCCTCCTGCCATATTTAGGCTGAGCCTCAGCACAGTGTGCTCACTGCACACAGCACCCCAGCAGCTGGGCACAGCACAGGAACCCCTTGCAAGCAACTGCTCTGCTCCTGACCTTGCAGACAATGGATTTATACCTCCAGAGATCCAGAGATAGCCAAGATCCCTCATGGGGGAAGGACAGAATTCTGAACTTCTGTTTTCCTGCTCACCACAATCTTCCTCTGACTTGAACCAAGTGGAAGAGGGATGGTGCTTCTTTTTCATGCTGTTTATCTAAAACAAAACCATTCTATAGAATAAAGGGCAAACACTGCTTCCCCTAAGCATTTTTCTTGAAACAAAGTTGACAGAACCACTGTCTGCTCTTCCAATTTCTGCAGTTTCTCAACAGCCACAATGCAAATAAATAGTTAACTGTTCAAGTCAAGGCTTCTGTCATCAATGAGTTCACTGTGAAGGACTAGAAAAGCAAACATCCCCCACAAAGTTTTCATATACAGCAGAGGTCAGCTGTTGAAAGGTTTCATTAGGATAACATTTTAACTTTTTTTTTTTTTTCTTGGCCAGCACTTCCACAACAGCTGACAGCATTACACACAGAAACAGCAGGACTTCTGTCATGTGAGACAACCAATAGTCTCAATTCTGGTTAATTAATCACTAGGATTCCCATATTCAATAGTGAGATCTGAGATCATGTCCTACTGTAGACATGAATGTGGCTCAGCATGAAATTTTACCAAACAGAACCCACAGGAGCTTCAGAAAGTCACATGAACACATGCAGTGGCCAAATTCATAAATAAATGCAGGACTATAATACCTCCTTGTAAAGTTTTACCAAAGATTGCAACTCCCTGTGCCCTGAGCCAGACTGAAGGCCTTGAGGAGCAGACAGAAATTATGTCAGAAACCACAATCATCAATGAAAATTTTCACAAGAAGTTGTTTGTTCCCTTCCTGGCAGTGTAACCAGTCCAGACATTTGATGACAAATGTGCCTCATTTTAACAAAAATTGAAATTATGTCACACGAAATAAAAATTTACTAAAGGTTGGGTGGGACAATTTATGTAATGAGAACTGTGGGAGCCAGAACCCACCTTCTGATCAGAGGCCAGAAAAGATGTGACATTGAGACACTGAAGACAAGCAGCAGTTTTTTGGGAAACACTTTGGAGTTTTAATGCTGGGCTCTAGCAAACAAGTGAGACTGTAACAAGTGGTTATCCTTGATGAAAGCTTGTCTGAAAAGCAAAGGATGCACAAAAAGCCTGGAAGCATGACAAACCAGAACAAGGCAGAGGATACTGGTGAAATTTCTGGCTTTATTTAGAATTTCACTGCCATCCAAGGGCCTCATGCTGATACTCTGCTAAGAGCCCATTTCCTCAAGTGTAACATTTGCATTATTGTTATTAAGTATATCAGTGTATCAGCATTTGTCCTCGTGACCTGAAATTCCACCAAAGCCTTTGCCAGATGCTTGGCGACATTATCTGATCACAAACAGACTGAGACATTTTAATGAAGTTATTCCCTTATTCCGTTGCTCAAGAAAGGAAAGGAAGAAAGGCACTGACACAGTGGACTTCTGTCATTGAGCCTGCATTATCATTGTGCTGAAGTGATATTCAGACCACTCTAAAAAAAACCTTGCAACTGTGCTGAAAAATTCAGCATTCACTTCAATTCATGAGGAAGAAAACAAAAAGAAGGGAAATGAGCCAACGAGAGCATATCTAATGAGTGTTCATTCACTGCATCTCCAAAATTTCTGCACTTTGGAGAATGTGGCAATCACAGGCAGCATCCCAGAATATGCTGAAAAGTCCCCTTTGACAGGATTGACTCTGAGTTCAAATGTCTTTTGTGGGCTTAAGAAAATAAGATTTAAAATGTTTATTGAAATAGAAAAGGAGTGGCTATCTTTGTTTGTTCAGGTATGGGGAAATTGTAACAATAATTACAGTGCTCTTAAGTTTACAGAACAAGGATGCATTCAGTATTGGAGTATGGACTCAAAGCTTCAGCTCTTAAAGAGGAGGATGGGGGGGGCAAAAATGAACAAAAATGAACTTTTTTTTTTCCTCCTTTTATTAATGGTATTTCTATTATGTATTGCCTTAACATACAATGTGAATTTTGAGGCACAAGGATAATCCAACATATTTTAGGCTTCTCCTTTCATTCTCAGGTTTCCAGGTTGACCATGAAAGTTTGATTTCCCGATGTCAACCTTCACCAAAAAATCCTACCTCATTTATATATCTTGGAATTATCACAGCCCATGAATATTTGCACAGAAAAAAATCAATTTTTTCCCCTCTCAACTTTGGCCCAAGCATGCTTCATGCTTTGCAAATCTCAGGGCTTGAGATTCCTGACCACAGGATGGCTGATGCCTTCCCCACAGCTTTACCCTTATCATTCTGGGAGTCTCACATACCATTTTCAGGAGCAGGCCCTGTACCAGGTGCAGCCCAGCACACAGGGCTCAAAGGGGATGTTTTCCCACATCCAGCCTCATCTGCCTCGTTCCAGTGCTTTAGGGAAGATGCACTGGAGTGAACCAGAGAGAATGGGGCTCTCACTGATTTTCTATCAGCCCTTGGGGACAGCACCAAGTCCCAGCTAGCAATCCAACAGAACTCAGCCAGTCAGGGTGAAAACTAAAAGCTCCACACAGATTATTAAGTTATCGATCACTGCAACAGTGCCTGAAATATCCAGTCAAGTGTAGGACTGTGTGGTGCTGACCACCACAGAAAGCTGAAAATGGAAAAGCAGTTTACATAAACAACAGACAAGGATATATGAGATAAATTCAAATTAGTAAAAGAAGGAATACAGACAAGCCACTAAACATCTAAAAACTAAGATTCAGTCTGTGTAGGTTGCAAATGTTAGTTGATATGGCCAGGATTTGGGTATTGCTTCCTGTTTATGGGAAATTATTTAAAATCATACAAAATGTAGTGGCAGGGCAAGAGACAACTGCTTCAATCTGAAAGGCCAGTTAAGAACAGGTATTAGGAGGAAATTCTTTCCTGTGAGGGTGGCAAGGCACAGCAACAGAGAAGCTGTGGACACCCCATCCCTGGAATTGTTCCAGGCCAGGCTGGGTGAGGCTCTGAGCAGCCTGGCCTGGGGGAAGCTGTCCCTGCCCATGGCAGGGGGGTGGGAGCTAAATCCCATCCAGATTAAGGTCCCTTCCCACCCAAACCATTCTATGACCCCACTGATAAAAACCCAAAAATCCCTTCCAAGGAAAGGCTGTACAGACTTGAAGTGCAAGGTAATAATGTATTCTTTTTCCTAGATAAACAATTATCAACTTTTTTTTTCAGTTCAGCACAGATAAATTTGAGTCATGCTGCAGACAGAAGTCTGCTTTGCAATAATAAATTACACTACCTCAATATTCACCTGACAGCCACAGTATCTTACAGCAGCTACATTTTTGCTGATTTGTATCTGTACAAACACAGAGCAGAACACAGAAGACACCATCAGGGAAAATAGAAAGAAATGTTGTAAACTTCCTTAAAGCTAGCTGAAATTAGTCAATTTGACTTTTTCCAAGTTGTGAGGGATTAAGTGGGGGGAAAAGGGAAGTTAGAGGTTACAACTTGACCAGCATCATCACCACTATCAATGAAATGTCAGTGGAACTGGAAATAGAGTCTGAATTAACCATGGTCATCCACTAAAGGGAACTTCCCAATAAAACATTTGGGCACTTCTGTGGGGTGTACACCTCATACCTCACCAAACAAACACCTGTGTGCTTCAGACATGGATATAAATGCACATACGACCACAAACACCCTGGCTTCTTGGCATCTCCAAGCAAGCCACTGGCCTGGATCTTGTGTTTCACCTGTCCAGTGGCAGGCTTACAGGCAGGAGTAGCAGCCACCATAAACCAAACAAACTCCCCCACACAACTGGGCACATCATTGCTGAATTTGTGACTCATTATCAGGTAGACTGGCAAGACAGAACTTATTCTGCATGGAAAATGCCAGTGTCTGCTAGACATTTTCTCTGGTAAACATTAGAAGAGTGTTCCTAGTAACAACTGGGTCTTCTTATTGTGAGAGACTGAAACACTTAATGGATTAAACATTTCTAAATCCATAGAAGGGCTTTTGCCCACTGGAGCAAACTGCAGAGAAGCAGGTGCCCACCTGCAACCATCCCTGAAGCCCACACTCCCCAGACATGCCTATCAGCTGGAATTTGGACATGAGATAAGATAATGGGGATAGTATTGTTTAATGGTCCCAGCTCTGGGGAGAGGAATGTATCCCCAAGGGGGCTGGAATGCTGCTGGCTCAGGCACTGGGGAAGCTGCTGCAGTGCAGAGTGGGGTGAGCCCAGCCCTCGGGGCTCAGCTGGTGTTGAGAGAGGTCAGGACAGGCAGGTCCCGTCACCCCAGCCTCACTCCAGTGAGCCCAGCTGTGACAACTCCCCTGCCAGGCGGTACCAGGACAGTCACACATGGCCTGATGGTTTTTACCTCTGCTGATGCGCCATAATGAGCCACAACAGCCTCAACTGCACTGATGTAACACTGATGTAGCAGCTGTGACATGTTCAGTGGTGTCAAAGACTCCCACAGCATCATCCAGCTTAAAGTCCCTGCCCCAAGGGAGGCACCTGGGTGCTCCCACCTGAACCTGACTGAATATAAACCCAACAGATGCTGTGGTCTGGCCATTTTTCTCCACTGCCTCTTTAGGATTGCCACCACTACCACCTCCTCATGGAATCAGTCTGCAACCATCACTTTGACCAACAAACATCAAAAAAAAACCAACCAAGCCTCACTGTGAGGCCCATGGGTGGTGAGATCTTTCTACTCTTATCCTTTCTCTTTCTTATACATTTCCTTAAATGATACTTCAATCCTTTCACATTGTCATGCTGCTGTAGATAACAACAGCCAAAATGGGTACCTATCTGTTTTCTTGTGCAACCAAATTGTTCTGCAATGAATCCTACATGTGTATATTCACAGACACTGAGCATTCAGTGTTGTTTCCCTCTATTCTGCCCCAAGGGATCCATTAACAAAACCTGGGTTACCTTTGCCTTCTGGGGTGGTTGTAACACTTGCGCCTCTCCACTGTCCAGTTAGATGGCAGGATGTAGGCAAGAGAAAAATGAAGGTTAAGTTTTACAGCTCTGCTCCTTGGCCAAAAGTAACCTCACTGCAGCTGATAAAAGTCCATGGCTAAACTATCTGTAAAGCAAGCTCTCTGCAGCACAAGATCACAGCACCCAGCCTTAGGAGATATAGGCTTCTGGGGATTTTACATACACATAATGTGAAAGCTCAGACTGGATCAATGCCTGGAATTTCACCTGGAACAAAGACTTATAGAATGGTTTGGGTTGGAAGGGACCTTCAATACCATCTCATTCCAGCCTGTGCAATCGATGGGGACATTTTCCACTAGACCAGGTTGTTCCAAGCTCCATCCAGCCTGGCCTTGGACACTTCCAGGGATGGGGCAGCCACAGCCTCTCTGGGCAATCCATGCCAGTGCCTCACCATGCTTGCAGTGAAGAATTTCTTCCTGATATCTAATCTAAACATCCCCTGTTTCAATTTGAAGCCATTCCCCCTTGGCCTATCATTATAAGCCCTTACAAAAAGCCCCTCTCCAGATCTCCTTTAGGTGCTGGAAAGCTGCTGCATGTGGGGGTTATTCAGTATAAGGTCCTGTTGATAGAGAATCTGACAAAACTGAGCTGCTTTGCTATCACATTAGAATGTGTTCTCCCCCTTCTTCCTACAAAAAAACCGGGAAAAAAAACCCCACATATTTTCTTTCCCTTGCATCTGATGCAAAAGACATTAGAATAAACATGTGCAGGAATTATTCACACACACTGTGGAATTCTTTGTTCAGAAACAGCTCCTGACAGCCGCACCAGACCTGAGCTGTGGCAACTTCAGAACAGCATTTCCTCACTCCCATGAGAGCACACAAAGTTCTGATTCCTCCAAGGCTTCATTACATCCCAGCACTCATCAGCACTTTCACACACTGTCCCAAATGGCCTTGCTGGCAGGAGAGACTTGGCAGTGTGTGGTGCCACTGGAGCTGTGCTTCTGGCCAGGGGAGGTGACACCACTGTCACCCTGGCCAGGTTCTGGCCTGCTCTGCATGAACAGGTCTTGCCTCCAGTAAGGCTTTTGACATCTCTTCATTATAGACACATTCATTGTGTAAAAATGCACAATGGGGGAGTAAAGAAGGCAGTCAGACTCTTCTCAGAGGTGACAGGACAAGAGGCAATAGGTACAAATTTTAAAATACAGGAAATCCAATTCAGAAATAAGAAAAAACTTCTCTACCATGAGTGCTCAAACATTGACACAGGTTGCCTAAAAAGGTTGCCATCAGCATCCTGGGAGACGTTCAGAACTGCTTAGGACAAGGTCATGAACAAGGGTTGGACTCAAGGATCTCCAGCTGTCCTTGCCAGCCTCCACAGCTCTCTGGCTCTGTGAGCAGGACCTTCCCATCCCCTGGGCACAGAGCAGCTTGCTCCTGAAGTGTGTCTGGCTGCTACAGCAGATGTTCCACAGGCAGCACCAGGCCATTCCCACAGCCTCTCCCCTTGGTGACAGCTCCCGTGGAATTTCCTTGCTGACCACGCCTGCTCCCCAAGGAAAGCACAGCCACGGGAGGGGGATTGAACATCATCCTTAACCAGAGCCACTGACACAGAGAGGCCACAGTGCTGAGAATTCACACTGCCTTCCTCCTTTAAGGCTGGAGGAAAGCTAGGGGTGGCCACAAGAATATCCTAGAACCCAGGAGAACCCCATGGGGAGCTTTCTCTGAGCTGCACGTGGCCTGGCCACACTGCAGAGGGTCAATGGATTTGTGCCAACTTTACCAATCTCTTGGCAGAGCATCACTAAGACCCAATGTTTCTGAGTCAGACTTAGCAAGGAGAAATGTTTTATGATATTCTATGGCAAATCAAAACCAAAGCAGGAAGCTTATGTTGCAAAGTATTGTTGTGAATATTGTGTTTCTATCCCTCATTTGTTCTTCACATAAAAAAAAGAAAAAAAAAAGAAGATTGAAAATTTGTGGGGTTTTGGTTTGTTTTTGTTTAAGAAACTGAGAAATATCACAGCTCCCGGGTTTTTGCTGTTTTTTTTTTTTTTTCTGCTTCTGCTGGACTCATTGAAGGGGGTCCACTGGCTTTTTCAATAAAACAGAATTAGGTCTGACACTTTAATTAGAGGATGTGCCAAAATGAACAGAAAAATATCTTTGTAACATAAGCTGCATGTTACCCTTCAGAGTCAAATGCATGAAAATTACAAAAACTGCATCACAGCAAAAGTCTTTGTGCAGTCCATGAACCCAAGCAGCATTTGGGACCCCACATCATCTGAACATCATCAGCTCTCCAGTTTCCGTTGGTAGTAGGGATGAGATTCAATTTCCTAACAAAAGGACAAGCACTAAAATTCATAAAAGCAAAACACTAACAGAGACGCCATGTTTGGGGGAGTTTGCTTTGCATTCTATAACCAGAATTTTCCATGCATCTCCTAATCTTCTTGTATCTTCTCTAATAAAAACAGGATTTCTAAGGTGGTGGCTTGAATAGCAAAGCCCCACTGTTTCCTTCAGGACTGTGTAGCATAGTTACTGATGAAGTCTGAATTCTCATTTTGGCTCTGCCAGCCCCCAGACCTCTGCTCTATGCACAGTCTGAACCAGTGTTCAACAAATCAAACCATTCCTGTGACCTGTCCCAACAGCCCTAAGCCCTGGCCAGCCACCCCTCCTGCTCCAGACCCAGCCAGGAGAAAGCAGGAGAGCCTGGGAGGAGGAGCAGAGCAGGAGGCCACACACACAGACAGACAGACACACACACACAGACAGACAGACACGCACAGACGGACGGACACTACTTGCCCAGCTATAATTGCATGGCTTATCATTTCTCAACTGAATGATCCCCTTTTCTCACTCTGTCTTTAAAAAAACTGCCCACTTAGCCTACACAACCATGATTAACTACCTATGGTGGAGCTGATAGCATTTTTACAGCCAAGTAAGGAGCAGTAGCACAAACTGCCTTGCACTACCATGAATCCAGCTTAGTACAACACCAATTCCCTCCCTACCTGTGCTCAGAGAGCCCTTCGCATCCCTTAGGCTAGACTAAGAGGCAAGCCACACAGAGCACATCCAGTCTGTCCCACAATCAGGTCACAACCTTTTTTCCATACACTTCTGTCCATCCCAAAACTGCACAAAAGGGGCATCCAAGACCAGGCAAGGACAGAAGGGGAAATCAGGAGTGGGTTTTGCAATCACAGTGGTCTGGCTCTAGTTCCACTGACTCATATTTGTACACCAAACCCCACGGCAAACTGCAGCAAACAAAAGCTTTTCCCTCCCAGCAGTGCCCACAGCTGAAGCATTGCCTATTCCCACTGCCGTCCTGCCTGGCAGTGCTTGGGGTTCAAATCCAGGGGTCCCAGCAGGTGTGCAGGGTCTGCCATCCAGCTGGGCTCTGGTCATGGCCATCAGCCCCACATCCAGCACTTGGACACTCCAGGCCATCTGAGATGGAGCTGGGCACCAATTCAGTTCAGACAACTGGCTCAAATCTTCAAGTATTAAGTATTTGTTCATGAGTCAAATCCTGCTTCCCTCATCTTTGGAGGGAAAGAGAGGTGAGCATGACCTGTCCTTTAACATGAGATACATTTGTCTTTTCAAGTATGAATGACTTCCTGAAGCAAATGGTTCAGGTCATCCCAGATTAACATCCTAGTCAAATCCCAGCTTAGCTAATTTCTAATGAATGAAGTACACAGCAACCAGTGCATGACCTTGAAAGGGAGGACAGAAATAGCAAGGCTCTGGAAATCAATTCACAAGACTTATAAAATGGGGAATGATCACAAACCATCAAATACTATCCAAAAATTATTCCCCTTTCTCCTGAAATTCCTCCTAAGTTTCCAGCCACAGATAAGGATCCCTATTCCTCAACACTTTAAACTCCCATTTCTCTCTCAGAGCACAGCCCACCAGCCACATGCTCCTTCCAGCCTCACATTCCTAGATGCATTCCCCACATTGACTGCAAATAGCTCAAGCTCTCTCAAGTTTCACAAACCTTCCCTTCCCATCCACTGCCATGGGCACTGCCCCTTTTGCCACCTCAGCCTGGTACCAATGCACAATATTAAATTACATTGGTACTGTGCTGGGCCCTAGGGTTGCTCCTGCCCCAGGTTCTCTGCCCTATCTCCCTGACCTTATCTAAACATTCCCTCTGTCTCTGCAGTGCAGGGCTGGGACAGAGCCCAGCCTGGGCCTCCCCAGCTCCTCAGGAGCAGAAAGGTGCTGGGCAGAGCAGAGGGGAGCTGAAATGTGGGCTGGGGCACTACAGCACAGCAATGGCAACAACAGGCCAAGGGAAACACAAGGATGCTGGAGAACAGGATTCAATGTCCTGGGCAGAAGGGTATTTTGAAGGGAGCAAAATCAGAAGGACAGATACCAGTCCCACAGCCAGACTGTGCTGACCTCACCCTCTTCCCCCAAAACTATAATGATTTAAGAGTATTGTTGATGCTTGAGGGTGTCCTTTCTGGTATCCATGTTGTAACAGGTCCACACGGCATTGCCCACCACAGTGCCCCAGGTCTCCAACACCAGTGTGGCCTGAGGGCCCTTCTCCCCTCAGAACTCACTAAATTGTACAGCTTAAGTCTCTGAAGTAATTTGATATTCCACCTCTATATCACATAGACAGGGGATTCAGAAACAGCCACAGAGATTTTCAGGTTATAATCACACCTTTCTTCTCTAATTCCCCTTTCTCTTTCAACTACCTTCTCTGAAACCCTTTCAAAATGATGCTGAGATAATCTCTCTCCTCTCTCTTTCTCCCCAAACAACTTCAAGTCTAAAATGCTTCTGTGTTCTGACACTCTCCCTTCAGTTTATTATTTATCCTTATCATGCAGGCTCTTTTATCCCACCACAGCTCACAGGGTGTTAGGGACATAAAGGAAATGTTCCCAAGGAGTGTAAGGATCACAAGTGTGATGTCAGATCAGATTATTCCTAAACAATTCCACACTTACATAAACAGAAGGCAACAATCAACAAATAAGTAGTGAGAAATAAAAAGGGTATAGAGAAGTAATTATGATAAAAACATGTGAGTTTGCTCAGGAATACTGAAATACCAGGAATTTTTAATTTTGTCTTTGAAAACCTGCCTTTTCTCTATATCCTTTGGACAAGAGAGGTCAATTGGGGTCTTTGGCCTCCTTTGACCAACATATTGGCATCTCCTCAAGCAAATATTCCTGGGAAGGAGTAAAAAAGACACACAACACTTGCAAACTACCACGGCACAAACCCAGGAGACTCCTCACTGAAGAACCATATAAAAGAAAACTGTCACAGAGTCAAAATATTCTCCTGTGACAGCCAAGCTTCTTGCAAGTTCCCAAATAAGACCACGACTTTAAAGAGTGTGTCTTCTCAAAGCCTCATTGATTTCCATTGCCTGGTGAAGAGGCACATTGTTCACATGCCTGGGTGTACTGATATTTCAGCAGGATGAGATGGGCACAGCTCTTCAAAGCCTGGTTTGCACAGAAAATGAACCAGATAATCACAGGAAGCTCCCAAAGGCTGACAGCCCTCCTCTGGCCACTATCTGGGAGTGATTGCTGGGACAAACTCAACTAGAAGGTGTGAAGATGCCAGCAGGAACAGCCAGCATCTCCTAGCACTCTGGGGATAGACCTCAAGTGAATTTTGAGGCACAATATTATTTGAGGCAAAATATTATGTTCCATCTCACTTTCCAAAGTTCAGAGGCTTTTGCATCAAAGTTAGGGTTCTTGTTAAAGTTCAGGACATGGTTTGGAGAATTTCTCTGTTCTTCAAATACCAGATTAGTTCTATTCAGAGAAATAAATAAATAAAGAAAAAAAAAAACCCCAAGCTTTGGAATTGTATAATCTTTGCTGCATCTAGTTCATATTTACCATCCACTCTTCTCAATGCTCTCCTGTATTTTCAACATAGCAAATTCTTGAAAATGATCAGGTGCTTCAGTTCAAGTTTTGCACTTGAATCACAGCACTGTTTCAGACAATTATTTGAAAACAAACTCCATCCTTATAAAAAACCCTTCACAAAGACTTGGGGGGCTCAGCCATTCCAGTTCATCTTCACAGTTTTGGTGTGTCCATTGCCTTAATAATGCCACAGCAAAAAATATACTCACAGAAGTTCAAGGCCACCAAGAGAAAAGGAAGCAAAGCAGTCAGAAAGTGTGCCAGTAGAGCCTGTGTGTATTGAGGGCATCAGCTACTCAGGTGATGCTGCTCTGTAGTACTACTGAGGCACAGAGGAGACAAAAAGCCAGAGGGAAAGAGTACAAGCCAAAGCCAAGCAACACATCCCAGCTATACCTAAACACCAAGAAAATCAAAATTGGTGGTATGTGACTTTAAGGAACTCTCACAAAGCTCATTTCTTCTGTCCATGTGCTGTGCAGCCCGACAGTGTGGATGGAAGCAGGGGGGTCTCTTGCTCAAAGGGCTGACCTGAAGGGAGTTCCCACCCTCTCCCTCTTGATCACACATTCACACTCCTGTCTTCACCTGCGGAGCACCATGCAGCCACAAATCAGGTGAAAAGGTGACTAAGCCAACAGAAAACTTGCTGTCATCATATTGCAAAGGTCTAATACCTTCTCAGTGATTTCTCACGGACAACTCCTTGCAGTACTGACCCCTTGGGCACAGCCAACAAACTCTCACCTCACCCAGCTCACCCACTCTTTTGTAGCACTCGTATTTTTATTGGACACAGCTGTGGCCTATTAAGGGCAGGCCTGCTCCTAATCTTTGGTGATCAGTGCAGCTGCAACTCCTCAGGTGTGAGACTGCTTTCTGCACTATCTTTATTTTCTTACATTCTATCCCTCCACAAAAACTGATGAATTTCCTTTGCCTGGATTAACAAATTAACAAAACATCCCACAACAAAATGAACTCATGAACTACAACAGGAGGAGAGCAGTGGGGAAGTCCTTCTAGAGCCAAGGGGCAATAAATACATAATTACACTAGTTTAGGCCTAACTAATAAACTGTCCTGTAAGGTTTATCTGCATGAGAAAACTCTAGAAAGGTAATCTGAATTAACATTTCTGTAATGAATGAAACCACATTAGATCCCTGCAGACACACTCATTATTAATTAAATCAACCCCATTTCATATTTGGTATCATTCACTGTGATGTGAATTAAGCTTAATCAAATTAGGGTCACTTGAATGCTGAATCAGACAATATATACAATGGTTTAATTTAGTTTACCTTATTTACTTTACATTCACATTTTTGGTGACTTGGATTAGTTTTCCTTCAAATCCTTGCTCAGGAATAGAGAGAGACAGCAAAAAAACCTGAGGAGATGCTGCAAAAATTCTCCCCATAATCAGCAGTTTTGAGCTGCCAATGAATTCACTCCTAAGGAGAGGGGTACTCAAAGCTGTGCATCCCACTGAGGACACACCGCCAGGGCTGCTGCATGCTCAATATCCATAAAGGTTCTGTCTCCACTAAATTCCCTGTCCTCACTAAAGTTCCTCTGGTGCCCAGAGGCTGCAGAGAAAATCAGACCCTGGAAGTCTTCACTTCATCCTCCTGCACTGCAAGGGCTGAGCAGATGTTGATGGGCCATGAGAAATGCATGTCCTGAAGGAAAATGCGACAATCCTCAAGGAAGCTGAAGCATTTGATGTGGTTATTTTTTAAATAGCAGGTCACAAAAATATTTGACATGTTTTTTACTGTGTTGGGAAAACGCAGCAGTTATCAAAGTTCTTGTTTGTAAGGAAATAACAAAAAATCATAAAAGCCTGCTTCTTTAGGCAGACATGTTAAATTGAGTTGCCATGTTTATTCACAGTTTTAAGGTCTTCTCATTTTCCTTACCCTGCTCCAACACATAAAATGTCACCACTGAGTCTTGTAGCAAACTCCTTTCACATTCCTCTTATGTGACTATGCTTTTTACCATTAAAAAGATTTTTCTGTCCACACAGATGTGTAGACAAATGCACTCTGTCGTATTTAGGGCACCAGTCATCTAATATTTTCTGTGATGCAGGTACCATCTGTGAAACTGAGCTGCAGTTCAGGCCTATCATACTGAGATGGGTGCTGGGAAATCAGAGATGGAAATTGATATTAGATTATAATCCTACTGCATTCAAATAGAAGTCAAGGGCTCTAGCAAGGTCAGGCTTAACCTTTAATACCCAGGCATACCTTTAAATATTTTTTCAGGGAACCTTCAGCTGTGTTGTTTGTTTTTCAGTGTTCTCTCAGGATTATCATCTTTTAAGGGTCACAAAAGGTGTCCAAACCTCTGAAGCACAAGGATGATGAGGAGGCCCTGATAGCAACAACAGATGACAGCTGGCATCAGGGTGCAACTAAGGTTGCAGTGACAGACTTTGACCAAAGTGACAAAGAGATCAGAGACTGGAGACCACAGAAAGCATTCCTGGGTGAGGAAAAAGTCTATTCTTTGAGCAATTTAGCATGGAAGTCCTTAGCAAACTACTGGGTTAATCAGACCATGCAGCGATGTAAATGTGAGCTCTTGCAAGGATGGAATCAGCACTGTGAGGAGGGTCAGACACGGAGCATCATTTCCACTTGGGCTGTCCTGCTGCCTTGTGGGGCAGCACAGCCTTCTCTGCCTCTCCCTCTGGTGCTGACAGACATTCACACAGCTCCTTGGAGAACTGATTCAGGAGACTGGGCCAGCTGGAAAGTGGGAGAACTGACTAAACCAGGCCTGCACCCGCACTCAGGGCAGCAGTAACATCTAAGTGCTCACGCAAGGCATTCACCCTGCACACCTCTGAACACATTCATGGCCTGAGAAATGTCCTTGTGTGCCTTCATTGCTCTTACAAACTTGTTTCCACATTCCCTAGCTTGCTGGCTCAGTGTCCCCTCTGCTATTTCTGTAACACTCTCATATTTAATACCATGAAATTTTAAAATAGTATGCTGGCTCAGGCTTTTTGAGCTCCTGCATAGAGTTGCAGTCATGCAGTTCCAGCGCTATTTTTATTTAGCAAGCCAGGACAGAGGAGGCAAGCAGACCCTTGCAGCTCACCCCTGGGTCACATCTTGAGGAATATAAAATGAGGAGGCATTCCCTGGGGTCAACACACCAAGCCCTGAGGGAACCCCCAGTAAGACACACACATTCCTCAGCTACACTAAACACACTGCACTGACCACCTTTCCTTCTTATTTCCACTTTTATTCCCTTCTCATTTCCACTTTTGCTTGTGAACCCCTGAAAGGGAGGGACCCACCTCACTTGCCTCATTATATTCCTATTTGTACACGTTAAAGGTGAGGACTTCCATACACAGGACAGGAATAACTTTGGTCTCCCCTCCAAAAAGCTCCAAATTTCCCCTCCTGAGTTCTGCCCTAAATGAAGAAGAGAGCCTTGACAGCTCCATCAGAGTCCAAGCCCTTCAACACGTGCACATACACTCAAATTGATCACGGTCAGTGGTCCCAGCACAATGGCCATTAGGTTCCCAAACCCCCAGGATGCTGTGCCCAGTAATTAGGTCAGGAATGTGTACAAGTCCTTTCAAGATTAAGGCCTTAATGCTGTAGCATCAGCCAGCTTTCTCCCTGCCTCCAGCATCACATGTGGGCAGCTGAAACCCCCAAGGATGGAGGCTGATGGCTCCAGGCTGACCTGCAGGTACAGGAAAGTGCCTCTGGCCTGCTCCTGGGTGTGTGATCAACCAGACATCCCTGGGCATCATCCAGGGATGAGCAGAAAAGTTGTCCATTTTTTTTAAAAGGTTGCAGAGTTCACAAGTTAAACCAATTGCTGCCAAGTTGGAGTTCTAACTATTTGTTGTTAATAATTTCACGTTGTAATCCCCTGTTGTCAATAGTTTTTCTTTAATTACCTGTTCTTGATGGTTAGAAATCCCCCTTTGTCGAGTATGCCCCTGCTGCTTCCTGGAGGATGGCACCCAGGACTGTGAGGAGGAGGTGACATTGGAGTTGGCATGCAAATGAGGAAACCCCTCACCAAATCTAGCAGGAAAAACCCTAAAAACAAGTCACCATGGAATTAAGAGATTGAAGTGATGTCTAGACATGAGGAACAGAATCCAGTGTTTGCTAAGACCCTTTTTACCCCTCACCCTAACCTAAAAAGATGTCGGCTAGACAGAGGACCTCAAATGTCAAACTGAAAAACCAGGAATCTCCTGATGCTCTCATGAGGACAGAAGCCCCAGCTCTGCCCACAGAGCAGTGGACACAGCTGCACTCTTCCTCCTCCTCCATGTCACTCCTGGGAGCAGCGGTGGCATGAGTGCGACCCATCAGTTCTTCCCACCCGAGCTGATTTTTCATAAAGGCATTAAAAAGGAGAAAGATCTCCTGCCCTATTTATTTCAACCCCTCACCATGTCAGCCTTGGAGACATCTGTGTGTGGTTCTGGACGCTGTGAGCTAACATCTGACAGTTCAGCACCAATTAAAACAAATAAACACAAAGCCAGGAGGCGGCAGGTCAGGCTCTGGGAGGATCCATCACAGCGCCGGGCCACCAGTGGAACCTGAGCTGGTGCTGGGAGCTGTGGATCACTTTGGTGACAGCTGACAAAGCAGCACCTCCAATGGACAATACTGCACGTGCCAAAGTGTGATGAAGGGATGTAACTCCTTGTTCCACCTACTCAAAGGTGGTTCCTACTACCAGACAAGCAAGACAACAAACAGGGACAGATAAAGGACATTGTATTAAGCACACAGGTAAAATGAATGTGTAACTCCATGTTTTTGCTCTTCTACTTACTAAATAGTCAAAGAAGCTAATTGCCTGAGAAGGCTGCTTTATTTGGATGATACAACCCTCTCTTCTCAACATAACAGCTGTGGCATCAAAAACAGTCTTACATTCACCTAGGTAATGTATTTCATTAATGAAAAGAAAGATTAGCATGCAAATATATTGCAGTACTCAACACTAATTCATGATGAAGTCATAATATTAAAGCTACCTCATTCTGTCAAAATATACTCGTCCAGCACTTCTTTCATTTTAAATCAAAAATCCTTTTCAAAAAGAAATTCACAGATTATCTCAAATCCCACTACCGTTTGGCAGGTGGGAGCTAGAATGACAGACGAAACAGCCATGTAATAAAATAATTTTAGTATCAAAAGTATTTCAACTGGGTAATAAGAACAGTAAGGAGCTAACAGGAATAGGTATACACACAAACTGCATGAAATATGTGCACATGGGGATGATTTTAACCTGCCTTGTTTCTGATTTTTAAAATTTTTGCAGACATTTTTTAATATCTCTTTTGATGTTCTCTGGACCACAAACCATGAATTGCGCAGTGCTAGCCTGTTCTGCTGAAGACATATTCCTACATGTAACAGACATTTCCAACTGCAGCTTTTACACTTGAATTTACCAATTTCAGCTGTCCTTTCATCCTGAGCACTCAGCAGCCCTGGGTGTGTTTGCTGTTCCTGCAGCATGCAGGCACACACCCGCGGAGCATCGCTGCAGCCGAGCTCCTGAACCGTGTGCAGCTGGGGAAAGAAAAGCAGTCAGCATGCAATTAAAGGGATTATGGTGGCCATGGCCCTGCTTCTTGTTAATGCCATTTCACTGCATTTTCTAGATCTCCTCATTACTGAGGGAGTGGCTTACTGACAAGGGATAAAGGCAGGAAGCTACACACATGCTGCCTGAGGAGCAGCGAATGATGGGAATGGGAAAAGAAGAAAGGGGAGGAAGGAATGAATGAATGGATGGCAATACATAATGAACTTTCCTGTAATGCTTAGCATTTGCTAAAGAGATGGTTGTCATCCTCAGAAATGCTTTTTGAACAGGAAACTCCAATACAGCAGAGCAAGGACTTCAACAGGACCAAACTTAAGCCTTAAATCCAGTGCTAGACTGAGACCCGGCTACTTAATCATCTTAATTCCCTCTCAGGTAAGAATTGTCATCCTCCAGCAGATAAAGCAATGATGCCAAGAAGGCTAAGGGATTTAGCAGCTGCAGACCAGCCCAGGAAGAACAGCATGCCTGCACCATGGAGCTCACCCCACCAACAGGGCTGGGGCTGGCCAGCCTTGCTGCAGCAACACAAACTGCTGGAGCACCTCCCTGCGCCTGCACCCGTGGCACACTGTGAGTCACAGCACTACACAGCTTGCTTTGCCTTTTTTTTTTATCTTTTACTCTCTTTTCACAGAAAAAGATGTCTATCCATCCTGACACCTATGTGAAGCTGAAGAAAGACAGAAATACAACTGTGAGATCTCAAGTTGCAGGAATGACACCTACTGCCTGGGAAATGAACTGCTCACCTAACCGAGATGGAACTCAGTGGTGAGGAGCTTCCACAGAACAAACCAGCACATGGACACGAGCCAGCAAAGTGTGCTCACAGCCCAGAAAGAAAAAAATTGAATCCTGGGCTGCATCAAGAAAGGGTTGGCCAGCAGGTAGAGGGAGGCGATTCTGCCTCTCTCTTTCATTGTGTGAGAGACCACCTGCAGCCCTGCACCCAGCTCTGGGGTCCCCAGCATCACAGAATCACAGAATGGTGGTTCTACAAAACAGGTCTAGCCCCAGTTCTGGCCGTGACGGTGATCACATGAAAGCCCACAGAAAATTCAGTCAGGGAGGGAGGTTCAGTGATTTAAAAATGGTGTTTAATTTTCCTGAGAAACATTATATAGAACTCAGGGCAGGTAAAAACACCTCCATCATAAATTCAGGTGAAAAATGCATTTTTTGGACAGGGAACATGATTGGTAGTTTAAAAATGCCAATCCATACCAACAGCTAGGCTACACAGTTTGTACCTCAAAGCACCAGGGAGCCTGCAGTGGAAGGGTCTGCAGAGCACAAGAGAAAGAACAGGAGCAGCATCCCAGCAATAGAAATATTTTAATTTGTAGTAATAGCATTCCCTGAAGAAATGGTTCCTTGAGCATTTCTGGTGTCAGGGAACACTGCCACAACCTAACTTCTATATACACCCTTTGCATTTGGAAAGTGAATTTTCTTTTCTTTTGCCTTTCTATGTAAAGACTTCACGACCCAGCTCATCCTACCAAACCACAAGTGGCTAAATCAGCACAGCTGAGGGGAACAAGAATGGCAACTCAGGAGAAATGTATAAACCAACACTGAACATGAAATAAATGTAATACTTGAATGCTTGCATCAGGAAAGAAAGTGAAAAGTTTCTGGTGGCCACATGTCCCTGCAACTTCAGGACTATGGAATATCCAGTGAAATGTAATGCTGCACTGCTTGTTGTTGTATTACAGAATGGCACTCTGGATAATCAGAAATGTGGAAGTTTCCAGGCTCAAATGTTTGGTAAGGACTTGCCCACTCTCTCTCATCTCACTAATAAAGATAATTATCCTTGATGCTCGTATGATGAATAGTTTTGGCAAGACTGTCAATAATATTCCAAGCATTTGCCCAATGCAAAAATGCAAAGTCTCACAGGAAGAAGCATTCTGCAGTGCTAAATACACCAGAAATGTGGGGAAAAAATAATTAAACTGTTTCCAGTTCCACAGGGTCACAACCTGGACTGAAACACGCTTTGAGTGTTACTGGGTGATGAGCACACACACCCCCATGAACCCGGAGCTGTCACAGGGAAACGTGCCAGGTGAACCGTGAGGTTCCTGCAGCCCAGACCCTGGGAACAGCCTGCCCTTACCCTGCAAAGCTAACAGGAGCAAGGTGGATGAACCCAGGCTGGTGCTGCCATGGCGTGCACCCTGGCTGGAGGTCTGGTGTCTGCTCCCTGGGCTGCCCTGGGACGGGGACAAGGGCTTTAGGGTGCGCTGATGGAGTGTGCCGTGCTGGTTTTCGGTCCTTCCCCCTCATTAAGGCACATCAGATCAAACAGCAGATGAAATGGAAGTCTCGGGGAGGTGACTGCACACAAAATCTGCCCGAGGGCCAACAACAGGCCCGGACAAGGAGCAGTGCATAGCTCCTCCACCTCTCCTCCCTGCCCCTGAGAAACTGAGCCCAGGCCACAAGGCTGAGGAAAAGAGAAAGGAGGAGAAGCACTGTGGGTCCCTTGAGTTCTGCCAAATGATGACTATGAACAAAACAAAAATATATAGGAGCAATACCAATGTACAGCTGGGGCAGTTTTTGCTGCTTACCAACTACGGTGAAAGTCAATACCAAAAATCAGTGAGATTTTCTTAAATATAAATAAAGAGTGGATGAGATAATTCTATGGTTCTGATTCAGCAAAAAAACCCTGAAATATTTATCACGACCTTCTCAAAAAAAGAAAACCTGCAAATCATTCAACTTATTTTATTTCAACTTATTCTATTTCAATTCTGTAATTATTAGGGTTAAAAATTAGCTATAATTAATTTCACTTTGGCATCAGTTTTAGAAACATTTTCTGAAGAGGTTCCCTACTGCTCCTTACACAGTGCTCAGAACTGAGCAAAGCTATGAACATAACAAGAAAAAGGAAAGAAATCATGAAACTTGCACGATACAGGGAATTATTTGAAATTGAATTGTGTTTGCACTTTGGAAAGATTTGTATGATTTCTTACAAGAAATACAAATATTTAAGTAAAATACTTCAAAAGAGAGAAGTATTGCCCAAAGAAGTAGCCAGCTATGTGCAGACAGACCATGCAGACATCTTTAATTGTGACACACTTTATTGGAGCTGTTTGTATCACTGTATCTGTTGTTTAATATGGTCTGAGTGACCCAGGAACAGACAGAAGGGACACACCACACAAACCCACAACACTGAGTTAAACAGACCTGTGCACATTTGTATCTTCAGCCTCAGTCACACCACTACAAAATACAAGACAAAGTACCCCAAAAAAAGAGGAAATGCACAAAAAGATGTCCAGAACCTATGCTTTATTTTAGAGAAAGGGAAAAAAGTGGAAAGTGTACAGAATAACAGCATGAAAGAGGCACAGCTGGCCTGCCTGTTCCATGGCCTGACAGTCAGGGTACACTGATGGGAACCCAGCACTGCCCATGGAACAACTGCTGCCTTTACAGGGCCACAGCCAGCGTGGCACAACCTTCAGTGGAGCTCCAAAACCTCCTGACAAGGAGTTTGTCTGCAGCTAGAGCTTACCTAGCCCTCCAAAGATCAAGGATGAGCTAACAAAAGCAGTGTTCTGTCAGCAGCACAGTACCCACACTTGGGATTCTGCTGACCAAACCATGACAGGCAAAGGGCTGGGAGCTTTCCTACCAAGAGATGCTGACAGATCTGCGTGGCACTGACAACCTGAAAGGCTGCAAACCTAAACACATCCAAGGCAGGGCTGTGGAGGGTGCTCTGACAGCTCCCAGCTGACCCCAGAACACACAGCCACACACACCAGCACACAGCACGAGTCAGAACGTGGCAGGACAGAGCCTTTGAATTAAACCAAAATTAGCTAAGTTACAGGCATATTGCTCCAGCTCAGAAATCAACTGCTAAGTGACAAGGTTAAATTATATTTTATAGCCAACTTGATTTTATTATCCCTCTCAGGATGTGCTCCTGCTTTTCTGCTGGAAACTCTGAGCCACAAAGTCCACCAGTCCAGTGAGGTTGGTAACCCCAAATTTCATGACATTATAAATAAAAACATCATGTTCTCCCTTGTTTTTTACAGATGCAAACAGAAAGAAATGGTCAAGAGAGAAAAGTTAGAAAATAACACTGTATACATGCAACTCCAGTTACCCTCCATGCAAACTGAAAGAATTGGCAAGACTCTTTTGAGTTATCTCATGAACTGCAATAATGAACAGATAATGGGGAGGACACTGAAATTCTCAATACAGTGTGTTTATTGATATAAATGTAAAGACTTTGCTTGCTTATGTCTGAAAACAAAAGGGTTAAGAAGTATAATGTATATACCTTCCTGTTATTAAAATGGGTTTGTACTATGAATATTCTGTCCTCTTTTTCTCAACATGTTGCTCCATCCATTTAAACTAGAGCTAAATACAACATATTTTTCAGATTTCCAGTTGATAGCTACATAAAAACCTCAGAACAAAAAGGGTGACTTTAGCTGAACTTTAGGGTCTCAGTGACACTGTTTCCCCCCAGAATTTCTGTGCTGAACTCATTACTTTGGCTTGGATTAAAGCATGTTATACCACAAAAAAGTAAGGAGGTACAGTTTTAATCTGAATAATCCTGTTTAGAGGCTGGTTCCATCTCCAGATATTAACTGTATGTTCTGTTTAGAAAAATACTAAGTGCTTTAAGTGGGAAGCTTCTCCCCCCACCATTGCCTCAGGAGCACAGCACAGAGAGCAAATGTACACTCACTACAGCCATGGCAAAAAGAGAGATGGATTTTGTCTTGGGTACACACAAAATGCTATGTCTGGTTTTTATTTTCAAGAATAGGGGGCCACTGAAACACAGATGCCTTATAAACTACAGGTATGACTAAGAAATTACAGGTTATGCCTCTGTTGACAGAATGTAAAAATTTTATTTTCAGACACAGCGATATTCATAGACATTTTCCCAAACATGAGCCAATTTTGTTACTTCTAAGAATAAATGAATATCCACTGTCACATAACCACTACATTTCTTGTACTAAAGCAGTATTTTTGTGTACTAAAAAATAATAACACCTCTGCACTTTAACATTTTCCACACAGGGATCCTAATCCATTTCTGAGGCAGAACATCTATTATAACCTGTTTTATTACTAGGGGGGCTGGTACACCCACTATTCACACACTTCATACCTTTGAGGTGAAGACATAAAGAATTATCAAAAAATGGAAACCATCACATAAATGCAACAGTGCAAAGAATAGCATTGTAATCTATTCACCACAAAAAGCAGTATAAATAAAACACATGCTCGAGCAAATGTTTCAAGGAGGTTTTTATTAAATGATTATGTAGCCTGCCAGGGTATTTTGGAATTATACAGCCTGTATTTATTAGACAAGAATTGTTATTGGAAAAGGTTTTAGGTGATTTACAAGCATATATTTACTGACAAGTACAATCTATTCAGTAATGTCTGTATATGCAAGGGAAAAAAAAATCTGTAATGGAAGCATTTAAAAACAGGAATCCATTCAAAAATCCAACAAAATAATAATGTGCTTTAAGTATGAAAGTGGTATTTATAACAAAAGGCCACTTTAAGTGTGGTGCACCTGCAGATGCCAAGTGTCACGTGGGGACAGGAAAGCGCAGCTGCTCAAGGACAGGACACACGAGCAGCACCCACAGACCAGCCCTGGCTGCCTCAGGTACAGCAGGGGCAGCCTGGGGGCGCAGCCTAGAGAAGCATCCCCCCATCACTGTCAAAAGGGAGGATACGGGGAAGTTCTGGAGCCTCTCCTGGAGTTCAGCTGCTTTTTCCTCCCAAAACACCCTGTGGCTGACCTCCCCTGAGAGTGCCCTAGCTCTCCTGGTGGGGATCACTCTGGGTACATCACGATACCCTAATTCACAGTCTGTCTTGGTGGGCCTCTCCGCCTATTCCCTCTTCCAACAAAAAGTGCAACCACCAACTGTGGAAGTTCATGTGGAGCAGGACATCTCCAATGGGAGAAACCCAACATGGCTGCAGCCTTCCAGTCTGCCCATGGTGCCTCCCTGGGGTGAAAGGTGGGCTAATGAGTCAGTAAATCAACTTTCCTTCTTCCTGGAAGAGTTCTCCCAAACCTTCTGCACGGGGCAAGAGTTCTCCCAGCTGTGCTCCCAAGTGAGCAGGAGGGAGCAAGGGAACACTTCCCCACCATCTGTTGTGTTTGATGACTTCTCCCCGGAGGTCTCTGACTCACATTCTGATCAGCCCAGGTGAGACTGATGCAGACACACCTTTTGTGGGCAGACCAGACACACATGGCCACAGACACATGACACAGCAGGTCCGTGTGCTTCTGGCTCTCCCCAAGAATGCAATTTTAAGCAAGTGAGAAAAATTAATGGTAATGTAAATGGCTAAAAAAATTGATGCATCTCCAAGCCTTCAACACACACGATGGTGCCAGAAGTAAGTGTAGCTGTAAATGCAGGCAAAGCCTTTTCTGGACTCCCACTGCACTTGCTAGGAGCAATGCCAACCCTGCAATTCAGGAATCAGGCACCACAGAAAGATATCTGGCTTCAAACTGTTATTTCCATTTTTAAGGGTTCCCAGAGCAATTTCACTTTGCTAAAGATAATTGTTAAGTGGGAAAATTCACTAGTGTTAAAGATGAATCAGGGACTGGGTTGCTCCGCGATACTGACAGCTCAAGCGAACTCGAATAAATGAGGAAAGAGAGAGGTTTGGACGAGTATAAACCACAGCAAATAACGCTTCCCCTCCACCCTTCCACCAGGAAATTGGGTTGGTGGGGCTTTTCTGCCCCTCCTTTCACAACTGACAAACTGACCTCGGGAAAATTACGAGCTGTAGCATCCCTGCTGCCTGAGGAGAGGGAGACTGGGAGATCCGGCACGGCCCATGCTGGATGCTCCTGAGCAATAAATATCCCATCTCCGCTCCTGCGGGGCACTCCTCGCTCCCCTCCTCGCACCCTGCTCTCCCCGCCCGGGCTCCTCCGCCCGACGAAGCTCTCGCTGTCACCCCGGGCTGCACAGCCCGGCCCCACCGGGCGGATCCCGGCTGCGGGCCCGGCATCACCGGGCAGACACCAACAGCAGGGCACGGCATCACCGGGCAGAAATCATGGCCCAGCATCACCGGGCAGATACCAACAGCAGGGCACGGCATCACCGGGCAGATTCCGGCCGCACGGTCCGGCAGCACCGGGCACATCCCTGGCTGAAGGACACGGCAGCACCGGGCACATCCCGGCATTAGGGCACAGCAGCACCGGGCACATCCCGGCATTAGGGCACAGCAGCAGCGGGCAGATCCTGGCTGCACACCGAGGCAGTTTCACAGGCGCTTACAGCCTTTTGTAAGCGCCAGATAATCTGTCAGATGGACTTAGGCACTGACAGTCAAACATGCCAAAAACGTCACCACCCACTCCTGCTATCCATCCGGTGAAGGACTAGGAAGCGCCGCATTGCTTAACGTCTCCTCCGCCTTCCACTCGCACAGGAAATCCCCACCCCCACGGCGTGACACCGCCGCGGGCACAGCGATCCCCCCGCGGCCGCCCTGCCCGGTACATCCCGCCCGCACTCACCTCATCTTCCCGGCGGGGCGCGGCGGCGGCCGGGGCCGGAGCGGGGCCGGGACCGGGCGGTGGCGGCGGCGGGACGGGGGGGCTCCGGCGGCGGCGCCGCCCCAGCGGCAGCGCCGGGCCCCGGGGCGCTAGCCGGGCAGCGCGGCGCCGGGCAGCCCCTCCGCCGGCCCGGCCATGTTGCCGGCTCCCGCCCGGCTGCGCTGTGTCTGTGTGTGTCTGTGTGGGCAGGACAAAGCAGCGCCGCCGCCGCTGCCGCCCGCCCCGCTCCGCTCCCACGCGCGGCGGGGCCGCGCCGCCCCCCCCGCCCCGCCCCGCGCCGCCGCCGCCGCCGCCGCGGGTGTCGGGGGGAGCCCCGGCCCTGCCCAGCTCTGCCCGGCCCTGCCGCGGGTGTCGGGGGGAGCCCCGGCCCTGCCCAGCCCTGCCCGGCCCTGCCGCGGGTGTCGGGGGGAGCCCCGGCCCTGCCCAGCTCTGCCCGGCCCTGCCGCGGGTGTCGGGGGGAGCCCCGGCCCTGCCCAGCCCTGCCCGGCCCCGCCGCGGGTGTCGGGGCAGCCCCGGCCCTGCCCCGGTTCTCCGCCCCGCGCAGGTGGGCCGGGAGCGGCCCCGCACCGTGCGCGGCTCCGAGCGGCGGCTCCGGGCTCCGCCGAGCCCCTCGGCCGGGGCCGGTGCCGGTGCGAGGTCCCCGAACCGTTCCCGGCTGGAGCGGGGCAGTGCCGGGGTTGGAGACCTCCCCTCTGCACAGTGGTGTCTGGGCAAGCACAGAACCGGTGCTTTTGTGGGTGGAAGCAGGAGCAGAAATGGCATTTCCAGCTAGCACCGGAGGGCAGCTGCGCTTCCTGCTCCCTCACCCTTCCCGCTTGTCTCAACGCTTGTCCCTGCGAGCTCTCCTGCCCTGCTTCCAGCCTTGTCCTTTCTCCACACACACCTTCCCACCACCCACCCTGGGCTGCCTTCAAATCCTGTGTTTCTCCCACCCAAATCTCCTCCCCATTCCACATCCCAGTCCCATCCCTAACCCGCTGCCCTTCTCCTTGCGGTCACCTCCTGCCGACTCCCTTGTGCAGCCCAAGCCACAGGGTGATGATATTGACGAGGTCCAGAGCCTGGAACTTCCCTTGTCTCTCCATGTCTCTTTACCTCTTGCCATGCATCACCCAGTAGAAAAAAAATATCTTGAAATTGGGATCACTTGAATATCCTCAAGGATCTGCCATGATACAGGACAAAATTATGCAGTTATTTCTCAGGTCTTGCATACATGGGTCACCATAACTTGTTTGCCATTTCTCAAGAGGAAAGGCTCTTCGCTCTGAATCTGTGGATCATCTCCCACTGCTCTCTGCCTGCTCTGCATCACCCAGTTCAGACACAAAAACCCCCAACCAACCATGTAATCCAAGAGCAGGCAGTGGGTTTCCAGGCAGCTGGAAACATGTGCACATGTATGCACATGGTCTGTCTGGAATAGAAAATGCTCCTGGTCCTCTCCTCCCTCCCTCTGTGTGTCTGTATCCCAATTAACACCATCCCCATCGCTCCCTGAGACCCACCTCCATCCATGTGTGTGCCATGAAGGGCAAGGGAGCTGTAGCCCCTGTCTGTATGTGGGAGTGGATTTGGGAAGGTGCAGCCAGTGTGGCTGGGAGGGTGGGCTCTGGGCAGTGTGGGGAAGGTGGGCTCTGGGCAGTTTGGTTGGGAGGGTGGGCTCTGGGCAGTGCCTATGATGCCAAGCCATGTGGGGGCTCAGGGGAATGTGCCCATGGTGCAGAGCAGACTGTGGAGCTGCACAGGAGGTGACCAGGTGAGGCACAGAACGTGCAGGAGATGAAGAGCAAAGCAATAGGGGCCATTTTCCACATAAATGCCTTACATTTTTATTTCAATTTCTCTGAAAAGTTTATATACTCATACCAATACAACAATTTTACTGTAGTGGTAACCTATGCCACCAGAATAAATGTTGCAAAAATCAAGCCCATAGATTTGATGCCCTACAGAGCTCCTTCACCACTGGCTTGTCAGGCTTTGCTGCTGTCCACTGCAGCTCCGTACCAAATAAAATACACTACAATAACAACAACAAAACTATGACACAACAAACCCCATGGTAGTAATCACGTAAATGCTTTTTATTCAAGGCCATGCTTGTTTCTTGGTCGCTAATATATATATCTGCTGTTTTCAATGATGATTAATATGTTAAAAAAAATAATTAGAGGCAGAGTTACTGAAGGGCTGCGGGGAGGGAACCCCCAGCACTCCTGTGCTCACAAGCACAACTCCCAGCTTGTGATTTCCCTGTCCCTGCTCCATCCTCTTCCCGAGCAACCCCACCAATGGATCTAAGCTCACTTCAGATAGTGAGGGTCTCCTAAAGAAGCTGCTTCCCTTATATCTAAGGAGTCTCCTTGTTTGTTTGAAACCAAAACTTACAGTCCTTTCTTATTAGCAATTATCCTAAATCTCCTAGGAGGCACAATATGTTGTTTGTGTAAAGGAACAATTGTGTCAGACCACAGATCTGAGATGCAGTCTCCCCCAAGTGACAGTGGCTTGGAGAAACTCATTCACCTAATTTGTGATGAGGTTGCTGAAGGTAGTAAGCATATGAAGAAATAATGAGCAAAAATAAAACCTATTTTCTTATTACTATCATCTGACTAATCCTTTAGAGTGTGGGTCACTGACTAGCTCATGGGACATATGGGAGACAGCATAAGGCAGGGAGGACACTTATTAAACTAGGGTTTCATGGTAATACTAGAATTTAAGACTTGATTAAAATAGAAAACCCATATGTAATTTCACTGATAATCTGTTTTTTAAAAATATAGTTTACTTAAGATAGGCTTATACAGGCACAAATCAAACAGGCAAATAAATTTATGTAAATCATACTGTGTTTGAGACATAAACTAGAATGTTTTGTTTTATAGAAGCAAAACTGTCTTCTGCAAAGATTTTTATTGTGCACCTTGGCTGCACAGCACGAAGGGGCACCAAGAGCTGAAACCACCATGTGCCCCAGTACTGACACATCCAGCCCTGGCAGCAGCCCACAGGGGACTGCAAACCACTGGGTAAGGACAGGGGTGGCTTCTGCCACTCCCCACTCTGTACCTGCACTGCTCCTGAGCACAGCTACTCTCTGTCCCTGGGCAGGCTGCAACCCCTCACTGCATATAAACTTGTGCAGCATCGACCCTTGCAAAGGGTTGGGAGGCTTAATTGCCCATGAGGTGGCTGAGAAGTGATGCAGAAATGCAGTGAGGTTACTAGACTAGACAATTGTGTTTGCTGTTTTATTTATTCTTACAGAAAGAAGCAAGAGAGGAATAACAGATACCAATCTTGCTGGCCACTAACAGCACAAAAATAGAACAGCATTAAAAATCTTTCTTGTATCAGAATCCATGAGACTTCCTTATCAATATTCATTGGTTGACCAGCAGATCACTGTGTTGACAGAAAGACGTCTCTGGACCATGTAATAATTGCTTGGCTGGGATAAATCTGACATTACATTGCAATCAGAACTATATGTCTTCTAAGAGATTTAAAGCTGGTAATTTATATTGACAGTTATATAATCCTTGTACTCTTGTTAATTCACCTGCTCTTTGCCCAAGGGGAAATCCAAACCCTCCAAGGTGATCTCCATCCTGCTGGATTCATTGGTCTTCCCTCTTCCCATTTCACCTCTCCATGTCTGCAAATTCTCCTGCAGAGCCCAGCACAGACCTGCACAAGAGAAGTGCTGTCCCTGCAAATGCACCTTTCCTGGCTGAGACCTCCTGCATGGCAAACCCTGATGGATCTGCTGCCAGACCTCTGGATCCTGCTGCAATAACTGCCCTGGGGCCTGCTCTGTTTGTTGTTTCAGAGATTTCGTGCTAGGGAGGGGAGGAGGAGGAAGAGGATGCCCTCCTTATGCAGTCACACAGCCTGGGGCAACATCCTCTGTAAACATCCTCCTATCAGGAGCTCAAGGTCATCCAGCTGTTTTTCTCAGACACTCCATGCCATGTCCAGGCTGGTGCAGCAAGAGCCTTGTGGTCAATTTTTCCCACTGAATTTGTCCAGCTCAGAGCTTTCTCTTGACACTCTGGCACTTTCCTGTGGACTTGTCCACAAAACGACCTCTTTTCAAGGAAAACAAATGTTCAAAGCTTGTTTTACACACTTATTATTGGAAGGCTTTTCCTAAGCAAGGAGGATTTAACCTTGTGAAAGTGACCCTTGAGTAGAACTAATTATATCAATTCATTATATCACATCCACTAATATATATATGCTTTTATTCCTAGAAGGAATTGTCCCTCAGACAGTAATGTGACTCAGAACTTTTGCCAAAGATGAAGTTGTACAATTTCCCAGACACTTCACTGAGGCAGAAAGAATGTGATTTCCAATTTCAGGCGCAAAACAAGAGGCAAAGATTCCCAAAATTCAGAGAAGATCAGTCCTGGATGTTGGGTTTTCACCATCACCACATCCCTACGATCTTTGGCACCATTTGGCAAAGGCTCCACCTCAGGTTTGTTGTGGCAGCCCAAAGGAGCCACTCACTGTCTGCACCTGGATTCCCTTAGCAATACTTCATCCAGTTCTGGGATGAAGAAGAAAGGATGAGAAGAGAGTGGAACAAAGAATCAGATAGCAGAAGAGTGTAGCAGCTGCTAAAGGGAATAGGAAAATGGAGACCACAGAAAAATGAAGGAATTAATCAGTTTGGAATTTTTATTTTTGCAAGAAAAGGAGAGAAAAGGAAATTACATGAAAAGGAAAAAAATGAGGAAATAATGAAGAAGGGAAAGAAGTAAAATAGGAAAAGGCAGAGAATAAGTAGGAAAAATAGACTGTTGATATACTTGAATTCTATTTTATTACACTTCCTCCAGTGAAGAAGGGAGTCCAACTTTGCTTTCAGGGAGATAGTCAGTGCCTCCTCTTGGAAAGGGAGGAGCTCACTGGCACTTTTATTTTTCCTGTTATGCCTTCAGAGAGCTCACTGGCACTTTTATTTTTCCTGTTGTGCCTTCAGAGAGCAGGGTTTGCAATCACTGGGGAGGCTGGAGCAGGAAGCTGCAGACTTCCAGGCAGCAGGGAGGAGCTGTGCCTCGCAGGCAGGCCCTGGGGACCTGTTCCAGGCCAAAGGTGGCATTCCCTCTCACCCAGAGCCAGTGGGAAGGGAGCTGGCACAGGGGAGGTGTTGTGCTCCCCAAGCCAGGGGCACTGGGGCTCTTCAGGCTACTCAGGCCGTGTGTGGCCGCGTTTTCTGCTGAGCAGGAGCTGCACATACGGGAAATGCCACAGGGCTTTTCACTTGGGCTGAGCCTCCTGTCAGCTCCCTCTGCAACTGTTTGAGTAGACAGAGACTCTCAGACAGAGCTCAGCTTCTGCTCTTCTTAGGGGCTGTAAAGAGGCCAAAACACTTGAACCTCTGGTGCAATAACTTTCCCTGTGGTTATACACTGATGTCATAAATTTGATGTTATAATGCCAATGAAAGCTGATGAAAAGGAGAAGCAGGGCAGGGAGGAAGGAACCCTAAAATGATGACATTTATCTCAATGAGAAACTGAATTCAGAAAGAACAGCCAGGCAATTGATTTTGTAGAGAGGAGCTCTCTTCAGGCTCGTGCAGACTGTTCCCCCTTCAGCACATCTCAGCAGTGCAAGGGCAAATCAAGGCAACAGCAAATTACAATAATCTAACGTGGCTGCAGAACTCACCCAGGCTTTTTAATTTTTTCTTTCTAACCATAATGACTGAACAGCCTGAAGGAGATTTCTTTATCCTGCAACCTGGAATTTGGAGCAACTGTAGCTCGTGTAGCACTGACAGAATTCACAGAGCAGATGAATTTGCTTCCCTCTGGCTACATGCTTATTCTAGGTAATTCCAAAGGGCAGATTTAAAAAATGTTCATCTCTTACAAGCTCATAATAAAAACCCATTCAGTTGCATAGAGACCCAGAAAACAGGTCACTATTCCCATGGTTCTGAGCTCAGCACCTCAGACTAGACCCAAAGAGGCAGCCTTTAAGGACAAATATGTCCATTACAAGCAAACAGAAATGTCTAAATTCCTTTAGTGTAGTCAGCCAGAAGATGGTAGAATCAAACCTCTGTGAAGCTGGTGGGGAAGAACCACTTGAGTCCAAGACATGAAGCTTTCCTAATGAGACAGACAAAATGTGAGGTCCAAAGGAGTGCCTACAGTGTTAGGTGACACTGACAGGCCCTGGTGAAATGAGGCTGTTTCCTGTACTTCCACATTTGGCAGGAAATGGGGGAGTCCACAGTGCTGTGACCCATCCTGACTGACACAGGTCTCTGAAGTGGCTTTTGAACATTAGCCCATCACTATCACTGCTGACTCAAAAAAGTCCTGTTGGACTCAGAGCTAGATAGCAGCTTTGGCTGCACTGCCATTGATGCCTCCATGCAAATTATCATTTGGTCTTCTGCCATTATTTAATGAATTCAGGGGGCAGAGTAGTTCCATTAAGAAAAATGAAATTGCCACAGAAGTTCACGACTAAGGAGAACCATAAATCTCTCCCAGCAAGAGCATGAACTGTAATGTCCTCACTCAGCCAGCAGCCTCCATCCACACGCAGACATCTGGGAGTGGTTCTGTCCTTCCTTCCCCAGGAGCTGCCTCCTCATCTCCCATCTCTGGATGAGGAGGGGCCCTGGCTTGGGGCAGCTCCTGTGCAGGGCAGGCTGCTGAGCTGGGGCTGCACGGCAGCGACCAGACTGCCCTGGCACAGCTGGGAATCCTGGCCAGCAGCGGGAGAAGAGGATTTCAGTTCAGGCTTCCCATAATTCTGTTCTTTCCACAAGTAATTAAAGTGACATTTTCCTTGCCATCTGTAGGATTTTTTGAGGATGCAATTGAGTGATCTGTCAACAGCCCCGTTTCCAGTAGAAAACAGAGCAAAAAGACTGCCTGCTTCCCTGAGCGGAACCAGAAGAAATTAAAAATGCCAACCCTTGCAAAAATGGGACTGTTTTGCCGTTGCAAGTTCTTGCACATGAATAATTCTGAAGGAAAATAATATCCTCTAATATTAAATCTTCTGAAGAATAAAAATCATCCAAACATTTCACATAGGAAATATGACCTTGAATTAGCTAACCCCATATTAATTACAATAGTAAAAAATCCATTTTAACAAAATTGATTTGCTCCACAAGGAATTTTTCAAAAGAATTTGAAATGGCAGGGTTTTTTAATTCACCAGCATTACAAAAACTATTTTCTTTTATATTTATCACCTTCTTTTCTTTTTTTTTTAACTTATTTTTAATATAGTGACTGGTTTTTGTAGAGCTTATCTGTTGGAAATTGTTAATACCTCTCAGGTTTCACCAACCTGTCAAAACTGAGCACTATCAGAAACATTTATGTAATAATAATCTTCAAGGAAATAATTAAAATACTACATATTGGATTAAGTTGAAAGAGGCCATAGTTTTGATATCATACAAATATGCATCCTTTCTGAGTAAATTAAATATATGAAGACAGACAGAAGAGGCAAACAAAATAATGAAAATCTCTACTTGTAATTGGGCAATGATCCTAAAAACCAGATTGAGTCTATGTTTATTTTATAAGTGTGTAAAAGAGGAAGAAGGAAGTATTTTGAAAGCATTTATATTGTTTTCTGAATAACTTAAGACTTAAGAGAATAGATAGTATCAACTTTGGTAGCTAACCACTTTGAATACTCTAACAGAGAAGCATTACCCAAATACATGCTCACCAGTTTGGACAAATATGACAATCATACTGTTGGAGTGAGTATAGGATCCCCATATCCCTTTGCTAAATGCCACAGAACAGAGAAAAAAAAATCCCTACCCTAAAAATATTTCAAAGTATAAGTACATGGTGCAAATTAGAAGCTGCCCACAGAGAGACAACTGAGAAACACCGGGACAGTGCTGGTGCCCTCAGTGTCCCCACTCAGGGACGTGGAAGGGCAGGAAAAAAGGGCTGAAAGCAGATGCAGTCACTGATATCCTGAAGCACAAGTCACAGAGGTGTCAACAGAGGTACAATAAGGAACCAGAAGCACAGCCCCAAAACTATCAGAGAGGCAGTCAGGTGTGCCAGTCATGGATGCAGTCCTGGGAGCTGAACAGTATTGCTGGAATGAAGGGAAGAAAAGCAAGAAATGGGAACTGAAACCAAAGGAAGCTGAAGGGGAGTATCTGAATGCTTGGTAAACAATAGCAATACACAAAAGACATGAAAAGATGAGTCTCTTCTTCAAGAAACACTGCAGCTACTGCACCCAGAATGAGGGGAGGGAACAGACAGAAGCAGAAGCCCAGGTATGTCTTCAACCAAGGACTTCAGACCAGCCTTATGCTCTGTGGCAGGGCAGGAAAAGAGAGCTGCTGCACACAGAGTGTCAGGTAAAGAATTCAGGTGTTTTTGAGAGAATAAAATACACAAAGCTCTTTCTTTATTTTATTTTGTTCTCTTTTTCTTGTAAAGTGAAAAAGAAGACACTCCTGAGAAAACAAATAAATGCAAGAACAAAGGAACAAGGATGGGAGAGAGGAGAGCTGAAGATTAGCTCTAACAATGGCAAAATTGTGTAGAGTTTCCTGGATAAAGAAAGGAGAATAACAGTCATCAAACGGATATTTGGCTTAAGACATTACCCACCGTTTGCCAATTCAGCTAATACATTTATCAGGTTTTCATAGAGGAACAAAGACACATTTAACAGCAAAAGTTAGAAACAGAGGAGCAGCAGAGGCACAGATGGGATGGGATTGTTGAAAAGCCCTTTGATCAGTAACCCTAGGGATGAACTTGCAGTATTCCTCATCTATTTCTTCTAAAGGATAACAGTTTAAAATGAAAAAGGGATCACAAATGCTTTACTATATCCCAAGAGTAGCACTATGTGAGAAGGATAAAAGGGAAGGAGACAAGCCAATTTGCAACTCCTGTTTTCTCTGCTGCAAGTAATGACAAGTCACCTACAGTTCCAAAAGCAGAAAACCTGAAAGCACCCCATTTGCAAAAACAGATTTAAAAAAAAATTAAAAATCACCAGAAGGCATTGTGGATAACCAAGCATCCAGACACAATGAAAACCTGTGACTTGTGTGTTTTGGACTCTTATGACTGGGTTAACCTTAGAAAGGGCAAGGGTATTGTGCCTTAGCTTCACACACTTCAAGAAGAGGGAGATTAACATCACTATTAAAAGAAGTTGTTCCAGTGCTCCTTTGGCCATTTATTTTTCACATTGCACAGCTAGATCAGAAACTGAGGAAAAAGCTTTTTTTGTCTGCATTGGTTGTTGTGTCCCAGCTGGGTTCTGCTTATGGCCACAATAACTCTTTGTGCTGGTGCACGGGGTCAGAGTAACCAGCTGGGATCAAGATCTCTGCCTGCAGTGACAGCGCCAGGTGACATCAGGGTAAAGTGACCCTGACACCATGGCCTGCAAAGGTCTTGCCTGAGGACAAGTTCCTAGCACAGAAATTGTCAGGAGCTCTTGCCACGAGCATAAATCTGAGCAGTGGAACAACATTGCAGTAGCTGAGCACCCAGAAATGGGAGATGTGCACTGGGACCAGGACCAAGGCAGTGTGCAGGTGAGGGCATGTGGTGTGTCCTTCCTACTGCAAAGCTGGAGTTTCACTCCCAGGTATGTATTGTCATCACGTCCCCAGGGTCATGGGCACACATAAAATTATGTACCCCAAAATCTAGATTCTACTGCCAACTGTTTTCAAATGCATCTCTAACTGAGAAATCACAAATGTGTGTTGTTAACTAAAAGCCTGTCTCTTTATCACGCTCAAACAAAGACACCTTACTAAACAAGAAGAATGCATTGAGAAGTCACTTTAATACATGTTTATTGGTGTCCTGCACTTTCAGTGTAGGAGGTTGGAGATGTAATAAAAAAGTTTCAAAATTTATTGGTTCAATTTCATTTAAATCACTCTAAACAACCAGTGCTTTAGAGTTCAGAGAATTAACATTTACTGTCCATTACAAGCAAAATTTTAATATTACTTTTTTCGAGTCCACTTAGAACTCTTCTTTTAAAATTCTTCAGATACATTCCTCATAGTAAACAATACATTTCAATCTGTGTCACAATCAACATTGATAAGGCCTTCTTAACCATTTTATACCACCTCCACTGTTACTTCATTGCAAAACACAATCTTATTTCATACTATAAATACCCATCCATGCACAAAACACAGGGGCCAGAAGTTACACATTAATATTTCATGTAGGCTTCCAAGTCTTCCTTTACCCTCTGCAGGTTTATGGTACACTTAAAAAGATATCTTTAGACTTGGTCTACTTGGTCTTAAAATACAAATATACAGTATCCATAAGCATAAAAAAAGTAAAGCTAGATGGCCTTACCATTTGTTATGAACTGCTAAAATCTTATACATGTACAATATAGCATCATGCTGATTAATATACATATTAGTTAAATATATGAGCCAATAATGGGGATGTGGCCAAGATTTATTGGTTTGTTTTCAAAAAGAAATTTTTCATATACAAGTAAAAAGATTTTTAATTTAAATTCATATGGACTACCTGAACCACACAGACATCTGTAAGCCCTGCTGAAAAATTCAGGTCAAACTGGGACAAAGCCTGCTGATTCATTGGAAAAGGAACACAACTCCTCATTGGTGACACCCACAGTGTGCTGTTACCAAGAGAATGCAAATTTACCAGCATTCACATTTTCAGGTCTAGAACACTACTTTTTGCATCTTAAATTGCAGTTTATACTTTATGTATCTATTCATCAGCCTCCAGCAGAAACAGTTCAGTACCTTGACATTGTCATAGATTTTTCTATATAAGTAGATATATAGTACAAAGTGTAGATAGTGAAACGAATAAGCACATATATACAGTCTTTGAAAGGCATTTTTGTGACCAGTTTAGCAGTGTTTATAGAAAACATTTAAGATAGTCACATTCTGCTGATATCACTGTATTGCAAACTGTCAAGCCACATTTCTTATATTAAACTTGTACTGCATTGTATATTGTACAACAGAGAACGATCAATCTTAAGGTGTGACACAATGAAAAAAAAATACTAGACTGAGTAAGGTAACCAGCACAGGGCTTAATTTTCCTGAGGTTTGTAAGAATTTTTTAAACAAAAATCACAGTGACCAGGCTAAACTGCAAACATACTGTTAAGTTTTAAATATACAGTTTATACATAAGATCTGTGCATGGTCGACTCAACTGTGTATGTTCATGCTGATGTTTCCTTTAAATGACTCGCCACTGCATAATACTTGTGTCCTTTCCTCCTGTGGAGATGAGGTGGGTGTCTTCACAGAGAAAATCTACATTAGTTACATGACTACTGTGTCCACCATACACGTGGCTTGGAGCCTAGAAAACACCATATTAGTGAGAATAAAAGCATCTCATTAGAACATTCATGCAGCAATTAAACTAAGGCGTCATGTCATTCTCATGAAGTATTTTAATATTAAATTAACTTTTAAATTTAATTATTGTCTCAATCAACTTTAAATAAATACCTTGGATGTATAAAACCCCCCATTCTTCCTGTTCTGATGTGTTTTGGGGTTTGGGTTTTTTTTTTTTTTCAAAGGAAAACAACATTTAATACATTTTTGCAAACTACAAGAGTAAATTTTTGGGAAATACCTTACCCTAAACTGTGAGCATGGGTATGAGAAGAGATGTACTTTGCCAAAGTCATCTCCTGTTGATAGCAGTTTTCTCCCGTGGGATCGACAGACAGCGTTGATGTCTGTGCCATCTGAACCTTCAGGCCACACACCTGAAACACAGAGGGACTCATTAAAGGCTTTGATACAGGAAATAAAAGTGACAGCCTAAGTTTCTGTTAAAATGTTAATAAAGGATGACTTGCTTAAGGAAAAGAAAAACCTATAAAAATAACTGCATCTGAGTCAGAATGTGTACTTCCATACCAGCTAAAGTCCAAATCCTAAGAGGTAATCAAACACATAAAAAACCACTTTATTCCCTCTAGACAGCAAAGTGCTTTGTACTCTGAGAAGATGCATTCTGCTGAATTAGTCATGTGCCTGAGCCTGAAAGAATTTTCATATGGTTACGTGGAAAAGTAACAGTTACTGCTTTTAATTTCCCTTCTCCTTATGTATGTGTTAAGAGACTTTTTTCATATTACATGGGTATGTTTTTTAGACTAGAATATGATCCAAAAGTAATTTCTTCATATTACTAAAATCTAAAGTCTAGGAAAAAAGACATTCTATAGTTTATTATTTATTAATTAATAGATCCCTTGAAAAGGAAGTGAACCTACTATAAGGTTTTTAAATGCTTTTAGTCTACTCCAAGTACTTTTCTTTCTTCCCCACATACTGTCCTCTTTGCTGTTCATGCATGAAGTAGTGTCCTAAAATCAAACTGTAAGGTCAACAGTGCAGAGACCAAATCTGTGCACCACACCTTCAAAGCCTCTGAATACTTGTCTGCAATAAATTGCAATTTTACTAAAATCCACCCAGTTATTGAAATTTCAGGATTTTGTATGTAGTTCTGCAGGCTTTTTTTGGTTATGATTTTCTAATTTAGATTTTATCTAATCCCTACTCGACAAAAAGGGCAGCAAGCTTTCAGAGATCACTGTCGTCTTCCCATCATGACTTGGCAAAACCCCTGCTGTGTCTTGGCTCTGTGATTTTCAGTGCCTGTCCCTGTGTCACCTGTCCCCTGCAGTGTGTCCCTGTGTCACCTGTCCCCTGCAGTGTGCCCTGTGTCACCTGTCCCTTGCAGTGCGCCCCTGTATCACCTGTCCCCTGCAGTGTGCCCTGTGTCACCTGCCCTCTGCAGTGTGTCCCTGTGTCACCTGTCCCTTGCAGTGCGCCCCTGTATCACCTGTCCCCTGCAGTGTGTCCTGTGTCAGCTGCCCTCTGCAGTGTGTCCCTGTGTCACCTGTCCCCTGCAATGTGTCCCTGTGTCACCTGCCCTCTGCAGTGTGTCCCTGTGTCACCTGCCCTCTGCAGTGTGCCCCTGTGTCACCTGTCCCCTGCAGTGTGCCCTGTGTCACCTGCCCTCTGCAGTGTGTCCCTGTGTCACCTGCCCTCTGCAGTGTGCCCTGTGTCACCTGTCCCCTGCAGTGCGTCCCTGTGTCACCTGTCCCCTGCAGTGTGTCCTGTGTCACCTGCCCTCTGCAGTGAGTCCCTGTGTCACCTGTCCCCTGCAGTCCGTCCCTGTGTCACCTGCCCTCTGCAGTGTGCCCCTGTGTCACCTGTCCCCTGCAGTGCGTCCCTGTGTCACCTGCCCTCTGCAGTGTGCCCCTGTGTCACCTGTCCCCTGCAGTGCGTCCCTGTGTCACCTGCCCTCTGCAGTGTGCCCTGTGTCACCTGTACCCTGCAGTGTGTCCCTGTGTCACCTGCCCTCTGCAGTGTGCCCCTGTGTCACCTGTCCCCTGCAGTGCGTCCCTGTGTCACCTGCCCTCTGCAGTGTGCCCCGTGTCACCTGCCCTCTGCAGTGTGCCCCTGTGTCACCTGTCCCCTGCAGTCCGTCCCTGTGTCACCTGCCCTCTGCAGTGCGTCCCTGTGTCACCTGGCATGCTCCTCCTCTGCTGCTGCTGCTCAGAGTGAGAGAGCTCCTACTCCCCTAAGAACTCCCAAGGCACACTCCAGTTCCTCCTTTGGGATACTTCAAAACCCCAGTGGGCACTTGCCATGCACTAGGGGAACAGCTATCCTTCAGTCACTGGGATTCTTCCCAGATACAGCCTTTGTATCACTGCACAGCAATTCACTACGAGGAGGTCGTTCCATGTCTTCATAAGGAATTACAAATTGCTGTAAATCAAATGCAAAGTCTGATTTGTAGACTGCTCTTAATTTTCCTGATATGTGTGGAAACATCACATTGCTAGATCAGGGATAGTAAAAGAGGCCCAAAGAAACCTGCAAAGAAACATAATAATTGCTACTCCTGGAATTACAAATATGCAGAACAAAGAGACACAGAAAATCTTTTTAAAATATCTGCTTTGACAAGAAGGAGGCTATATGAACATCAAATGCTAGCTGAAAAGAGGTAGGAGTCTTCTCAAGAGGTCACTATGACAAGCTGAATATATAACCCCTGAAGGATAAATAACCTCTGGAGGAAATGGTTAAAGAAACAAGACTGCCATTTTGAAAATGGGGAATAGATAATAGGAGGATTTTTCTTTGAATCTCTTGGTTCTTTCAAAATTTATCCTAGTGCCTCACTCAGTTTTTATGAATATGCAAATTGAATGCCCCTTGCTGAAAAAGTAGTCCTTATTTTTCCCATCCTCTGCACACCTGTAAAAGAGAGCATTTAATTTCTCTCATTTGAAGACTGATGCCACGCTATTTTTTCCTCCTCTTCTCCAAAATTCATTCATTACATTTCTTCTCCCAGAACAATATTTAGATGGATAATTAATTATTCTCACTAGTCAGCACATTATATGTTGGTTCAATGTGCAAAAACCAGAAGCAGCCATTCCAGCTGTGACTGAAGCCAATATTGATAAATGGATGATTGCTTCACATTTTGCATGGCATCCTTTTCATTACACATCTCACTAATGTATCTGCCTTTCCTACAACAGCATAATGCTGTTGACTCATGTTCAGTTTGTATGCAAAAGTAATCTGATAATCTGATCTTTCTGTGAAGATCTGCTCTCAGCTGTTCTGCATTTGTACAACTGGGTTCTGCCATTCTAGTGGGGAGCCTCCTCTTTGACTCTATTGAATTCCTTCCTTTTGTCATACCACTCTGTTTCTCAAGACAACTTGCTAATCCTGCAGCTTACACCACCTACAAACTTTACATGCATGCTATTAATAAAGATATTCAAACATAATAATCCATTTACAGTGTTCTAGTCAGTTTTGAACCCAACCAGTCTGAGTTCTGCTTTGCTTGCAATGTTGTCAGGCTTTGTACAGTATCTTGTATTTCTTCTGTTCCTGTCCTTCACTTCAAACACTATTTTTTCCAAAACTGGGCATGTGCTATGAACTGATACCTTACTTGTGTATCCAGCAGCACATGGCTCTTGAAAGAGCTTATGGATCAGTAAGTGTTTTAAAGTCTTTGCTCCTTCACATTTATGTGTTTGTATCACTAAAACAACCCCCCTCAAGCACACTTCTTTACATGCTGTTGACTTTCAGTTGAATCATCTACAAACACTTGCAGGCTGACTAATCTGTTCCCATGCTCAAAGACAGGTGTTCAAGGGACCAGAGCTCCCTTTTCCCCCTGCATTGGTTACGCTGAGCTGGGGATGCTGGGCATAGTTTGGGGTTTTTATGTGGTTCTACCAGAGAGAGAAAATATCCCTGGCCTCAGTCAGCCATAGCTACTGAAAAATCAATATACTAGAAGCCCCACATCCTGGATGCTGTGATTGCTGCTTCTCTGTGCTGCTTCTGAGGCCATCCTAGCAAGCATGTGAAGACTGTTCTAACTGGCTGCTCTGAGGCCCTAAAGTACTGATTGACTGTGAATAAAAGTGGACTGGTTTTCCTCTCATAATCTATGTGCTTCTTCAATTTATTATTCTAGCCACTCACTTTGCACTTTAGCCACTCCATATGGGCTCTGAAGGCATATATATGATCCTGCAGATATTGCTTTCATTCTCCTGTTTTTCAGTACTTTGTCTGTTCTCTGTGAGGTGTTGAAAAGAAGTACCAATGACCTCAAGCTGGCACTAACCAGTTGTTTTCACAGATACAACAAGGTTCATCACACTCAAATACTTTGAAAATACCTGACTTATTTCAACTTTCCAAATTACTCCTTCCCTACTGAAAGCAGTAGGCACTAACTGGGTTTGTCATTAAATTGTACTTTCTTATTAAATTATTATTAAAGAAATATTTTTAAAAGCATTGGGCTTTGTAACACTTCAGCTTTAGCAGTGTCATGTCTCCTCCCCCCTCAGTAGATTATTTTGTCCCATGCTCTGGCTCAAAAAGCTGATCTGTTGCAAGAGGGAGATTCCCTCTCAAGTGTGACATGACTCTGTCCTCTGACTTTCAATGCATCAAAAGCAGCCCCAGATTCTAATAGCACTGTATTTTGTAGGAATCTGAACTACAAAGTAAGGAACCCTCAAATAGGGTATTTAGTATCTCAGAGTATCTGAACCTGTGATGGTAAATGCAAGGGCTTTGTAGCTTTGCAACTATGTGTAGGGTGTACTCAAACCCCAGAAATATTTTAATAATTCCATAAGAGCCTCTATTCCTTAAATGAAAAACACATCATGTCAACATGCAGCCAATCTTGCAGGGTTTACTAAATCTGTGTGCTGTGATATCCAAGTGCTATCCAAGCACTGCTTGTCAGCTAAATTACAGAAAACTTGAAGGTGTTTTCCCAGCATATTGCTACTGCCATGGCATCTTCAGGCCCTTGGAAATGGAAACCATGCCCTTTCTGTCTGCCTTCAAACACATCACTGCAATCTATTCTACTTGAAACATGGGTGCAAATATTCCTTGTTTACCACTTACACTAAACCAGACTCTGAACTTCTACCATGGCTTCTTATTTCCTATTGAGGACTCAAGAATTTGAAGCTTCTTGTACTCAGTGTTTGCAACCATCTGTCCAGCCCTGCACATATTGTAGAATGAGCACAAAGCTTCAGACTACATTGGGGAAAGTGGATTATTCAAATTTAGCAAAAGAGAAGTCCCATGGAAACAAACCACTGGATTTTGTTATGTTTTTCCTTTTGAATTTCTGTCACTCAATTTAATTGCTATAGACTGTATCACAATACATTATAAGCTCTTAATGAAGGAGACTATCATTCATTTTGTGTTTGCACAGTAACCAGAGCAAATGAAATCAGTTTTGGTAAGGGGAATCGACCCAGTAACTGCCTAAATACATGACAATTTCACAGAACTGGTACTTTAAATTAAACATTATGAGAAGCTGCTCTACTGAGACAGAAAGGGCAGTATGTGATTTTTTCCTTATCTCCCACTTATGTTGTAATATGATATTTGTACTTGAAGCTAGCAAGAATATTAAATCAGAGTCTTTCTGGATTGAAATAAGGAGACAGATTGTAATAAAAATGGCATAGCAGAAGTTCTGTATTTTTCCCTGAATTATGAATAGTCATGCTTCATAAGCAAAAGTTGGCATTCCAAGTGTTTGTTAATAAGAAGAATGATAAGAAGTTTTAAGAGGAAATATACTTACCAAAAACATGGAATCCTAAAGTACAGGTGTAAGTGGCCCATTCTATATCCCTAGTTGTTTCAACACTCACAACTTGTTTACAAGCAGAGGGGATCCCTAGAAAAGAAAAAAACCCCCACATAACAACATATTTCATTCTCAAATTGTATAGATTTCTGATTACACCAGATGAATTAAAACATATGGTTGATCTTGGCAGTTATATGGTCTCATTTAAATTTTAAATCTGTGTTAGACTGCATGAACTTTGCACAAAAGGACTAAAAATAATTCTTACTCACAGTATAAGATTTCATAGTCTCCTGAATTTGACACGAGATATTGTGAATTAACAGACCAATCCAGATGAGTAATGAAGCTGGAATGACCCTACAAAGAGAAAATGTATTGTATCAACTGCACTAACAGTGTGCCACAATGTGACAGTATTAATACAGTGCTACAAAATACCCTTTGGGTGTTGATACTGAACCAGGAAAAAAAAGGTTACTTACTGAACATTTGCCAATTCTAGTGTACTTTCTTCCATTTTCACTTACACCATATATATAAATACAGTTGTCATGGGAACCTATTGCCAAGAAGTTTCCATCTATAAACAGAAAAGTGAAACTGCAATTATTCCTGTAAGAAAGAACTTAGGTTAATTTTGTAAAGTTTGTTTGAAAAGTCACAGACAAGAGGAACTGTTCTTAAAGGCCTTGATATTAAAAAATGAATAAATTAAATTTTGTTTTAAATTTTCCAGTTGCATATTGATGTATTTATCAAGACTAAAAACCAGCAATTTAATACTTACAAATATTACTGTTAAAAACACATGACATTTTTGGAAGCAGCTACAGTCCATTTAGGGCTAACCCAATTGCAACAACCAGCAGAGTTAAGTCTTTATTTTTTTTCCCTTCTTCACAGTGAAACCATATTGAACATGTTGGGGAGGGAGGTAAAACAAAACCAGAGCTTAAGATACCACCCATAAAGTCCTGCCAATGTTTCATTGCACACTTATTTTCAACTTCAGTGTGGCAAGAAGGGACTTATTATAAAACAAGCCAACCCCTAATTTAATAAAAAAATTCAATGCCTTTTTTTCCCCCAGTAAATAAATGCTCTCAAACCTGGTGAGTAACGCATTACAGACAGCTGCTCGTTTCCATCTGTGTGTACAGTGACCAAGTCTTTTGTTTCTGTGTCAAACACAAACCACCTGTTGTAAACACAGAAAGAGGCCAATACATCATTCCAAAAGGAATTTAAATCTACTGTAATCTTGACCAACTTTGCTTCTGTCAAAATAGCATAAGTTTTATACCAAGAAGAGAAAAACAGCAAATGCTACTCAGTTTGGTCTATTTTTACTTTAACACAATGATAGTTTCTTTCACATCTTTTTTAAATGTAAAAATGCATGGGCATTGACCCCAATATCAGTCTTCAGATTTTAGTGTGTTTTAGTATGTAATGCATAAGAATAAAATAAGCATTCCTTGTGATATCCCTTCTCCTTTAAAGATCTTCCTCTATGCTATGCTGGTGTTTAAATTGATGGCTGCATTAAATCCTAGAGCAATGGAAAACACAAGCAAGCATCAGGACCATTTTCTTCTGATAGAAGAAAGAGATTAATTAATTTATTTTAAAGTTAATTAATTAATTATTTTTTCAGTAGTTTAATTTAATTTATTAACTTTAATGAACCAAAAATTAGTTTGTGAAAACATGTAGAAAGGTCAAAGATAAAATTTGCATTTCAATACTTGCATCAGATTACTAAAGACAAAGAGAATATTCCTCAAAAGTTTCTCCTTCTGTTTTACTTTATTTAGTAGATAAAGTACAGTCAGTAACAAAAGTAAGCCCTTTATTTAGGATTGATATAAAATCTGAAATAAGCTTATAACTTTCCTGTATGTTCTCAGTGAACTGGAACTGTTTTCAGTACTAACAGCCAAGCCTGCCCTCAAGTGACACTAAAGCAGAGGGAGAAGTTAGGCAAAGGCAGTCCCTCCTGTGAGAGACAACCACAGATAAACCCAGCAGCTGCCACTGATGTCACCAAGGGCTCAACCTGCTGCCTAAAATACTCTGCTGCACCTCAGTTTCCTCTGCCTTGTTTATCCCTCACACTCTGCAAGCAGAACAAGTCTCTTAATGTGCATTTTTACACTATGTCTAGCACAGGGGAACATTTGCCAATTTTTTTAAAGCCTCTCTGGTTGTCACTGCATTAGGGACCATGAACCCCTCACTACATTTTCCAACACACAGAATTTTTCTATGGGATTTCCTCCATGCAGCCCTAAAGGCCTTGGAGGAAATCGCCCTCCACTACATCAAACTCCCCCTTTAGCCTCTCCTTTTTCCCAGTGGACACAAAGATTTAACATTTAGGTCACTGGTATGGTGACAGCACTTCCCATGCCTGGTCTCACAGCTCACCTAGATTTTCTGCTCTTTCACCCACTGATCTACACTGTCTCTCTCTCTCCCAGGGCAGAAACCATCTCTGTTCATGCAACACTCAGCAAACACAGGGTGCTGGCCCAAGCCTGGGGTTTCTAGGTACTGAGGCAATACAAATAAATTTCACTGTGACATTCAATAGAAATCAATAGGGAATGAAGATGTGTGATTACATACATCTACATAAGCTTGGATGTGAGCTGGAAAAATCAGAGTTTTTTTTGGTGCCCAAGGTGTAGCACTGCACCTCTTACCTTCCAGTTAGTGTCCCTACTGCAACAACAGATGCTGAAGGATGAAAACCTGAAGACTGTGCTGGATCCTGAAATGTTTCAGAAAGAAATATGCTTTTTTACCAGGCCATGCTGTCAAGTTATAACAAAAATACAATTCAATTATTTGCCCCTGGAACAGAGTAAAACCATCTTGTTGAATTTTAGGGGTTGTTTTTTCTCTTTCAATATAAACTTGAGATGTAAAAAAGCATTTTTAACTAATTGAAATATTATCTAATTAACTTATTTGCCCTCTATACAAGGCCACTCTTTTCTTTTCTTTACTCTCTAAAAATAATTTGGCAAGTGATTTCATAGCAATAACATTGGCAATGGCAGCTTCTCAATAAATTCCAAAGAAATAAGAGATAAAAATAACTTCTTAAACTAGAGCTGACCTTAGAATTAAGCATCAAAGCTGCAGTTCACCTGCAGTCTGAAGGACAAGCAAGTCCCTTATTCAACAAAGGTATGAGGCACTTGCAGGAGGGGTAAAGCCTAACTCCTACACACACCAACACCTTTTTCCAGCACCTGCTAAGCTGCAGCTCAGTGGGAGATTAAGGGCATAAACTGGGTTTCTTATTTGGATGTGCAATTTAAAAACATTTTACTTTGTAAAACTCTAGTGTTTTTCTTGCAATTAAAACATATGCCTAAAAAAAAGATAAGCATTTTCTTTCTGACACTTGTCCAGTTACAAAGAATGAGGTCCAGAACTTTTCAGGTTATAGCAGAAAATACCAATATAGGGTTTTTTTTTTTTCCTTATATCATTAAAACAATTTTAAAATGCAAGCAAAAAACCCAGTCCAGTGATCCATCTCATGGAAATGCTTTTATCCCTAATTTTCTGTATTTTAAAACAGTATCACATTGTAGCTCTTTCAGTAAACCTGCTGACATTTTTGTTGAGAAAACATTACATCAATTGGTAATTACTAACCCTAGAGGCTAGGTAGAAAGGATATTCTCATTAATGATAAGCAAGTGACTAATTTAAAATAATTACTAACTCTAAAGAAAATTTCAGAGAATCGTTGAGATCCAGGATTTCTATGCCCAGCTTCTAATACACTACAGCATTTCAGAAAGGAAAATTTCCTAATGTTTTTAAAGTATAATTTCATAGCAAATGCAAAGATATTTCGTTGAATAAACCAGAGGTTCAAACAGAGCATTTAATCTAACTTGTACTCAGAATAGCTGCATTAAAAGGCTTTTACATTGATCTCTATGACAAAAATAGGTTAACATGAAATGATTTTTTCCCCTCAAGTTAATATTTTAAGGTAACTTTAAACAATAATCTTAAGAAAAAACAAAATGACTAGAGAATTTCTGTAACAGGAGAGCTGTATTTAATAAATGTATACCTCTATAATCTTGTTCCAGATAGGATGGTGAGTGGTTGCATCCCAGAGTGTAATGTGTTTGTCGTGTCCACATGTGAAGAACTGAGGCTTAGAGGAATGGACTGCAAGTCCCCAGAGCTCATCAGTGTGGCCCTATGCAAGCAGAGATGTTTTTAGACAAGAAGGTCAGGCCATGAAAACCAAACATGTTTAAACAGTATTAAAATTACCAAACTATATATTAAAACATTCCAAAAATATGTTAGCTCTAGACATATACGTGTTTATAATTATTCTTATTACTGAAAGTACTATAATAATAAATCAGATGTATATTTATGAAAATTAATTTTAAAACAGGATATTTACTGCTCTTACACATTTAGAAGTGTTCCTGTAAGGAAACCCAGCTTACCTGGGTGATTGGGAAAAAGTCTCCTGACAGGGTGCCCTGTAGGACGAAGTTTCTGGTGGTTCCTATTAATACAACGTCTCCTTTTCCCTCTGCTACTGTTCTTATTGGACCAAACTGCTCTGGAATCTGTGGTCAGAACAGACAAAGGACAGATTAGTCAGATAATTTTTCAGGTATTGCCATTTTTAAAGTAGTAAATGTGTTTTAATAAATATTGCACAGCAAAGAAATTAAACAAATTAATACATGTGCCTATCTTGCAAAATTTTATAACAACTTGCATCAGCTCAGTCACTTCTATAACACTGCAAGACAGTGTTCTTATCTACAGAATACTCAGCTAAATCAAGTATTTCAAGAAACACAAAGGTTCCTTCATGCTGTGTTAATACAATGGTATTTAATTGCAGCTGCGATATCAGAATAAGCATTTCTACTCTGAGCATTTTCTGGCAATGAATGTTTCTTTAATTGCAGCCTTCGTTCTGAAAGAGCCAGTGCAAATCTCTAAAATAAAGTTCAAGGGAGATGTAAAATAACAAGGAATACTAGAATATGAACAAATAAGGGAAAAAAGGAGGACCCCACAGTTAGAAACAGCACAACAAGCATGTCCACTGTACTGTGTTAAAAACTGAATTAGAAAAAGAGACATATCAATTGTATATACATTTGCAACATTAAATATTAATATTATAAAGTTAATTATATAGTATTATTATTTAATTATTATTTAATATTATATAGTAGAGTTGAAGCCCTTCCTCAGACTTTTCTGCTGACTCTTCTCTTACATTCAGTATGTAAACAAAGTAGTTCTGTCCAAACAAACTCTGCTTTAGTCTTCTAAGTTCCTACATAGCAGCTGGAGTAATTTTCAAATTTTGTTTAAATTACATTTTAAAATCAACAACATCAACGAAGAAATAAATGAAAAACTTTAAGTATTAAAACCCTAAAAAAATCCTGACATCATTCTGGGAAAGAGGAATGCATAAAACCACTTCAATACTGTAATACTCTGAAGTTAAACATTACCTCGCATTATTAAATGCAAAGAAAGGAAGAAATAATATGGAAAGATACACAAGATTTGTTTTCCAACTACCACAGTCCTTAGAAAGGAAATATTATGTTAATGAATAGGCAATCACAGGAATGATCTGAGGACTGAAAATTTGAGGTGTCCTGTGCAGGGCCAGGAGTTGGACTTGATGATCCTTACGGGGCCCTTCCAACTCAGCATATGAAAATACTCTATTTGACCAGTGATTTGCTTTCCCATAGAACACAGATCCATAAGAAAAAACAAAATAAAAAGATGCTCAGAGAACCACAGAATTTTATTTTAAGTAGCAGAGTAATTTCAAGATAGGCAATATCACCTCAGTTTTGTGAATTTTTTGGTAGTTTCCATTCCAAGAGATCAGCTTTCGGTCTTTTCCTCCCCCTGATACCAAGGTGCCATCTCTCAGCATACACAGGGCAAAGATTCCACCCTCGTGTGCTCCTTGAACTGCATGGCTTATCCTGTTGGTACCTGAACAGAAGGAAAAAAGGCATTATTACTGAAATACTCAGCTTAAGAGTTCCTTTCCCCCCATTTTTTTCCCCTCCATTTCTCTACTATCTCTCAAGGATTGCATTTAAACAATGATAACAGTGGGCATGGGGTGCTGGACCAAAACAGACCTAGAGAAGAGGCTGACTTAGTACATCTTATCATATATTACCCCCACCTCAAAAATGAAAAGTACACATACTTAGTCTAGGTCAAGAACCTAGCTCAAAATAAAATAGGTTCATTTAAACCTTTCAAGAGAGTTTAAGTGAAATAATTTGACATCACATCTGAGTTGCAGTAGCACTACACACCTCATCCGCAAAACCCCATAATCTAATAACTTTTATCCTCCAGATGTAAGATATTCTGCAGCCTCCACATCCTGAACTTGTTGCAAAATCTGACTAAGCTAGAGGTCCTTGTATATCTGGCAGAATGTGCTGATCACTCTCCACTCTCTGTACTTATTTACTGATGAACTTGGCTTGTTCAAGTATCTTCTTAGACTCAACACTGACAAAGCCCACTACATTAGATTAAGTATCTCTAATTTGGTGAATTATTACTATTATGAAGTACAAATAAATGATTACTGGTGATTCTATTACTGAAATGTGCACCTTGCATCAAAGCTTGGCTAACTTGATGTTTAGCACAAGTGAGGGGCTGATAGAAGTTAGGAAAAACCAATTGTCTTTTGCTTCATCCACCTCTGTGGATATAATGTGTCAGGCACAACTGATTTCTAGTAAGAAAAGTTTTTGCTAAGGGTACTCTGACCTGGTGGAAGCAGCTCCCCCATGCACATAGAGCTCTGAGTCAAAAGTAGTGAAGGCAGAGCAAGTACACTGTACTGAGACAGAAAAACTAGAAAAACATTTTTGCCCAACCCTAAAGAGTTGGCAGAAGGTGGGATCTTGATCACACAGAGAATTCCCTTTTATTTCTGGGAGAAAGGTCAGAAGAGGCTGCTTGCAGTCAAGGCAGAAATTGGTCTACCAGCATGATGGCAAACTGGCCCCTGGGCAGTGCACTGCCCCTGTCTCCCTTGTCTGCTGGCAGTCCAAAATCACAACAAAGAACGGGGACATGGGACAGGGCAATTTCTAAAGTCAGTTTAGAAGGAAAAGTGTTGAAGTGCCTTGCTAAAAATTACCACAGGAAAAAGGAAAGGGAGATAAATGAGAAACCAAGTTACAAACACCATATCCACCCCTGTCCCCAGCAGTGTACTGGTCAAGGTGATAATTAGCTGACAGTCCTTGGTTGAAAAAGAAAAAACAAAACAACTCAGTAAGGCTCAACTGTATAATTGATTCACTGTATTGTTTTCAGGGTCTTATCCCTTTGAGTAGTATCTTGGGAGAAAGCACTGAGTAAATAGGAAAAAGCTGTCACCCACATCCCTTCTTCCTTTGCTAATAAGGCCTCCTTTAAGGAATTCTCCTTAACCCTATGCATGGCATCTCAGGCACTAACTACACATTTAGGATGTTGCTGCTCTTTGCCCTCTGGCAGGCATTGCCTTCTGCTGCCTAGAAAAAGATCTCTTCTTACTAGAAAACGCTTTTTAAGAAGTTCTTCGTATCCATCTGTTCTTCTGGAATAAAGCTGAGGAATACAATTAAGTATGAATACATTTTAGCTTGACTTCCTAGGAAAACAAATACTGCTATTTGTTGTCTTTTTAAAAGTGTGTGTCAATAGGCATAATTTCTGCAAACAGTACAGAGGGACAGGATAGGAGACTGGAGATCATCAATTACATCAACAATGTTTCTTTCTGTACAGTGATTAAAGAAGAAACTTTTCTTGGCATCTCTTACATCAGTAAAAGCCCCACATGCTGGAATAGCTCTGTGATTCAGTGTTTGACCATAGGGAACGCATTTGATAGAATTTTGTGCTCTAGCAGTTAGGTACAGATATTCTTTAGCTTCTTGTAGGAAAGAATCCAGGCACAATCTGCTGGATTGGTCTTGGGAAAGAGCTCAAGATAAAACAAAATGTATTCTTCTTGAAATGAAGCTCTACACTCAAGTCTACACTCACAGTCTAATATTAAGATGGAAGTGAATAGTGAAATTTTCTCTTACCTTTCCCCCAAACCAAAATGTTTCCACTTGAGTCTCCTGTAATAGTATCACCATTTTCAGAAAAGGTCACACACAGGACAAACTTTGGCTTCTCTTGTTTCTGCATGGTTATGAAAAATATACACTCACAGCAACACACAACCCATGGATTTTAACTTTATGCATTTGTTAATTTAGTTAATTTAGTTTAGTCTTATACAGCTCTATTATCACTTAAATATCTATAAAAGTTAAACACATTCCTACAGTCTAAACAGAATAATCTGTGCAAGGGCAGAAGATGCATCCCCTGAGGTTTGTGGCCCAATCCTGCACCCTTTACTTGCAAGCTGGGGACAGAGTGAGTCAGAAGGCCTGACAACATGTAACACATGACCAGGACTGCTCTGAGATAAACCAAATTCCCCAGCTACTGCAGAATGCCAAAGACTTGGAGTATTTAGAACTGTCCAATGTTTCAAACAAGCTTTATTATTATAATTCTTAACTCCACGGTTTTTAGGAGAAAAATTAAAATATTACTAGAGAGTTTGGCCATAGTGTAAGAATGAAGGAATTATCTCTTGAAAGAAGCCCAAGTTTCAGTAATGAAACTCTGCATTTAAGACATTAACAGCAACAAAACAATCAAATGTGTAAGGGAACAAAAACATCACTGGTAACTTCTAAGGACATTATATATTCCTTGTTGACAATCTATGTGTATGATGCCTTTCTCCCCCAAACTAAGAGCTGCTCTATGCAAGAACCACAACCCTTTTCCAGCTCTAACCATCACCAAGACCAACAGAGCCAGAAGAGGGAGAAAAATCAATTTAAAATGCATGAAAAATAAAATGTGACAAAATTCACATGCATTCTCTCAGCATCTCCTCCTGATTTCACACAAAGTATATGAACTGACATTGTAAATATTTGTTCTGACTATCCTTGGGAGCCATGACTCCACAGTTAACTAGCACTCACTGGACTTATCTGCAGTCATTGCAAACATCCCTCAGTTGTGCATGCAAGTGCTGTACAGCTTAGTCTATATTCAAGAGCAAAACCAAATCAAACCTTGAAATGAAAATGATATTTACCAAATAGTGGCCAGCTCAATCTGTATTTGAATGACATATGTGCATGTGTCTGAGCAGAACAGAGGAAAAGGGAAGAAATTTCATACAAATGTATTTTTTATGGGGTCTTTCCTCTCATAAAATAAAAATCTTCTGCATCACACATTCTCTCTTTTTTTTTTAATCATAGACAGTTTTAAGGTAATTTTATTTTCCACAGGTTGTGAGTGGGAGAGTGGGGTTATGTAGCAAAAAGAATATAGGAAAAAGAATACAAGGGAAAATGGGCAATTGCATTTCAAAATTTCAGTGTGGAAATTTTACCCATGGAGAAGTTCTCTGTGCCATACCATGAATGCCACCTGAACTTCTGCAACACTTTGAGTTTAATAATAATCACTTATTTTGATTTACTCAAACCTTATTAAACCTTATTTCTGTATGACTATATCATTACTATAAACATAAAATTAGAGAAACATTTTATTTTACCTCAAATAATCCTTGCTTTTTAATAAGGGAATTTCCTTCTAGTGTCCAAAAATAAAGGTGTGATTTTCCACAGGTGACTATTATATTTGTATCAGTAGGGTGAAAATCTGCAGCAAATACAGCCTCATTAGAGCACTTGGAAGGAAAAAGAAAAACATTGTATCAAAATCTAAAATGCAAAGGAAGGAAAACAATATTACATGGTTCTCTAGTTAGGCAAACTGATACTTCTGATATAAGAATAATTTTGAGCTATTTATTTACTAACATAGACTGGAGTACTCTGTAGTAAAAAAATTAACATTATGTTTTTATAAGTTAGTATCAAAATGTATCCTTTAAAATCATGTCACATAAGGAGCACTTCTACACAAAAGATTAGTTTTGGATCTTTTTCCTGCACATGCTCCTATCATTGCTGCCCAAAATTTTCTAATCAATTCTAAAATGACAATTCTAATCAACGACAAGAATGACAACAATAGCAAAATTTTATAAAAACCAAAACTATTTGGGTAATCTTAACAAAGAGAAAATATTCCTTTTTTTCATGTTCTTTGCCTTTTATACAGTGAAAGTGTTAAAAAGGCACAAAAAGTTAAATACAGAAAGACATTTTATTACAAGAAACCAGATCTACATACAAGCAAGTAGTACAAAATATCTTATTGCAACACCTTGACATCTGCCAGCTTCTCTTCTTTCTGCCAGTCCCACACGGAAAGCACATGGTCGTTGGAGTCATCCACAGAGCACAGGCTACTTCCTCCATTCTGAGGCAAAACATGGGAAATATTAATGCATCATCCAAACAACAAGAGGAACATATAAATGCACATTCAAAATAATGAAATACTTATGTGTAAGTGGAGATATTTACACATATTTACTCTTTAACTGTTATACTTGTAGTTAGATCTCCATGAAATATAATAATGTATAGGGTCATCCTAAAAAGGGACCCAGAAGGAGGACTCTGGCAAACTGCAGGCAAGTGTCAGCAATGTGGTAGGTATCTCTTTACTAATATTCAGTGGTGGAAATTCCAAAGGCAAACTACACATCATTATCTATTTTATTAAGAAAGCTTTTCCTGATAACTATACTGGACTTCTTTCTTTGCAATTTAAACCAATTATTTCTTATCAGACGCCTGTTAATACAGGAAACCATTTTATTCTTCATATTGGTATAATGGACCAAAATCAGAAAGCATAGTAAGGAATTAGAAAACAACTTATTCTTGACAGGTGTCTTTTTTATAGTTATGACATTTATCACTCTTTCTAATCTCAATTACCCTAATTTCTTCATTCTTTCTTCATTCTTCAGGCCCACAACATGCCAGACACAGCTACAAAAACTGCTGCCTTAGCAGCCCATGAGGTGGGGCAGAGGCAGGACTAAGGAACCTGAAGAGAGGGTATCTAAAGTGAGAGAGCTGCTGCTACTGGGTGGGAAGTGATGCTCAGAACAGGCCAAGCTGTGACCAAAATCACAAAGCAAACATATTAAATACTGGCTTTCTTCTGGCAAATGCCAGTAGTGCTCCTGTGTTATCATGCATCTGTCTCCCTCCAGAGGGGTATTTACAGAGTGTTTGCTTACAAATCCTTTTTATTTATCCTTCAAAGTTGATGTCAAACTGTGTTAGCTTTCACCTTTGTATTATTAACTAGTTCTCCCAATACAGCCCTCTCTTTTCTGCTTTCTATAAACATAATTATCAATGGATTTCAAGTGTTTGTAGAAACTTTCACTGAAGTAAATTTTGCATAGGGAATAGACCAGGTAGTCCTCTCCTATCTAAAAATGCTGTCAGGACAACCAGACACCACCACATACACTGCTTACAGATTCTGTTGTGCACAGGGGGCTTTGCAGCTTGCACGTGCCAGGTCACAGACTCAAGTTTTTATATGGAACTCAAATGCTGCCTATATCAGCATGTAAATATTTCCTTTATCTCTGTGACAGATTAGAATTCAAAGGATGGTGCCAAGAGGCAAACAACTGGATTTTACTTTTTTACAATCTTTTATTCATATGCCTTTGCTGCTTTTTAGCAAAAGATTTTGATTCTCCTAGGGGAGCCTCAATTTTTAAAAGTCTTTCATCAGTCATTTTGCTCACAGTGAGAGAGTTAGAAGGTGCAGAGAGAGTAAATTTCTTATGCAGCGAGAAATAGAATAGGATGATTCAAGAAAAGTAGGGATGCTGAAATCTCAAGTACACAAATATTTTTGCAACTGCTGAAGAAATTAATTGCAGTTTATTTTAAGTACATGGTAAATCTCTGAGAATGCTGAGATATTGTCAACTTTAATAGCAACCTAAACTGTTGGAAACAACTGGGCTGCAAGCTTTCCTCCTCTAAAGAGGAACCTGAGAGAAAAGACAGCTTGAAAGTTTGTTTTGGTCACCTAAATTTGAAAGATTTCAAAGATCTTTCCAGCAAACAGTCTTAATATGACTATTCATATACTTTACTTACAGACTTAGAAAAAGCAATGCAAGTGACAGCTCGGTCAAAAAACCCCATTCCAATGACATGAAGTGTGTTCAGAGTTACAGAATCCCAGACACGCACGTGTGGTGGCAATTGCTATAAAACACACACAGAAAACATCAACTCAAACAATGATGGAGAAAACCCATCAGGATTTGAACAAATGAGAATGCATCTGGAAAAAAAAATCACAATTGAAGGTATAAAAATTATCAGAACTTCTCTAGAGTTACACATGTAAGCACAGATACATTATAAATGGTTTGCTGATTATTGTGCCTAAGATCAGTATCTAGGACTGACTCTGCAGAGTGTACAGTACATCATATATCAGTTTGTTCACTGAAGTTCATGGCCACTGAGATACTCAGCATGAACTGAAAATTGTTGATGACTTTGAGACATAGGATTTACTGGTAGGCCCAGGTAGAATTTAAACTGTGTCAACTGAGATAACTCTGGTAAAGGTAAAAGGTTAAAGTGTGAAAAGAAGCTCAGGAATTTTTAAAATGTATCAACATTATAAAAATGGCTGGAGATAATAACTTTATGTTCAAACTCTTCTTTACAACTGTAATCAGGATGAGATTGCATTTTGTAAATCAAATTCCAGATGTACGTCCTGGCCCCAGATCATCTCCTCCCGTCTGCCTTGGGCTCCGGGCGCCCCGCGATGCCCCCTATGGCCACCAGGGGGCAGCCGCGGGCAGCCGGTGGAGTCCCGCGCTCACAGGCCGCCAATTCTTCCTTTAACACAAATAAATATATCTAAAAAACCCCAAGGGCACAACAATACCTCAGTTAGATTAGTGGCTTTTATATACCTATATACCGTATTCCACTCAAGCCCAGACCTCATACTTTTATGTTTTATTTCATAAATACAATGGTAAGTTTAAAAAAGCTCCAACACATAATAAAAATTAATAGTTTACATTACTCAGCTAAGTTATCTTTATATAAAATTTATATTGCATAGCTGGTATTTCCTTTTTTTTTCCCACTGTCCTGGTTTGAACTGGGATAGAGTTAATTTTCTTTTGAGTAGCTGGTGCAGTGCTGTGTTTTGGACAAGAATAATGCGGATAACACAGATGTTTTGGCTGTTGCTGAGCAGTGCTTACCCCAAGTCAAGGACTTTTCAGTTTCCCATGCTCTGATAGTGAGGAGCAGACGTGAAGCCAGGAGGCAGCATGGTCCAGGCAGCTGATCTGAACTGTCCAAAGGGATATTCCATACCATAGAATATCATGCCCATTACATAAACTGGGGAGTTGGCCAGGAGAGGCCAATTGCTGCTTGGGGATGAGCTGGCCGTCAGCCAGTGAGCCATAGCATTGTACATCACTTTTCTTTCTTGGGTCTTATTTATCTCTTTTTGTTGTATTTGTTATTACTACTACTACTACTACTACTACTACTACTACTACTATTATTATTATTATTATTATTATTATTATTATTATTATATAACAACAACCATACTTATTTCAAACCACAGAGTTTGTCCTTTTTCCAATCCTCCTCCCCACCCCACTGAGGGGTGTGGGAGGGGGGTAGATGAGTGGCTGTGTGGTACTTAATTGTTGGGCTTAAATCATGACACTCAAAGTAGTCAACATATTGATAATCCAGACTTTACCCCAAAATTCTTCTTTGGCATCTGCCTAGAAGTCTGCAATAGTTTGGTTGTGACAACAGCTGCATACTCTTCTGAGTAACTTTTTCCTCATGGTTTTTACTGCCTATGCTTGTTCCCATTCTCTTTCCCTTTTGTTAGCTCTTTGGAGCAATGTTCATATTACTCTGTTGAAATAGCCCCAGCTTACAGCAAAGTTTACAATAATACAGGTGGCAATAGATAGAAAAATATTCTTGCCTAAATGATGGGAAGAGTAAGTTTTTTTTCCAGCAAATAACTCAAACCTGTTCTTCATAGTTTGGTTTTGGTGGCTGTGATGAAAAATGATGTTGTATACTGTACAATTTAATGTCCTCTTTTCCTCCACATCCATCCGCCCTCTCAGGTCTCCTTTGCAGCCTTACCCCTCCATGCTTCCCAGAGACAGTTCCAAATTTACCTTCAGCCTAAGTCATGGAACCAGAAACCATTGACCACTCTTGATAATGAAATTGGGTAAGTGTGAGAGCGTGCAATAGGAACCCTCAAATTAAGTTTTGCTTCTGTTCAGTCCAAAAATGTAAGACCAATTACAGTAGGAAAAGAATACAGCATGTATCTTCTTAATAACATATTCTTATGAAATATAAACAATTATACATCGGTAAAGAAGCCACTTACTTTCCCATCCTTGGATGTCCCTGCAACTTGACCTGTTGCTATAGTAATCCTATCAGGATGAACAGCCAGGCTACAGAAGAAAAGAAGAGGCCAAACTTTAATCTATTGACAATCTATTTCAACAAGCTATTACTTGAGCCTGTAATAAATAGTCCTGTTTTAGTCATTTAAAGCACACAGCACAAGTGTAAACTTTTAAAGAATATAAAACCAGAACTGACAAAACAATTGTCACGCTCTTGTATTTTAAAGTCCTCAGAATTCTTTTTTCACTGCATCTGCTTTGCATGCCATTCTAGAGGCCGAGTACCCTACAAAATGAACTCTGGCAATAATTCATTTAGCTTTACAAACCAGAAAGGCATCCTCTTTCCAGTAAACCTGATAGCTTTGAAATATCTAGAGACAGAAAATTTGAAAGAAAGAAATGAGATGGAACAGGTCCAAGGTAAAAATCTCCTTGTAAAACAACCAGATTATGCAAATAATTCAATTTATGAAACATGCTCACAATTCAAGCCAATTTGGTTATCAGGCCTATTTTTGGCTTCGAGGTACAATGGGTGTTTCATAACGCCTAATCTAAAGAAGGGATGTCAAACTCATTTCACCCATCAGATAATCCAGGTGCTCTTTTTCAGCTGTGCAAGTAGACTGATATCATCAAGATAAACCATTGGTTTATTTAGATTTCAGTTTAATGATTCTGATGTTTGCTGGTATCCAGTAACCTCTGATCTTCAACAAACTTAAATCATTTTGAAGCCAAATCTGGCATGTGTGCATGGCAGCAAACAAACCAGGTCTAGTTTACAGGTTATCTGCCATGGGGTCAGCATGCCTGAAGACTACCAGGAAGGCCACAGGTGAAATTACTATTATTTTGCTGGTTAGGTTGAACCTAAAGGAACTGTACACCTTGTGAAGGGGAATAATTCAATCCTACTTAAAAAATGCAAGGAGAAGATTCTAAAGAAGAAGAAAATGTTCAATCATCCTAAAAGAAGAGTAAGGAAAATGAGTGGATCTCTCTCAAATAGATGTTTTGTGAAGAGAAAAAGGACTGCTATGAGATGACTTACCACTTGACATCATCATTGTGACCAGTGTAATGTCTCTGGAGCTGCTCTTCCACGTTGAAGAGCACGACCACAGAGGCGATGAAGTACACGGTCTCGCCCGTCGGCAGCAGGTACAGATTGCTGCGGCAGTCCCGACCCCTGTAGCCATAGCTAGAGTGCTGGTCAAGCTGCAATAACATCGTCTCCCCATGGAGAATGTTAAAAACAAGACAAAAAAAAAAAAAAAAAAGGATTCTCTGTCCTTGTAGTCTGTAGTCTCTGTCCTAAAGTCTCCACCTCTTGGCCTGAGCACAGCTTTATTACTTGATAACCTTCAGAACTCCTTCCCTTACTACACCAGAGAGTTGAAGTACGTTGCAGATTTTAAAGCCTACATATCCTGCAGAAAATACATAGCAAGGAATAGGGGAAATTGCAGATGTACTTTTCCTTTAGCATCCTCTAGAATTTGCTAAATACCAGACAAAGACAATATTAGTTTTGTCCCAGGTGTACTTACTATTTACACTGCTTGACTAATTAAAATAAAAAATTAGACTTGATAGAAACACTAACAAGTCATTCAGCACATCTCCCTGCATTACACAAGGATTGATTGCATTATCCCATGTGCAGGTTGATTCATTTCATTAATGTGGACATGAACAGCCAGATGGACTAAAACCATAAAAAGGTTACATCATCCATTCCAATTTATTTTTGTAGTATTTAAAAGGCAGTAGCCCAGATTCTGATGGTAGTCATATCAATACGAATATAAAATTAATTCAACGAAATGACTGGAATAATAATCTCATTTAAACTGAATGTTAAATCAGCCAAATTTTGTAGTTTTATTCTTCTGAAGAGTCATTAGGGACTACAACTATTTTGGCTTTCTTTTTTTTATGGAAACAGAAAGAAACAGCATTAGCAGAATCTTGGCAAAACAGAAGTGCATTCTAATGCAGTCAGTATGGAGGAACTGGCTGTGAAAAATACATGGGCAGATAATGAAACCCCATTTACATGACCTAAACAAGACACTTGTGCACTATTCTGGATGGTCAATGACAAGCCACTCAAACTAAAATAGTCATGTTAACATTGTTGAAGTAATAAGGTCAATTGTTATCCTATAAAAATACCTATTTTATAAGAAACAGCTTGCTGATTTTTTCTTATAAATGCAATAGAAGTAGTGCAGCATACCCAATTATTAAAGTGTGAATTCAGAAATAGAGCTTTTAGTCTCATAAACTGAAACATCTCAGCCAAAGTTTCTTGAGATATTAAAGTGCAATGACATTGAAACAATCAACATCTTAAATTACAAAGAATTTACTATCAATTTGAATCCATCTGTGATGGTTGGTGTTACTACTCTAGATTGCTGGACAATGATTAATTTTTTTACACATATTTTTTTCTCTAAGGCCAGATAGCATTATGAATTGAAGCCAACATAATATTCCCCTAGTTCAACAACATATAATCAAATTTATAGTGAACCAGCAGCTGAAGTTAGTGTAAGGAATAGAACTTCTAAAAAAAGTGGAGAACATTACACAAACATGCATAAGTAACAAATCTCAGTGCACAAAAATAGCCATTAAATGGGAAAGATTACATTCTTTAGGGAAAATCTCCTTTCTATACTATTCTTCTTGTGGGGAACAATGCTGCATTCAACCCTTCACATGACTGCTGTTGTCAAACACTCAATTTCTTTCTATCAGCCTTTTTTCTCAAATGCAAACTCCTGGGGTTGATCCTCCTTCTCCTCACTGTTTCCCACACTTGGATTTGGTGGCTCTGACTCGGATTTGGTGAGCTGGCATTTCAGGGAGTGTTACCTTGACCTTTTCTTTTCATTTGGCTTGCAGTTTTTGTTTCAAACCTCCTGCCTGCCAAGTGAGTTTCTCTTAAATGGATCTGGGCAGGCCACTGCTCCCACCCTGATGTCCCTAGTGCTGATTTCTCACTTGGATTTTGCACCTCTCCTCCAACCCCCCTCACACTTCATCACTCACTGTTTTTGTTTCTTCATATCCTAATATATATGATAATATATCAAAGGTGTGAACCTTTTTCAGCTTACCCAGACAGCTGCTAACGTGACTGTAATAACTCTTCATGGTTCGGGAATGCCCTGAAATCTGTACACATTAGGTTTTCTTCCTGCTGTTTCTCATCATACTCTGATTTCCTTTCCATTTGTCCACACCACCTCCAATATCTTGTTTCCCTATCCCCATTCTTACAATATAGAGCATTTCTGGCTGTACTCCCACAGCTGCACTCATTTATCTGTTACAAAGATGTTTTTTCCTATTCCAGTTCCGTTACCCTCCAATCAAGCAGTGCAGCTTCTCCCACTCAACTGGAATGAATGTCTGCAATATTGCTGGGTTTTCTGCTGTATTTATCTTTCTTCTTAAATGATCTTATGCTCCTGCTCACAGTTTCTCTTCTTCTTGTTATAGTTTGTAAAGTGGGCATTATCTTCTCCCCTTTTTTTTTAAATTATTTTTAAATGCCTTTCAAAATCTCCCATATACATTTAATTGTCTTATATACCTTCCATTGCTATAAATATTAAGTATGGATATCATGATTGGATTTAATTGCAAATAAATCAGAAACAGAAGAAGCTAGCACAGTATTTTGGGAAAAAACTACCTCCTCCTCAATACCATTTAGAATAACCATCTAGGGTTAGTTAAATTGTTATATTAATTCACACCTCTTCTATTCTTAGACAACCTTAGACAGGATTCTGCTGGGTATATGGACACACACCTGGAAGGACATATGAATATTCAAACTAAAAATAATAATCCATCTGGCAAATATTCAGTCATTTAAATAAGCTTAACTGAGAAACTAATGAGACTGAAATCATAACCTACTCTAATTAGAATTTCTTATAATAGTCTGAAATACTGACGTCAGGTTCCACCTACATGCTGCTAATGACATTTTGCTTTGTGTCATGCTTGGGTGTTCTGTTGTTTCAGTGAGCTTTCTAACACTTCCTCCTTACCATCCTTAGGCCCCTTGAGTGAAGAGCTCCTTACAACTGCAAAAGACATAATTCAGTTCTGTTGTGACAATGGTGAGAACCTGTACAATTAGATGGTAAAAGGCTGCAAGCAGCATTTATCACTGTAATCTCACCTGTTTTATTAATTTTATGGATTTTTTTGTCTTTTTGACTCCTCTTCACTTATTTGTGCATGCACTATCTCTGCAGTTCCAGCAGAATGGGATAGAACATACAGCCTCGGCTGAAATAGGAATAATAAGAATGGTTACTAAATCTGTCATTAATCTCTTGTGAATACAAAGGGACTTTTGGAAACTCTCTGAACATTCTGAAACCACATGCAGTTCTATTTATACAACTTTGAAAAAGACTATATGCAGTCTGTCTTCTTTTATGAAGTCAAAGTAATTTCCTATTTTCACTGCAACCAGAGAAGAGATTTTTCTTTCAAGAGAAAACCTTATGAAGACATCATCTCTCTAGAGATAACGGATATTACAAATAAACTCAGATCTTGATTCAGGATAAAATATAAACACATATTTTATCTTGAATCATGTATTATATATAATAAGATTATATAAAAGTGAAGTGTCTTTTTTAAAATAAAGAATATCTTCTATCATTATACTTAAACATGAAATAGGAAAACTTTTTTATGTCATGAAACACTGATTGCTTTCAAGTTAGATTTCTGCAACTATGTCCACTCATAGAAGTCAGTGGAAAAATCTGGTTGCTCACTATTTGTGGTGTTTAAGCCCCCTTAAGATACAAATCCAAATATTATTTTATATATTACATTTTATAAATTTTATGGCTAAGCATTTATCAGTTGCACAGCACTACTCAATTCAGGGCTTATTCCAGTTGAATGTACCATCCTCTTAAGGACAGTGGTGCACATTTTATAAAACAGTTTAAAATGATAAATTACTGCTAAGAACTAGAAAAAAACTGAGCTTGTCTTATGCATATTATAATTAATAATCCCATCTCACTACATTCTTATGATATGCCTAGTTTAATCCTTGGCTAATTAGAAAGCTTCAGACTTAACCTTCAGGCAACATTTAAGCAAAATCTTTCTTAAGCTGCCACCCTGTACTTTATAAGGTGAAGAACAGCAGCCTCAAGAAATTAACACCTATTTTCAATGGAATGTCACTTCGGCAATTAAATGAACGCTATGACCTTAATCCTGGTATACTTTAGCTCGAGAAGTTATTTAACCCAAATCACTATGGAATGATTGATTTCCAGTAGTCCTCCAGCACAGAAAGGATACACCCATTCCAGTTTAAGCCTCTTGGCTGGTAGTTCTACTTTTGCTTCCAAATTGTAAGATTCCACTTGCTCTTTGGGCATGTACATGGTAACAGGACGTCCACGAAGAAACATTTTTACGTATCCTTCCTCTACAAAAGGTCAGAAATGTTTAATGTTACACAAAAAAGCCATTGGGGAGAATTCTAGTGCTCCTCCATCCCTTCCCACATAACAGTTTGGTGCATTACAATTATAAAATGACATGCAATCTCAAACTTAGAAATTTAGCAGTTTTTTTTTCCTAAATCATAATCACTAAGCAGAATTTTTAAAAACATACAAAGTCCCTTCTTCCTCTAAATATTCTGAGTAGCAGAATTAGAACTAAACAGTGTCATGAAGAATTACAAAACAGAAAGGTCTGAAATTGAATTTTTTAAAGCAAGTTACAATATTATGGTTTTTAAATATTAAAAATGAAGGGGAATACATCAAAGATTACAATTAACGCAGAAATGCCACTTAAAATTAATTTTATTTTTAAATCAATGTTTACAGTTGAGCATCAGCATCTAAATTATTTTCCAACACTCAGTCGCATTCTTTGCATCCCAGTGTAAAGATATGCTTTACACTTGATACAGTGTTAGAGATACATTCGAAATAAGGAACACAAACAATTAGTAAGAGGAATCATGCTGATGTACATGCAGAAAAGATATGTGCTTTAAGAATTACTAAACATTGAGAAAAGAATGACAACATTGACAGCACATTAAAAGAAAGGAAAATGACATACAGGAGAGAAGCTACAAAAACTCAATTGGCTGACAGAAGTAAACATTTCTAGAAGAAAATACTAAAAGTAATCTGTTGAACTGGTAAGAAATATTTTTGGGGCAGAGAAGCAGAGATTAATAACAGATCTGGAAGTACTGACTTGGGGACTTCATGGGGCTTATAAAACTAGGAGATCTGGGAAATGCCATGAAGGTCTGACTAGGACTTTTGGGAAGTGGCAAGGCCAAAGTGGGTGTCCTGTGAACTTCTGATGAAGTTTGTCCAGATTCAGAACGTGCTGGCTCTTGCTGCTCCATCGGCAGATCAAGGGGTTCAGCCTTGTTCGCATGCGAATCAAGCAGTTTTGGAGTCAGTGACATCTGTAGAGTTACTAGACAGAATAATCGTGGGCACAGAGGAAATGGAAGGGCAAAAGTAACAAAAATCATGTAAATGAAAAAAAAATTATACAATTTAGGACTGTTAAATTATGCTATGAATTTTTAAGTATCATTACAAATATACCACTATTTTTAAAATTTGAAAGCTAAGGCTTTATTTTAATTTGAAATATGCATATGCTACAAATCCTGACTAAATTAATAAGAATTATTGATTGAACAAATAAACATCATAGCAATGCTGTATTACCTAACTAGATGTGTATTTTGCCTTTACACTAAGTCATATGGGAAAGAGATCTACCTGATCTGTCACAGTAAAGTTACTTTTAGGTCTCTCTAGCTTCTTTACAGAACACATACATAAAGTGAAAGCAACAGAAAACTTAATGTTAAAAAGAAGAGATAATAATGATGAAATAATGGTGACAGAAGGTTGGAACTTCAAGATGTCTGTTAAAATGATAGAATATTGGAATTGTTTTAAAAATCTACTCCAATATATCTGTATTGGAAAATAAAATAGAGGGTAGAGCATTAAATAGCAAAGCATTACAGCACTATTTGTATGCGCATGCAGCATCTATTTAATGAGCTTCAAACACGTGCCAACACTGCTGATGCTGGTGCACTGGAAGTCAACAGATTTTCAGCAATGACAACTACTGGCTGTACTTATCAAAGGCTGTGAATGAACCAAAGTTTAATTCACCAAGCTGCTTTTCTCACCTGAAGCTTACAGGACTCATAAAACTTGCATTTAGCCATCTACAGTGGGAGCATTTGACCTAGTCACACCAGACTAGGAAAATAAACTATATCAAGAATATTACAACAAGTATATGAATTATGCCTTCAGAATGTGTGTATGTTTCTCTCCTAATTGTAAAGAGGAACCTAGGCCGATTAGGTCCAGTATAGAGGTCATACTATGTACTTATTTCTAACTTCTGGTATTATTCCATCTCAACTAGTTTTTGTTCCTAACCCAAATACATCATCTACACAATCAATCTCCTCTTTTTCATACTTTTCTTAAGTAATTTTTAAGACAGCAGAATTCTAAATGTAAAGATATAGATGTAAAGACAGACAATCATCAAACTACAAAGACAGACCAAGAGTGAAACTTTTAGACAAATGTATCTTTTACATCTGCAGTTTTGTAAATTTGATATTGTTGTTGTATAAACAAACAGTTAATGAACTGAAATAAGAAGGACATCAATGCCAGTGGGATCTGCAAAGGAGACCACCACTGACTGCAGGTATAAATTTGTACAAAGAATACAAAGAGGTAGAGACTGTCTAATAGACTTTGCTTTGAGAACAAACATTTTTTCTTTGTGAAATTCACATTTATTGCAAAGCTGAAAGACGCTGATTAGTGGAAAAACTGTTAGGATATAGCTATTTCTAAAAAGCAGATAAATCTGTGATTAGATCACAGATATAAACATGCATCAAAAATGTGCATATTTACACTACAACTTAACTAAAGCTTTAGACACCAAAATGGTACGTTTACCAAATGTAACTCTGCTTTATGACACTAAGCAAAAAGCAATGAGAAATTAGTTGTAGGCCTAGGTCTGTTTATTTAAGATTCAGAAAAATCTACAATCTACTCAACAAGAAAAAGCAAGAAAAAACAAAGGCTTCTATGATCATGTTAGGCTAACAGCAAAACAGCCAACAAAGGGGCAAATTCTATACAAATTTCAGCAGAAGTGCAGAATGCCATTTCAAACACAGTGAACATCCACGTGTTGCCATATAGCTCTCTCAACATTTTTTATCTAATTCAAATTCTTAGGACTAAGTCCACAGGAATGTAAATTATAACCCATTATTACGATTAAAGTGCACCTGAGGGTTATAATTCAGTAGATCATATAATAAATAGTATAACATTTTTGTTTCACTCAAAAGAACTAGAAAAGTTTTAACATTGCAAAATGCACACAAGTTAGAAAACTGCTGTATATATATTGAGCTTTTATCCCACCAGAGCCATTTTGCTTCGAGAGCTATGAGGTTTTGGAAGTGAAGCCTACCTTTGCAGTGTGTCACACGGCGCTTCCCTTGTGATTACAGAGACAGAGACAGAAGGGCTAGATAAAGATGTGTTTGAATACAATAACTCTCTAAATACCTGCTCTATGGGCTGTCCAGTCTTAGTCTGCTGCAGGCTAACCTGGGGCTTGACAAAACACTGAGCCATACACTGGGTAATTACCTTCTAAACCTCTTTCCTCAGTTAGGGGCCTCTGGTTCTACCATTAAAACACTGGCTTAAACTCCATTATGCAATCATATACTTAAGTAAAACACCAAGTATAACCTTCTAAAAAAAAATTTATTTCAGTAGGAATTTTGTCTAGGTAAGAAGGACATCAATGTAGTGTCACATCTGTTTAATTACTGACTTTTATCTATGGGAAAAGTGGCAGAAGAAAAAATATTACAAACACCTTTTTTACATGGTATAAGGGAAGGAGAAATATTAGGCAAGGAAACCATATTCTGTGCAAATCAGAAGATTTCTTTTTCTAAATCATCAGTTTTTATGGAAGGAGCATGAACCATGAATATATTGTCACTAGAGACTTAAGTGCTTATTTAATTTCATGTATTACTGACTTCAAAATCAGTTACATTAAACCCTGAAACGTGGCTTAAAAGCCTTGTTGGATGCTGATCAATCCATGCAGTAAACAAAGGATCTCCAACTTTTTCAGCCTAATGTATGATTGATGTCATAGAACTATGCATAAAAATAATACAATACATCTGATACATCAACACGGTTTTTTCCCTTCCCTATTTTGCTAAAAGAAATCTTTATTTTAGTTGTTGTTGACTTTTCAGAACAAAAATAACTGTTATATACACTACTCAGCTTCATATTTTTATTAAGACTCTTCAAATCTTCTAACTGTCTAATGACAAGAACAAACACTGCTTTCACTTACACCTACTATTTCACTCTCAAAATCTTTCAGCAGGGATAATACCTAAGTTGGAAAAAATTTTAGTGCTTTTCAAATTAAAGAGAGATTACCAAAACTGTAGTAACAAACCACCTTTTTATTTTTAATTTGACATATTGCATTACAAGGCTTTGGGACAGATGTAGCAATCTTTGGAGGGCACCATTTCATGATTAACATGAACTTGGCACTGCTTTAATTACCAAAACCTTAATACTGCTTTGAAAGAGAAGACATATATGGAGTAAGAAGACGTGGTCTTTTTTGTCCTTGTCTTCTTACAAAGTATCTCAACTGTAAAATAAATCTATTGCATCAATAAAATCTAGAGTGAACTGATAAACTTTTTAATAATATATCAGCAGCAGCCTGTAAGTATCATGTTTAGATTCCCAATCCCAATTTCTAGGCAGCCACAGAAGAAAGGGAGCTAGTGGGGGAACCCAATCACAGTTACTATCTGCTTAAAAATTTGAAAAGTTCCTACCTGCACTGAACATTGGTTCCTTGGGTTTGCTGTGAAAATAATGAAGAAATTACTATTTTAAAAGCATGCACATATAGTCTGCACATGTATATGTATCAATATGACATAAAAGTAAAAATAAAATAAATTTTTATTGAGTGTATGTATGAATAAAAATACTTTTTCAAGTAAATTATTTACAAAGTAAATCCCCAGGCAAAAACAACTGAAAACAGTAAACATCCTTGATTGCACTTTACATTCAATTCTCATTACATTCTTAAAATTATAGATCTTCCTCTACTAACTACCAAATTCTCTTCTTCTGTGAAATTAGTCCAATTACAGGAGAACACAGAAACTGTGTACACGAGCAGCTGTATCATTTTTGGTTTCCAGCCTGGATTTAAGGAGCAAATCAAAGCTTGAATCCTGCTTTTTCCAAAGACTTCACATAAAGCATGGAACTGCCCAGTTGTTCCTGGGTGAATGACAGTACTTGATAAAACACAGAAAGCACATAACCATGATTAAAATGTCTTGTATTTGTCACTGCACAGCTGCCTGCAAGACAACTCGAAATTGGTTTTTCTTTTTGTCTTGAGAAAATCTCTGGGAAAACTTGAGGGGAAAATACATACAACATGTTGAGAAGCTCTCTGGATAGCACTACCCTGGCCAAAAGGAAAGAATCTTTGTTAAGAAATTTGTTTCTAGTCATTTTTTGGTTTTGTCCTTTGCCCCTGCAAATCAAGTTTGAGAGTGTTGTTTCTGATGAAGAATGGAAGGAACACAAAGTTATATTATCCAGTTATTTCTCTTCCCAGTTCCCTCTTTTTTAATGCAATAAAACTTTTGAAGTATAAGATAACTGCTGTAAGTTTCTTAGGGTGATCCTAAAATGGGTGAACCCCCCATCATTCTGATGGAGAAATACTGAAGTATGAAGTATTCCTAGAGCTTGATGCCATCTCAACACCCTCTTCTAGGCTGCAGTGGGCAATAAGGAGAAATCAAAAAAAGAAACAAGACTGTGTTGGATTTTTGCACACAGGTTTTTTTAAGCATAAAAGATTCTCTCTCAATACAATGAAAGATGTAGCAAATAATCCTAATATATTTTCCCCCTTGCTTTGGTTTGACACTTATATTGAGAATAATACTTTACTTAATGATAAACCAAAACCAAACCAAATTAACTCTGATTCTACTCCTGATTTAGCAACTTTCCATAATATCAGCCTTTGTGTTAATCATGCATCAAAATACATGCTTCAAGCTGGCATACACAGCCAATGTCATTTATATAAATAGCATGATGTGCTGCCATTGTTAACACCAAGATGAACATTTTCTTACAAATGAAGATATTTTTAGAAAACAAAAAAACTTTATGGGATGAAGCACTAGTCAGAAATGCAGCCATATTAGAGACAAAATGGTCCCTAGCTCTGAACAGACCATGCCGACCTATTCAAGCTAATCAAGCAAATGTGAAAGGCTGATTCATGACAGTAATAAAGCAAATCATCTGTACTTCCTAATTATACAAACCCTAACCACACACAGCTCAGAGCTCTGACTACCCTTTTCCCTGAACTTGAGTCACATCCTACTTAACCAGCCCTCAGGAAGGCTTACTCCTGGCTGATAGCTACAGGAGTGGGGACACTTCACAGTAGCATGGGAGATTATGGTCATTTCCTTATGCTCAAAGCTTCTTGAAAGAGCTTTCTATAGCATTCTGGCTTTGCATAACAGCCTACAGCCCTACAGGCTTTCAGAAACAGAGTCATGGAATATCTCAAGCTGGAAGGGATGCAAAGGGGTCAAGAATACAAACAGACTGTGAGTAGATGGTTAGGTTAGCACACTCTTCCTCACTCTTTCACACATACAGACAGCTTTTGGGGGACAGTCTTAGTCCCAGCATATAGAATCATCATTTTCCTTCCCATAACTCTTGCTTTGTATTTTGCATGGTTGCTCAGTTTCAAGAGGAAGCATGAGGCAAATCTTTAGTCAGCCCCTTCCACAGGATAAGGACACTCATTCTTCAGGGAGGTGAAAGCTGGGGTGCTGAACAGGCTGCATGGGACAGAAATGAGGGGGAAAGTCTCTACCCATACAATGACTGTTTTCACAGTGGTACCAACATCACAAGCACCACTTGAGGCAATCTAACACGTGCTCTTGATTAGTTCCTTGGAATACTTGCACTTTACTTAACCATTGCATGCCTTGTGTGCTGAATCTTCTCCCCAAATCCTAAGTGAGTGATTTCAACCCTTTGTGGTCTAACAATTGCAAAATGACATAACCATTGAGCTTCTGTTGAAACAGTATGTAAAAATTAAAAATGCATCTCAAGTACAGTGGTCAACCATAGAGGAAAACCAAAACATTTTGCAGATAACCATTAGTTTGTTGCAATGTTTTTATTTCTCAGATATTTTGGAATCAATTTTCAGGCATACAGTACATCTATATAGCTCATAGAAGCCATAGCTTTCCTTAATTTAAGTGAATAAACTAATAGTCTCACTTCATGTGTTTAGTAGCTTTAACATATAACTAATTTCAGATAATTGTCACCTTAAACACGTAGCAGGATCAGAGATATATGCATAAACCTCACTTTGCAAAGCACTGTACTGTTTTAGATTTTGACCTGTAGATCTTCCACTGTACAACACACACTGAATTCATCTTTTGGGCACTTGATCTAATGCAATTTTTTATATAAAATACACAGAGCAAGGGCACTGTAGGATCATGTTTGTTAAAATTTTTACAAAAACTATAGTAAATTACTACAGCAAATTGGAAAAGCAATGAGATTCCCCACTGGTAGGTGAAATAATAGTTTTTCATATTCCAGAAAAAAGTCTACCCATCTAAGTATAGAAACTATTTTTTTTAACAAAAACTATCCATAAGATGTTTGTTTTGTTTATAGAAGATAAAGTTATTTTAATCAATGAGGTAATCACATAATGGCTGTTGATACAATTTGATATGTGTGATAGAGTAGGAAGTTATACATAGATGTAAAATAAAAAGCAAAGCCTTAGGAAAAAAAGCTAACCATTTCAATGGTTGGAGATCAATACAGAAAACAGCAGCTCCATGCTAATAAATTCACCAAGGCGAAGTAGCTGCAGGAAGTTACACATCCTTGCAACACTTTACAGAATTTGCAGCTTAAATTAGAGTGAGCTGGTCTTTTAGCTGTCCCTTCACTGGTCATTATGGATTTTGCTTGGTTTTGCCTTTCAAACCTTTCAGGCTCACTTGTTCCTAAGATTGTTGATGCTTGGTTTGCTAATTCAGATGTGTGCAGTTATATATTCTCTACAAGGGTAGAGAGATTTTGTTCAAATCTGCACATGCAGAGAGACACTTTGTTCCCAAGTAAACTAATAAGAGATTGCTTTTCCTCTCAAAATTAATATTATTTATGGATATTATGTATTGCTACAGTAAGGTTTTTTTTTCAGTTATATTTGTCTTTTAGAAATCTTGAAGTACAAAAATCTTAGAAACAAAATGAAACCCACATCTATTAGTTATTTGTTGCTTATAATTATCTTACAAAAACATTAAGGGAAAAAAAATTCAGATGCTAAGATAGAGCCAAATTTCTGTAAGTACCAGAAGGCCCAGTCCTGTGGAATTCTGTTGGCTTATCAAAACTTCATTCACATGCATAGATGCAGAATGCAAACAAGATGTTAATTTGTGTAAATATTACATCTTCCGTAGTTACAATTTTATTACATTTTCTATGATAGTATTTAAATTTTTTTGCTTATTCCTTGAATTTTCTAAGCCTTTCACTGAGTCACAGGTCACAGGTTGTAAGGGATCACAGTTGTTCACCTGGTCCAACTTCCCTGCTCAAGCAAGGTTGTACGAGAGCACATGGCACAGAATTGTGTCCAGACAGTTTTCAGATATCTCCACTGAGGGAGACTCCACAATATCTCTGGACAATCTTTTCTAGTGCTCAGTCACCCACATCGTAAAAACATTTTCCTCCTATTTCTGTGCATCAGTTTCTGCCCATTGCCTCTACTTATTGCTTGGCATTATCAAGAAAAGCCTGGCCCCATCTTCTTGACACCCTCTGCTCAGCTATTTGTAGACATCACTGAGACTCCCTCTCAGTTGTCTAGAGGCTGAACAGGCCCAGCTACCTCAGCCTTTCCTTGTAAGAGACCTGCTCCAGTTCCTTGATCAACTTTGTAGCCCTCTGCTGGACTCACTCCAGGAGCTCCATGTCCCTCTTGAACTGAGGAGCCCAGAACTGGACACAGCACTCCTGATGTGCCTCACCAGGGCTGAGTAGAAGGGCAGAATTGGATGGTTGGACTCGATGATCTAAAAGGTCTCTTCCAACCTTGACAATTCTATGATTTTCCTCCCTCAAGCTGCTGGCAATGCTCTTCCTATTGCATCCTAGGATTCCACCGGCCTTCCTGGCCACCAGGGCACACTTGGACATAACCTATGGACAGCTTGTTGTCCACCAGAACACCTTCTCCTTTATCCATGCATGCAGGTCTCTTGCCCACTTCTTCTGATTTCTTGCTCATCTGGATGCATGGTTCTTGAGCCTAGAGGAAGTGATCCTTGAATATCAACCAACTCTCTTGGATCCCTCTTCCCTGCAGGTCCTGTTCCCATGGGATTCTTCCAAGACTCCTGAGCAGGCTAAAGATAACTCTTGAAGTCCATGGTGAACATCTTACTTGCTGCCCTGCTTCATCCCTTCCTGGTACTGAACTCCAGCTCATGGTCATGACAACAAAAGCTGCTTCCAACCTTCACATCTCCAACAGGGCCTTCCCTGCTTGTTATCACAAGGTGAGGCAGCACACTATTCCTTGTGGGATCTTCCACTACCTGTGACAGGAAGTTGCCATCAATGCTTTCCAGGAACCTCTTGGACTGTTTGTGCTTTGCTGTGTTACTTCTCCAGCAGCTGTCCAGGTAGATAAAGTCTCCCACAAGAACCAGGGCCTGTAACTGTGAGGCTGCTTCAAGCTGCCTGTAAAAGACCCCTTGCACTTCCTCCTGTTCAGGCAGCTCGTAGCAAACAGTCACAAAGTGCCACCCTTACTAGTCTGCCCTTTTATCCCAATTCATAACTTATTCTAAGTTCCATAGTTTGCACACTTGCTGCCTTGCTTCATAGCTGAAAACATAGGTCAGAAACCAAGCTATTAATAATGTAGTCACCCATATTTGGGTTGTAAAAGAGTACACAACCAGCTCAGTCACTCCTTACTCAAGCAAATTGCTAAAGGGATAAAAAGGGAGGAACATTTTGTGCCACACCATTGACAATGACTCGTGTAATGGCACTGATGCCCAAAGAGAGCAGGTAAATTAAGTTATTAGTTGAGCTTCATTAACATTGTGTTTTTATGACCACATCATCAGTGAGACAGTGAAACAGTACCATCAACACCATTTCTTGCAAAGGAAACTGCAATAGAACAGGTCAAGTGAAATGGCTGAAACTAAATTCTGATTAGGAAATACAGGAAAGAACTTCTTGACCTATACTGACAATACTGATGAACCTCAATGAAACAGCTATTTGTTCAAGGCTATCCTAAGTCTGAAACCCTTGGACAAGATATCCTCTTTTCTCTGTGCTGTCAGCAATACAGAGAAGCATGATCAAAGATACACAGAGATAGGCATCACTTCATTCTGCTTCATTGAACAGTACTTGCATGTAAACCTCTCTCTTCGTTTATATTTAATCTGGCTGTCAGATCAAGGCATTCATAGTTCAGAGACTGGCTGGACATCAATGTACATGTGGGATGTGGTGGCTGAATGCTTCTCAGCAATTGTTTTGGTTTTTCTTCCTCTTTCCTTCACTTCTTAAACTACCTTTATCTTGATTTATGAGTTTTCTCACTTTTGCTCTTCCTATTTTCTTCTCCTCACCCCACTGGAGGACAGGAAGTGAATGGCTGTGTGATACCTAGATGCCAGCTGGGGTCAAGGCACCACAACCAGAAACTCAAAGAAGTACTTGTCAGGAATATAAAGACCAAGGGAAACCACTAAGATATTAGAAAAGGCATGTTTAATAATTATGAACTTTCCTGGGAAACTCTAAGTTCTCACACTGTTTATAGTTTAGAAATAAGGCAAATAAATTTAATCTAAATATGAAAACCTGTTTTATTTCAAATGTTTTAATATATATTTTGGTCCAAGAATTGAAGCTTTGTAAAAAAAAAAAGCTTCCAATATTTTAAACAAGAAAAACTAATTTCACTAAAGAAACTAATTTCATTATTAGAGCAGGAGGCAGAGAAAGGGGATAGGTACTTAGATGACATTACCTTTCACTGTTCTTTTTACCACTAGATGAACTGCTGGTGGAACCAGTGCGGTTGCGACTCCCTTTGGAATCTCCATAGCTTTCCCTCCGACCTCCTGGGGACACACGCTCAGCTGAACTGGTTCTCTTAATGGTGCTAATAAAACAAGGAGCAAGTTTCACAGTGGCACTTGTAAAAGTATATATTCTACAATAAATACTTATGAGAAATGTATCAAGTAGAACACTAACCCTAAAAAAATAACTATAATTTGAAAAAAAAATCTTAACTTGATTTGTTAAAGAGCCTATGTAAGAGTTTTGGTGAGTACCTGGTGCAACAGAGACAAACATACTGCTTTTTACTTAATCATAAAAAAGAAGATGGGCTAAACTAATTTCACAGAGTAGTTGCAATCTTTCCTGGGTCACGTTTCAAATCCCTCACTACCACTCCATACTTCTGAACTTTTGGATTCTCTTACAAAGAAGTGAAAGATTTAAAGAGAAAGCATATTGCCTGACATTTCCAGCCAGACTACAGAGAATGCCAAAAGTATGCCAAAATTTGAACAGAAGCAAGCTAACTTTGGGTCTTCATCCAATATCAATTACTCTGTGGTTCAAAGCTAGTTTTAACAAACTCCAAACTGCAATTAATGGTGAGCTAGCCTGCATTTTTTTATTGTTGACAAAAATGTATGCTTCCTAGTTACATGTATGAATAGATTATATTCCCCACATGTCCTGACAGGAGGTTTCTCCAAGGCTTAAAGCTCACCCTACCCTCTCACTCTTCAACCATCTTTCCTGCCAAGATAGCTATCAAGGGAGCTCCTGTGTGGCTTTATGGCACCCCTTAGACATCCAGCTCTCCGTGATGGAAAAATGGGAGCCAAAACATAAGCAGTGCTACTTAGTAAATTAAGAGAAGCTCATTCAGAACTTACACTTTATAGGAGACAAGTTATTGACCAAAGCACTTCTCCCTAAAGCAGTGCTTCCTAGCAAGAGGGGGAGCAGCTAAGGGTGAGCCCCAAAGCAGGTAATGCTTTACAGGTTGCTGCAGGCCCTTTGCAGCACAGAGGCTCAGGCAGCAGTACCCAGACTGAGGCAGGAATCAGCCCCATGGCAGCAGCTGAACAACAGGACTCAGTGTCAGGGTCTCATTTCCCCCCATTTCAGTCCTGCACTATTTTCTCCCCTGCAGAAAGCACAATGAAAATATCCCCCTTAAGTTATAAAATCCCCATACTAAATAACCACCTTCCGCAGCTCTCTCACCCCAGAAACCAGGGAAACCAATGATTCCAGTTCACATCTCTCCACCCGAATTCCAACCACAACCTCCATCCCACTGTGAAAACATTGGTACTTGGTCCTTTAAGGCCAGTCTTATCCTAGTCACACTTTTTTTATCCCCAGCCACCTCCTCCTTAGCCTCCATACACCCTCAGAGATGTTCTGCTTACCAGAATACTCATCTCATTCTTGAGGACTACTCCAAACTTCCCCAGCAGTCTCTAACATCTATCCCTGCCCTGCCATCTCAGTCAGCTCCTCTGGCTCTGTCCCACTTCACGTATGGTGTAAGTTGGCTCCCCATAACTAGAGGAACCAAAATGGACCTTTCTGTCTGGTCAAAAATTGCCTAGCCTAGCAACTGTACACTGTCTGCTTTAAAAAAACCCCAAAGTTATTTCTGCTCCCCAATGGATTTTTACCAGCAAGGAGGGGAATGTTTCAACACCGCAACTCAGACTCAGCTACAGAAATGATGGGAACACCTGAACCAGAGTCTTTCTGGAAAGAAATGGCCTTTCTGAAAAGAAGGCAGTGCCCATCCAGGGCAGATCTGCATGTTAAGGTGCATCTCAGGCAGCTTGACAAAAAAACCTTCTGGTACATGCGATGGTAGGACAGATGTTCAGTGCTGAATTCTTGTAATAAAAACAAGCTTCAAATGATTAAGCTGAAATTAAAAAAATAGTGTTTCTGTGGAGAAAGCAATGTAAGAGAGCAAGCAGAATGCAAAATTACACAAAGACAGAACAAAATACATTCATAGGGGAAGAGAAAAGGCAGCAACAAGAATTTAGTTCTGTCTTAATTTCAGAAGTGTACTTCCTACACTAGACTAACATTATCCAAGCCATCTCAATGTCAAATGCATGAAAAAAACCTTCTCTAGTAAATTAAAGAATTTACCGTTAATATTTAACTATTCTTCCCACATCTCATAACATCATCCAATTTAATACTTCTCCAGTTAAAAAATAAAACTTTTAGGCTGAAAATGTTTATTCCAAATTAAATAGTTTTATTAGTATGTGCATTCCACTATTAGATACATTAATTACAGAAACATTCTGTGTGATTTTTCAGGATCATATCTTTATTTTGACATCCTTTCCTGGTTAGGAAAATTTCAGTGTAGGCTTATGTTGATGCATATTTTCTTCTTTAAGGATAAGAGGCGTCAACATCAGCCTACAACCAAATTAAATTAAGGACATTATCAAAGTATAATAATCTTAGAAAAAAAATAAGTTACAGAAACAATTTGAAACTAATTTTAATGTTGTTGGGGTTTTATTTTTGTAGCTGTCAACATTCAAAAGATGAGATGAAGGATAAGAAATGAAAGGGTGTGACTAAAATTTAGAAGTTTAATTCTATCTTCTTTCTGAATAATGAAGTCTCAAATCAGTAGAAAAACTACTTTAACCTCAGGTGTAAAATTCTTTTAAACTGTAATGATTTATGTCCATCACTGCTTAAGCTAATTAGTAATGCTATCTTCTGACAAATTTTATTTTAAACTTTCAACAACAACAAAAGCCCAATGAAAAGTATTAGTTGGTGGTTGGAAACAAGGATTATAACTCCATTATATTAACTCAGTTTTGGCATTATACACATTTTGTTAGGTAGACTGTTAAACACCAGTAATTACATCCACAGCTACAGTAGAGATACACTGTCACCTGAGGAGGAATTTAAAATGACAGAAAATACTCATTTAACTTACGGGTTTGTAAGAGTATAACTGGATCCCAGAATTTGGCTTCCACATTAGTGATATGAAAGGAGAGCATTTGCAATTATTTAAGAAGATTTAGTTGCACAATTTTTAACTAATTTGAGACAGCAATGTGGTCTAATACTCCCATAATAAAAATTATGTTAGTATGAAATAATGCAGATACAGTCACTGACGTTATTATTATCCAAGTTGTGTGATGCATTTATCAATGATGAAAAAGTTTTAGACATGTACTTCTGGAAATGTTAAAAATGGCAATAATAATTACAGTTCTATCATGTTAATGCTTTTACTAAAACAGCCACTTTCTATGTGTTGAATTGAGATGAAAAGGAAAAACAACTGAACTTCAACACTACAAAGCTATTAAGGATCCCTCACCTTAGAGCAGGCTTTTTCAGTTTGCATGCATTGAGAAGATTCACAGACCTGCTTAATCCAGATTGAGAGGTGCGTAAACAAAGCAGAATAAAAAGTGAATGCAACGATCAAATGTGGAAACAAGACATTTACAAGACTTACATTAAAAGACAAAATTGCATGCTTTCAAGATATGAAGTCACGTGCAAGAGTAAACAACAAAGTGCTTATTCACTCAGTTAGATGTTTGATCATTTCAAATCATACATTTAAGAACACCAATGTATCTTTGAATGACAAAATCTCAGCAGTGCCCGATAGACTGATCATTTGTAAAGCGACTCAAAAATAAAATTAAAAATAAAAAATAAAAATCAAAGAGGCTATCTTAAGGAACACGACAGATGATCCAGCTAAAAGACAAAGACTATTAAAAAAGCAACAACAAAGACAAGAAAATAAATCCTCATATATACATACATATACCACTGCATAGCATGAATGTTTCAGGCAGTTGCATTACTGAATTGTGGTGAACAAATCTGGCCAAAATTAAAAAGATATATACCTTATTACTAAAATTACTTGGGAAAATATAAAAGCTTTTTAATAAAAGAAATTAAAAACCAGCACACAATGCTCTTAAGACTGAAACTGATGGCATTAATATTTCGTCTAGCACTCATTCTGACCCTCATTTAAATCAATTAGAATGAACTCAGGAATAACATATGACTTTAATTTCATTACGCCTCTGAGCAAAATGTGCTAATAACTTTAATTGTTAGAGATATTGTGAAGTGGTGTAATAGTTTTGCCACTGAAGTTCAATGGAGAGGGATTTCTTTTTTAATTTATATTCTAAATATTTTAAACCATTTTCTTTGAGAGATGAGTGTTACACAGAGCATTTAATTGAAGGTTTGATTCAGAGTTTGTGTGTGTGCCAGTTACAAACCCTCGCTGCCCCCCAACATTAATTCCAGGCGACTGAACAATTTCCTAGGGGCCATGTGTTTAGAGTTTAGAAGAACAGGAATTTATCATATTAAAGTATTTTATTCTCCCTGCAAACAAAGCTCTTTATGTTTTCTTTGTTCCTGCTTCTTCCTTTTGATCTCCATTGTCAGAGTTTTGTGCCATTGTAATACTTTGCAATCTGCTGGAAGAGAAAGAATGACTGATTGTCTCCTTTTGAAAGGCAAAGTATGTGCAAGCCTGCAGCCTGCACCAGCATCCCTACTGGGAAAGGTACTGTCTGCATTCTCCTCTCTTACTCTTTTTTTCCCCCTCAACTCTTGGAAACAAAGCTATTCTAGATGAGTCACAAAACCTTAGATTTTAATAAAGAACACAAAATACCACTACTACACACTGGCCAAATTCCAAAGACAAATTTAGTGTTAAGCAGCAAACTTCAAGCCACATTAAATGCCAAAAAAAAAGTGCAGGGGGAAGGGAAAGTTCTACTCACAATACACTAATCTTATTCGGAATGAAAATTTCAAATAATTATTCTAAGCACAAAGTTTAGAATAAAACTATGGCAGCATTCAAAAAGCTGTTACTCAAAATAGCTCATACACTTCTAAATAACAGAATTAGTAAATATTTTAAAATTCAAATCAAATCTTCTGATGGAAAGTTTCTTGTGAAGATGACATGGAAACACTTTTCAAAGCCAGGCAATTCTTGATTGTCCATCTGTCTCAGGTGTTCAGCCCATCTCAGAATCACTCCAGCTCTCTGTTAGCTGGCTGGCACTCAGAGCTGTGTTCACATGATCCCCAGAGCCTGAGTGCAGCAGCTCCTCTTGGTGCTTCACCACAATTTCTGGTCCCAGTATCACCAACATCACCAAGCTTTCTATCTTGCACTCTATTACCACCATTTACTTTTATAATCCAGTTGATCCATGTTTTGGATTTGTGCTTTTGTTTTATTCAACGTATTTCAGTCCTTCCTTAACCTGGACAATTGGGTATTAACTGTGAGATCTCAATGCTGAAGCAGGGTTTGGTGCCCTCAATTCTAATTGAGCCCAGAGTCAGTTGAGGTTATTCAATGCTTTGCAAGATCTGGATCTAATTATCACATTAGGCCCTATAAGAACCTACTGATATCCAGAGATACATGTTTTACATAAGGAAAAGCAATATGCACAGAGGTTAAATGATTTGCATAAGGTCACTGAGAGAATATATGACAGAACTCAAATAAAAGCCTGCTAGTTCCACCCTTTCAGCCTCAAGCATTTTTTATTACCTCCAATTTTATATTCCTGCCAGAAGAAGTCATTTCCATTTCAAATATTAAATGGGAAATCAGAAAATGCAGTGAACTCTGAACCACATCTCCTTGGTAATCCAGCAAGGCAGATAAGCCATATACCAACCTGTGGGTTCAAATGAGTTAACCAACACATTTAATACAGCTATTGTATGAAATGAGATTGTGTCTGCAGACATACCAGTAAATACTTCTATCTCTAAGCAGGAGAATGTATGGATGTACACTTAGTCCCCAAGCAGACTATTTGCATATATTTACATAAATAATGCACAACAAACTGTTTCAAGGGACAGACTGATGTCATTTCAATTGGACATCACACAGTCTCAACCCAAACAGTGCCAAGTATAGGAGAAGAGAGGAATCAGAAAATACTTGATTGTAAGCTCTCTTTTCATAAGGCAGTAAAACATTTGGCAAGGACTCAATTCACCTGCACTTTCTCTTGTATATATGCTCACAGGTAATAAAAAAATAGAAGATCCTATTATTTACTATTTGCTAGAAGATATTTTTCAGTCTCAACAGCAGATCAAAAGTTTAGAAGATGACTCTGCAAAAAATGTGTTTCCCCTTTCTACTGTTGCTTTTAACTTTCATTTTTCAAACTCCACCTTTTCAATTGTGCACCTGTGTTGTATGGGAAAACTATTAAAAGCATTCACATAAAAATTAAGTTAAAAGACATCTACAAACACAATACTATTTACAGCTGCTGTGTCACATGACCATATTTTGGACTAGACAATACCTAGACTACAAATTAGCCACAGTTCTGGAAGCAGTTCATAAGAAAAGAGCACTGCCTAGCAGAAATCAGAGCTAAAAAAAATCTCAAATTTCCCACCATCTGTAAACTGTGCAACACTGAGAGAAGCTTCCAACACAAATAAACAAGTCCTACCCCTTGAAAAAGGAAGCTCTTTGATTTTGCTGATGTATTTCCATTACTGTTTTATGCATAAACACATGCATTTCCTGAAGGTAAAAGGGTCCAGTATAAATACAAAGTGTGACTGAATTCATCTTCAGGTTGCATAATGAATTATTCTACTTGACTGTATACAAGAAAGATATCTGGAGCACTTACTGTATCATCTTTTAATACTGAATATGTGGAATACCACTTACTATAAAACCCTGAAATCCAACCAGTAATTTCAAGGTTCTCTTTTAAACGATTACAGAATAATTTACCAAAAAAATGTTTTGTACAGTAATTAATCAATGAGGTTCTTACCACTCCACTTTATTCCTCTTGAAGTACATTTATAGGCAAGGCACAGAAATATGCTTTAATATAGTTTAATAAAGGTAGCAATAAAGAACATTTTAATGTCAAAGACACCAATACAGAATTTGAAAGGAGCAATAATTATACAGCACCTGAATTTACAGCTGCTTTTTTCAGGACATGAAACAATCCTGCCCTCCTAAGCACTCTTAATAAGTGCTCACCTATTTCAGCAAAACTGTCCATATATTTTTTTTCTTTTTCAAAACTGAATACACATTTTCATGCTGCATATTTAAAGCACCTTCAGCCTAACTTCTTCAGCAATGTGAAGGGACAAAGCATAATAAAAGGACACTAAATACTTGGCCTGTGGAAGAATTTCTCACACAGGAATCAAGGCAGTCTAAAAATACTCCCTAATGATGCTCTCTAAGGACTTTCTCACTGGCATTCTGGGTATCCAGGCTGCACGTGGCTCAGGTGGAAGGGGTACAGGCTGCCACTTGTCTACAGGGATCCTGAGCTAGGATAATGCCTACAAGGCAGTACCAGATGAAACACCTGAACTACATAAAGGCCTCCATGAATAGAGAAAGCACGAGCATGATCCTGAGCTGCACTTCACCCACTCTACTCTGGGGCAGAAAGTCTTATGCTGAGACCCAGAGACAGAGCACAGACTCAGGAATCACACCCTCTGTACACAGGTGAAATCTCCCAATTCTCATATGTTTTATAACTACTTGTTGAAATTTAATTAGGAAGAATGAAATTATGATAATTATTAAGAAAAAATAATTTGTGAAGAACAAATGTGCTTTACAATTCAGCATGTACTAAATAGTATTCCTTTAAACACTAATATATCTCCTTTTCTAAAAGGAAAGTCTTTCACCCATTTTCAAACTTCTACAAATGTAATAATGAAACACTTTGGACCGTATTTGATTTCCTTCTCTTCTGTTAAGGGCTGATTCAGACCAGCCTGCCAAAGCCTACAGCTGCAGCAAGCTCCAGCTCATGGGAGCTGACAGGAGTTCATTTTTGTGACATAAACAAATATGGTATTTTCCAATTTTAATTGTGCACAATGTAACTTCCCTCTACTCTACAATAACAGAACCTGGAGTTTCTTGACAATCAGTCTCTTTCAACACAGTAACAAAAACTGGCATATCCTTAGCCACCATCTCCCCTTTGAGGAAAAATTCTTTTTAAGAGAGAGACCTCAGATCTTAGCAGGCTAATGCTCCCATCTCTACAACTTAGCCTCCCTCAGAGCTGACAGCATCACCACTACAAGAAGATGAGACACACAAAAGAAATGTACAAAAAATCCCCCAACCTAAACCCCAAACCCCACACTATTATCTTTTACACAGCAGATTAGCACCACAATAGCTGCCACACAAAACTTGAACTTGCTTCACCCAATCCATTCCATTCCTTATAACCTAGATGTATAAAACATTTAGTATATTTAAAAACAGCTACACACAAAGCAAATTGGGACAGAGCAGTAATTTTTAAAAGGGCTTAATACATGCTAATGATAAGATATCTAAAGATGGATGCTTCCATTTGCATAAATATGTGCTAGGCATAGAATTTTCCTCCTCCCTGAGATGCTGTAACCCTGTGCATGCAGTTTATATGATAATTTTGTTAGTGAGAGAAAACCACCAAAGATAACGCACTGATTTGCAATGGTAACACTGTTTCTCTGCACAAGATACATTTTTACTAGCTACTCAAAGAATTCTTGCACCACTTTTCACATCATGTTGGGCAACAGCACAGTAGAAATGCTTTATTCTCTCTATGCTAAATTCTTAAAAGCAAGAAATGTACACAAATCAGTAAGACCAAGCATTGTGCATTCTTTCAATAGTCATGGCAATAACCTTAATTGTAATTAGAATGAATAAATTAAAAGCCTCTTAGAATGAAATCCATCTCCTTTTCTTTCCAAACTAAATATTTAGTCTGCTGCTTTGCAAGTAAGAAAACCCACATATCTAGCAGGTTAGAACAGGAGCTATACCATGTTGTCAATTCCATGGTTCTAAGGTTTCTCATAAATGCCTACCTTTTTGCTGCTGGTGTTACAGTCTCCTTTCTGCTTCCTGATGGAGAAGGTAAAGAGCCACTTGGTTTCTTTGGTAATACAGTTCCATTGTTAACTGTAGTCCTTAAAGGCAGGGTTTGTACCAGTGGTCTTGCTGTAAAACAAGTGTAAGATGAAATCATTGCCTTCATTTTCCTTTCTATGTTTTGTCTTCAGCAAACAACACTAGAATATTTTACATTTTCCATGTAGTGTGCCATTTTTCTGTCACTATGGCCAAATTCAGCATAAATGAGGGTTTTAACATTGAGGAATTAAAAAAAAATTATTATTATTCATAATAATAATAGTCCTATCAAGTAAAAACTCTGTCTGAGGTTAAGGAGCTTAGTGGCAAGCACAAAAGTAGTTGCTATACTCAAAACCAATCCTGCTCTGTCAAAAGAGCATCAGTCTCTTGCCCACCTGGACAGCTTCCAGAGGAGTGCTAAAAATGAAGGCAAGTTGTCATCTCAGAAACTCCTGCTCTTCATCCCTCAGTCTTCTTGGAGTTTTTACACAAGCAAATTATCTATTAAGAAATTTCTACTTCCCCCAAAAAGTCTTTTTTCAAAGAATGTGGGCTTATGTTTGACAGAAATTATTTGTACCCTTTATTCAGAAAAAGCTACTGAAATCAGCAGAAGAGTGAAGGTAATAAGCTGGTATTATCTACCTACATTCTTCTGATCAAATGTTGGCTCAAAAAAAAGATCTGTGTGTCATAGCTGTAATTAACATTAGAATGACAGAAAAGTCCAATTCAAGTAGTTAGAAGTTAGTTGCAAAAACAGTGTTTAAAACTGCAAGCAATGAGTACCAACACAAATACTACTGTGGATCATAGCCTTGAAACACAGACACAAACATGACTAGTGCTCTCTCTACAGCAGTGAAAAAGCTTGAATCACTTGAAATTTGACAGGACTTTGTATTACAAGCCATTGTAAAGATGCCAAAAGCCTCTGGGTTCAGAGAAACACCGCCTGAGAGAAGGCAGCAGTAACAAGTCACTTTAGGAACATAAAATTTCATTGAACTTGGAGAGGATGGCAGGGAGAATACCTATGAAATGCTCTTCAAAAAAGATTGCCAAGGATAAGAGAAATAAAAGGCTAAACTGAAACAGTACCAATTGTATAGAATTATAGGTCATATGTAACAACATCTTATTGTAGCACTGACAGCAAGCATTTATTGACTTGTTCACCCTAAGTTTTCATGTACTGATCAAAAAGATAGATGTGAAAAACTGTGCCTTCAGAAGATTGTCAGTGCATATGGTCTACTAGAGAATGCAACTTGCAAGACAAATGTTGTCTTGGAACTTTGTTAGAATACTTACAAGTCATGTATTTGTCATTTATTTGTTCAGAGGAGAGAAATTTAGAAAACAACCTATAAGGGAAATACTGAAGGAATGAGGCTTATTTGGCTTAGAAGAGTGAAGTATGACAGGAAAGAAAGTCAACAAAGGAAAAAAAAAGAAAATTTTCTCTATGCTCACTCAGGGTGCCTTCCAGCCCTGCCTTCCATGATCTGTTTTAACTGACTAATGCTTTCTTTAGAGCTTATACAAAACATCTGAAGTTTACTTGGCTTCCCAAGCCTCTATTTTTTATTAATGGATTCAGACATAATTCTATTTACTTCTCCTTTATTATTTTTTGTATATTAAATTCTTTTTACAGTTTTGTGCTGGAAGCTCTGCTGCTTGTTTCCTAATTGCTGCACTGCTGCAATTAATCCATATGTATAAAACTGGTTCTGTTGCATTCTACAGAATCACAGGTAGCTACACTTGAGAAGTTGTGGACCTGTCCCCTTGCAAGCTTTCTGTAGCTCACAAGACTTTAATGAACTTTGAGAAGACAAATTAGAACAGCAATAAAAGTTTAAAAAATAAATTATTAAAATATTTTCCTTATTTGTAGTTATTTTAAAAGAATGTCTACTAAAGAGCAGCTGGAGTGAACTAGCCGGAATCTGTTTACTCTCCTAACCCTATGAAATTGAAATTAGCAGCAGCCAGGAATAAACCTGCAACCTCTAACAGAAGTTTTGCTTCAGATCCAGCACCAATCCACAACCCACACTTCTGGAAATAGAGATTTAAAAGGTCAGCTAGTGAAGAAAGCAACACCATGAAACTCTTGCACAAGATAGAGAAAAACTGTGCATTATTCAATAAATCCACTGTTTACTCAGGAGCTGTTTAGTTTTACTTACAACAGCTAGTTCACACCATTGGTAACTGGCATCACAGTCACACAATCCCAAACTTGTCATTGCTGTTAGAAGTCAGTAACACACCATTACTGCTTTGTCAGTAATGTTTATTTTTGAAGTTCTGGTGCTTCAAGGTCTTACCTGTGGTAGCAGGACTGACAAGTTTATCAGCCTCAGCAGCAGCTTTTTTAATCATACTCTGATCTATGGATTAATAGGGCTGTTAAGTTTACAAACAAACCAATAATTGCAAAAGGAAAGAACAACAAACACAAGTAAAACAAAGGCAGGAAGCCATACTGAAACTCCACCAAGTAGTAGAATTAAATAAGGAAAGGGAAAAAAACCCCAAACAACTAAACAAAAACTCAAAACACCATTAGGGAAGGAGCTCCAAACATGGACAAGATAAGCCACTCCCTTTCCAAGATGTATGCTGCTTTTAAGCTGCTTAGCTCAAGAACACAAAGACTGAAAACAAGCTCAAGATTTTTCCATTATAGATTTGAAAGTCTGAAACCTGAAATCTTTAAATTAATTTCAAATCTGAAGTACTCAGAAAAAATGAAGGCATTTGTCCCATGAAGATTCTTGTTCCAGACTTTATACAGTACTGGGGTGATCCTGTTTTTCCAAAGGCACAGACCTCCCCCAACACACACACACTTAATCCTGATCCACTTCATCTACAGATCAAATGACAACAGCAGCATGCAGTATGCTTCAAGCCCCAGTTTGCATGGACACAATTTCTGTGACATTCTGTGGGATCAAATTCCACTTTTTAAAATTTCAAATGTGGAATTAGTGATTAAACAATATAGGGAGAATAAACACAGATTCCACGCAGCCCAAGGGGTAGGAGAAGCCACCACTCCAGCTCCTCCCATGTTTAACAAAGCCCCTCTCCTAAGAGTATCCATCAGAAGCCTTCATAATGCTATTCCAAACTAAAATTAGTCTTATGCTAAGTAATTTCATGCAGTTTTTTATAAAGTAGTTGTGCCTATTAAAGAATAATAGGTAATTATGTGAAATAGATCATATTTGACAAAACAGCTGGAAAAAAACCCCAAGTATTCTGAATACTTCAGATTCTCTTTCATGTTTGTAATTCATCTTTAATAAGGTTGACCATACACTAAATGATATAGCTGATGTACAGCAAAGTGAAAGTTCTTTACATAAACAGTCACAGTACTGATCTTCTCCAGAAATTAGGTGAGTTTTGTTGGCAAATACCAGGACTTATTCTGGTAATTTGCAATGGAAGAGCAATTGACATCTGTAGTCCTCCATTTACATTACTACAGTAAAAGTTCTAACACTGTAATTTCACACACACATTAAGAACCAGGCATGCAATATATACATTAAAAAAACCTCCAAACCACACATACACAAAAATCCCACAAACAAATAAACAAATAAACAAATCCCTATAAAACCAGCCATAAAAGACAGGGGGATAGGACAGCAGCTTTTCTTCAATGAACATTGAACTATGGCTCTAATGGTCTGCCATGACCAAGAAAATTTCTCCTGATTTAGAGTTGAACTCTGCTCACAGAATCCATGAAAATCTGGTTTGTATTTTGCTAAGTAAAGCCAGCAGGCATGAAGAACAGATTTGGTTACAACTCAGTAATAATTACTAGACCTTATTTCCTCCATGCATCAGATAATATCTATTTTACAGGCAACATGAAGCCACTTAATCCCTTGTAAAACCAGATTTGATGGAACATTTTAACACAGTAGAGGCTATCTTTAGTAACATTTAACTTATCTGATATTTTAATTTTTTTCTCAATAAAAGAAAGACAAAATAAGAAGATTACAACAGAAAGAGAAGAGAACACGACGACAAGATCTCAGATACTTAGTGCCTATTCCATCTGACAGCTAACATGAGACACAACCAACTCATTATTTGGCTCTGTAATTCTGTTCCTTTCAGCTTTCCTCATCTCCTGACACAAAACTTTGTAATGAACAGGACATCTCAGTTCAGCAAATTAAGTAGTTCCTACCAAGTTTGTTAAATCAGTGACTAGAACTAAATATTTGTTGCAAGGTCACAAATATATAACAGAGATTAAAGGAAGTCCTAACTTTAAAGTGAGAAAATTATGAATCCATAAACATGTAGCATAATTCTCATGTAAAGTAAGGTTTTAATTAATATTAATATGTATCAGGATCCCCAAAAAACCAACTTCCTAAGTTAGACAGCAGAGAGCCTGTGAAGTCAGTAGTTTCTTTTCACATCTAGGCTGCCACCACTCTTACTCCTAAGACCCAAAATACCTTGTGTGTTTCTCTAAGCTGCACACAGGCAGCCTCACACACTCCAGTAAACCACGTTGCTTGGGTTCTACTAAACCTTTACCCCTATGAAGTGCTCAGGTCCAGCTTTTCTGAATTGTGCACAGAAAAGCCATTCCTGCAGAGCAGGAGCCACAGGAGAACACACTGTGGCACGTGGGCACAGCACAGAATTCTGCCAAGCAGTGACATCTGTCACGCCTTGTACTCACTGGCTCTGGCTCTGCTGCTCTGGAACATGGTCAGGTAACAAGCACAGCTCTGCCTTTCTTTTGTAGCTGAGCAGCTGGTGTTGTACCATCTCCTCAGTCATGTCAACTCTGTGCTAGCTTAGAGCTCTGTCATATGTCTGCATGATCCACAGACACTGAAGACATTCTAAATTAAATTTTAATTACATTTTACTTAAGTTTAATTCATTTTTTAGGATAATAAACCTCCAACCTATTAGGAGTTTCACCCACAGAAGACAATGTCTTCCCTAAAGAGTTTATAAAATACCTTGATCAGAAGTAAGGAAGTGGTAGCAATGGTTAAATGTAGATTGTGGATTAAGCATTAAAAAAATGCAAATGCTTTGCTGGTTCATGTAAACTGTAGAAGGCTCACAGATTTAACCATCTGATTTCTATGTGTTCTTTTTACCAGGCTGAATTTCAAATGTATTTTATTCAGAGTTTGATTTGTTGAATTTGAATATTTCAAGATCTAATGAACAACCTATTTTAATACATATGAAACACTCATTGAACTGCACTATCTATTGTACATCTGTCTGAAATGCAAACCTTTGGTAGGTCCTTTCTTGTTCTGCATGGCCTGCTGCTCCTCCGTGATATTCAAGCGTCGGACCACATCAGCAAGGGCAGATTTGAGCAGCTGGATGTCATCTTCCTGCATCTGCACACGCTGCTCCAGAGAGGCAATGCGATCTGTGACCTCCATGCTGCTCGCAGCAGAGGCACTGTCATCTAAACAAAGCAGCAGGAAAAAAAATAGCATTATCAATAAAGGATAGACGTCCAGAAACACCCTATCCAACTGGCTGCAGGTAAAAACAAGGCTTTTCTCACACCTTATGACTTCTTGAGGAAGAAAGAAAGTTTTTGAGTAACCAAAAGGAAGAGATGGAAATAAAAATAAATAAATAAAAGACACATACTCAAGTAAGATGTTATGATGAGGTTGGCTTCAGGGCCAGTTGTTAATTGGGTTCCACTACCAATTATGTGCATGTCAGAACTGCAGTGATCAATCATCACCCTTCACTGTTGTGCTCAACACAACATTGTGACACTGCTGGCCATTCACATAGAGAGCTACACATTTTCTGACATGCTACACACCCCTCCAGAGCTTTCTGTCTCATATAGGTCATAGAGACACTTTACAAATACAAAAGTAACAGATAGGCTTACACTTTTCCAAGCTACCATACACAGGCTGAAGAACCTTTTTTATTGACCCAATCTGCTAACCCCTAGTTTATACCAGCAGCTTTGAGAACAATCCCTCTAACTGAAATAAAACCCCAAATAATTTCAGAATTACTCAGTAACTATACTCTAAGCCTGCAAATTATTAAAAGGGTCATTACTTTGATACAATTCACTCATTATTTAGAAGTAACCCATAGAAGCTTCAAGACTGCAAATCCATGATGAGGACTACACGTTCTTTCCACTCAAAACTAGTAATAAGAATATTTTTCCTAAATGAGCACTTTTGTTCCTATCACATAGAAACACTGTCTCTTTTTACAATATTAAGTTAGGAGAAATAAAAAGAAAGCAACATCAAAGACATCAAAGTCAGTATCAAATAGGGAAATAATGTGTAGTTTTTCAAGAGAATTGCGAAGTTTTATTTAAAAAGTTTTTGAAACCTAAACCAAAAGTTAGGTACTAACTTACTGGATGATCTTAAGTAAAGCTACTATCTGCAAGCATTATTGACTTCTCCTCCATTCCCAATGCAAGCCTGTAGCCTTTATTTCTTCTGTTAAAGCAGAGCTCTCTTTGTAAAAGTGGTACTTGTTTTCATTTCTTGTGTTCTTAATTCTCCTCTGTTCCAAACCAGAGTTTTCCACTTCTTTTGTAAAAGGGCACAATGTGAAAGTTAAATGGTTTGTGTAAAATAATAACTCCTCTTGAATTTTAAAACAAAGTTAAGTGTTTAAAAAAGGAAAACAACTGTTTCTGAGTACATCTAAAAGCATATCCAAAAATGCTAATGCATACAAACTTTTAATCATAAGCATCTAGGAAAAAATGACATTAATTTTTTTTAAAAAATCTATTCATCCCCAAACCACTCCAATACAGATTGGTTTTGAAATCTGTTCATCAGATCAATTTTGGCTTCCTCATCTCTCACATCCCCAATAGCTATCTGTGGTTATCAAAAGCTGAATTAGAAACAACTCAGAAACAATGTAACAATATTGACAGTCCATAAATAGCTACAGACTATTATAGTTTATAATGCTTGTTAATTCTGTTATACGATTTTCAGACCTTATTTAAAATATCACCATTAGGATATTATTAAGGTGAATATAGTAGCAATGTAAGTATCTTGTTCTGAATGAACTAAATCAGAACTCAAATTCCTAAAAAATGTTAAAAAACTTTCCCCATGACAAAACTTTCCAAACTTTGGCCTAATCAGACTTCTGCTCAGCACAGGACTCTGTCCTGTAGCTATTACAGGTAATTAGTCCCCAAACTCAGATTAGCAGCTATGCTGGCAGCAGTAAGAGCTGCCTGCAGAACTTAACCTTTCCTCTGCAAACAAAAGCCCCACGCTGCTCTAATGACTTTACACTTTAACTCAGCTGGAAATAACATGGATTAGCATACTGGACAATAGGCAACCAAATCAAAAGCTTGATTTAACCAATACAAGCCAAATCCAAACTTCAGCCATTCTGCCAAATTCAGTATCATCAGGAATAGTTTTCCTCTGAATTCAGTCAACAAGAAATAGCCAAATCCCAAAACCAGGGCAGTAAAGAAAACCCAGGGGAAAATCAGTTGGTGTTGAAATTATCTACCCTTGCTACAAAAGAAAACATCCTCATTGAAGTATCCATTTCACTAATTTTTAAGTGTGTAGAAACAGTAATTTTTTTCCCAGACATTAATCTTCAAGTGGTAAATCAGTGGCACTGGTTTATTTACAGTCCTGTTAGAAATCACTCCCCCTAATAACTATCAAGATGTACAGTTCTCTCTCTTCTTCCCCCTTCCCCCATCTGTCACTGTGACGCTTCCCCTCCCACCCTCACTGACCAACAGGCCCCAGCAAACCCTTTCTTGGACACAACATCTGTATCTTCCACTATCATCATTCTTGTAGGGTCCTGGCAACATAACCCTCATCCTTGCTGTAATCTACAGCTTGTTTGGTTTTTATGGTGGTTACTTCGCTGGGTGCAGTTCCCTTCCAAGGATGAAGAAAAAAATAAAATTTTAACAGCTTTCAGTAAGATTGCAGCTGGAGACAAGAGTGCTTATAGTCCAGTACCATTTCACTTTACCTCCTCTTTGCATGCATGTACAAGTAAGCTAGAAAACAGGCACAGAATACAACAAAACTACATTTTATGAAGAATGCAAAGTTCAATTATAAAATAAGCAGAACCTGTTTGTTATGCAAGTTGAGGGTGGAATGTTTTTGCCATTGAGATCATTACATCCCAGTATGTTGAGCAATAAAGTTGCACCTTCAACACAGCCAAATAAGTGAAATGGTACAGTATCAGAAGAGAAAAAAAACCAATTAATGCTACTAACTAACAATACAACCATGAAAATGTCCCTGCAGATGTCACCTACTCTGTCCACACAAGCAAGAGTGGTATTGTTAGCCTAATTTGTGACCTGCCTCGGCACTGTATCATTCATCCTCACAGCAAAGGACATTTGCAAGGCATATTTTAGTACACATTTGTAATGAAATTTGGAAAGGCATATGAAGGAGACTGCAAATCCAGACAAATTGCCTTCAAGTATTAGATCTCCTTATCAGTCACTACCACCCCTTTCCCATGGATGGGCAGAACAGACATCACACCCCCTACATGGACAGCATCAATAGCACAACATAATTAATCATTACCTTTTTTCATTAATGGGGAGAAAAAGGACTTTACAGTGAAATTTATGCAACATGTTTTTACAAACCTGAAAACCTGAGTCACTTTCTACAATGTTCATTTCTTTTCAGCAATTTTAAGGCAAGTCTAAATCATTGTGTCAAACATGTGAATCATAGAATGGTTTTGGTGAGGAGGAACCTTAAAGATTTCTGCCCACCTGAAATGGGCAGGGAATTAATCTATATCTCATGAGATAAATGCCACCTACAATGTCCAAAATTAGATAAAACAATGAGGTATCAATTCAGATGCCTCATTTCTCATTGCAATAGGCATTTGTGGTAAAACTTGGAAAAAAGAGTAATTTATCATTTTTGCTTTGCTGAGATTCTGCAAGTTTCAAAGGGAAGGCAGCAAAAAAGGGGAATGTACTGTATGCCTCTCTAAATTGTCCAACCAGATAATCCATGATCTCATAGATTGGAAAGATTTCTTATGGCAAACTAAAAGACAATACTGAGTCAAATGATTAATCTGCTTCCAGAGTGTATTCCAGTTTTACAGCAATTTAGTACTTGAGCTTAGCCAAATGTGAAGAAATAGCTGAAGCAAAGCCAACAACAGGATGTGTATGCTGTTCACAAAAGTGATTTCACTACTATTTCATTGTATGTAAGCTAAAGCTAAATTACATACTTACACCATTAGTTAGAAGGAAGTCTATTAGACGCATACTGTTTTCTATAGAAAAACCTAAACCTTCTGAAAAACCTAAATCTTACCTGTATGCTAATGTGTATGAAATAATTAAAATAGGACTTGGCATTCTCCCACTTTATTAAACATATTCCACCTTTGCATTATGCAGACATTAATTCTGAGGCTATCTTGTCCAGCTCAGACCACAGCAGTTGGCCAGGCAGTGGAAATATTAGGCACTGATTCTCAAAAGACTGGCAAACAAATTTGAGCTTACTCAAACTACATGGCATATTTGGAGCACCAATTAACAAGATAAAACTGTACATGAAGTACTTCCAAAACTGATTGCAACTGTGATTGCTAGACACTTTCTTTATAATACATTTTAAAAGTGGCATCTCTAAGTCTTTGCAGAGTTGTCCTTGTGTTTAGACACTCTGCAGGACGTCAGGAAAGAGAATGCAAGTCTTCTGAGGACAGCAAATGCCAGCAGTGGTCTTTGGCAAAAACTAAAGATAACCCACATGATGGAAAACATGGCAAGGGATGGCAGTGGAAAGGCAGCATCACCCAAACACAGAGCAGCTCTTCTTCTAGCATAAAGACATAGATTGTGCCAGCAAGCCTGAATTGAGCTCAACTGGCAGGAATACTTTCTGTCACTGAGAGATTTCATTAAGTGTATCACATTCTGTACTTGTCCTGAAATCAGTTGGTACAAGTATTTACATTCCTTGGAAATAACTATGAACTTCAGGGCCACAACTACAGCCTTATGAAAATGTACATTGACAGAAAGGAATTCTCCACCCTCAGCATGCAGCTAACTATAGCAGAACATAGTAGCTGCTGAGAAAGACATGCCATCAAAGGAGAAAGTTAAAAACAGTAGTTATGAAAAAATAAGCAAACAAACAAAAAAAGCACAATCCTGCAGATTAGGAGATCCATAGCCTGAATTTGACTCAGTATACTAGCAAGCAATTAAGAACACTGAAGATCCTACACTTCCAGAAACATCTTTCCACCCATGAAGGCCCATGGCTTTTGCACTCCACTAACTGCAAAGCTGTCAGATGTGGCACATGTCACTCAGCATGTCACATGGCAAGTTCCCCTTCTCCTGCTCACATCACCACTGAGATCTCATGCAAGTAACTGAGATACTTCAGCAACTTCCTTCAAGCATCCTGGGAGTAACAGCACCACTAATTTTCAAATGACCTCTCTGCTTCGCCTCTCCTGATACCATATGTTTAGCTTGACACTCTAAGAGAGCAGAAAAACATCTCTCTGTGGCAGCCTCTCCTATACCTTCCAAATCCTGCCCTCCCTATTTAGTTCATTTCATGCATCTTTGAGTCTGGGTCACAGAAGTCAGGCAGACAAGCTATTGGATAGAAACAGTTGTTCTGAGTTGAAAGCAACAGAGAGGAAAAAAAAAAAAACCAACTGGGAAGAGAGACAATCATCCAACTTTTCTCAGAATAAACACAAGCAATTCACTGTAGCGCAGAAACAGGGGAATGCAGCCACAACATTGCTGCCAGGCTTTGAAGCAAGATTGGAAAGTACAAAGTATTCTTCTTGTATCAGTTTCTGTGGCATAATGTCAGTGGTCATTCGCAGGCCAGAGCCTCTGTGCAAGGGAACAATGGGAAAATAAACCAGCAGGTTTAGTTTCCTTTGACAACACCACGCCAGGCTCCTTTGTTTAAAAGATTAATGTCAACAGTATTTCACAGACTAAATATCTTTCCTCTGCTCACTTTTCTAATGCAAAACACTGTACCATACCTGAAACACAGCAGCAGCCCTCCGGGCTTGTCTCCTGGGGACAATGACAACACATATGGGCAACAGCTTATCATAAAGTCTGGTACATGCTAGACTGGTCTGCCAGATTAGAGCTTTCCACTGTGAGAAGTAAGTGGATTTAGAGCCCAAAATAATGTTATCCTATTTAATCTTGTTACTTTGTGTGGTAACAAGGGGGAAAAAACAGGCAGAATCTTTTAACTACAGGTAAAACTGTAAACATTGTTGCATTATGTGAAGTTTTGGAAATCAAAACTTGTTGCCAGCTGAAAGTCTAATCCTCTAACTGCATTTTGCTATAAATGTATATATAATAGGATAAAAGTATAAGCATCATATATCCTTTTTGAGATGGAAAATTTGATGATGAGGAACAAGAAATCATATCTAATATTTAAACCAAATAGCTACAGGATCAATGCCATGCCTACCTGTAAGCTTATGTATGTATACACACATACCATTTTTGAACAGGTAGGACAACTTTTCAATTCATTCTTTATTGTAATGCATGTTCTTAAGATAAGAGTGATTAGCAATGTAAGGAGATGCCCTAGTTGGGTACAATCAGGTACATCTCACATTAAGTAATCTGAACAGCCCAGATTAGTTTTTCCATGTCCTCACAGGATATGTGTGTGTAGGAGGAAATGGGAAGAAAACTCAGTCTCACACATTTGCCTAATGCCCTACTCTGGATGTGCTGGGAACTACAGTAGCAGTAAAGCATCATCTTATCAGAATAGATCGCTTCTAAACCATTTTTATTAATAAAAAAGATAATTTTGTCAACTAATATGGACTACAGATGGTTATATTTTTGAACAGTATTTTCCCTCCTCTAATACAGCTAGCTATTGCAGCCCAGTACTTATAAAATCTTATTAGTGTATTTCCCAACACTCACTGAGGAATAACTTGTCCTTTTACAGTTTCACCACTAGAAACTTAAAGATAGGGAATACAATTTCCTAAAATTAGAGGCAGAATTTGAAAGGATAAATCCATAATAGCAATCATCACTCAGGGCCTCACAGCTGGGAGCACTGCATTCATTAACGAAATGGGAGAGAAAAAATGATCTAACAGAACATTTTCAGAAAGCTCCTCGTGGCTAATTAGTTAGGAATCACTGCAGCAAAATTATAAGCATGTGCCCTTGACCTGCCTGTAGCTATCAAGCTATAGCCAGCAGCTTACTATTTTTCCCAAGCAGATGGTAAATGAGTTTCTACTTGGAAATCAACCAGTTAAAAATTATCCTCCCCAATAGCACTTTAGAAGAAGATGGAAGAATTTTTTGACACACCAATAAATTAGAGGAATTTTACTCAGAAGAGGTCTATCAACATAAATGCTTTAACTGTTCAGAGCTACTGTGTTGGCTCTGTTGAACACAGAAGTCAATAGAAAATGTTTTAACCAATTATGATTCCTCCACATTATGCTGGGATCAGCCCACACCATTGAAAAAAACCCTTAAATGCCAGCAATGCAAGCAGAAACCAGGAGGGTAAAGATGATATTCCATAGCATGATATGAATGCAAGGATAGAAGTGTGAAAAGTAAGGGACTCCATGGTACCTGCCTGGAGTTAAGAAACTGAAGATGCAGCCTAACAAGAACTTGCTAATGAAGGAAGCAGTAGGGTAATTAAGGTATTAGGGCAGAATAGCTGGGCTGTGTTTTACCATCATATATCCTCAGTGCTGAGACCTGTATCAAGAGACCTGCCTCAATCTTATATTCTCAGTGCTGAGACCTGTATCAAGACCTTGAAACAAGAGAAGAGACATAGATTGTGGAACATGGGAGAACATCTCCAATGACTCCCCGTCTCCATGTCACAGCTATGGCTCAATGTCCAAGTCATCCAACAACAGGTAGGATGGAATGAATGCAAATTCACCACATGATGTAAAAAAATTTGAGTTTTTGTTTAGCACTACTAGACAAAAAGAACCAATTCAGAAGAGATTTGCTTCTCCTAAACATACTTTAAACCACATGCAAATAGACATCACACATCAGTTCACAAAAACTTTCTCCTTGAAACTTTATAGTGTTTAATTCAATACCTTTTCACTGCTGTAAAAAACTGGATGTCTCCATTTCATTCTTCAATTATGCCATATGCATAAAAGCAGAAATATTTACTTTTACTTGCAGTGAGGAGAGATTCCAAAGGCAAGAAAACTGACTTAAAACACCTTTTAAAAGATACTGATGTTAGTCTGTGGTAATGCATTACAAGGCAAATTTTTTTCCTTCTTTTTTGTGTATTTAAGTTATTTTACAAAAGAAAAGTTGATTCACAGTCTCAATAAACCCTAAGATACATCAGCCAGTAGCTGATCTGCAGTTAAATGCAGCCTTTATGTTACATTAGAGACAGGACCATTTAATCATTTCGGACACTACTTAGGTCAGCATACATTTTTTCATTTTCCTAATTTCCATATTCAATATTGAAATGACAACTGATCCTCAAATTTACTTGGACCACTAGCTTTTTCCTTATATTTTTTTATAATTTACAGTTTAATGAAAATTATAATCTTACACATCTATGTTTATTTAAAAACAAATTGAAAACACTATTAAACTTTAGAAATACATAAGCAATTAAACACTTTTCCACTTAAGAAATTAGAAATTTACTAAACTGAGACTGCATCAACAGCAAGTAATCCATAATTATCAATTTGAAATAGTTTATGTTTTATCTTATTTCATAAGTGTATCCTCTGAGAAATAAGAATTGGAAAATCTCAGCCTCTAATCAATGGCATTTATTTGTAAAATAAATACCACTCCCATTCTACATTTACATTTCTTAAAGGCTAATCAGCTTTATTTATTGTTTTCTGTAGAATCAAACTATACAAACAATACAAAGAGAATAAAACATTCCTCCTGCACCTGCAGAAGGGGCCATTAATGTCTAAAGCAGATTTATCACTTTCACAGACTCTGACTACTTGCTCTCAGCGAATGGCTTTACTTTCAGCAGTGGTCTGACTTTTCTTTAGAACTCTGTACCTCATAAATATTTTAGTTTCTGAAATTAATGCAGTGTTAGGCTTCATTACAGGTTGTCACAAAGACAAATCACAATCTAAATATTTAAAGGAAAAAATATTTCAAATTTAGAAAACTATTAAAAGTCGTCTTTTAAAACCTGTCTTGTTCAGTACTGTCTCTAACAGGAATATAGAATTTTTTTTCTACAATGGGCAGGTAATCTAGTGCACGTGAGAAGTACTTGAATTAACTAGTGATAGCCTTGCTTGGATGGCAGAGGTAAAAAAGCATCCAGAATGTCCAAAACTGATTGAAATTTTACCCACACTGTCCATCCTCATCTTCAGTTAGGATTAAATCTTCCTTTCATATAACTCTGGCAAATATAGTACAATATAATAACATAATTATTAGTAATAAACTTTCTTACTGTAAACTCCTCCTATTACATATTCCCACTCTTCAGCAAAAGAATCTTTGCTGACATAAATGCAGAAAGAACAAACTGCCCTTGCCAAGGACTCAAACACAGCCAGAGATACCACACTTGATATAATATTTGATGTCCTGGCATTAACCAGGAAGATGACGGCATTAAGGCTATTTAGGAGAAGGAAGAAAAAAACAGACCCTTTATTTGCTATTCTTAAATAAAAAATGAATTCAGGTTATTTCAGGAAACAGAGAAACACATATAATCTGAAAATGCATTTGGTTAAAAATGCGACTCCTCTAATTTCCATTAGAGACAATTCCATTAGAAGACAATTTCCATTCTTTTTATTTATAATTGGGTTCCCTAGCGTGAGATCATATTCTTATTTCACCACAAAAGGGTGCACAGCATTGTCACAAATGTCACCCAGCTGCAATGCCATTCCCAGCACACTGTGAAGTGTGGTCCTACCACCCTGTGAGAATGAACGAGTTGTATTCTAAGGCTTGCCCCATCCTCTGCAGCACTTGGCAATGCCACAGCATGCACGTTGCCTATTTTTGAAAGAAATTCAGGCTTTCATGGAGGAGGAGACAGAGACAAACTATTTTATATCTTTCATATTGAGTGAAAAAAGTTTAGAAATACACTTTGATCAATGAATGCAATACTGTCTCTCCCCAGAGCTACGGAGAGCCCTCAGTAAAAGTGACAGAGTCAGCAGATGTCTGGTCTGCCCTTGGCTGGGAACAAGCCCCAGGCCAAGGTCCAAGCTGAGCCTGGCTCATGACTGTTCCTCTCCTTCAAGGACTTTGTGGGACTGATTTCCTTCTGGCGGCAGTCAGTACTTCTCCCGTAAGAGTTTTCACTCCAGAGATTAGATGGATGACGGCTGTGCAAAGCAAATCCTTTCCCAAAAGCCATCTCCTAATAGCACTGTGCTGAAGGACTAGTGTGAACAAACCCTGCAGAAAGCCTGGCTGATAAGGCTCTTGTAGCCCTGTGATTATGGGAATCTGAGCTTCAGCCTTCATGATAAGGTGGAGCCTATCAGCAAAGACAAACCTTTAAGGCTAATACAGTCATTCAGTTTTAGGGCAAGAGTTCTCTTATGCTTTCTTAGCTCTGGATGTGGGTGGAACTCACATAAGTCAGACTTCTGTATGCAAGAGTACAGACACAAGTTAGGTCAAGTGCAGCCACTTGAACTAAATGAATTTAGTATTTTAAAGGCACTGTTTAACAATACAATCTTTATTTACAATTCAAGAAGGAACATTTTTTAAAGTGGTCCTGCACATAGATTCGTGGTCTACAAGTATGTAAAGATTATTGTAGTGATAAGATTTGCCCAAAACAACATTCAGGTACAGTAAACTTCCCCAACACAGCACAGAGCAGTGATTTCCATGGGCAGTAAACTGAGCACCACATTGAACTTGAAAATCACTAGATTTACAAGAGATGGAAAAAAGTTGAAACTGGTTGGAAAACATTTCTCCCAAGTCCACTGAAGAGATAGTTCAGAAAACAATATCTGCTCACAGCACATAATTTTTTACGTCAGCCAGGAGATGTCTTTTTCAAAATATCCTTCATTTTAGCACCAGACAGTCAAGATTAAAGCCTAGTACAGTACAGCTTCTTCACAAAAATACTTAGTTACATAAAAGCAACAAACTTAATACGTAAGTTCATGCTAAGATACATAGATCTCCATGGGAGAGAAGTGATCAGTGACCTGAGTCAGTGACTCAACTCCTCACTCTCATTGGCCTTATTTGTAACAGTTTCCAAGTGTTGATTCTTCACCAAAAGCAAAAGTGTTCAGTATTTGCAAAGCCAAAAGGTGAAAAGAAAGGAAAAATGATCCAGTTGATCAGGAATCCTGTTACACTGAAGCCAACAAGCAACTTCTCTAGCAGTGAGTGCCACGAAGACAAAGGGGTCACACAGTCAAGTAAATCTACCCACAGCTCTCTTTTTCTTCCTTTTAGATGGGAACAAGACAGCTTTGTAGGCCCAAGTAAAAATAACCAACGAAACAAGACCCAAAGCAAAGAAACAAACTAGTTGCTTCTCAAAAGATCCACACTAAAGTAAACTTAAACCCAAACAGTTAACTGAAAACTACATTTTGAGAAGTCATTCACAGAGTGTGATAGTTCCTGCTTCCCTAATCATTAAAAAAAAGAAAAATATTTTTTCCTAATGTATTGCAAAGTAGTTCAATACTCTACTAGCTCCCCTTGCATGGAAAAGAGGCTTTTGAACTGGACATCAAGTTTGCTGGTTTCATATTTACTGCATTTCAAAATCACATTAAATATGCTTATCAGATTTATCTGATGCCAGGAAAGTCTGTCTTCTGAAAGGAATGAGGCCTAATTCCTACAAAATTATAAGGAATGATTAAGTAATTAAAAAATCTTATAAAACATGAATAAAACAGTTTTAAGCTTCATTATTCAGCCTTAGTTCATACATTTTCTTACTCCCCAGAGGTTAAAAGGAAAGCTTAATAATTTTTCCAGAATTGCTAGAACTTTCTATCTGTTTGCCATTTCATCCACAAAACAACCAACAACAAGGAGAGTGCATTAGCATTCATAGATCTGTACCAGATGATTTAAAAAACCCCATTTTGTTTCATGGACAATTGCTTACAGAAGAAAAAGGCAAGTCCCAAAAATTTCAAAGCATTTCCTCACAAACTCTGCAGGAAGCTACCCTCTCATGGAGCAGGTTCTGGAGTCTTCTTCTCTTCAGCCTGCCCAGTGGCTGGTGAGGCACCAGAACAGAGTGCCCAGAGAAGCTCCAGATGCCCCATTATTAGAAATTTTCAAGGTCAGGCTGGATGGGACTTTGAGAAATCTGATCTAATGGAAGGTGTCCCTAAAATCACCAGTAAAATGTACCCAGCCCTAGCCCTGCAGCTCTCAGTGAGGGCTGTCCTGTGGGGATAAAGACTACCCAATCAGGCATGGCAAAGGCTGGAGGACATTCAGCTGTGCTGCTGAGACCTGTACACAAAGCCTGATCAGCATCAGTGCTGTGAGAGATTACAGCACACTCAGCAGAAACATCTGCTATTTGGCAGCTCCCATCTGATTTCTGAAGGACTTGGAGGCTGGCAAACAGGACAGAGCAGCAGTGGGGTGGCAAAAAGGTCCCCTCAACAGAGCTGAATCCTCCAGAACTCATCCTGACCTTCCCTCAGGAAATCAAAATGGTACTAAAAATTTGCAAAGAAAATAATATCTAAAAACTGCCAGCACAGACCAGGCCCTCTCAATGCCTCTTGACTGCCCACAGACATGTTCCTGCACACAGGCAGCTGTTGCTGCTCCCTCCTTCATGGAAGAGATTGCCCCATACCTCAAGTCAGCACATGCAGGGACACCTTCACATCTGAGCTGCACTCAGGAGTCGTGGTCCCAGGGCACAGGGTGAGCGACCACCACCAGCAGGTACTGGAGAGAGCTGGCAGCACTGCCAGGCTGGGAGCTCAGGGGCCTTCAGCAGGTGGGAGTGGGTCTCTGTTTGTTGTGGGAAAGAGCTGGGATCCACTGTGCAGGTGGAAAGTACAGAATCAGGCTCCCAGATGGCACAGGGCACAGAACATGGACACAGTCCAGTGCAAGCAGCCAGAAACATGGCAATAGGAGTGGGGCAGTTGCCTGAACCCAATTCTGCTGCCACCAGTACATTTGGCCTTCTGATGACACCCTGCCGAATTAAGCTGAAGATCCCCAAATCCCACAGGAATACTAAATGCCATGTATTGTCTTCTGCCTTATGTGTATCTCCCCATATACAACTTTCCTGTGGACTAATCACAAAATTCATACAGTATAGGTAGGTCAAGGCCCTGCTTTGTCTTCACTTCTTCTTCCCATTCCTCCTTCTCAATGCAAATTACAAAAATCACCCTCTCCTTTAGCTTTTTTCCTGCATCCTTGACACGTTGTAAAGGCAGTAAGGAGAATGTTCAGAACATACAGTGCAAGAAAAAAGCTTATTATTCCTGAAAGTTAAATTGAAAGTGAATAAATAAGACACTTGGTAAGCCAATGCACACAGTTCTAAGATTATATCCAGAATATGCTGTATTAAGAACTTCTTAATAAGGCAAAGAGTTATTCAGAAAAAGAGTGCCAGTAGCTTTCCACAGCTTCCCTTGAATTATTTCAAATGGATACAATCCATTTTCACTTGAAAATCTCTGCTTTATACAACTGTTCAGAGGGCTTCATCTTCAGCACAACATTGCTTAAAGAGAAATGGATACAAACCTGCATATCATTCATATCTAATGCCTTGCCAACCCACACCTTCTTTTTACTATCTAATTATCATGTGCAAGCCTGTCAAAAGTGTCAAAAGCTTTTTTTTTTAAGCTGCTACTTTTATCATGTGAAAGATGTCATCACTTTAACAACACTCATTTGTTTCCCAAGGTTTGTGCCTCCAAAAGGTCAGAAGAATTCCCTGGACCTCACTGCACTCTGCACCAGTCACCTTGGGAGGAGCCTTGAGGGACTGAGTTTATTTGACTGCTTCCCATTTCTACTCCCACAGCTGTGGAAGTGGGAATTCTGCTCATACAGATTGCACAATATGATAACTGACATTTAGTATGCAGTGTTCAAGCACAGCTTGCTAAAGGACAGGTAACATGGACTTGTAAGAACAACATGTCAATTTTTCCCCGTCATAACTGGAAAAGAAAAGGGAAGATTTCACAACTGTGCAAGTTGCTGACTTGTCAGCAGAGTTACAGAATTGCTGTTTGTAGCACAAAGTGACTTTAAATTTTTATATAGGTCTATCTATTCATGCAGCAGAAGAAAAGGTACTCCAATAAACTGCATGTAAAACCAGATAATTCACACTTCTTAAAACAAATTTTCTACGAAAAACTCTTACTACTACATTTACAGTAAACATAAAGCTTCCACAGTGCACATTCTTTGCAGCACAGAAGAACACAGGCAGCTTGTTAAACTGAGCAATGCCTGCATGATACCAATTGTTTTAAAATCACTGTATGGATTTTAGCCACCATTAAATCTAGTAAACCTAGTTTATACAAACCAGTGCAGTGTCAGAAGTGCTCTGTGCCAGGAACAGCTGGAAACACCCAAACAGAAAGAGTTTCACCATGCCATAATCAAGATGTTTGAAATAGCTTTTTCCCCTCCCTGATGTATTGTCCTACTTCTTATTCTGTACAACTAGCCACTTATTTTAAGGGAGCCAGATGGAAAAGTTAGGGGTAGCCAGCAGAAGGTGGCCTGTATCTATTTTGTTCTTGGGGAAGTACAGGAGCAGTGCTGAGACAGAGCCTTGCCCAGAAGGTGAAGGTGGTCACTCTTTGGGATAGATTGCCATGGACTTGGCAATTGTTTGCTCACTGAGCATGGGACTGGCAGACACTATGCAGAACCAGAATTACAAAGAATGAGACACTTCTGCTGGGGTTTTTGCCCCCACCCAAATATCTCTCTTTGCCATTTCTGGTATTTGTCAGTGGTCCATTGGGCAACATCTAAGATGTTGGGCTGGGCTGCAACATCTCCCTCTTGAATCTCTTGTTCCACTTAAATGGATTAACCAGTTTCTAATGCCAGATATTAAAACACTGACAAAATGCATGTGGCTTTCCACACCACTGATTTTAGCAATTGTTCTAAATTAAAACCAAACCACAAAAGAGACAATCTTAGCAATTCTGTAATTTTAGAGTCTTTACTAAAAATCAGCTGTTTCACTTCTGTTAAAATATCTGCATGATGGAAAGAAAGAAAATGTCAAAACTTTATTATCCTTCTCCTTGCCTCCAGAGAGGCTTCAGCCAGGCAATAGCTACTTCAAAGCTTCACATCCCACATGCCTAGAGATTTGAACCAAGAGAAGCAACTGCCAAATTCAGGAGGCAGTAAAAGGCTTAGATTTTGAGGGCTCCCTGAAGCTAAATATTTTTTAAAACTAAAAACTCAAATATAAAAACTAAAAAGGAGGAAAACCCCTGAAGTTACCCCCTCCTAGAACAATATGCACACAAATCTCTCATAACCTTCTGAGTCACAACCGCCAAGGTTAATAACCCAGCACCAATGAAATGGTTTCTGGGCTTCACAAAATCCTACAGAGCCTTGCAGGAATCACTGGAGCTGCTTTAGGCCTTTTTAATCTTTTTGGAAACAGTGAAGAGTTAAACAAACAAAAGAGTAAACTCTCTCTCAAGCACAGAATTTTTAATCCAGGCCTTCCTATATGGAACTGCTGAAGATGATTACTAGCTCCTGCAAGAGTATTTGTGTTTAAATTCCTCAATGCACACAGATCCTGTGAATCTTCCTCTTCTCTTTGCAATGATTCTCCTGTAATCAAAACAATGCCCAGATTTGGTTCTGAGAACAGAGCAGCAGCATCACACTGATGATGTTTGTTACTGATTAATTCTGGTTTTAGGGTATGTCTTTTCCTGAAAAAGTTATGGAATAATCTGATGAACATGCCTCTGAAACAAGTATGTTCCCAAGTAAAGTAATGTAAGAAAGAAGAGGTTATTGTTCTTTTGATAGAAATTTTACTTCTATCTCAAAACTATAAAGGCAAATTCTAAGAAATACAAAGCTACAAATTTCCAAAGTGCAAGAAAAAAGGTAGGTGATATTCAACTACTAATTAAAATTTCAGTTTAAAAAATATTGAGTACACCTGTGTGCCTGGGGCTAACTATGATTCTTTCTTTAATTGAATGTGATGTCATATTCTGAAGAGCACATTAAAAGGATTACAAAAAAGATTGAGGTCCATCGTTTCCAAGGAGGGAAAAAAAACCAACAAAACACACACAGACACACATGAAAAGCAATGACAAAACCAAAACATTCACCAAAGAAAGAGAGGAATCTCAATGGTAAAAAATTTATGTTCGTTCACTCTGCTTAGAATGGGTAGGTGGACTGGAAATTAAATTTATGATGCATAGCTAATTTTCTACCTCTATGAACCTTAATTCAATTTTCAATCATATTTGTAGCAGTCAAAAAGTAGTTTCCCTCTTTATTACTCCTCAGCAGCTGCATGTCTCTCCCTTGTACTGCCTTATGCACTGTTTTAAAAGTTTGCCTACCACCACTATGCCTGGCACAAGAGAGAAAAAAGGGGATCACTTCTACCTGCTACAATACACAACAGATGGGCAACACTTCTAATTTGGATTAATTTATTGATGTTGTGTAACACATGGTGCCACAAGCAGCTGCAATGACAAAAGCAAGGGTCCAGTTCCACAAGACACAATGGCCATTCTAGAAGCCCCCAGTCTGCCTGTAGCACCCATTTCTCCTACAATTTATCTTTTGCTGCCTCTGGAAACTGATTTAATTCTCCAACTTGGCAGAAAACTAACCCAGCAAAAGCAAAACCAAAATACCACACATAGATACTGCCTGGTTTTAATTTTTTTTTTCTGTTAGGTTAGCATGCTAAACTAACTCCTGACCATTTAGTCCATCAAGTAGGTAAAACCACAGACAGCAAGTGAGGGAAGGGGAAATGAGCCCTTCCTTCAGCAGCTGCACAGTGTGGTGTGGTTTATCAGCCCCAGGTGAAAATGGAAACGGGCAGTGGGGCAGGGACAACAGGTTTGCCCTCAAGATCAGAATCCACTTAACCTCTGTCTTCTGAATTTTACAGTGCTATCTTCCAGCTCCCACAGCTCTCTGGTTTATTAACCTTTACTCCCAAGGAACACTATACACCCTCTTATCACATAACATCTGAAGGACTGAGCCTGTCATCTTTAACATCCCTTTGTCTCCCCATCTATGTTACTTTCTATCCTTTCATTTCATTGAAACAGTTGAAACATTATCACATAGTGTTACTCATCTTCAAAGTTAGGAAAATGATTGGATTACATCCCTATGCATCAGAAAAAAGGTACATTTTATTTTAAAAGGGCAGATGAAAGGAGAAAGAGTTCTTTTGATTCATCTTGGCCCTGTGGGAGGGTGGGAAGTGGTGGGTTGCCCTGCCATAGACTCCCTCTATTTAAACAAAATTTAGAAATAAACAGATCAATCACCCAGGGGTATGTGTTCACAGAAAAAACTAAAATACAAGCAACAGAATCTTACCAAGAACTGACAGCTACAGAAGAGAATCTCTCAAATAATTTACACATGAGGCAATGCTGGAATAAACCACACTACTCTGTTCACTGCTGTAAAGTTTCACCCTAATGCCTAAAACCCTGTGCTCCATAAAAAATGAGTGAGTAGATACAAATATATTGCTCTCAGGAGACCACACCAACAAATGTGTTTTCCAACTTCCATGAATTTTAGTTATAAAGCATTCACTTAACACAACAGCAACCATTTTTCAATTCCACAGCTGAACATTTAATCCCACAACTCAGTTATTTAACTCTTTCCTAAAACCAAAACAAAGCCTCCAGATCATAAAAGAAAGCTGAAATACCATTCAAATAATGAACGATGTAATTCAGCTATAAATTTGTCCGAAATACTACTGGTGTGATAGTCAGAACCATATTTTTTCAGGCTTGCACAGATAACACACTTATCCTAATTCTTTCAAACAGGTCATCCACTACAGCAAAAACAATCTAAGCAAAAGCCACCACACAATAATCAATAACAATGTGGGGAGGGAACCCCATAACCAAAGCCCTTATGATTTGTATACTGTTTATTCAGCTTAAAGCAGAGATGGAAACACCAAGCTATTAAATAACAAAAAGGACAGGTAGACTGCTACACCCATATTCCTTCCCCACTTTCTGCCTTAAAAATGACTGGGCTTAGATCTTTTAGCAAAGCAGAATTGTTGAAAATGTAAAGCCTTAATTTTAGTTCTGTCTGATCCACTAAAACTTGCTCAAAATAAAGAAGTCCAGAGTTTTCCATTTTTTGTTCTGAACATGATCAACACTCATAGTGATCTTTCTGACAGAGAAACCATTAAAAAAATATTCAGACCTAAGGAACTGCTCAAGTTCAACACAGGTCCTCTGGTCCCTTGTTCATGATATTAAAAATCTCTTAAGAAAACCAGGGCAGAACATCAAGGAAGCAACTTCTCTGTTGGTGTACTGACCATGTTACTTCCCAAATCAGAACAAACAATGGTTAAAGACTAGAGAGTGGGAGAAAACATCTCTAAAAGACTATGACAATTCAACTGTCCCAGCTCTTGCTGCCCCAGCTCCCTATACGTATTTCAATTTGTTGCCAAAGATGCCTATGCAGTGTTTGTCACCCATCACCCCTCTTTGGCTCATAGAGAAGCCAAGTCTTGGGAGAGCACTCCAGCAACACAGCTCCAGTGCTGAAGTGTGTTTGGAACACGGCATTAAGTCAGAGCTAGCCCACAGTAAATGCACTGACACTGGATACCCCAGCCCTCACCACAAACGGTTTTACTTTACAGATTTCTTTCTCTTGTCCCACAGTTCCTGCTAGGGTGGACATGCAGGTGCTGAATTGCAGCATCACAGAGCCAGTGCACCTTATTGCTCTTTTAAGAATGCAGCCCTTCAGCTGCAGGACCCTGCAGTACACCAGTCAAGAAAAGGCTTATCTGTATGCCCCTACACCAGGGGTCTGCTGGACCACACACCATCCTCCCAAATTTAAAAATGGATCTTTTCTCACTTCTCAGTAGAGAAAGGTCTCAAGCCTTGCAAAATATATAAATGCTTAATTTAAAAATTGTATAAAATATTTAGTCGCAAAGGACCCCTCATTAATTCATTAAAACCTCTGAACACAAGGGAAATCACTTATTTCCAAACTGAAATACAGCTACCACCAGGACTTCCCCCACTACCTAGCACAAAAGGGAGAAAAAGCAAAAGCCTACCCTCACACCTCCTTCCCTGCATGGCATTATACAGAGTTCACTAAATTACAATACATACATATTTTACTATGAGAGCCAAAATTTCTAAGAATACTCATTTTTTTTTAGATTCAACTGGACTTTGCCATGATCATTTCCAGAGTTTCAAAGTTCAGTCCTACCGAAGTCCACAAAAAAATTTCTATTACCTGCACATTGTCTTGATTTTGCTTCTTACCCCAAATCACATCAGTAATTATTTACTGTGTTACACTGAGGTATTATACATGTGCTTTATAACACTGCCTCATATAATACATGGACAGAAACTCCTTAAATTCAATTTTAAAATTTAATACAAAATTCAATGTTTAGGTTCACAGTTCGTAACCTAAAAACAATGACCTGATTTTTCAGATAATTTAAGCATAGTCCTGTCTGCCACTGCCCCATAATTTTGGCCTGCATTTGGAAGCTGTAAAGCAAAAAGGCAGGAATGCAGACACTGGTTTGAATAAAGACTGAGCCTCAGAATATGCTAATGCCTGTAAGGTTTTTATCAGTTTAGATAAAGACCTCGTTGCCCCCTGTGGCCCAGCCAGCCTTGCTGGACCACCCATGTAGCCACAGAGCTTGGTCACCTCCAAGAAGCTGCCCTGGGGCACCGTGCTGTTCATGGGGCACTGAGCAGTGGGACAATGTGGGTAGGGCCAGCACAGGGACACACCTGCCACATCCTGCAGGCTCTGCAAAGCAGCATCTCCACGTGGGAGATGGGAGGATGCTTCCCAGGCAGCAACAGGTCTGGGTAAAACAGCTTGTGAAATGCTGCATAGGGAGGGGGAAAAGGAAGCAACAAAATGGTAATTGGTTTTAGTAAGTATAAAATAAATATGAAACTCTCCGTCAGGATCTTTCTCAGGTTTCACAGGGATTTTTTTTTTCCACCAAAGGAAAAAAATAAAGTAAGAGCTGCTCCTAATGCTTCTGATTTAAGGTACAGAAACTCTTAGCAACCTCAAGGAAATTCTAGACACCAGTGCCCAGTTAGCCCCACTTGAGTGTACAGGATTAGCAGTGGGAAATGTCAAAGGCTGTTTCAGTCTGCTATGTTTGTCAACACAGTTGAAAGAAAAATAAAGACGTAATTTTCATAAAACACAAGGTTCATTACAAAGTTTTAATTTGAAAATATTTGCCTTTACTAGCTTGAAACAAAGATTTTTTCTCTATTTACATATGGAAATGTGTTCATCTATTCTGCATCTTAGGAACCTCACATTTCATTTCAAAGCTTAGCTGAGGCTCCTGTTCACATTCAATTCTCAGATGACTAAAAGCCAGTAGCAATGCTTCACATATTGGCCTGCAACAGATTATAGAAGTCATACTGAAATCCAGAAAAGATTTCTTCATTCCTGTTTGCAGGAATCTTGACATAAGCTTCCAATCAAATACAGGGTCTATGCTGTTAAGAAATGTAAACTGCTTTTACCACAATGAAGTGTTTATTTCAGATTTTAAATCCAAAAAGGCGATTAGTTTCTACATTCCACAATACCTAAAAACAGTGCTAGAGATCTCCAATGCTACTTTTCAAATGAATATATTTATTCAATAATCAGTCATTTCAAAGCAAGAGGAGAATATGATGGACTTAGATTTTAGCCTTTGGAAGTAATGAAGTGTGGACAATCTCACTTAATTACTTTCCAAAGAATTAATTTAGTGAAATCATGTTAACATATTATCCCCACCCCATCTCCCTAAAAAACCTCAGGGAGCTACTTCCACATTTTAATTATGTAATGGACGAACATTTTAAATTGTGATTCATGGAAGAAGAGCATCATCCACAGCTCCTTTAAGCTTTCACAATTCCTTATGGTTGCCCAATTAGTGTCATTTGCAAAGAGCAAGCACCCAACATAAAATGTACTCATTACACCATTTCATACAACCTTCCTACTTATTCTCTCTCATCATCCCCAAGATTTTAGAGATCAAAAGACAGGTTCTTTATTACAGCTTCACAAAACTTCTCTTGACAAAAGAACTGAACATCAACTTTAGAATCTTCATCTTAAATTCCTAAGAAAAGGAGAAAGAAGAGGGAAGTCAGAATAAAACCTATTAAAATGTATGTCACTGACTGGTGCACTCCCTCACTGTCTCCTCACGTATATTCACTTTTTAATAATGTACTTTTAATATAATTTTAATCTTATTTGAATTATTTGCATGTGGTTTAAGGTTCCATAAAGGAATTTCAGATTTGCTATTTTTAATTAGAACCTAAAACATATATTTTACCAGCTGCGTAAAGTACTATTAAATTTTTTAAAAATTCCTTGAAGATCAGATAAAGCATGTTTTTCTGCTGTGAGCCCAATGCTTTAATTTGCAATTCTGTATGTTGTTTTATTCATGATAAAATACTTGATACTTGTAGTTTCTCTCCATATTGCTAACACTGACACAGATTCTCTGTTGAGGTTTGACTATCACTAGAGGATTCTCTCATGACTGGTCTACATTTTCATTTGTTTTTAGAAGCTTAGTTAAAAAAAGAAAAAAAGGAAAAAAAAATTAAATTCCAGTAACTATAATTAACACCACTCATGACTAGCACAAGTGTTAATAATTCATGTTTTGGAAATAAATAGCTAATTAAAGGGCAACAAATTCAGTTTACTTATATAGTGTCTTATTAGCAATAATATTTTGAGCTCTAATAGGCTAACAATATATATTGTGCAAGTGTCCATTGCAGCAAGTTATTTTTAATTCATAGCATACTGATTTATTCTGCATTCAATTACTGCACATACCAACAAAAAAAAGTGTTTCTGTATGCCACCTATCCCTCCCCTTTACTCCAGTAGTGAAGAAAAATATTCTAGAATCTGCTTATACTCTGTATAGCTCCAAAATGCATAAAACTGGCTCTTAAGGTAAAGTCCAATTCAGCATTTCCTTTAAGAGTTTGACTGCAAGAGCCAGAACAAATCTCACTGAAAGAAAAATTAAGAAAATGCTGTCTAAGCAATGCTGTCTAAGGCAATAAAATCTACTGTCCTACAAAACTGGTAGAAGCTTCAAGTGGAGCATGGCCTCCATTCCTGAATTCAAAACATGCTGCTGTTCTGGAGAGAAGAGGTCTAGAGATGAAACATGGGAAAGCCTGATTTGTCTCTCTGACTGTGTTGTTTTGGACTTCTGAGAAAAACAACATGAGTAATGCTATTAACATGTTTGCAACATCTTTTTGAACATGCTTGCAACACCTTTTCCTACACAGAGTGCATGAATCTGCCCAGTGAACACTGAATAAATCCAATTTTGTTTTGCATTATTGCTAGGAAGTGATCACAGTAAAACAAACTACAGTCTCTTCCAGCCCTTGACAGATTTGAACTGGTGCCCTGAAAGCTACAAGGCTCAACTTACCATTGTTCCTTCCCTAACCCATTCCATATTGTGTGACTTTGGTCCAGCTGTAGGAAGATGTGGCTGCATTTAGGAAGGTTAAGGAGAGGAAGTGTGAGAGTCAAATGGGAAAAAAGAGACAACCACCAGAATAATACTGTCCATACAGATTTCCTGTTTGTGGTGCTCACTTCCTCACTGACAGGCACTGCTCCACTTGCAGCTACAGGACTCAGAGAGAAGAGGTACACATGTTCAATTTGTTTTCAGGAATGGAGGAGAATTACAGAAACAGAAGATTCAAACCATAAATAGACTGACAAAAACCGAGTCACACAATTTACTTTTCTTGACTTAAGTGTGACTGATAGTTATCAAAGCTACTACCTGTCAAAAATCTTAATGTGATTTTGGGGGCAGAGAGCTAAAAGGAACCATTAATTTTTAAGAAGTGTTTTATTATTGGTCTGTTCAGCCTGGAGAACAGGAGACTGAGACCCCATCACAGTCTACAACTTCCTCATGAGGGCAAGAGGACAGGCAGCCACTGCAGTGAGCAGTGTCAGAACCAGAGGGCAGAGCCTGAAGTTGTGTCAGGGGAAGTTTAGGTTGGATATCAGGGAAAGGTTCTTCAGCCAGAGGGTGGCTGGGCACTGGAACAGCTCCCCAGGAGCCTGACAGAGCTCAAGAAGTGTCTGGACAATGCTCTTGGCACACGGTGTGACTCTTGGGGATGGTCCTGTGCAGGGCTAAGAGCTGGATGATCAGTGATCCTTGTGGGTCCCTTCCAACTCAGCATATTTTGTGATTATTCTGCTCTCTTAAAAAGATTAATTATAGCATAGTTTGTATCAACTTAAATTTTTGTCTAACTCTAAATTTTTTACTAACAATTACACTTCACATAATCTGTTAAACAGAACTGTAATTAATATTATGAAGTCCCTTGCCAAATATATCAATTTCATTAAGAAATAATGTTTCACACTTTTTTTTTACTGATTTACCCAGATATTATGAAGTTGAAGCTTCTGTCAAATAAGGCATTTGTAATGCAGGAATGGTCATTTGACAGCTATGATTTTCCCAGTAACCACATGAAGCCACATTTAAAAGATGCTACAAGTTCCAAAGAAATCATAGATAAATTTTCACTTCCATCTTTAAGTCTACAGAGGCATTTTGCAGGAATCCCAGATTTCACCCTTTACATTTCACATACCTAATAGTCCTGCCCACAGCAATTACTGTGCTGAAGGCTGTGTAAATAGATAGAGAATAGATAGATAGGGATTTGTGGTCAGAGCACCCACAAAACCCTGCCCACACCCTTTGTGTCTTCCCAACCTGTCTGTAATCAGTACTGATCACAGCTGCAGCCTAATAAATCAGCTGGGGACGAGATGAGCACTGTCTCTAATTCCAGGATGTGTCTTGTTTGGCAGTGTGTCATGTCCAGCATGGTTCTCTCCACCAGTTTTAAGCAGATGCTAAAAACCTCAACACTATCTTGCCTTATCAGGATCTTTCCACTTTTACCTTCAGCTTAAATAACACATGACTAACAACCCAATTGACTGTAGATAAACATAGTGGCTTTCTAACTAAAAGTAACTTCTGTACCAAGAAAGGTATCTATAACCAGGCACAGTTAATATTATCTAAGTTTTACTTTACAACATGCAAAATAAACAAGCAGAGTCCTTCATTACCTGGAAAGTGACACTGTTGGGAACTGTCCTTGAGCTTTAAGAGGAGTTATTTTAGTGACTTTCTTAAAAATAAACAAACAGAACAGACAGAGCAACTAACAAAACATTCTGTGCATCTGAAGACTGTCCTCTGAAACTGAAGAGGGAGATACCAAACAAATCAATAAATATGATAAATTCTTCCAGAGCAGGCATGTACTTTCTGCTTAGTTTACAACTAAGGAAACTAAGGCATCAAGAATGAAATAAATTGCCTAAAATCACATTGGAAGTTTGTATTTCTTGCTTTGATGTTATCTCAGATTGACACTTGTGTTCATTAACACAATGTTTCTCAAATGCCAACTGTAGCTTTACTATTCTGTAAAAAGGAGTTTGAAGAAAGTAGGTGTCTTTGAACTAGCTGTGCTAAATATTTGCCCTAGATTTTAGACATGCAGCTCAAAACTAACATATTTGCCTCACCCTCTTTCTTCTCTCCCTTCCTTCTCCATTTACCTTCTTTTTTACACATCACAAGCTATAAAAACACATTACTAAATAATCATGCAAACTAAATCTGCATATGAGTGAAGACCCAAATTCTTCTCCTGAACCCAGGGCCCTTTCTAGAAAGAAAGGAGCAACTCTGGGGCAAGTCTGCTCTTGTATTAACTTTTTTCTCCCTGACCAGGCCTTCCACCAGTCAAGGTCCTGCTTCCTCATCCCCATCACAGCCTCCTGCCCATTACTGCTCCCTCCCTCCCTGTCCCCTCTTGGGCTCCCACCCACTCCAAACAAGGAGAATGTATGGAGGAATGGGAGAAGCTGCAACCATCCTTGGCCAGATCTTGGTTGCTATCCTAGAGGTGACCCACAGATATTTTTTCAGGAGCACAGCCTCTGCATCCTGATCTTTCGAAACAATACATATGGGCAGTCTCTTTATCCTTTATTCTGTTTGAGAGCACCAGAAAATTCCATCATGTCTTTTCTTGTACAACTAAAATTAATCCTATTCAGGAACAGGAACCTTTACAGCATACAACAATGATCACTTTGAGTGCTTACCAGCCATTCTGTATTTCACTTTACCATATACTAAAATCATATTGTCTTTCTATCTCTACCACTCACTTGCTTTGTTTGGTTTCTTCTGTATGTCTGCCCCACTCCCAACTTCACATCATTTTTCATACTGCCCATTATACATGCAAGAGCTTTCCACTTTCCTGTAATGCAATTTTATTTCTCACTTTTCAACCTCAAAACCCTCACTGGATCTTCTATTTGTATTTTCTTCCTCATGGGTCATGTGTGAAATACCTGATTACCTCAAGGCTGTATTCAAAGGCTTGATTATGTTTTATTCCTCATTTAATATAGTCTCACTAAAGGTAACTTGTAAAATGAAGGGCTTCTGAACTCAACCACTTTCTTTTATAAGCAGAGAATAATACAAAAACTTACAACAGCCCTTGAGGTCGCTATCTACAATGAGACAAAGCTAAGCAAGTGATTTGTTCTAGAAACACATTCCAGAATATAATATTTAAGAGTAACTAAGATTTTAAAGCCTATGTACAGTATAAATACATATGGCTTATTTCCATCAAGTATAATAGGTGCTCAGAGTTACCAAATAAATATGAGGGACAGTCCACAGGAATAAGTTACTCTGCTTTTTCAAACTGTTTGGAAAGTGATGCAACTCTCCTTCTGCTCCCACACGCAGGCTACTATCATGACCAAAGCCCAGGGATTTTGAGAGGAAGGCAGCTTGCTTATAAATGGATTAGAGTATAAACTTTGAAATACATTGCTGTATGCTTCCTCATTAAAAACACTTACAATTAAATATTTATTAAGTTTAGGCAAAACAGGCATCTGCTATTAGTGTGCAACCCCCATACATAGTCATAGTTTTCTCTCCTGAGAAGCTCCAAAAATAGGGTGTCACTGCACAATGCCTACACACACAACTCCTGCTGCCCTAAAAAAACTGCTCCCACAATCTCCAGGTCCACACATATCAGAGTTTTCTGCAAATCTGTCCCTTTCTCACACCACATCACAAAGAAAAAATGTGAAATTTGTCATCTTCACAGCTTCCAAGGAAAGAGGCAGCTATATCTGATGCAGTTGCTGTCATGAAGCAATTTTGTATGAACCTGACTCCAGCTGTTCAGACAGCAGTAGAAAGCAGAGACCACTACTGAAATGTACAGCAATAAGAGATCCACAAATATGAAATATGAGATTATGAATGCTCACAATTTTGCTGCTAGAAAGCATTAACTCGTACCAAAGTAAGGTATTTTGAGATTACAGTTTACCATGAAGAACTCTCTGTAATATTTAGAATAGTTCATTTATTTCCCTCAAGGAAAATATCAGCTACTTGAATAATCCCAAGTACTATGCAGGCCAATCTCCAATACTGCCTGTGAGGACATTTGCAGTTCCTCATCTCCTTCCTATTTTACGACCCATCACTGCAGCCTGGCAGCTCCTCTGCCATGCTGCCACCCAGGTGACGCCACCACCTCAATAACCCCTACCTTAAAATAACAGCAGAAAGAAAATCAGTAAGTGCAAGCCAACTCCGGTAACTCCACACAGGCACCTCGCACCTCCGCACCGCCCTTCCCTTCTCCGGTGAGAGCGGCGAGTGGGCTCCGGGGGCTGAAGGACACCTGCGTCCCACTGCGCCCCCGCGGTCACGGGCAGCTCGGCCATACACATGTGTATAAACACAAGTCTTATACATACATATATATGTTTATTTATATATATACATATATATATTTATATGCATATGTGTGTGTGTTGGCATACGCGCAACCGAGCCACGCAGCGGTGGGCGATCGCTTGAGCTGCCGGATCTGCCTTTGGGGAAGATGCACACAGACATCTCTGCCGTCCGCACACGCACACGTAGCTCCGCACATTCCCGTGAACGAGGCGCAGAAGTTGCTCGCAGAGGCGCCCCGAGGGCTGGCAGGTTTCCCGCCGAATAACGGGGGAGGCTGAAGGGGGTGAAGTTTCCTCCCTCCTCCTCCTCCTCCTCTCCCCGAGTTACGCCGCGGAGCCGGGCGGCCCTGGGCGGCGGAGACGCCGCCGGCAGCCCCGGACCAGGCCCGCTCCCGGCGCTGCCTTCCCCGCGCCGGCCTCCGCCTCCGCCCCGCCGGAGCGCCGGGACCCCGCCGCTCGCCGGGGCCGGCCCCCGCCCTTACCGTTGCAGAACTGGAGCAGCGAGGAGGTATCGTAGAGGCTGCTGTAGCTGGAGAAGCCGTCCTCCATCCTGCCGCTGCGCTCCCGGCGTCCCCTCGGCTGTCCCGGCGGCCGCCCGCTGCCTGCTCGCCCACACGCTGCGGAGCGGAGGCGGCTGGGGCCGCGGCGGCCTCGTTGCCTGCCTCACTCAGTTGCCATGGCAACCCATTCACTCCGCCGCGGCTGGGGCGGCGGCCGCTCCGCTCCGCTCCGCTCCGAGCGCGGGGGGAGCGCCGCGGGGCGGGCCGGGGCGGGCCGGGGCGGGGCGGCCGCGGGCACGGCGCGGAGCGGCCCGGGAGGCGGGGGGGACCCGGGGCGGTGGGGCGGGCGCGGAGCCGCGTCCCTCGGCCGGCTCGGCCGCCTCTCCTCGGCGGAGCCGCCGGCTCCGGGCCGCGGCTGAGAGAAGGACGAGCTGCCGAGTCCCTCTGCCTTTCCCGGGGCTCTGACCGCGAGGCCCGGCGAGAGCGGGTGTCCCCATCGGGCCGAGGCGGAGCAGAGCCACTGCCCGGCCCTGCGGCGGGAGATGCCCGCCCATAACCCGGGGGTTAACCCGGGGTACCGCCATCGATGGGCTCGGTCAGGGCTGGATGCGGGGCAGCGGCTTTGCCGTGCCCGGGAGCCCCGCGGACACAGCCCCAGCATCCCTCCCTGCTGCCTCAGCCCGGCTCCTCTCGTCTCTCCCGCTGCAGCCACAGCCTGCCTGTAACTGCCCCTTGTGCCCTCCGCTGATTTCAGCGGCGATTCTCCTGGCTGCAGGACGGAGCTGTCACGATAACATTGTAGTTGATACTCTCTTACAAAACCAAAAAGAATTATACACACTGTAATTCCTTGTGCCATTTAATACAGTTTAAAGTATGTAGTTCGAAGAGTGATACACTTTTCCAATACAGGATACTAAAAACTTTAACTGTTTAACATGTTTTTGTCTAGGTATATTCAAAACGTCCATTTGTGGTGAGGTGAAAGTGGTGGTCCAAAACTGGTGGCCAGTAATATTGTAAAATTATTTTGAGACATTTTGGGCTTCAATTTCTGTGCTAAGGAATGTTGAAGTGTCCAGTGACTGAAAGCCATTTTTAGTTCAAGCTCCTCAAGGTACGCAAGGGAAATAGTTCATTGCACATCTATAGCACCTTTCAGCTTGAAAAATGCCAACGCACTTAACACATCATGCCTTCAGTCCCCAGTCCTTCCAGGAGCTTTTTGCATGGCAGTTCCATCATGTGGATCCACTTACAGGCGTGGGTTTGGTATATGTGAGTGTTTTCACCAACCACTAAACCATGGCAGTGCTAACACAAAAGTATGTTATAAAATTAGGCAGAGATATCAGTTCCATGTTAAAGCAGAGTGAAAAGTGCTCCCTCCTGAATTGCCAGTGCCAATACTGGTAGAGTTGAAGTCATCTCCAGCACAAGCACTTAACCAGCCTGGTGTGCTTAAATTGTATCCGACAAAACCAACTGCATTTTATAGCTGTGGGCTGTAAAAACCAGAAAATTGTGGTAGTTTGGTGTTATATTAAAAAAAAAAAAATAAAACCAGAGATTTTTTTAAAAAGGGAAAATTACTTCAAAAACACAAAAGCATATAGCTATTCTTACTGTTTTAATTAGTCATGATTCGTTCTAATCTTTAAAATTAATACAGAGCCCTTAGGTTTTCTCATGACCTTTTCATTCATAAGCCATCAAACGTTTCAAAGATGCTATATTATTCTAAAACCTTGTACACACACAGAAAGATATGGGATTTTTGGCAGACAAGTTGCAACAATAGAAAAGTGAAGCTCATTTTCAGTAAAAATTCAGATTAAGAATTTTCTTCATTTTAAAACATTATTGCCATCATTTGGTTATTATTTTTGAGGTTGAAAAGTGTTTTAATGTGCTTATTTTCCACCATCTTGAGACAAGAGGTGTACTCACCATAAGATGTCAATGTTACTTTAACCTCTACCTCCTTCTGATGTGTAAGGTTTGGAAAACAAAAATATTTAACCTATGCTATCTAAAATTATTATGTCTGTAGTAAAAACTGTGTTGTCAGAGAGATTGCTACAAAGATAAGAGAAGGTAATGCCCAGTAACTTTTATGAGATTTGTCAAAGTAGGAGAAAGGCCAGAAAAAGGCAAGGCAGCTCCATTTCAGAGAGTAGAAATTAAAAGTCACTTAGAAACTCAAATCTAATCTCTTCCTAGAGAGAGATGCAACATGTAAAACCTTGCAATGGATTTCCCTCTGAAATTAACAGTGATGGTGTCTGTGAAGCCTTTCAGCTCAGCGTGCTGCAAATCAGCTCAGAGATGTGACAGAAAATGGTCTCAGCTCCAATCTCCAGATGCTGTTATGATTCCATTATACTCTAAGAGCAAGGGTTAGAAGAGGGAAACACTTTCATAATTTAATGATTTTGAGACCTGTAACAATCTCATTATACTAAACTGCACCACAAGGCACGAAATGAAAAAGAAATTCTGTCTGGCCGTGGGAACAATGGCACAATGGATTGGAAGAATGCACTGATGTGTCTCTGGGAATTCTTCTGCTATGGCGAAACAACAAAAAACTTCTAGTTGTCCATTTTTCAGTATAGTGTGGCCTTCATAATTTGTACATTCAAAGCCGGTTATTTTGGTAAGTGTGAAACCATAAAGGTGGGAATGTGGCATCCTGAGCAGTACAGTGGGGCTGGTGTATCAGGAAAGGATTTGTTGCTGTACACTTGTGCACACTGACTGCTGGCAGTCAGAAACTCCATGATGTTACATTTTTGAAAGCTGTATTTTATACCTAATGATTTAACTTTTGTTCATCTTGAGTAGTGTAATGCAAATAACTATTAGCTAAGTGAGAATAAAAGAGCTTTCACCCATCCCTCAGTGAATTTTCAGGAGTAAATATGCTCCAATATTAGGACAAAGAAGACTTGCTTTCACTTCCTGTTAATATGCTGTAGTCAAATATCACCGAATCACAGAATATTCTGAGTTTGAAGGGGTTCACTAGGATCTACTGAAGTCCAACTCCTGAAAATTTTGATGTTCCCTTTATCCCTTCCTGAAAACAGCATCAGGCTGCTTTCACCATGTGGTGGTAGCCTGGACAGCCTGCCCTCCATAGCTGCCCCCTGGGTGTGTGCTGAATGCCAGTGCTGCCAGCAGCTTGTGGGGGGAGAGGAGATGGCACTGGCTGTGGGAAGGACACTGGGATTTGGCTGTCAGTGGCAAAGCCTGCTGTGCAGAGCTGCTGATGAGCCCTTCTGTGCAGGGTTTACAGGAGGTGAAGGCTCAGTTCACCACAGACACTGGAGGGCTCTTCTTTCAGGTCAGTGCAAAGCCTGTCTGCTGAACAGATCAGGGAAGCTTGGATGGCTGCTGTGCACACTGAGTGTGCCCTGCAACTAGAGAAATCTGCATCAGGCAAAGCATCTAGCACCATCAGCAAATGTGCTGGTTTTGCTAAAATTTATCAGTGGATATAATTATAGCATCTATTTTACCATGACTAACTTTTGAAGATCCCCTCAAGCTCTTTAGCAATCATTTGATAGGTCACATTTACTGCAGCATGATCAAAGGGAGCTAAGCTCATTTCTGTAGCTCACTGTGTTTCCATTTAACATGCAAAAGTCCATTTCACCATTCACAGTCTTACTTAATGCAGCAGTTGGTCTCTGCTTGAGCCTGGAAGCTTTTAAACTGTATGCTTGTTCAAGGTTTGCTTTTCCTCTGTGAGTCAGAAGTTTCATCTATTAAAAAGCTGAAGCGCTGCAACACTTGGTGCCTGGGCCCAGACTGCAATCCAAAACACAAGGTACCATGTGTGTGCTTCTCCCTGAATCATCTTGTTCAAAACAGAAGAAATGGGCATCTTTTCCAGCTGTTCATCCCCAGCACTGAGAGTTAGATGGTCCGAAAGCTGGCATCACAGCACAGGCACAGTGCCCTGCCTCAGCACTGGAGACACAGAGCTTTGACAGAAGCTGGGGCCAGGGCTGAGCAGCACAATGCCCAGCAGCAGCAGCAGCAAGCTGCACACAGCAGGAGCCCTGGAGAAGGAAGAGCCAATGCCTGGTTTAGGAACCAGCAGGATGAGACCAGCACTTAGAGAGAAGCTGTGGGGTTAAGTTTTGGATTTATCTTCCTGAAATCTGATTGAATCCTGATTTATACTGTTTTTTTTATTGTTTATTTGTTTTCCCTTTCTATTCAGAAAGCAGCAGGAATGTTTGGGTTTTTTAAGAGAATTTCATGCAGTGAATATATTGTCTTCACGTTGCAGAAATGGCTTTTTCTCACTGCTAAGACTATCTCCAGGTACTGGCTGTCAGGATCTCATCACAGGCTCAAATAAGGATTTCCTCTCCCAGTGTGGTAGGAAGGGAAGAAGTGCCTTGCTGCCCAGTCTCCTTTGTGAGAACACTTCAACCACTGGAATAATCATTCATTCTAAATAGCAGGACTCCAGTGTTTCAGCCACAGCAGGGAGCTTCATGAATGTCACTACAAAGCAGACTTCATGCATGTGGGAAAGATGGGGTATAAGAGGAGGATCACCATTATACCAGCACAGCCTGAGTGCATTAAAAATACAGTACAGCAAATGTGGGATGAAACCATCAAAGCTATGCAGGTTTAACAATCCAAATGAAAATATGTTGCAATATTTCTGTATATATCATGTTGTTTTGAACTAGATATATTGGAATTATGGAAGTTTCCCTATAATTAATAAGAATAGTCTTAATCATATTGCCCTGGAAAAAAATACTCTTTTGCAGATTGGTTAATTTGTAAATACAAAGGGAATACTTTGAAGATGAAAAGAATAATGCTTTCCACATCTATGACTCTTCCTATTCAAAGAGGGGAAGCTGCTCAGCAAACACTGATGCTTTCAGATTTGCACCAACTTTTTGAAACAAATGTTGGCTTTATTTGCTTGTTTGGAAAATGGGAAGAAAAACATGACACAGCCAAGGTCATGCTGGGAAGTCTGTGACAGAATCAAGCCAAAATAACTACCAGTTATTGCACCAACTGCAATATGAGTCTACTGAGAATATCCTGCCTGTAAACACTGAAGATACTACTTGTACAGTTTGTTATGAAATGTTTTCAAGCACAGTGCCTGTGGTAGAAATACTCTTATTTTTGCAAGGCGCCCTAACAGGTTGGGTTCAATGCACATCAACGTATGTAATGGCCAAGTGCAGCCTTACTACATCCACAGCTGTGACATTGAGATTTGAAACTGATGAGAAGCAAAATGTACTACAGGAATGCAGCCCCTGTTCCATATTCCATTGCAATCTGCAGATGGGAACAGCACTTCTGAGATATTAATACTCTGTGAGATTGATGTGAAGAGGCACAGTGATGGATGGCATCACACAAAATGATCCACCCTTCAAAATTACTTCTTAGAAGTTTTCAGTTATAACTCAGTTCTGCAACCCTATTTTTGGTGGCTGCAGCCCCCAACAGAGGCTGAAAGCTTCTGCTAGCAGAGCTCTATGAGATCTATGTACCCAGGGGCGCAAATCCTGCCTCCTGTGAGAGGGGCATCTCTGGTTCCAGCTACAATAGCTTTGGCACAGGTTCACTGGTTCTCCATTCAGGGCACAGGAGGATCATCCCTACAGGTCTGTGTCACTTCCCAGGGGGAATTCCCTCCCAGCAGAAGGATCTTTCCTGCACCCACTGGAACCTCAGGGAGCCCCCAGAATGTAGGTATGGGGAAATGCTTTCAGCAAGGATGAAAAAGTGATGCTTCTGTGTGGCTTGCAGCACACTGACACCCTTCTGCCCATGGCTGAGATGGGTAGTTTTGTTTTAATTTCTATGCTATGAATATAAAGATGTTACTGTGACAGTATATATTCCAGAGATCTATTTTATGCATATATTTAAATAATATTTTGTTAAAATTTAATGTCTGAGTTATATTATACAAAGCCACACCTACATAAATCTGTGCCTTCTGAATTATATTAGAGAAGAATGAGACTAGAGTAAGCTATAGTATAGACATATTTCTTTAAAATTATATTTAAATAACAGCATAGCAAGTTGCTAATTTAAGGGGTACACAGAAATTGCCACTTTTTAACAAAGTGATTCTACAGTACCCATTCTCTTCACCCTTTAGAAAGAGCATTTTAACTAGACTGTAACAATTCACATGAACATGTAAAACCCAGGCTTACAAAACAGGATATTTCTCCAAAGGACACATCAGCTACACTGTGAGAAAGAAATCTCTCTCTTCTGCAAACAGGTACCCACAGTGCCTATGATGAGAGGGAAGGATCTCAGCACTCTATTTTATATTCCCTGGTCAGTAGGATGCTTGTTTAAACCTGTGCTTTACCAGAACTGATATTCCAAATTTCCCAATTTCCCATGTCACTGTTTCACTGGTTTTGGGATCCAGCACAATCAAGGGCATCCTGTGGGAACTGATGTGTACCAGGAGAATTTATTGTCAGCCATGTAGATAACAAAGCACACATAAAAATGTATGGGTAAGACAAAGCACCAAGTTGGTTCAATATATTAATGTTAGAAGGGGATAGACAATCTCATTTACTGCCCTTTCTACATTTGCAGTTATGTTACTGGAAGTTTGCCCAGATATGGAAAATGAATGATGGCAAATGTCTTCTGAGAGATAGCTGGAAAAAATAATATATTTCTTCTAGTGATTTCATATGTCATGCTTGCTTTTAGTGAGTGATTTATTGGAAAAACTGATTTGTGCTATTAAACAAGTAATAGGAAATGACTGCAGAGGGTTTACCTGTAATTTTAACTCCTGTCATCACATAAGCCCATTTACCACTTCAACTAACTTAACTTCAAGTTTTACTTATCCATCCCCCAGTATCTTTCACCAAATATAATATTAATTATGCTGAAAGAGGTAGGGAAGAAAGAAGGCAGTATTTCATTTGTATGATGTGGGTTATTTCTGCAGGGGACCATACCAGCTCCACTGGTTCAAACTCATTGAATTTCCATGAGCTTTCCTTGAGTGGGTGGAGGAACAGGAGAGTGGATTGCAGTGTGACCTACAAGGGCTAGGCAGGAATTCCAATCCACTACACTTGCAGATTCCTTTGATATCTTACAGAGCCCAAGACCACCTACAATGAGACCTTCATCCCTCCACTGCTTTTGCTGCCTCAGTTTATTTCTGCTTTTCCAGGTCAAGATCCCAAGACACAACCTGGGGATGGAAGGAAACAGTTTAACCATCAGCTTATCTAAGCTTGGCTGGCTGGAGAAACAAGCAATAGGAAATAATCCTTTCCTACAGTTTTCAAGATTACTTTACACTGATTTCCAGCACAGGCTGTAGCTTTTACTTTTGTGGGCAACTACAGTTCTGAATTAAAATTTTTATTTACTTTGGAACAGAATTTGCCTTGGAAGAAACTTTTGTTTTGTTCTGGTCTGTGCAATCACCCAAGGCCCACAATGTGATCAAAGCAATTCTGTATTAAATATGTTTATTCAAAGTAATTTCTTTCTGCAGGTTCATAGCAAGTGCATCCAGAAATTTAGATAAATTTCACTTTTGAACTCCTTTGAACATATAAAATGTAAGCAATAAAATGCAAGAAAGGAAGTGGTTGAACCAAAGTAACCTTCACTGAATCGCCCAGAACATAAATAGGCATTAGGGTTTACATGGCAGGATCAGGTCCATACATTAATAAAATATTTGGCTTTGGTGAAAGAATTCTGGTTGTTCTTAAAACACCTCTGCCAGCCAGTGCAAGGTGTAGGATTACTAATCCTCCTCAGGGTAAGCCATGCGTGGCATTCTTCTCTTTGGTGGTGGCATTCAAAAGAGTCCTGGAGGAGGAAAAAGTAATAGGGGCAATAATGGCAGTGTCTGAATGAAGCCCTGAGAGCCAGCCCAGCCCTGCTGCCTGGCTGCCAGCCATCCAAGATGAAGAACAATCGTACATTTGTCTCTGATACCAAGTTACCTAATTTTCAAAACGTTTCCTGATGCAGCTCTTTAATTCTTAAGTATTTCACCACCTAACGTTTCTCTCTCAAGCTTTCAAAGAAGCAAGAAAGAAACAGAGCTACAGGTAACTGAAAGAAGAAAAACTAAAATGCTTTTGTCATTAGTAGTCATAATTTAAGGAAATAAGGGACAAGAAGACAAGTTCTTTTCAAATTTTCAATGCCAGATAACCCCTCATTGTCCCACTCACTTTCTGTCAGGATAAATGCTAGGATAAATAATAGAGCAAATCTCAAAAGAAAAATATGTATTGTGTGTCATAAATTACACAAGCAGATGCAGCCATGAACAAGAGAATTAGGAACATAAAACCCCTGCAGTGTACACGGGCTGGTGAAGGGCTGGGAGTTGCCAAGGGACATTCTGTGACCACTGTGCAGTCCAAGCTAAGATCTTACCCCAAACATCAGCCTGCAGTCTTGTTATGCAGGGGTCTGCACCTTTTCCTTTGCATTCTTCCTCTTAAACAGCTCTTTTTTTTTGTCTTTTTTTTTTTTTTCCATAGCTGTTTAATGAATGTTTTTGCCATAACCAGCTTATGGTATATTATATAGATGTCTGAGAAATCTTGCGCTGAAGAATTTTGCATCTTCTGCCCATACTATCCCTTCAAAGATTCCCATATTAAAGTGAATGAGTTTCCCTAAACTAAGGGATAGGTAGAATAGGTCAAGGGCCAGCTCTTCATGTGTAACCTCGCAGAGCACCATCAGCTTCAGCTGAATTCTTGGTTTCATTCCTTTTTATTTATTAGAAAATGTGTTACATAGCTTTGTGGCACTCTACACAGATATAATTACAAATAACCTAGCTGCTAAATGCTCATCAGAGACTCCATTCAACTAAACAGTTCTTTGGCAAAGTCAAAACTCTGGGTCCAGATTTTTCAGATATAAACATCCTTAATATCTCTTGTTCTTTCATGATGTCTTTTATTTCAAGACATCAGCAGATATTTTTTATTCAGCACTCATTTCAGCAGGGAAAAAAGAGTTTTGCAATATTGATGCAATTTATTTTTGTGTGACCAATTAAGAAAATAAGGACATTCCAAAGAAGTTGATGTCATTCATTTCAGATAAGTAAGATGTTTCAAAGAAACCCCACACAAGACTGTGGTAAAGGACTTTTTTCCAGCTTCACAAATGACATTAAATGCCATTTTATGACCATCCAAGAGTAAGGAGTAAATAATACTTTATGCTGGAAAAGAATACATGTGACTCATGATTTACAGCTGTTGTAGATGTGAACTTGTGGAAAATGATGCAATTAGAGGCCAGGGGCAGAGCAAAATATCCATTCAGCTCTGCTGAGCAGATCAGAACTGCTGAAGGGCTGGAGAAAAAAAATGTCATTTTCTCTTTTGCTCATGTCCTCCATAGGCTACATTCTGCTTGGAGTCAATTCATATTCAAGCAGTACAGTTAAGGGAGAATCTTTATATGATTTAGCATTTTTTATGTTTTCCATTTGTCTGATGAAGAGTGCTTGCTCTGTCATTCATTCACCATTTCCTTCCATGTGAAATTAGGAAATATGGCACATGAAATCTGAAACCCAGGTTTTTTCCATCTCTGCATGTTTTCCCTTGGAGCTCAGAAACTCAAGTTCTGCCAGTGTAGAGGAAGGAGAGGAAATGTAGCAATAAAGTTCCTGGCTTCTTCACAAACCCCTTTCTGACCTGACATGGGGAAAGTGTGTGGAAAGGGATTGAACTATCCAGGACACAGATGAATGGCAAAAGTATGATCATGTGAAATCAGAAATAAAAACCTGCAAAATAAGATCTAAGCAGGGACAGTGAAGCTACAAAATGTCATGCTACAAATGCACAGGAGGAAGGCCAGGAGAGTCCTGGTTCAGTACTCAAGGTGCAGCTAATGACAAGTGATGTGAGCAATGTACAACTGATTGATGACTTTTTGTATCTGTCTTCACTAAAACTGTATTTCAACAAACATAGTAACACAATCCTATTGCTGATAAATGTGGCTCCACCTTCCTTGCTTCATTCCACTCCCTCTTCCTCACTGTTTTCCTTTATCCCTCAGTCACAGTGATCTGTAAGGGTGTGCAGAGATCTGGATGGGGAACTGCTTCAGCTGAAAATTAATCCAACAAATAAGTGGCAGTTACTGAGATCAATTAGTCCTGCAGTTTGATCTATCTCTTAGCTCCACCACAATCAATGTTTTATTTTAAATTACCTAGATGCATTAACTTCATCCTATGATGCTTAAAGGGCAGACTAAGTTTCTGAGTGTCTGGATGTTTAATGTGTCAGAGGATCAGAAGTAGGAAAGCATGGGACATGTAGTTTAAATTGGGAAAAAAAGAGTAGTAGATTATTGATCAGTTGATTAAATTAAATTTCTGCTCCAAAGTTTAGGATTTTTTTAGACATACATGTTATGAGTGCTTATGTAATAAAAGGGAAGTGGGTAGCATTTAGTTTTCATTGTAAGAACAAAGTCTGTCAAACCAGCTTAGCTCTTCCCATGCCTGTATTGTGCTGTGGAAAGGGAGTTGGTGTCATGTAACTCAACTTCCATAAGGCTTTCTGCATGCTCATGACAAATCCTCTGACCTTAGAGGATCAAGATCAGAAGCTTGATCCTCTAGAAGCAAATGAGGAAACACAGCCTTGCTGACCCCACTACACCTGTTCAAACAGGTCTAAGACTGTTGAGGTAACCATACCTAAATAGGGGCACAAAATGGAAATAGGTATGAAATGTGATTCTGCACATCTTCCACCTTCTTCCCACTACAATCCACTTTTTCATTAGTGACTGGAAAAGGAAGCAGGAGACATACTCAGTAAATGTGCTGGTTGCAGCTTGGGAGCTCTGCTGTTGTTTTCACATGAGGTTCACAAGTAATTGATTGGTGCACCTCAAATAATACCAATTGACTTTAAAAAAAATAATCTCACTTGCTATGGAACTGGAATATAAATTACAATATTGTTCCATTGGTTTTTCTGTGTCCTGAGAAGATCAATTTTTCCCCATTTAAGTAATTGGTAATATATTCCTACCACCTCCAATACCAGGTGGTGAAGAAAGCAGTTTAGTTTACATCAGACCAGAAAATAAAGTTTATATACCAAAGAACAAGTCACTTCACTGAGTATTCATGTGCAGTGCTACTATTCTGGGGGCTAGAGATGGAGAATCAGCCTTTCTTCTCTCAGTCACTGGTGTGTGTCAGGTCAGGTCAACAAGAAGCAACCACAGTCCACTGGTGCTTGTTATAAAATGAGATAATGACTCTTTCATTCTTGTGTGTTTACAAAGCAGAGTCAAAACTTGGCCAAAAAATCACTATCACAGTTGCAACAGTGAAATGCCAAAAGCCTGAAGTGTCCTCAATATCTGCTTTCCTAACAGTACATGGGATGCCTGGTATTTCATTTTCCTACTCTGTTCCCTTTTTTGGATCCACTCCTTTAATGCTCCTGTGGACAAGATGATGAACTGTAAAGGCAATTCACACTGACTGAAGAATTTGTTTTCAGCTAAAAGCCACTATTTGCTGCTTAGCAGGCAAACACAAACACCTATAGAAAGAAGAGCTGTCATGGCATTTGAAGGTCCTGAGCATCTCTAATCAGCACATCTGAAAATATTTTAAAGTGAGTTTAGCCTATATATGTCTTCATATCACAAAATACTTCTAGGGACAGAATTGGATGTTGGATGTGTTTGTATTACTCCCTTGAATGAAATGAAAGGCATTTATGCATCTCTTTTGTCTGCATTTGCACACACCAACATATAAAGGGATTCTGTCCTCCCTTTCCCTTATAAAGAGTGATGATCTAATATGGTTTATATCATAGTGGCACAATCTCCTAAGCAGGCACTGAAAATATCATTAACCTCGAAGGCTAGACTGTCTAATTCCTGTACTTGCCCTTTGCAGGACTAACAGAAGTTGTTTCTATAAGATTAATTTAGCTTTTGCATTATCTAAGACACATCTTTAAAACAATTAAATATATTAATCTTTTATATATTTCTGAACCTAAACCACAAAGTTTAAAATTATATCTTCACACTTTAAAAAACTCAGGTTCTGCTTGGGTATAGTAGTGTGACATTTGAGAAAGCTGTGGCATTTGGATCTGTGTCCAACAGAGGGAGGTGTTCAGAAACAGGCTCTAGTCCAAACTCTTTCTAAGAGTAAGGAATTCAGCAGAAGGGGAGAGGAGGACATGCTCAGATGCATGTGAGCAATACGTGCTTTACTACTGCAATTCAATTCCTTTAGCTGCTCTCTGAGAACTCAGGTGTGGGGTCACTGCTGCTTGCAGATTCAGACCTGCTCAGAAGATTTAAAATCAGAGGATTTTTAGATCAGACAGGTGACAATATCACCTCTGTTTTGAAAGGGAACTATGAAGCTCTTAAAAAGAAAAAACACTACTTATTTCATATCAACCTCTTGATGTGAGATAAACTCAAGCAGAGGTCCAGCCTGGCAGGCACTTAGGGCTCAGTAAAAACCTGAGGTTACTCGGCTGCGCTTTCCTCACAGGCTGTCTCTATGGCAATGGGAAAATATTGTGAGGTATAGGAATGAAGGGAATATGACTCAGAGAGTACAGAAAAAGGAACATTCAGAAACATAATTCCCAATAGGCACAGAGTACACTTTTCAAAATACACACAAATCAAAGAGAATCTGCCTCTGCTTTGCCCCGGTGTTTTTACTGGAGAATGCAATCAATAAATAAGGAACTATAGTGCTGCTTGTTTTCATTCCCTCTATTATCAGAGGGAAACAGAAGCTGGTGGTGAAGGAAGCAGCAGGACTGTGCTCTGCTCCTTTGAGTTGTGCAGCATTCTCCACAGGGCTGCCATGTGGCTGGAAGTGTGTTTAGCAGTGAGGGGCAGGTTTGGACAGACTCCCTCAAGTCAGTGTGGTACTTCCATGGCCTTTCCAAGTGGAAAGGCTCCTCCTTTCACTTGTGAAACCACAGAAGCCACAGGAAGCTCCTGTGTGAAGTCCCCTGTTTCACTGACCTGGGTCCCACCAAAATGGGATTTGGCCCAAATAAAAAGGCAGCAGCCCAAGGAAAGAGCCATCCTGCAGGGAGACATCCCTATGGAGCATTGCATGAGCAAGAACTCCCAGGCTAACCTAGACCTGTGCTGTGACTGGCCCAGCACCAGATGGGCTTCACCTTGCCACACAACAGGCATTTATAAATAGCTTTCCTCCCCAGTTCTCACCTTTAGATATTTAGTCCCAGGAAACATTAAAAAAACCCCAAACCCCCAAAGAGAGAGAGAGAGAGAGAGAGAGAGATGTATAGATAGATATATATATGTGTATGTATATATAGATATATATAGATATATAGATACAGATATAGATATAGATATAGATATAGATATATAGATAGAGATATACACACACAGATATATATACATATATATATATATATATATATATATATATATATATATATATACATGAGGCAAACTCAAGTGGATATATTTATATACATTTTTTTCCCTTGCTTAAAAATATCTTCTACCTCTTGCAGCTAATGATGATTTTGTGGGCCTGTATTAGCACTAGTCATTCTCTGAATAATTTATGATTTTGGCCTCAGTAGCACTCTGACATAGTTAGTCCCACAGGTCAGTTATGCATTGTGCAAAAGCCTGTCTTTTAATGAAATTTATATACTTAGTTTAATGACACTTTATCCTTGAACTCCAAGAAGATCAGATTAAATGCTCTCTCCATAGCATTCATTTTTTTCCTGTATCTGTCTTAAGCTTCCCTTCCAGTTTAACTCAACTCCTTCAATAATTTCTGCCTGAAGGAGGTGAGAGCTTCCTTCCTTCTGGGACCTGTGGAATTTTGGGACTGTCCCTGAGCTTCCCCTCCTGACCTGCAGGCTGCTGCTTCTCTCTGAGAAGTGCAGTGAGATGCTGCAGTCCTGGGCACCCTCTGATCCTGCTACCCGGAGTTTCACTGGGGGAGGTACAAGGAATCCTGAGGCACCAACATCATTATCCTGTATTCCCTCACTTTAAAAGTGCTGGCCACCAGTATTGTTGCCCAGCAACATGAAACTCTGTGTCACTGATGGCTTCATTAAACTTTAAAAATATTTTTCCTTGCCAAGTCAAATGAATAATTGACGATGATTTCACTGTATATTTAGCATGTCCATTCAAATTCCAGTATGGAGGTAAAACAGTTTCATATGCCTAGAATTAAGAAGAAATGACTAATACTGGCTGAAAAATAAGATGCATGGCTGAAAAATACTTGCACTTACAAAGTAATCTGTATATTGCTCAAAGCTGCTGTATCAAATAAATGTCCAAACCCTGTAATAATTTCTTTACTGAACACACTGCACCTTCCTTTTTTGCAATTATTAAATCTTACTTTATGCTTTCTTTGTAGAAAAGACTGCAACAACTAACCTTTTAACTACTTTATTATACTATTTATTTGCTGTACTGTGCCTATATTTGCTACTATAGGCAATTGAACACATTAAAAAAGCATAAATAGAGAAGAACAGATTTCAACACTGATATTTTCTGGTTGAGTAATAGTGCCTGGGGTTATTCAAAGAGAATGGGTTGTAAAACTCAAGTGTACTTTCTGTCATCTGCCTGATGGATTGCTTGTTACTCACCTCTAGCAGTCCAGCTAAAATAAATTGCTGCAACCCTTATCAGTAGTTTCTTTTCTATTATATGTGAGAAGTCCCGATTTTATCTAATTGGTGGCATTACCAGAACATTTTTCTGCAAATGTGGAATTTTCCTGGGAAAGGCAATTGCTGCTTTAACCCATGAGAGGTGCAGTTAAATGTGTATCTGTGAGCAGAATGGAGAGGACCTAAGCTGGGAGATTTGGAGATCTCCAAGCTAAATGACTGCCAAAATAAACATGACTGGAGATAGAGGGACTAATCCTGTAATCCTCACTTAAGCAAAATTCCTGCTATCTTCAGTGAGGTTCTCACTGGGGAGCAGCTGTAAAAATTGGCCTAAATGAAGCAGAAATGAGAAAGGCCAAATTCTGCCTCTGGGTGTGAGCGTGTGACTTCAGAAAACTTGAAGTGTGACACCCTGGGTCTGGGATAATCAGCACAAAAATTCTCACCAAGCTCTATACTCCCAAGACTTTCCTTGGTATGAGGCACATCCATAACCCCACAGGGAAATGTTTTTATCCAAAGTTCACTAAAAAGTGAGAATATAAGTACAAACTAACATTCAGAAAGGAAATGTTAATTTTATTAAAAACTATCTTACATTTTAATCAATCCTAGGACTGTTTAGAGCATTTCTCTTCACTGAACTCAAAATTATTGCCCCCATTTTCTATCTGGGGTGGAAAAACAACATGCAAAGTTAAGTGATTTTCCACAGACCACACAGCAAGTGATTAGTATCATGGGGATGAATTAATCTTGGGTGTAAATCCATAAAGATTAATGGAGCTCTAACAGGGATTAATTTGGCCCATCATCTCCAAGGATAGCAAAACCAATTAGATGATGTCATTAATCTTCTGGTTTGTAAAGGACTGTTTCTTAAGCAATACTGAAAGAAAGGCAATAAAGCAGGAATGACCAAAGGATCCACTGTAGCAGATGAATTGGTTGTTCCTTGGCAGAGGATTCCCAGCAGGAGCCTCAGACAGTGACAGCAGCCTCCAGGCGCCCTCAGGCTCCATCCCAGCTGAGATGCTCTGGGGCAATCATTTATTTGAGGGTTGGAGAGCCAGCCCAGACTGCAGTCACTGATTAGGTTCATGTCTTTTCTTAGGGCATGACTTCCACACAACTGATTTGGAGTCAAATATATTTATTATGGCCCTGGGAGCCCCAAGTCTTTGCAAAATACCAAGTACTTAACGTCCCATGGAAAGTAGCATTCGAAAGATTTATAAATTTTAAAGCTTCCACTTTTGAGCTGACATAATGTGAACTATCCCATTAGAAAGAAGCCAGTAAGAAGAAATCAATCCAAAATCTGTATAACTGACTTGTTCTGAGATTTGGGGGAAAAAAATTCTTCTCATTCACTGGTTGTGACAATACACACTTTCTCAACTTAAATTCTGAAGATGTTCCTGATGCCTGCAAAATGGTCAAAAATGGCCCACAGTAGAGTAGGATCTTTCTTCAATTGGCCTCAGAAATTTTATTTTAAAAAGAAGAGAAACAGAAATGTTTTTGTTAAGGGGTAATGACCAGCTATAAAAAATGCACACAAAGCAGTGATGAACAGAACAACAAAAACCACAGCTTCTACACCGTGGTTGATGGAATTTATGGAAAAAGAACATCTGTGACATTGGCAGGGTCTAGCATGAGGACATTGAATAGGAGATAGCGAATTTGTGCCTGAAAGTTGTGTGCATTACGTAATAGGCCTGGTAAAAATGTTCCACTGGAATGCTGAAAGCAAAACTTGGCAACAGTGAGGTCATTAAAACCCTACTGCATAGAAGCCTTCATTCAAAATGTAATAATATGTATCAGGTTTTTCATTATTATGAGAAAGAATATTCAAGCTGTAATTGGGATCTCCCCATCAATAGTTCTGCCTGAGTAAGTGTTTAATGGCAGAGATTTCTTAATCAGTGAAATTACTTAACACTCCTTTCATGGGGATGTTCTTGGATAGAATAAAACCTCTTTCCTCATTTTCTATACTGTAGGAGTTCAAATGAGGTGATTGGAACTGATGAGTTCAAATGTGCTCGGGCTGAAAGTGCAGCTCCACTGCAGAGGGACGATGCTGTGACATTCCCTTGCTCCATGGTACAGAGCAGAGCTAGGAGGGACAGGGATTGCCAGTTTTGACCCTTTTTTCCCCTGGCACCGTGGTACAGGAGCAGATATTGGAGGGACAGGGATTTCCACCTTCCCTGGGCACTGTGATACAGGAGCAGGGCTTGGAGGGACAGGGATTCTCAGTTTCCTCCCCATCCTTCTCAGGAATGAAATGACACTCTGCTGCATCTATGTATGAACAAAGAACATGGTACAAGCACCTAATGAGAATATTAAAGAGACCTGAATTTTGGCAGGGAGGCTTGGGTAGGGAAGATGGAGGGAGGATGATAATGTTTGATAATGTTTCTGAGTTAGTGCTGATGATGTGATTACACTTAGGAGTTGGTACTGCTAAGTACCGGTGCATATAAGCCTAGAAAGTGTTATGTGGAGAATTTAATCAGCCAAAAAGAGTAAATAAATATACCAGGCAATGTTTCTACATGGTGTCATCTATGTTTCAGAAGTGTAATGAAAACAACAGGAAATGTGCTTCAGAAAAAGGTGTCAACTCGGGCCCATAATATATATATATAGATAAAGAATGCCCATTTTAATATCTTCCTTTGACAGATGGATCTAAAGAACTATTCTGAGAAATGCTTCAACACAAGACTGCATTTCCAAAACACTTTTCAGACTGTAAAATGAAAATATTTCAGTTTCTTTTTTTCCCCAACAACTATATATTCCTCTAATAGTCAGTGACTATTAGAGGAAAAAATTATAAAAAATATTGTTTTCATAAGTAGCCATTATATTTAACATTTTAATTTCTAGGCAGAAAAAAACTTGTGTATGTAGACAGTTGTATTTTGGTAGACTAGCTAACTTAATCCTGATTTCCTTTTATTTTAGGCCAGCTTTTTCATTTGTGATTAGGGAAAATGGGTAATGATCCCATCACCACTTATCCAAGCTTTCTAAAGTGCAAATTTGCCTACAGCACAAATACATCTGCAGTGCTATAAGCACAAGACCATGTAAAGCCAGTGAGTAAATTTAAAACTGTGCAAAACTAGTGCAAAGTGCAGTAAATATAAACCTGGTCATGCTCTCAGCTCGTGTATGGCCAAGGTAGGAGCTGGATACAGATACCTTATCTTATCTTCTGCAGCTAATGTTTGTGGTAGAAACAATATAGCAACAAACACTGCATGACAAATATTAGCTTTATGCAAATAAACTTCTATTAAAAACCCTATTTGTTGACCAGGGGAAAAGAATCAATACTTTAATGATGCAATGAGCACCACAGTAAAAATACCTGTGATTCAAACCCAACAATTACAGCTCATCTAGTTCATATATGTTGGTTGCTTTACTTAAAACATGTTCCAGAAATAATTTATGATATGTGCATAGTCACAGTAACTACTGCTTCACAAGTCAAAAAGTTATATAACAAAAAGTTATATATCTTAAAGGACTTGGAGAATATCAGAGAAAAAGTAGTGATGGCAACTGTCTCTAAGCAGTTGTGAAGCTGAGTGGAGCCCAGACTTTGTCCTGCCAACAGTGTTAGCTCTTTGCTGATCATCTGATTGGCATGGCCACTGCTGATTTCACTGGCAAATTAACTCTGGGTGTGTTTTAAAAGCAGAGTTTCAGACACCTTGAAATAAATATATTTATGGAAAAGTCTTTTATGTTGTAGTTTGAATATATTTGATGCTATTCAGAGGATTGCTGGGGTCTTTGTTTCAGACTGCAAGCACAACAATGGAAACATTTATTCCTTGCCTTGCATAGACATTTACTGCTGTGTATATGGACTATGGAGACATAAATGAAAAGTTTGGCTTACATCACCAGAGACTTGTCATTTTCCCATAACCATCTTACTTCCTTTTTACAGCAAATTAGCAACAACGTCCTTGCAAGGAAGCAAGGAGCTTCAGCTGCAGCGGCAGCTTGTTCCCTTCAGAGGTACCATCTCAATCACAGTGCCCTGAGGGAGGTAAAAACATCATCCCTTAAAATACCCTGGAAGATAATACCAGCTGAAGCGGAGAGCACAGGTCTGTCCCTGCCAGGCCTCCAGGGAAGGAACCACCTTGAGCCCTGTTTGGAGGGAGCAGAGTGCTCAGAAAAGAGAAAAGGGAATTTTGGTGTCCCAGCAATTCAAGCCAGATGCAGTCCCCTTGCTTCAGGCACACAGCTGTCAAGGGAGTAAATAGGGAGATGAGACAGACCATGGTCTGAAGTACATCCCACAGAGTTGGTGTCCTTAAAGCATGAGCAGCTGGTTAATCTGATTAGAGGAGATGGAAAAACATCTTGAGGATGACATGGCCAGGAGGAGAACATCAGGATGCAATAACAGCCAGATAAGCGCCTGGGTGCACGCATGGCTCAGTGTTGATTCCAGAAGATGTGCAGGAGGCAACCCAGCCTGACCATTCTCTGCACAGCTTTGTGGTACCTCCAAAAGCCACTGTCACCACCTCCCATGGGCCCCCTGCACACTGGGGATCCCCATCCCACACATGCTGGGCAATGTGATCTCCAGCAGTACGATAAAAGTTGTATTATTTATGCACATCCAGCTATCTTATCTCTTTATTTTGAGCACAGAAGAACCCATGAGGATGGATTCATCACATCATCTATTATAAACTACTTTTGTTAAAAATGTAAATTATCTGATCTTCTACAAACCCTGCCATTCAAACTCCCATCTGGATAGCTTCATATAGCTGTAGAGATCTCAGTGTACTTCTGCCTTTCAGTAGCTCCCGGATGTCTGATGGAGCACCACACTTGCTGTGTGCCAGGATAAAATGTCTTGGCTCTCCAATGGATCTCCTCCATCCTCAGTGTGCCTATTCCACATGATCAAGCATGACATTTTTGTGAAGCTCTCTCTGAGCAGAGCAGCCAGCTCCAAAAGCACCTTTCCACCTGGGCTGTGTCAGCTGCTCACAGTAAATGGGTCTCACACCATGAAATGCTGCAGTGGGGCTGTCAGAAGGACAGCTCTGAGCCTGTTCTCGCTGTGCAGGGCCCAGGTTTGGTGTGTGACACAGATAAAACCCTTTGCTGATGGGGTGCCCACTGCCAGGCTCGGGCAGCTCTGTGCTGTGGAGGGCACCAGCAGCACCAGCAGCACCCCAGGGTCACACCTGCAGAGCACCAAGCCACTCCACGTCCTGACAGTCACTGCACCCTGCTACGGGAGAGCTGGGGCTCCTAGTCTGGGGCAGAAGTGCAACACATCCTTCTGTGTTAAATCTGGTTTGGGGGTGTGCTGTAATCTACACAGATTAGTCTCTGCATGAACTCTAGTCTTGGATTTTCTTGTCTAGATCTCAGATGTGGATTACTTTTGTTAATGGATAAAATAAAAAAGATCTATAAGTCTACTACTTACGAAAATGAAATGTATTTAAAATTAATTATATTGATAGCTTATCTTATTTCTTTCCTTACTTATTGAAAGCAGTTACATATAATGTCAAGCTAGTAAGCAACAAATCCTTTCTTATTAAAGTAACTTAAACCATTAATGGCATTATAGCTTGCCTTAGATTTGTAGTCTTTTTTTTTTTTTTACTGCCACCTGTCTTCTTTCCAGTTTGTACTGGAGGAAAAAGAAAACTATTTTCTGTTTTACACTCAGACTAAATTAGCCACCATGAACAGGTAATACTTATAAAGAGCATATGATCAGAAAAATTCTTCTTGCTGCAGTATTTAAAATCAGACTATACAGAAATAATAAAATTTTACAGTAGTGCATCCAGACCCCAGAAATCATCATTGTACTATCCCTGTCTACTTACTACTTAACAGCAAGCCCCCATCACAATTAAAGAAAATTAATTACTTTGTAAATTAAGTTAAAATCCCATCTGTTATAAAATACAAGTCAATCATCATTTCAACAGCAATGTGAGTTTAAGTAAAGGAGGAAGCAAATGACCTGCACAGAACTCTGGTGCTCCACTGTGGTCTGCCTGGGCTGGTTCCTCGGGGATGGATTTCATGTTCCTCAGCGACGCCCCTGGAGCAGCTGGGGGGTTGTGGCCAGGACTCAGAGGGCTCTGCATGAGAGGCAGCTGAGTGCCTGCTCTTCTTTTTATTTATGTGGATGTTGCAATGGCAGCAGACAGCAATGCACAGACACTAAATTAATTAAGCTGTTTTTAAGCCACAGCATTAAGGTGATGTCATAAGAACATGCCTAGGATAGCAAGGTCACTGGAAAGGGAGAGTACATGTCCTGCAGTAAAAGACTGTAGTTTGGAGGGCTTGTGTTGGATGCCTACTATGAATTTGTCAAATTTTTTCTCAAACCTGGCACCACCTGGAGGAACACTTTTTCTATCTGCTGAAATATGCAAGAGCATCTCTGATTTAAATAGGGGAAGAGCTACTACACCTGCTTCAACTCTGAGCAATACACACTATATGCTCAGAAATGCATAAATTAGATATATTTAGAAACACAGAGAGCTGGGAAAATATTTTGATGCAAGATAACATAGTTCATCTAATTTATGTCAGACTGACTTTGTGTTTGCATACAAGCATGCTCAGAGAAGCTCACGCTGGGCAACCAGAAATCTGCTCATCTTACTGCTTCCATTGACATGGCATTGCATTGCCATTTTGCATTGGTACTCTGATTATATTGTACACCTGAGCCAGAGATTTTTTCGTCTGTTTCTTAAATAAGTAGTTTTGTAAAAATCAAGAGCAGCAACAGCTCATTTTTGTTTCATTGAAGCTTTACAAAATCCCAAAAACTTTAGCAAGACTTTAACAGAAGAAATAAACCAGATGCTGATACATTGCAAACTTAATGGTGCTGTTGCTTCACTGTGAAATATTTTAACTAGGAAATGTTGAGCATCTGAACAGTAGCCATAATCCTCTCATACAGAAGCCTTTTCTGCAGCCTGTCCAGGGTGAGTGCAAGGCTGTGTCTTCAGCGTTAATGGGATCAGCTGCAATGAGTAATGCTTTGTGTGCGCTAAGGCTGTGATCCTGGCCACGTGGGGCAAAGATGGCAGGGCTGGTTTTGCTAGGCAGCCAGTCCCACACGAGGTGAAGTGAGTCAGAGCATTCGGGATGGATGAGCAGCTCTCAGAAAGGAGCTTTTGTTCCTCATCTCCAGCCTCTAGCAGTCACTGTGAAATTGTCTCTACCATCTACCTATTAGCATCAGCATCACTGGGGCTCTTTGCATGAGAAACTCTTGTGCTTATAAGCAAAGGTCACTCAAGGAGACTTTTGAATCAGGATTTATTTTGTAGCAAGCTTAAAATGACCACATTGATGACCCATCACTGTCTCCCATAAGGAAAAACTGGAGGCAGCTAGAGACACAAATGGGGATCAATTTTTCACTGAGAGCTTTAAAGTTACGACTATTTATCCTTGTCTGCAGTGTTCATGCAAGCAAATGAAGAGAAACATTTCTATTCACCACGTGAGAGTCTCCTGCCCTTCCTTTAGCTGCTACTTGTAATTGCAGCAAGAATAATATCCTGAGGGCTTTCTGCTGATCTGCTGGATTTGAACACCAGCCTCTCAACTTACAGTCTCTATATCCCCCTCCACCAGACAAGTACACACTGTTGTGCTATCCAATAAAAGCTTGGGGAGCAAGCTTAGGCCTGCATAGATTTTACCACCAATTGCACACAAGGAATTGAATGCAAAATCGACTTGGTAATCATGCTAAAGGGGAAGGCAGATGAGCTCCATTCCCCCCTCGATGTCACAGGGCTCATTCTGTCCTGCTTTGAGGGTGACACAGCCGTGCTGCAGGCAGGGAGCTGTGCAGTGAGTGCCAAAGAGGGGATGTGCTCTCCTAAGTGTGACTTCTTGTAGCATCTCAGCACTTCCCAGTGCTCCAAGGTTATGTACCAGCTGTGCTTCAGTGGTGCAGAAAAGCACTTTCCATCCAAAGTGAACACTCATCAAAGAATAGAGAAAATTGTTAAGTGCTGTCAATGGAAACATCTTGGCTGTTTTTATGGATGTGTTAATGGAATGCCCTGCCACAAATCAAAGGGGCTTTGCAGCCTGTGACTTCCAAGTGGTGAACATAATGACAAAACCAAATACTCTGTTACCAGCTGGTTTCTATTATTGGGCTAAATTGTTGGATTAAATCATGATCCTTACAGCTGAAGTCAAAGGATTTTTCCCAGAGCAGTGATTGGGATATCAAAAGGTGCAATCTCCCTGATCCCCAGAGAGGAGCTGAGGGGAAGCATGGAAGTGGAGGCTGTCAGCACAAAGGGTGCCTGAGGACTCCCACTCTAGGAACCTGTGATGATGTGTGCTGGGAGAGTGAACTGCTACTCCATGGAGACACCTCCCCTCACATCCATCCATCCATCCATCCATCCATCCATCCATCCATCCATCCATCCATCCATCTCTGTAGGTCCACTGCACAGCCAGGCCAAAGGCACTCTCTGAGTCCAGCCCATCTGTACAAGGAAGACCAGCATTGCCCTGCATGGATTTTTAGCATCTCCTATCTGGTGCTTCACAGTTTTCTCAATGTAAAAGGCAAAAGTAACATAGACACTGCTGCTAAAAATAGCCATTTATGCCCTGGATGATTCATTTGTTGGTGGGGAATACCCATAAGTGCCTCTATCTAAACATTCTGTTCCCTGTCTCAGTATCTCCTCTGCCAGCTTGTGTATGTCTCTCCAGTCTTGTTCAGTCTGCTTTCCTATGGGTTACATATTCTTTAGCTAAATATGTTAGTTTGTTTATCTCCCTCCATGGCAGCAAGACCCAAGCGTGGCTTCCTCCTGCTGTAGGAATTTCATAAATAAATCACTGTCTATTATTTCCCTGGGAGAATACACCATTGTAAAAAAAAAAAAAAAAAACCAAAAAACAAAAAAACCCACCCACCAATAAAACCCACCCCCCTCAAAATTAAAAATAATAAGAAAATAAGCCCCAAGAAACAAAGCCAAGGAATTTCCCCTTTCCTAGGTTATATGTTAGAATAATAACAGAAACAGGACTGTGCTGCTAAGCTTCAGTAGCAAACCTCTTTGCATTGTTCTGGTTTATGTAAGAAATAAATAATTGCACTGGATGACTTCTAGAACTACAGCTAAGGAAGGCTCCATGTGGGAGGAAAGCTTCATGTAACTTAAATTCCCAGTCCCCAAACATACCTACTTAGGGTGATGACCAGGGTTTAACTCAGAGTCCTGTAAATTGTCATGGACTGTGAGGAAATTAAATTCAGCTCTTTGGTGACATCCTTGTAGTTCAAGTGGTGATTTATGAATGTGTAACTGAGCTTGTTGATAGGCATTTTGAACCTGAAATGGGCAGTGTTTGGAGCTGTTGGATTTTTTACTATCTGTTAAAACATCACCATATTCCTGGAAGTATCTTTTATTTTTTGTATGCAAACTCTCCCCACCAGTAACACTAGGAATAATGATGGAACATGATGCTTCTTTAGTTGCCCAATGGTCTTCTGCTCCAGTGTGAAGGGCAGGTAAATCAGAGTTGTTTAGCTGGGAGGGCAGGACAATGAGTGTATGTTGATGTTACTGATGTGAACCCCAAGCACAGAGGAGCCAAAACCTGCTTTTCCTCCAGAGCATCCCTGCAGCTGCACGTGGCTGAGTCAGGCTGAAATCACCACTCAGTAATCAGTGTGCCCATGGACACCATCTTCAGAGGGAATGAATCTGGGATGCTGGGGTTTATGGCCCTTTCCTTTCCTTTCCTTTCCTTTCCTTTCCTTTCCTTTCCTTTCCTTTCCTTTCCTTTCCTTTCCTTTCCTTTCCTTTCCTTTCCTTTCCTTTCCTTTCCTTTCCTTTCCTTTCCTTTCCTTTCTTTCCCTTTCCCTTTCCCTTTCCCTTTCCCTTTCCCTTCCCTTCCCATCTTTTGATGTGCAGATTCACTGGTAACTAATAAAACACAGCTGGGTTTAATTTTTGATGCTAAGCACTGTTTTGTGAGGTATTTAAGTTGCAGTAGGATAACTGGGGAATAATGAATGAATCCTTTGGGCAGTTATACTTAGTTCATAGAACCATAGAATTGTTTGGGTTGGAAGGAATCTTATTTACCAACAATTTAGTCCCTTTGGTTTAGACAAGCCACGTAACCAGATTTTTATGGTTTTTTGTAACAAATAGTGTTTTCTTGATACATTCACTGATATTATTTGGCAGCCGCCTCTTTTATTTTCCCCTGTAGGCGCAATCTGTCTTTGTCAGGAAACACTGTTATCCCTGGCAAAGGCAGTGATGTCTTCAGGCAATCTGCACATAATACTGCATGTCCTTACTGGAGCACAGCTAGAGATACCAGCATATTCATCTTCCAATTTGTAAAAGTTTCCCCAAACACCTTCCCTTCCAACAGCATGTTTATGATTGCACATGCTTATGCCACACTTATTATTTTAACAACGTAACTGGAATACTTGGGATTTATCCCTGTTTTCCTTCAAGAGCTGGGCGTGCACAGTTCCACACTCACAGAGGAAAACTGTTGGCTCCCAGCAGCCAAAAAGCAAAGCAAGACTCAAGTGCTGCAGTTCCCTCTTAATGAGTAAGCAGCTGAAAATAATATCTCTTGCATTTTCTTTGGCAACAGGGCTTATAGGCAATATTTATCCTTCTTTTTAAATTTTCTGTAAACCAACTAGTGCAAGATCACAGGAAACAACTGGAATGCAGACTCCAGTTTGTAGTGCTGTAGCTGGCTCCATCTCCAGCAGAGCAGCTTTGAAATGCTGCTAAAATAATCCACGAGCTATTCTGCTCTCTTCTGCATAGTAGTGGGTTTTGCAGCTAGTGTTTCTCCTTTCATGTAATCTGACCCTATCTTGGTCCCACTCTTAATGCTCCTCACCATCAGCCAAGGCATTAATCTTGAGAATGTGTCCTAAATCAGTTCCTGGAAAGGCAGTGGAAGTAGGCATCAGTGATATTTTTCAGTTCAGCCAGTACATGCCATAAGGATTACATTTGTACAAGGCACAACAAGACAAAGATACACTTGTCAGCTGATGCATTTTTGGATCCAAAAACTTCCAAGAAAAATAAAATAGATGAGATCTTGAGGTTTTAGGAGCATGAGTTCAGCCCAAGCAGTAGGTCCAAGCTGAGCTCCCTGAAATCAGTGAAAATATGAGGAATGAGAGAGACCAGCATGAGTATTTCTAGATGGGAATGCAAACCAGCTCCAGACATCCTGCAGCTGATAATTTCTGCTGGTAGCAATGACACATAGCACAGTTCAGTGGCCTTTAGGGGTCGTGCTTAACCAGTGATGAGCACTTGGAGTGTGTCTCCTCCAAGAGACTCACTGGGAGTGATTCCCAAGTGGTGAAGCAGCAGGCTGTCCCCCTGGAGGGCATTAGGAGGATAGGGCAGCAACAGCTGGGACAAGAAACAGTGACCCAAGCAACTCCAATAGAAAATAACAGAATTAGAAAATATCTGTGAGTTGGGTCCTTCAATCAAGGTAATTAATAGCTGAAGAATGGAATTTTAAACTAGGGCCTTCATTGCCCAAGCCCACAAAATTAACTCTCTGAACTGATCTCTGAACCTTGTGTGAGAGTTTTGATGCTTGCAGTTAATGAAAAATCATTTTACTGATTGCTGTTCCACATACCTGGCACATTTACAGTGAGATCTATTCAAATCAAGAAGATAATGATTGGATGCCTTTTTGTCTAATTGTTAAATGAATAAGTGAACTTCATGGATACCTTTATTTTCCCCCTTTCCAGAAAAAGTAAAAAACCTCTAACAGCCTCAAAAAAGATGGTCTTTTTTTCCAGGCATCATCACTCATGTAGAGTGCAGGCCAGCACAGAGGGCAGAGGAGCACTAACATCTCGTGCTGCCCTCCAGCCAAGCAGGGTGCACTGCAGCCCTTCCCAGCACAGCCTCAGGGAAAGGCCAAGGTGGGTGGTGGAGGGTGAGCAGAGGTTCTGCCCTGCTCCATAAGTGCTGCTCCCCATTCTGTGCACAGCCCCCAGCCCAGGCAGCCAGGATCCTCTGCCACAGCCCTGGGTCCTCTCAGGAGGCTGCAGGATAGGCACCAGAACCTATCTGCTCATCAGTGTCAAGGCTCAGGCATTTGTGTGTACACACAGGAGAGTCCTGAAAGGTCTGAACCAGCCCTTTTAGCAGAGTTCTGGCACATGTTCTGGCTCTGAGACTCAGGTACCCAAACCTTTGCTCCTCCCCTGGATTCTGAACAGTCTGTGGGCTTAAAGTGGCACAGCAGCCTGGGATTTTGGGATTTGGCCCACAAGCCATGAAAGATCTCTGAGGCTAAACTCCAATCATCCCATAAGACCCATCCTGGTTGGAACAGGCCAGCTGGGCCATCCTTTGCCACTGATTGGAGCAAGGTCTAAGTATCTCTTAAAATTGGCCTCTGTCCTTATTCAGGGAAACCTTCCTTTCATTTCAATATTTCATGTCTGTGTAAGGGCACAAAACCCCCAAAACAAAGCCCAAATAAGGATCGAGTTCATTAACCACTAATACTGTTCATTACTGGTATTTGTACAGCAGCATTTGCACGCATGAGACTTCAATACAAATGAAAATAAATTCCTCCTTCACATGTTTCATCACCTCATTTATGTACAATGTAGCTTGTCAAGAGATGGCAAACAAAAGACCTGGGAGGATGAAGATTTACTCTGGATAAGCTCACAGCTACAAATGATTTCGAATCATACTAGAATTAAGTAACTTAGTGCCACTAATGCCACTGGCACTGCTACTAGCCTTGACACTACTGAAAGATTTAATCTAAAAGGCTCTTTTGATTTCTCAGAGGCTCTTAATGGTTAATTTTCTATTAATTTTCCTTTTTTTTTATTTCTCCTTCTTTAAGGCTTGTCAGGAAGAAAGGCTGGTATGTGAAAGGATCTAAGCTAGGCTAGGCTTAGGTTATGGCAGGCAAGGAGATGAGGAACAAAATAGGAGCAGGGCAGAAAAAATACCTTGCAGTTTGTCTGAGCCACTACTATTTGCTAATTGCAATAAATATAGAACTGCAGAGAAGCTCCTAATAAGCTTATATAAAGCATTTTAATGGGATGCTGTCAGGTTAAACATTGTGTCCAAAAATATAAATATTCTTAAAAACTCCAAATTAAAGAAACTGAAGTTTGACTACCCATACAATTTTCTCCTTTCATGACATAGTCTAAACTGCATTTCACACAACTCAGCCACTGAAAATAGGCAGGGCTTTGTTCTGCTGCTGTTGGGCTGGAGCACACCTGGATCACACAGGAGAGGACAGTGCAGGGATGTGCCAGGCAGAGCTGGAGATGCAGCTGCAGGGATTGAGGGGCCATGTTATGTCCTGGCTCACCAGGCTGACTGGGCAGCTCTTGCTACCTTGGACTTCCAAGACAGCAGCTCTGGGGCTTGCAGAATGATTTCCACCCCAGGATGGCAACTCTGGGGCTTGCAGGGGGATTTCTACCAAGGGACAGCAGCTTTGGGGCCTGCAGGAGAGTCTCCCCACTGAACAATGGCATGTCTGGGTTTTCCTTCCATCACAGCAGCTCTGGGGCTTGCCAGAGGATTTTACCTGGCTGTTGATGGGGCCATTGCAGCTCCAGGATCAGCCCAGGGTCCTCACAGAGCACTGGATGCAGCTTCACTTTCTTCTTTTAGCATATGACTTAAATGTTTCCATGTTTAGATTTTAGGCCTTTCAGGGCACAGTTTAAATCCAGAGCAGTGACTATGTTGAGTTTAACTGAAATTGAAAGAAAGAGCATGTGGAAACTTCTTAACAAAGAAGTTTTGTAAACAATGACTTGATGCTATGGTGATGGGTCCTTAGAACTGACGACTCCATTTTTCTTTCTATTCAATCCCTTATTTTTCTTCCAAACATTCCAATTTTAGTCCTGTCTACATGGCAGTGTTGATTGTACGTTTCTGTGCATCTAACAAGTGCCAAGGAAATCAAACTTAGGGAGCAGCAGTGCTGGATCTACTTCTCAGCTGGCTCCCTCACAGAAAGTGTTGGAAAGGGCCAAATGCCTTTCCCTGTCTTAGTACTCTCCAGGGGCCTCTGGATGTGCTCATTTACTCTGGATTTGGGTAAACCACAAAGGATGGTCCAGATCTGAGAAGGGGGAGAGTGCAATGTCTGAACAAGAAAATCCTCTCCCAGACCAAAGGGCTCGACTGGGCTGATGTGGAACAACACCAAGGACATACCTGGGACTGTGTCCTCTGCTGTTTGCATCACCTGCCAGCTGAAGGCTCCCCTTGGTGCTGGCCCTGCAGTCTGCAGTCCATCCTCCCACCAGGATGAGCCAGAAGATGCTGCCTGCACTAGGAAGAGCTGGACTGTGCTGGCAACTTGAGCAGACATCCTTTGACTTACAGGATGTCTGATCCCAAAAGCCCCTGGGTTTCAGGGCACCTTCACCAGGAGTCTGTTAGGGCAGGAGCAGCCAGCCTTGAGCACTTGATGCATCTGGGAGCTTCTATTCACTCTCACCAAAAAAGCACTGCAGCAAATACAGGGGCTGCTAGATAGCCCCAATACAGGGGCTGATAGATTTTCTATCTAGCAAATTCTCCTCTCCTAGGTGGGATCTCCTCTGCTTCTTTTACACTGAAAAAAAAAAGAGAAAAATGCTGCCAAATAACTCACAGTCTGGATGGCTACAACAGAAGCAAGAAGAAGCACTTGGAGTGTGATAGAAGGATTACTGTCATCAATACTGTGGTCTGTGGGAGGACAAGCCTGATGTGCTGGGAGCTTTGTAATCATCTCAGACTGCTTAGGGAATCTGCAACACAAGTTGAAATGTTTGAAAATGTATTTTTCCTAACCAATACTTTTCCCTAATGGGTACAGACAAATTCAGGTCTGGAAGAAATCCAGTGAACATGGTGAACTACCATTAAAGAAGAGCAGACGCAATTGTTTTGTGCCTCCCTCTCCCTAATGGAATGATGCAATATCTCCTAAATTCCATGGCAGGGGAAACAGAAGGAAAAAGCCTATGCAATGTAATAAGGATGAAAAGTTTATTCCAATTTTCTCAGCCTCCAAGCCTGGCACAAGCCTGTGTCTGCTCTATACTGCAGTCTCATGGCCTGGCTGAGCGAGTGTTTTCTGTTTACCTCTTTTTCCAATCTCTTCTGTAAGCCAAAGATAAAGCCAGTACAGCTCCAGCTGTACTTTTGAACCCGTGCTTAAATGGGGTGGAAATAAATCTTAATGAGATTGTCCAGCCCTATTACCTTAAGTAGCATGCCTCAAATGAACCCTGCTGAAGCTGTAATGCCCCTCTGAGGTTTCAGTGACACAAGCAAGTGGATCATATTTCACTATTGTAGTTTGTGTCATCACTGGATACTTGCTAGAATTCCATGCTTATCACATAAGAACTGGAGAAACACACCTTTATTAAAGATGCTAAAACAGTAGAAGATGCTTTCTGTTCATAAGTACAAAGAATTTTTTTCATGCTCTTCATTGAGAACAGAAGATTACTTTGTACTTCTACTTCATGAGTATTCAGATGCAAAAACATTTCTCCCATGAATTCTTACAATTGGTGTTTTGATGCTCCCTCTTTCCTCTCTGGATAAAATCAAGGTATTTTCCCAAGGCTTGCTGGTGGGCAGAACAAGGAAGGCAGCAGCAGATGGGCAGGACTCGAAGAACTGAAGAAAGGCCAGAGAGGTCCCAGAGGAAGAGTCTCCAGGGATCACCACACTGCAGCACAGATATAATTTATTTAGCCTCTCCTGAGGTCCCCATACACAGTTGAAGAGAGAATTTTTAAGTGCCTGTCTTAGGTAACATGTAAAAAAGAAAAAGGTGATCCTGACTCTTTGGAAACCCACAGCAGCATCCCTCAGGGCACAAGGCACGTGCCCTTCACATGAAGGGCATGTGGAGCTCTGGTAGGTAGCAAGAAGAAATCAATTTTCCAGCCCTAACCCACTTGGCTGTGCAGCAAATGGGATTTTAGCTCACATTGTGCCTGCAGCATTCAGTGAGTAACCCACAAATGAAGGTCCAGAGGAGAAGAATCTCCTCCTTGTCTAAATTTAGCATAAGGCCTTGAAAGTACAGACAAGGCAGCCAAACATCATCTGTAGCCAGAAAATTTAGACAAGGAAGATAACTCAGTTCTGGTAAGTGGTTTTGGGAAACAATGGAAGGAGAAACAGGGGTCTAATAACTCTGACTGAACTGAAGTTAACCTCCCTCTCTGGGCAGGAGCCTGGGACTATCCCTGACCATAGCCTGAGCTCAGTAATTAGCACTGCTCTGATTTTTTGCACCTTTTATAGATATTAGATATTAGATCAACACTGAAGTTTGAGTACATGGGCTCATCAGATGCTATGGGCTGTTGAGAGGACAGGTCTGGGACTCAGTGCAGGTCACAAGTGATTTTACACAGGAGAGCAAGGCCAAGCCTGCAGAAGCTGCACTGGAGGGTGCCTGCCCAGCTGCCTTCACCCCTTGGCATTCTCCAGGGCTGGCTGGTGAGCAGGGTGGCCCATGGGAAGGCACTGTGCCAAGTGGTGGAAAATAAATTAGATCTCCTTGTGCTGGCCCTTCACTACAAACAGCTCCACTGGGGATTGCTCTGGGAACCCAGGTGGCACAGAGCAGGCTGGGAGCCCAGGCACTCCAGGTGGCACAGAGCAGCTCTGGGAGCCCAGGCACTCCAGGTGGCACAGAGCAGATCTTTGGGTGGGCTTGGGGCCCTGCTGGGATGGACAAGGCTCCTGCCACAGCCTTCTCTCACTCTCTGTGGGACTCACTAAAACATCCCCTTGTCTCCAGTTCTCCGCTGTCCCTCAAGGCAGCTTGATTAACGAGGCAGATTGTCAATTGAGCAATCATCTCAGAACAAGGAAATCTTTAAAGATTTGGCACCATTATTTAGGACAACCCAGCTGCTGGACTTCAGTAGGAAAAGGAATCAAATGCACGTGCTCAACTCTGAGGCATATTTCTGTGAGAGAAAATAAAATCTGTTTAGTACAAACAAGTATTTTCTAATTCTGTATCATCCCCTTGGACAAAACTGAGATGTTCAGCTCCTGGCTGGCTGTGTCTCATAGCCAGAGTGAGTTTTCTCCTGCTTTTTTGGGTGCTCTTCTTTCTCCCCTCCTCTGCAGGGACCCCTGACCTTGGGAATGAGAGATGTGGCACAGGAGCACATGTGCTACCTCAGGAGCTGGCTTTGTCCTGCTGAAATCCCAAAGGCAGAATGAAGCAGGGAGATGCTCTTGCTCAGGGTCTGATGATCCCTCTGCATCCCCAAAGGAAAAAGTGGTGCTGCATCCTTGCTGGTGTTGGTTATGTTTTGATTGGCCTGAGCACAGAAACTCCTACAGCAGGGGATGAGACTCACCATGCCTCAACGAAAATGTTCCACCTGGTCAGTTGTCTGTGGTTTGCTCCTTCCAGTGTAGTGGAGAATACTGAAAATGTCATCTTACTCTTCCCACTTTATTGGACATCAGAGTAGGCAGGGAATAGTAAAGGACAGCAAAAAGACTCTACAGCTCCTCTGTGTGCCAGGAGAAACCAAATAATTGTAGGAGAGGAGTTTGCTGAGAAAACAAACACTCCTCCTGTGAACAACTGTGAGCAGATTGAATGCTTTCCCTGGAGTTTTCCAATTTTTTCATTAAATGATTCAAAATGAAAACATGCAGCAATGTGGTTGGTGTTTAGAAAGACAGCTTTTGGTAGAGAAATATTATTCTCCATCCTCCATATGTGAACACTGTAGGCCTGAGTCTACCATATCTGTTCCAGACACTGCAGATTCTCTCACACTTCCCCACATGATGCCTCTCCCTAAGCCTTGGATGTTTGAATACCTGACCAAAGCATCTTTGCAAAAAAATCCCCAGTCTCCGGTGGCATAACAAGCCCCATGTGTTGCTGACTGTGTGAAAACAGAAAGTGCATAGACATTTTGACAGCCACCAAAAAAATCATGACCCAAGAAACCTGGCTTTAGGAAAAAAAAAGAATTAAAACAAGTTTTAAGAGGCTCATGATAAACATTAAAGAGTTGGCAGCACTAAGAATAATCAAACAGTTCAAATGAGGTTTCCCAGATAATTGTTTCCATTTCATCAATGCACCGTCTGGTTTTGAACACCTATGCCTGAATATACCATTTGGAATTTATGGTAGATGCAGGAAATAACAGTTTCCTTCTCAAAATCCTTTCCACATGTGGCCCATATGCCTCCAGCACAAAGAGACTGCAGTATCATGCCCAAGTCATATGGATGTCAGAAGGCCAGCTGACTATCACAGCAACAAGATGAACCTGGGAACCTCTGATTTGAGATAAAGAGCTGCAGAAAATGACAGATTTAGTGTCCCAAGGACTGGTTTCCTATATCAGAAGTGTTTGTGTGTGAGGCTATTGACATTGCAGAGCATCTCCAAGCAATTGCTGAAATATCAAGTTATAATTACAGCAAGTATACTCAATGCTAGAGATCTAGTAATGAGGTGTCCAAGTATCTTGTATTTCATGACGTATGTGTTTCCAATATGCTGTTTACCATAACATCTCAGCTTCACCTCTAGAAGATATTGAACATGGTAAAGTACAGCATTCCAGGAAGATCAAGGACAATTTCAGTTGAAGTTAGCTGGAAAAGTTCTGCTGGGAACTGCATTGCATCTGTGCTGCAGCCACAGAGCAGCCCTTGAAGGGACAAGAGCTGATCCATGGAGCAGCTGTGGGAAGCCAGGTTTTCCCAAATGGTCACCAATGGCAGGTTCCTCATCTCCTCATGCTGGAGCAGAGGCCACAGATCTGATTTATGGACGTGCCCAGTGCTCACAGCTGCCCATGGAGCTTGAATATGTGAAATACAGTGGTGTGCTGGGTGCTCTGAAAGAGGAGCTCCTTGGCATCTCCAATTACACACCCACAGCACTGGGAACTGGTTTTGGCCTAATCTGGATGTACCTCAGTCTCTCACATATAAACTCTGAATAATTCTGCAGCCATAGCTCTCTGTGTGCCATTGCTGAGTCATATCTAGCAATGTTTCAGTAGGGGAAATATGAAACATTCACTAAGTTTTAATTAGTGCAAATAAAAATACATTTCTCTGAGCAATTGTGCTGGGACAAAGTGTGACTAATGCCTGGTGCTTCCCATGCACCATGAGTGCCTGCTGGTGGGGCCTCACCCAGCAAATCTCACCAACCACACAGCACAGGCTGCTGCTCTGAGGAGTACAGTGAACTGACCCAGACACAATTTGTACTGGTGGGCCAGGGGGATGAAGATATTGCTGAGATTTCTGAGAGCTGTGATCCTTATTCATTGGACTGAATGGAAAGGCTTGATTTCAAAGAATCTGGGTCATGGTCCCAAAGCAGGAGTGGGAGATGTGCAAATAATAAATTTAACCTGAAGTCAGGTCCTTCATAATCACATGATCAAGTGCAACCTGAGATGCTGTCATCACTTTGGATTTTTGAGTCTCTGCTCAAAAATCAAGTGTTCAGAGGTGTTACACACAGCTCTGTGTGTGTGTGTGTGTGTGTGTGCGCGCACTTTTCTTTTTCTTTCTTTTTCTTTCTTTTTCTTTCTTTCTTTCTTTCTTTCTTTCTTTCTTTCTTTCTTTCTTTCTTTCTCTTTCTCTCTCTCTTTCTCTCTCTCTCTCTCTCTCTCTTTCTCTCTCTTTCTCTCTCTCTTTCTCTCTCTCTTCCTCTCTTCCTCTTATTTCCTCAGCAGAGCTCTTCAGGCAAGTTGTCTGACTGCAAGAGTTTTCCCCTTGTGGTTCAGCAGCAAGGATTTTACCATGTTCACAGTAACTATGTTAGTCACTGGGAAGTGTTCTGGGTGCACTGTGTGATTGCAAAGCCAGATCACATCCTGCAGCTCCACAAAGAACACATCACAAAGGACAAGTGTGTAAGTGTGTATTTATCTGCAAGAGAGGTGGGAATCACAGGAAATGTCAAGTTTGCAGGTAGTATCAATGGATTTTGAGGGGATTTTGGACCTTTCAAACATCTCTCCAAACTTAATTTCATGCCTTCATAATACTTCATGGGGATGAGCCTGTGTTCTCCCAAGGAGCACTGAGGTGGTGGAAATTTGAGCCATAAAAACAGTGCTGAGAGCAGTGATGTGGGGCTGAGGGGTTCCCACCTGGACAGTGTGGAAAAACTGTCTGAGGTAAATCAGCCATTGGCACCTCTGAAATGCTCTGGGTTTTGTGATGGAAACAGCATTGTACTTCACAGTGTCTTCTCAGAATTTGTGGTGATTCCTGCAGGGTCACAACCATCTCACTGAGCCTAGCTTGGAGGTCTCTGAGCAAGGGCTTGCTTTTCTTCCCAAAGCAATGTGTGTGAGTGACAGACCATGTGCAGAGGCAAAGAGCAGCTCTGCCAGTCCCTGTGTGCCCTGCTGGCTCAAGGGTGACTTCAGCTGCTCCATGAAACCCAGGACTCCTGCAGGGAACTGATCCTGGCCACTATGAATGTGTCCATCCAGCACCTGGCATCTGACAGGAGCCCATGCTCTGCCCCAGAGCTTCTTTCCCATTTGGGGGATCTTGACAGTCTTTTATGTCAGTTTTAGAGGAGGTCTGAGATGTGAGGTAATCCCTAATGTCACAAATTTAATTGTGGAAGCCACAAGTGCGTGGAGAGGGAGCTGATCACAGTCTGTAAGGAAAGAAATAACAGGGACAGGGAAGCAACTGAATATAATGATGAGAGACTGGGCACTGGCCAGGTTTTTGGGAGGGCACACTGAGCATTCAGTGCAGTCTGAATGGCAAAGGAAGGGAAGGGGGGCTCACCCTCTAAATTACTGCCTGTGTAACAGGTCTGCAGCAAGAGAAGGCTCCAGACATTGTTAAATGCAATTATGGCTTCTAAGTGCTGATGGCTTCATACAGAATATGTTGGAAATACTGCAGATGTTATGAGGGATGGAGGAGAGGAGGAGAAAACACAGTCTGGTTGTTTTTTTGCACGTCTAAAGTTCCCGCAAACATCATGGAATAAGACTGCTCAGAAATGTGCAGTACAGTGCAAGTGCTCTTGCTCACAGACCCTGGGACAAACTATAGCTTCCAACTATTTCTGCAGATAAGAAAAATCCTCCCATTGGAATGGGGGAGGAGGGGAGGAGCACTTGGGAAAGAGGCAGCATCTTCTGTATTTCCTAACCAGATCCTTAACCACCAGCTGAAAATGTTCATGCAAACTTGTACTGCCTCTACTGACTGCCTGAAAGAGCTGTCCTCCTTCTGCACCCCTCCTCAAAGAAAGAAAACCAACAAACAAACAAACAAACAAACAAACATTTTCTTAGGAAAATGGGTGTTAATGTGTCTGCTAGGTCAAATACCCCATTTGGAGCCTCTGCAGCACAGAGCACACACACTCACATTCTGCTTCAGAAAAGCAGTGAGCTGGCACAGGCCCTGCTTGCCAGCTGGTTACACTAGCCCAGTAGTCTACTTAGAACAAGTAGTCAAGTTAGACTAGTGCAGTAGTCTCGTTCTAGTCCAGTTAGCCTAGAAGGAAACCTCACCTGCTACTTTAAAGGCAGAGGTGGGAGATGAAGACTAACCCAGTGCCTATCTCAGGACTCTCCTGGGACATGGTCAGCTCCCACAGAACCACCACCAGGCCCGAGGGGCAGGACACCCATGCTGGAGGAGAAAAACAGAGCTAACAACAGAGATTGCAATTTTTTTAATTCCAGAGGTTGCAAACTTTTAAGCTAGTTGTCAGAAATATGTCACTTTATAAGTGGCACAGGGGTGTTGTACTACCCAGCTGTGTACAGGTACACTAAATTTGCTTAAGCTAGGCTGAACCCCTATTGAGAACCCCCTAAGACTGAGCTGCAACAGGGACCACCTTCTTTCATCTTTGCTTTTGGTGACAAAGAACTAGCTTTGCCATCTGTGGCATTTTGCCCAAGTGCCAATGTGGAGCTGCTCCTTGCCCTCTGTCTCTCTCCCAGCTCTCTCCCTTTCTCAGCACTGAAATGCTTTGTGGTCTGGGAGGCCTCAGATTTCTCCCAAATGGAAAAGCCCCTTTTTCCCTCAACAAAACATCTAAGGAGGTGCATGGGAAGAGAGCACAGCTGAGCCGTACAGCCCTAAGGCTCTGAAAGCCCTGGCTGAAGGTGGGAACCCCTCCTCAGCAGGCTCCTTAACCCAGGCTCAGCCCTCACCATGTGAAGGCTGCGCCCAGGTGATTTTAACTCTTCATGGACAGTAGCCTGAATATTTTGACTCATGGGACTGTGTTAAAACACTGTATGAACAGAGAGGGCTTTCCAGGCACACCTCTGGCAGGCTCCCAACCTGGTGTGTCCCCATGGGGCTTGCTCATCAGCATAAATCTACTCCTGGGGTTTTTCTTGCAAAACATGGATTTATGGAGCACCACAGTCACTAAATTTTTGCTTGTGTGGTTGTCTGACCTTCGTGTTCCAAATCCTCTCTAAAGCTTTAAACCATGATTGCTTCATCATCATCATAATGAGTGTCTGCCCCCTGAATGCACAGCCCCTGCTGCTCAAGGCAATGCTCACAGACTGAGGACACATGGAATTTCTGGAGGAGCAGCAGAGCTGGTCAGAAGGAGGATTCCCATCTGCCAAGATAATTCTGGTATTTCTATTTCATTTTCATCAAACTGGGGCGATACTCTCAGATATTTTATTTGATTTTATTTTACCTGAGCATCCAAAGGCTTTCTGTCTTGCTCCCACTCAATTTCAATTTTCAAAAATATGGTCTTTGGAAATGTGTTAATATATTGTCATTGTCAACAAAATGTTGCATTTTGAATTAGTAACATCTGTATTTTGTGATGAAAGAACACTGTATTGGAAAATGTGTGACTGCTTCTAACAGCTAGCATTCATCTCCTAAGCTGATGTCTTAAATGCAGAAGGAAATGAGTTTGCCAAGGGGTCCATACACTAAGATTAGAGTTTCTGTGAAGTGGTTATCCATCCCAAACCCTGATGAATAATACAGATACTTGCCAGGTGCTCATCACCCTGGGCTCACCTTCCCCTGGCAGGGGCTGCTCCTGGGGAGCTCTGAGCATGCAAGCCAGTGCTGGTGGGCTTAGTGCAGTCAGGAGCTGTGGCTCATCCTGCAGACCCCTCTCTTGAGGTGTTCCAGTCATTCCATTTCATCCCTAAGCTACAGCACTGGCTTGATATGCTGGAAAAACTTTCCCACTTCTCTGCTCGTCCCTGAGCACTAGCTGCAGTCTGCACAGCCACTCTGCAAGGGGATTTCAGCCTTTGCCTCTTACTGAGGGCTCACCCTGCCAACTGTGGTGCAGAAGTGGTGATCCACCCCAAAGGGAGACATGGAGTTACCTGCAAAAAAATAGACTTTCTTCACCAAATCTAATGAAATGTGAATTTCAAGCACAGTCCTATGCTAATATGAGTATGTGAAAGCAGGACAATTTTATTTTACAGGAGTAGTGCTCATGTGTGCTGGGTGATGATTTTTTGTGACAGAAATGCATGTGGGCCATATTTTATTCCCAGTAGCTGTTAGAGACAGTCCAATGTGGGAGCTGGAGGCCTTGCTCACTCACAGCCTCTCTGGCTGAGAAAAATGGACTCTCCATGACTGTGCAGAATGTGTTGAATTTCAGGAAATCTAAATTCCCATATTTTTCTGGGATATCCTAATTTGGAAAATACCAATTTTATCAGCTGGCTCCAGTCTGTCTTAAAGACATGTTTGAAACATGTAATTTTAGCTCTGAAAGGAAGTATTTAGTTAAAGAGTCAGGAACATATTTCACATGAAAAGTCTTGCTTCCTCCTCTACTGAAACAAGGCCAATAAAAGGTTGTGAGGAATTTTAAGGAAATTTGTTTAGATTCGTATGCCACCTGCTGCAGAACAAGCTACATCAGTTCTGTTTCTTCCCTTCTCAGCACTGTTGCAGTAAATAACAGAGAAAGAATGCATATATGAGACTCCTGGTGTTCTTCTTCAGCATTATAATCTTCATCTGTTATGGCTCAATACCCTGTGTTATTTCAACAGTGGTGTTATCCACAAGAAGTTACCCATGCTGTTCAAAGTCAGTCTGGGGCTGAAAGCGGAAAGAAAGAAAGAAAGAAAGAAAGAAAGAAAAGAGGCACTTGAAGAACCCTTGCATGACTTCAGAGATTTTTCTGAAGTCAAAAGGTTTGTGTTGAGAAGCAGAACCATCATGACTCATATATTCCTAATCAAAATGCTGGGTGCATGAAAAGCGGTGCAGCCGTTCAGAGACTGAGCCACGACTCCTTACAAGAGGAAAATAATACACACAAGGGAAGCACTTAAATAATTGATGTGCTTTTCTTTTATCTGCTTGTAGGAGTGACAAGAAATCTATGTAGCTGGCACTAATGGATAGCATCTCTATGTCAATAATTGCTAATGAGGAAGGAATAGGAGAGCATTTGTCTTGAAGTGACTGATCTTTCTTTCTTTATCTCCCTGTGTTACAATGGGAAATTATTAGTGTAAATTTTAGAATTGTGTTCACTTTCAATCTCAAAAGCGTTTCAAATGTCTTTTTTTTTTTATAGGAATTCAATCCAGAATTGAACTTTACACTTGCTTACATGTAATCTGCATTCTGGCATTTAAGATCCTATTTTAATATCTTCTGTGCTACATCCAAACAACAAACTAAAACTTTGTTTGCATCACATGTTTAATTTTCCATTCCACAACAGTGAAAGGGTGCAGGCACACTGGAATTGAACAGAAACCAGTAATTTAAAAACACCCAATGCTTTCATCATGAAAAATTGCATAACCATTTCCAGCACTGAAGTAGGATACTCTTACTGAATAAAGTCTCTTAAAAAATTATTGGCGTATCAAGCCAATCATATCCAGCTATTTAAGTCAAAGATTGTATTCAGCCATTCCCCCCAAGCTGCTTTTCTGAGGGAACAATTACACAGCTGTTCCTGCCACATTCTTGTGTAGGCTGCAAGCAGTCTGAAAACTCTGGCATTAATTTCCTGTAACGACAAAGTGCAACTCTCCAGGTTGTTCGTGAGGCATACCCTTTGCAAAGAGGTTACTGAGGCACTGCTTACACTTGACACTAATATTGAGCTTTGGCCACACTTATTTATAGCCTGTGCATGTGTATACACGGGCACATGCACGGGGCTGTAGGGTTTGTGTTCGAAGCAGGGCTCTGGACTGCAGCCACATTGCAGTGCTAATGATATCTGTCACTGCACCAACTTTTTGTAGCTGTATTATCTGGCTGCATTCAAAACCAAGGATTTTGGAAGTACAGTTCCAGCCTTGCTGTGCTCATTGGATTCAGCAAAGGGGCATTTCTGCACTAGTGAACACTAAGTAGTGCATTAGAAGGTTTGATGATGATTTTTTGCAACTTTTTTTATGGAGTGTTAAGTTTTAAATGGCTAAAGTTTTAAACTTTGACCTAGCTAGTCAAAGAGCAACAGCCACAAAGAGAATTATTTCAAAATTCCTTGATACGAAAAACAAGCTGTCAGCAGCTGGTTCACTAAGATTGCTTAATAACTCTGATGGAGTACCCCCATTCCTCTGTCCACCGCTGGTTTGGTGTACATTTTTATATTAATATAATGCATCCACATGTCTGTAAGTACAGGATATTTTGCCAGGTGCATGAAGCAGGTGTCCCTTGGGACAGGTTCCCCTGGCATGGGGCAAGGTAAGCCCTGCTTCCTGGGAGCAGGCCTGGAAGCAGCATGGGAGAATTATTGGGAGAACAATTTTTGCTCTGTTTCTGGCACATTTCTAATCCACATCTAAACATCACTTTATTTTTCATCCTGTCCATAGGAAATTGCTTCCTTCCCTCAATGCATCCATGAATGTTTTTCTGGAAGAAAACTCGAAGGTGCTTTCAGCAGTGTAGGTAATTGAGATATCAGTAATTCCTGCACACAAGATGCCATGCACTCTCAATATCAGTTTCATCATTAATATCAGATGCCAGCTGATACTGATCCTGTCACCCTGAAATATCCCACCCCCAACTCAAAGTGCTTAGTAAGCAAACTGGGGCCAGGCCCTTAAAATCAAAGCCTGTAGAAGTGAAACTTTGCTGGTTAACAGTTCACCCACTTGAGCAGATAGGCAGGAAATACTCATTTTCATCTCTCCTGTCTTCAGCTGATAGCAACAGCCCATAGAATTGTGCATGGTGCAGCTCACTCTGCACCATATACATAATTTATATTTTTCCACTCTAGTTATGACTGAGCCGTTTTGGACCTGGGATTTGCTCTGTAAAATGGAAGCAGAGAGAGGAGGAAAGAAGAAAAACACTGCAGCAGCCTTCTCCTTCCCCAGCCACACTTTTTAGCCCAGAACCTCATCTTTGATGCCCAGACCAATGGAACAGGAGTGCTACACAGGACATGTTGCATATATATATTCATGTGAAAAGATAAGTGCTTGTCATGATAAAATAAAAAATAAAAGGCATTTCCAGTAGTCCATCTCTTTATTAGTAAAATGCCTTGGCAGAGAATAAGGCTATCATTTTGACAAGTTTCCTTTTCTACAGGGAGCCTAGATAATATTTACAGTTCCTATAGAAGTTTTTATAAAACCAGCTGAGAAACATGCTTCTTGCTGACATACTCCTCTGCTCAGTGAAGTTTGACAGATACAGCCCCAAGCTCCAGCACAGGATTCCTTCCCAGACGCAGGCAAAGTGTGCAATGCCCTTATTTTAACAACAATGTACATTTCTGTTTCCTTTCAGCAAACAAACCCTTTGCATTCCATTTATCTGCCCTAGCTGTGTCCGTTACCATCCGGGAAGGTTTATCAAGGAGCAAACAGGACCCACACACAGCGCCTGCTCCCGCAGCACCCATCCCATCCCATCCCATCCCCACACACTCCCCTCGGTGAGCTCAGGACATCGATACCATCATCCCTGCGGATAGCGACCCAGCAGTCCTCCACCAGCCTGAATTCCAGACCCCCTCCTGCTGCCCAGCCGCTGTTCCTGAGGGCAGCATCCCGGCAGTGCCCCCTCCCAGCCTGCGCCCGGCTCCGAGCCCCGCACCAGCGCCCGCGGTGCTCTCGGGCACTTTGTGCTCTCCCGCTGAAAGCACGAGATCTGTGCCTCTGCAATCCGAGAATGCGAGCCAGCCGGCGGGACCCGGGGTAAATATAAATCTGGCGCTTACCCACAGGCAGTCCCTCGCAGTCTGACATGGTGTGGGCAGTCCTCCTCACCGGGGGCTCAGACTGAAACCACTGCGGGACCGCAAGCGCGGGTGCTTCTCTTCGCAAAGGCGAGGGGGGAAAATATCAAACAGTTTACAGCCACCCTTGCCTTGCACTGCACATCTACCCACCCAGAGAGCTGTAGCAACAGTCCCGTCCCTGCCTTCTCATTATGGGATGTAAAGATAAGAATGTGCTTTTGTGCCAAAAGAGTGTGCTATTGGTGGATAAATTTGTTGTCATCCCTCCCCTTAGCAGAGTTTCCTCTTTAATGTCACAGAGGCACATTACCCTGTCGGAAAGGCCATCGAATATTTATGAAACGGCTTTTAAGGGCTAAGCCGCAAATCCTGGCGGGAGAACAGAGCTAATTGCTGTGCATTGGGGCTGGGATCCACCCGCAGGGCGCTCCTGCTTCCCGGGGGGCTCGGAGGAGCCACGGGCAGGGGGAGAGGCTCTGACAGCTCCCTCTGACCCTTCTCCTTCTGCAGGGTCCGGGTACGAGCACTGCTGGGAAAGGGGGCAGAAGCCAGGGTGTATCTCTTTAAGGAGGAAGGAAAATAAAAAGTCTTTGTTTATATTGTAATATGTGAGAAATTGTTTTGTGACACTGTTGCTAAAGGCTGTTTCGTAGTTTATAATAATACCGCGAGTGCGGATTTCTCTGTAACTTCATGGCTTTTCTTGCTTAAAACACGCCAGTTTAATGCCAGTTTAGCGGCTGCTCCTACAAGTTATTTTTTTAATCTTTGGAAATGTTTATGTGGGATTTGATGGGTATGAGGTGCCCAGACTCGCAGAGTCAGTGCAGAGTACCCCTGCACACTGGTGTGCTCATTAGGCACCTTAATGAAGTGCCGGCGAAGGCTCTGGCAGCGTTAGAGCCAGGCTGGGCTTGGCAGGGACACGGTGGGAGCCTCGGCTCCCGGGGGCGCTGATCTGCTGCCACTTTTTGTCCCGGGAACAGCCAGGAGCAGCCTGGGCTTGGCCTGACCCAGACCCTCGGTGTCTGAGCTCCTCACAAATGTCGGGATTCCAGACCCGGAGCAGGAGGAAGCCAGGGAGGGATCCATGGGAGGCGGTCCTTGGGAAGCACTTCCAGACCGTGCGGCCAGAGACAGCCCCTGGGGAAATGAGCCATCGGGAATGCCTTCTTCAAAATGCCTTGAAGAAAAAAAAAAAAAAAAGAAAAAAGAAAAAAAAAAGAAAAAAGCATAAATTACATGAAGTACACTCGGAGCTCAGGGTGCCCAGTACCTCTGACAAATGTGGGCTGTTTTTACTCAGATGCTTCAGCCCAAGCACCCAAAGGCTGGCACTGCTGGCACTGCCTGAGCTCTCTCTGAGGAGAAGCCTTTTTATACTCTGCTGGTTACTCAGCAGCACAGCTAGCCACGGATTCAATTCAGGATGTCAGGCCTCTGACTAAGAAGCAAAAATAGCTGCAAAAGTAGATGGTGACATGTTCCCAAAACAATTCCTCGGGTTGCCTACACAGGGCTGGGCAAGCAGAGCCAGCAGTGTCTGGCCAGCATGAGGATGTGTTGGCACAGCTCTGTCAGGACGGCCCTTGTCAGTGCCTTCTCCTCTCTCTGCTCATGCAGCACACGTGGAGATATTCTCCGGGGTGAGGCTCACCTGAGGGCAGCTCTGAGAGAAGCAGAGCCCCAGGCTGTGCTCTCTGCCAAGGAGGAGCAGTGCAGGGCACCGTGCCCACCCTCTCCATCCTGCTGCCACCCACAGAGCCAGGGAGTGGCCACTGGCTGCTCTGGCAGTCATGGAGGCGTCTGCTCTTGATCTCAGGATGCAGCTGGGAAAGGAAGGCCTAAACCAGACTGGGGGACTTTTCTTGCAGTGTCATCTGCCTGCAGAGACATATTGCTCCAATGTGTGAGAATCAAAGCTTTGTCAGCTCGGCCCTGTGCACATGCAGGCTCCCTGCTCTGCAGCATTTACGTGCCAATTTCACTTCAAGCCCCGCTGAAGTTCCTGGAACTGCTCACATTTATAAACACGTGCATGAGTATTTGCAGGATTAAGGGCCCACCATTTCTCCTTGTACTCACAGCAAACAGCTGCAGCTGGTTTTGAAGTTCCCCCTCCCAGCTGTGTGCTGGTGCTCCTGCACTGAAGGTTGGAGCCCTCTAGCAGAGCTGGCCAAGTGCCTGCAGGGGAGGCATGCCAGATCCAGGCTGGTGGCTCAGCTCTGTCTCATCCTCCAGAGGAATTCATGCAGCCTCTGCCTCAGTGACCCCCACCATTGTCCACGGCCATGTCTGCTGCAGGTGGTCAGCATCTTCTGGGAGAGGGGCAGGGAACACTGAGGGGGAAGGACAAATACATCCCAAACAGTTACAGCAAAGTTGGCAAGAGCTCATCTGCCAGAGCCCTCACTAGGATCTGGCCTTGGGAGAGCTCTTCAGTGAAACACCAAAGCAGGTCAAAAGTTGAACAGATCAGACCTAATTATTACAACAATACTCACAAACAAACATCTCCTTTGATGTGGATACTTCAATCAAAAAATTACCTTTGATCCCTGGATACTTTAGTTATAATGCTAGGTTTTGATCAATTACAAGACTTTTTTTTTTCTTTGATTAAAACAGAGTATTTCTTTTAGCTTCTTTTAACAGAGTATTTTTTTTTTTAGCTTCCCCCATTTTGCAGCCTGAAAAGAGAAGAGCCATGTTTGCTCCTGGAAAAAGGCCAAAAAAAGGCCTGGAAAATTTAAGGCTGACAGAGAAAGTTTTGGATATTTATGAATAAGCCTGGTGTCTGTCAGGGCAAAAAAGGCAAAAGTCAAAAACTGAAATAAAGGGTGAGAGGTAAAGCACACATTATTTCAGCAGGTATCACACTAACAGGTGAAATGGGCTAAATATTTGCCAATAACTGCTCTCACTGAGGCTTTCCAAGGAACCTGGAAGATGCTTATCTGTCAACAAGCAGAGAGAACCATTTATAAATCTCTCTGCTTCATTCTACCCCCTGACAGACAGCTGTCTGCATAAACCCATGGCAAGTACCGTGAGTGGGGCAGTAAATGCAACGTGTGGAAGGAAGTCACTGGAGTATTTCCTAAAGAAGATTCTTCTGGACTATTTAGTCTCCTGTGGAAAACAGTTGCATTTTCCTGCTGCATCTCAGAATACTTAGCCAGCTGCTATGATGTCCTCCCCTCCCTGGAGATTTCCAGGAAGAATTATCTGCCAGGAATGTTGTGAGTGTCCCATCCCTCCACATGTTCAAGGCCAGTCCTGACAGTGCCAAGAGCTTTTGAGATATAAAAGGCCTGGAGCTGAGCTGATTTGCCTGAGGAAAGAGGGAATATTTGGGGAAACCTGGGTGCAGGGCACAAATTTACAGTTGCCTTAGAGCCCAAATAATGTCACCTACACAGGTAACACATGCAGTGGGACTTTGTTTCTCACCTACATGTTCACACATCCCATCTGATCTGTGCCTAAGTGCTTAAATACCATGGGAAATGTGGGCTTTAGGATTTTAAATCCCATGGGGAGGTCATCATTTTCCCCATGACCTGACTGACATAGCAACGAAGAGCCTGATCCACCTGAAAGCTCCCAGCTGAGCCAGAGCTTTTGCTGCTGCTGACTTGCCTCTTGCTCAGCCATGGATGGAGCCAGGCTCACCCAAACCTCTCAGGACAAGCAGGGAGCTCCCAGGGTGGGATCTCAGCCCTGCTGCTGACTTTGCTGCTCTGCTAAGCTCAGCGCTGCTGCAGGGGCACGGCTGAGCTGCTCTGCTCTCCTCTGCCTTTCTCTCTCCTGACAGAGGGAAACCGTGAGAAGTGAGAATCATTCCTTTAGCTAACCGAGCCAGATCTGATTAATAAATCTGCAATTTTCCATGATTATTAAATCTGCAGTTTTCCATGAGGTTGCAGCCAGCCCCTCGCTGCCCGCTCGGGCAGGCGCTCCTCTCTGCCATCAGCGTGATTTGCACCCCGTTTAAAGGGAGAATGCCTGAAATGCGCTTCTCCCCTCTAATTTATGCAAATTCCCTCGGGTTTTTCCTGCCCTGTGAAGAGATTCCTGACTGCTGTGTACGGAGGATCCACAGCCCGGGGAGGGGGAAGGGAAGGACGGGGCGAGAAGAGAAACTGCAAGCTGCTATAAGCAGGTTGGCATCAGGATGGGGGTGACCTTCTCTCAGAGCCCTGAAGAGCCCAAAATGTTTGGAATTTGTTGGCTGAGACACGTCTTTCCCCCTTAAAAAACCCTGCAGTGGTGGGGATAGAATGTGCCTTTCTGGCCTCTGATATAAGGGGTAAAATCAACCCCAGCTTATGGATTGCACCCAGTTATAGGGCACAGAAGCAAGGGAGGAGCCCCCACTGTCAGCCTCACATCCCCTGAGTCACTGCCAGGGCCTTGGGGAGGGCCCAGAGGTACCTGTGGGACCAGCGGGACAAAGCCAGGCCAGTGGGATGTTGCCAGAGCCAGTGGGATGCTGTGCCATGGGGACGTGAGGAAGAGGAGGGAGCTGATGCTCAAATGTGCTGGAACTTCTGCACAGCAACCATTAGAAGGAAAAGCAGCCCTTCGGTGAGCAGCAGAGTGCCCAGGAAGTCCCAATTATTGGAATTTTATTTCATCATTGTTTTCTGACACATTCTCTTTGCATTTCAACTTGATGGATGGGGAGTGAGTGTAAGGATGCAACTTCAAGAGGAGCCGATGCTCTGACAAGATCTCATGTGGGTTCATCCAGAGAAGGAAGAGTGAGTAAAAATAGGCAAGCTGACAGCTAAAACAGTCCTCTAGGAAGAAACAAATACATGAGTAATAGCAGCCCCCCCAAAATAACTAGGCATGTCATAATTTGGCATTTATCTTTATTTTTTTATGTTATTAGCAAGATTTTCCACTAGTAAAAATTGAATCTGAGCTTTGTATTCAAGAAAGGAAATGTCTCCATCATCTCCTCTGATGTCACCCCAGAGAGAAGATTAGAAGATTAACTGTGTCAGGTGACACAAATCCAGCAGCCAGGGAAAATAATTTTGCACATTCAAAAAGAAAATGGGGTAGAAATTCCTGCTGTCTCCAAGAAATGTGAACCTTACTAGTGATAATTGCTGGCTCAGAGAGAAAATACTTTATGCAAATGTGCAAATATACAATAAATAAGAAGACCAAAGATTCAGAAGAGGATTTATCTTAAAAAATAAATTAATTGACAGTCTGAATCTTGGTGGCATTTTCATCCCATCTAATTTATAAAAGGTTACATTCTCTGGGGGTGAGTTATGAACGGCCACTGCAATGATGTGAAGAAACAAAAAACTATATTTGAAAGACAGAACTGGCTTCAGAGCTAACAATGTCCTCTGACACACTGAGCCAAAATGAGCCCTGCTGCGGCGCTCAGGTGAGATGCATTTGCACAAGGTTGCAGAAAAGGTGAACATGGCAGCACAAGGCCAGATTTTGGCATCTGCTGCCAAACATGAGTGGCTCTCTGCTGGGCAGCTCTGCAGGAGTCACTCAGAACAGGGGACGTAGCCCAGAGCTCTTTTCCCATCAATACATGGTAGATTTTCATGCTGTAATTACAGTTATTGGCAGTTCCCTCTGCAGAGGTTTCAGGTGCTACTGAATTGTCTCCCAGTGAACATGAAAGCAAAGGGAAATTATATGTTTCAGTCTGATCTTGCTGCTTTTGGTTTTAGGGGCATTATTGCTGTTTATTCTACTGGGTTTGAGTCTTGCACAGATGGGTGAAGCTGCATTTGCTCTGCACAGAGCTGGTAGGAAAAAGTGTCGAGCCCTGAATGTAAATATTACAGTATCATGTGGTGGGTTTGGGGAGAAGGTGAGAGCCTTGCAAACCTGATTTGGCAGCTGCAGAAATAGCACTCAGGCAAGCAGATGGTCTCTGCAAGGAGGGAAGTCTTTAAAAGATTCACAGATTAATGATGTCTGCCAGGATTTCAGTGGTTCCTACCAAAATTCCTATAAATCTGTCTAAGTGGGCAGGGAGGAGGTGGGGACAAGAGGAATCAATAACTTCCCCAGACAGCTTGTGTATCCAAGGTTAGCTGACAAAGGCGTCAGAGCTGGAAACCTCGAGAGCAATGACAGAGGCAGAGTGTCATCCTTTGAGCCACAGTGCTCATCATGTGCCATCAGTGCTCTGGGGACTAATTGCAGCTGTCTGTGATCAAGGATATCAGTTTGGTGATAAAGGAAGGTGAGGTGTCAGCCACACTGAGTTATTGGCTCATCCTAGGAACTCTGGAATTTGTTTTGAGGCAGTGAAAGCATCCTCTGTCCACTGCAGTCAGAGAGAGATCACACCTCCACCTACCTGAGCTAGAGGCAGCCCCAGAGTGCACCTATCCAAGGCAGAGTATTTACAACAGCCAAACACAGCCCTGACTTCAGACAAATTACATCTCATTTCCATTCTCATCCCCAAGACTTTATCCCTGCTCTGTGCTATACAAAGCATAGAAAGATGTTTTCACCAAGCTGAAGATGTTAAAATTGTCACTGGCCAAGGTTGGCCACAACAGGTTACCAAGAGATCAGGCTTTCATCCCAAATTTGGAACAGGAGCAAACTGTGCTTTTGGGAATGACCAGCAACAGAAACAGAGCAGCAGAGAGATCTGATCTGATAATGGTCCAGCTGATCATCTGTCCAGCTGATTTTCTCTAGCAAAGCAACTGCTGTCCCCAGAACACTGAGGGAAGGCCTGCCATGCTGGGAGACAGAGTTGATTAAGACACTGATAATGGAATCAGAGGCGAACAGCAGGGAAAATTATTCATTAAAGTATCTATGAAGTTTGTAACATGGTGCCCTTCATAACCCACATTCATTTGCTTTTCTGCAGCCATTTGTCCCCAGTGTTTGCCAGCAGGACTGGTCTGGGAGGAGTTTCCATCCTCACTCACTGGAGCCGCCTGGGCCTGTAACAAACACAGGCACAATGAACGGAAGTGTGACCTTGTTGGCAATTTCTGCAGAGAGGACAGGACTCCTTGGGAATAGTGAATTAAGCAGATTATTACCACTTAAGTAACCTCTCTCAGTCACGTTGTGGGTGAGGCATGTTGCTGGGGTTAAAAGGAAAGCTTGCTTGGGACTGCTTAAGTAGCACATAAGTAGTTTTTTCCAACAGTTTTCATTGAAAACAGGACAGATTTGGTTTAGGTTTTCTGATATTGATGTTTTTCACTACAGGCATCTCTAGCTGTCTCATGAAGAAATTCAAGACTGCCTTGGTTTGGTCAGACTCTTGGGTTTGGAGATGGCAAGGCTGGGCTAAGATGCAGAGCAGGGGCTGCCTTGGAACTGAGCTCAGGCTCCTGACAGGAATCAGAATCCCCCCTGCCAGCAGGGAGATGAGGAAATGCTGGAAGGGGTTAAGTGACTTCCTTGGGGTCATCCTGTGAGTCTATGGCATGGTGGTAGGTGAGCCTGGCCCCTTAGAAGGCAAAGGAAAGAATTCATTAAATCAGTTTGGAGTGCTGCCTGCAAACATCGAAGTCTAATTTGTTTATGGTTATAAAAAATAAAATATTAAAAATATCTGTTTCCATTCAATGCTCATGAAAAGTGTAACAACCTTTCCTCTTTTTTATTAAAAGTGTGAATGTACAGAAAAGTATTTTTGTGGGATGGGCTGATCTGTCACTGATCACTTGGGGTTTTGGACAGGTACAGCTGCTGCAGGACTGCTGGAAATGAGGCTTTAGGTGTGTGACATCCTCTCACTTACCCCAAACCTCTGCCTCAGTGCACTAAAGTGCTGCAGCTGGTGCAGGAGTGCCCTTTGGATGCTTGCCAGCCTGGCTGCAGCTGCTGCATCCCCACAAAGATGTGGCAGCTTTGTGATTTGCTTGGTGTCCACCTGGCTGCTCCCTGGTGAGCTGCAATCCCTTCTGTGACTGAAACATCTTACAGCCATTCCTGGGACACTCAGCAGCCCAGCAGCAAGGGCTTCTTTCAATGTGTGAGCAGATGTCCCAGCCTGCCCTGGGAGCTGGAGGCATTCAGGAAATTCAGATCAAACATTTTATGCTTAGAAGTGGAGGGACAAGCTCCTTGCAATTCCTTCATTTGATGCATGGAGCTGCTTTTTCCTTCTTCTTCTCCAATTGTGATCCAGGGAGAATGTGGGATGGAATTTGCCCCTCTGCCTTTCCTGCACCCAGGCAGTGTGCCCTCCCTGCAGCAGTGAGGCCAGTGCCAGCATTCTCACATGCACTTAAACAAACCCAAGGGCTCTCTCTCATCTCAGGCACAGCCAGGGCTGTTCCTGCCTCTCCACATTCCCCAGGGCTGCCTCTTGCAGTTCTCAGGGATGCCTTGTCCATCCTGTGCCTTTACTCTCCTCCAGCACAGACCCAAACCAAGAGTTCTGCTTTATCCCACATCCATTCCTCATCCATCTTTTTATCAATGCACAGAAATGACAGGAATCAGAAGTAGCAGGTGAATGCTTGCCTCTGAAAACCTGGTTTGCAGCTCATCAACAGGGCTGGCACATGAAATCATCATTATGTGTGCAGAGCAGATCCAGATGTGCTGAAGGGCCATCCCCAGGCCATCACTGCAGCAGCTGATCGGGGATCCTGGCCTTCCTCATCACTCTATAGTTAGTTACATTTTATTGCAATAATACTTAAAAGTTACTAAACCTTATTACTGGCAAGATGTTAAACTTGGTGTGGAATAGACCAGAGAACCCCAAAGTCTGCAGAGCTGAGAATTAAGCCACCACTGATATTCTTTTCCTTTAATTTAGCAAGCAGCAGAAGCCCAAGAGAAATTTGTCTTGCAGCAGAGCCCACATCTAAGGAAATTCCACGTGTGGTCAAATGTCAGATTGTTTCTCTTGCAAAGAGCAATGTGGCAATTGTATTTCCATTTGCAGAGAAGTTTTTTCCTTTGAGCTGAGTTTTTCAGAGGGGGAAGGGAAGGGAGAGAAAGCAAAGTGAGTTTTCCTTTCAGCACACACGAATTCAGAAATCTGGCTGCTCGTTTTGAAAAGGTCATGGCTCCCTTCCCTACTCCTCCCTGTGGCCCAGCCAGTCCAGATAAAAGTTGAGCCCTTGGAAAGGCTCACAGTGCTTGGCACTGAAATAACCAAGACTCCCATCCATGTATCTAGAGAAAGATGTTGTCCCAGTGCTTTTTTGACATTTAAATTTTTTTTTCCATTGCTGTTTCCTCAAGAAACAAGATTTGCACAATGCCTTTGGCAATAAATCCTCACCCCATGTCCCTAGTTCCAAGTAAAAATGAGTTTCACTGGACATGAAAGTTCCTACAGCTTCGAGAAAGCATCTGGGACTCTTTAGAGAGGGGAAATTGGAGTGGTTGAGGATCACACTTGTCCATGCTGTGAAGGGGCAGGTGGCAGTGTCACCCACAGCCACTGATGTGGCCAGGGTGGCCGTGCAGCACACACAGAGCCCAGAGCTGCCCTGCAGGGCCACCTCTGTCCTGCCAGCAGCACACACAGCCTTACACTGACACAGGGGCAAGGTGGGGATCCACATGGGAGGGTGCAGTGTCAGGCAGCACCACAGTGGAGGCTGCTGGAGGGGCCATGGGCACTGCTGGGGATGCTGGAGAGCCTGGGGTGGGAAAAAGGAGTCATTGCAGCCGAAAAACACAGGGAGAAGCGAGCCAGTGTTCCCCAGCACTGCAGGGTTCAGGGGCTGCTCCCAGCGACCTGCCCAGGGCCCAGAGATGCCCTGACCCCCAGGCAGTGCCTCACCCCAGCCCTGCAGGGCTCTGCCCTCCCAGGAGGAAGCTGCAAACCTATCTCTTGTTTCTCAAAGCCACCTTTATCATCCTCACCTTCCTGCCTCCACTGTCCCCCTCCTGCCCTGCTTCCCCAGCTGTGGATCCTCCTCCCTGGCCATCCCACTGCTCTACCAGGACATCCCCAATCCCAGGGGAGAGCCCCAGCTCTCCCTGCTCTCCCTTCTCCCTGCTGGCTGCTATTTATTGCTCAGGGTGCTGGGGAGGAACGCAGCCTGTCCCAGGGAAGGGCTGCTGCTGCCAGGCTAAGTTTAGTTCCTGCCTCTGCCAGGGATCACCTCTCCAGCACTAATCAAAGATTAGGTTTCTCCCTGCCTCAGTTTCCCTCTGCAGACAGCAAAGTTCCCTCTTGTAACCTGCCTTGGGTGGGAGTTTATACAATTCTGCAGCTTGTTCACATATCATATTGGGTGGGAGCTTATACAATTCTACAGCTTGTTCACACTGCTCCTGTCCCTGGACCCCCTGCCCTGGCTGAGATCTTGAGGTGCTTCTGTAGCCAGAAGAGTCATGGTCTGTTCTCATCCAAGCTCTTGTTACACTTGTGGTATGAAACACAAAAATACTAACCAGGGCATAATTATAGCTCTTCACAATATGCTTTTTTAATTTTGCATGCAACTCCATTTAATTAGTTGTAATTCTCTAACAAATAACATTACTTTGGGATTACTCTCATACTTGTGAATATTGATGTGAGAGCTGATGTGGCCACAGACAGCCTGTCAATGTTAGAGCCCTTCCCATAGGCCTCCCAGGAAGAAATCAGTCTTTGGAGGTGTAACCAGCACTGCTCTTTCATTGCAGGAATTAAATTAGAAGAGTCTACAAGCCACAAGAAAAGAAAACCCTCAGTGTGTGAAGAGAAGGTTTGGCTTGATGCTGTCTCTTTAAAATTTTGCTCAAATCACACATTAAAAGGCAAAGCTCTTCTATCACATACATATTTCATCTGCACCTTGGAACTGTAATTAATGGCACAGGAGGCTTCATTTGACAAGCTGTCCTCAGGGCAGACTTTTTACTTCTATCTACATCAGCAGCGCTCTCTGCTACTGTTTCCTGTGGCAAAACTGCTCAGCCTCACCCCTCTCCATAGCAGGGAGGAGAGCAGATGTGAGGCTAATCCACATTTCTCTCCCCATTGATGAATACTTCCCTCAGATACAATAGGAATAAAGAGAATAATTTTTCAAAGATGGAAGAAGACGTGTGGGGAGGCACACAGCAGGAGGTGAAGCGAAAACTCCTGTTTGTAAAGCCTGCCTGCTGTGGGAAATGATCAATGCTAATTCCCACTGAATACGATCGAAACGAAACACCAAGGGCCAAATTAGTCCCTGGTGCAGCACCAGTCACCCAAAGGCAGATGATTTGATTTCACTGAGCCTATGCCAGGAGTGAACTTGACCCCCAGTGTTATGTGGCATCCAACAGTACAGGCAAGAAACCTGAAATACATCACAGGCATCCAAACAGAGGTGCTCTGGCCATGGCTGCTGCTCCAGCATGTGTGGAGTTTTCAGTTCTTGAGCACTGTCATCCCTGACAGCTATTTCTGGTGGTCATTTACCCCATGCTTTTCATAGCAATGATGGTCATTTATGAAAAAGTTGCAGAGGTTCTCCAAAAATACAAATTAGCAGTTAGGTTTATGGACGTACCAGATATTGGACAAGTTGTGTTTTTTTCTAACCAAATCAATTGGGAAAAACAAAAAAGGAACAAAAAGTGGTAACATTTCTGGAAGATCTGCCTGGTGCAACACATGCTCAAACAATGTGTACTGAATCCATCACACAGCAAGTCAGGCTGCAGCAGGATGGAGATGCACTGACATTAACTCCAGGAAGAGCTGAGGTGGTCTGAACCCAGGATCCCAAGGGCTTTCAAACACTGCTTTACGAATCTTGGGCTTTGAGCAGGAAAGAATACAGGTTTCACTTTTCCCATCATTTCTGCAGCATGTGGAAGCTGAGGCTGCTGGGCCTGGTTTCTCTGTCTGAGGGCCATGGGGTGCTGCAGTTGCCCAGCTCTCTGCAGGGACACGTGCCACCATGGCAGGGACCATTTCCAGGCTCTGCCCTGCCTGTTTGCACAGACCCTGCCTGTCCAGGGCCTGGGCAGCCACCCAGCAGCTGGGCAAGGAGGAGCTGAGCTCAGGGGGAGATTTGCCACAGCTCTCAGGGTACGGGGCCAATACCCAACCGTGGGTAATACAGCCTGGTTAGAGACCAGGTACATTCCCCTGAAGATTTTTAATACCCAAAAGTAGAATTTCACGTTTGGTGTTCTGTGTCTATAATTTATCCTGCTGACCATCTGCATTTGCATTGTATTGAGCTTTTCCATCTGGAATTTGGCAGTAGCTGGCTCTGCTATCTCTCCTTACCAGTGATTCAGACACATACATACATTGCCAGGTTGGATGGGCCCTGAGCAATCTGCCCTAGTGAAAATGTCCTTGCCCATGGCAGGGCAGTTGGAACTAGATGATTTTTAAGGTCTCTTCCAACTCAAATCATTCTATGATTCTATAAAATCTCAGACTTGGGATGGCTCTGCAAGCTCAAACTATTGGATGAGATTTTATGTAACCATAACAAAAACTTGGCTTTTTATCTGGCTCTCTTTCTGGATTGCATCTGAGTTTAATTTGTTATTTGGATCTTCCAAAGAAGGATTGCATTCTTTTGGTTGACTTATCCACACCTTGTTATCCACTACCTACTCTCTCACTGCATAATTTAATACAGCAAAACACTGCTTCAAGCTCATATCTATAGCCCTAGAAATAGTTCTTTTGAGTAGCATCACTGATCTTTTCAGTACTAAATGCTGCAAGATATAAAACACAAAAAAAAGGGAAACAATCAAATTTTGACATTCTGGGACTCGTGTAGATGCCTGATGTTTCCAAAATGACTCAGAAAGCACAGGCACCAATACAACTCCATGGTGAGGTGACACAGGCTATTGAGTCAGTGACAAAGGACACAGAGACAGAAACATCGATATTGGACATGGGGAGCTCAGAGGACAGAGCAGCAAGTCAACAGAAACACATGATTTCAGGATAGAAAAGGCCTTTTGAATCTGGTACCCAACAAGGTGTCACTCTGTTAACCTGTAACCACCTTGTGCTGAGAAGAAATGAAGATGTAGGAAAATAATGAACTGAAGGCAGTGACAAGCTATGAGAACTTCAGTAAGAGTTCAGAGTCTCACACTTTTATAGCTCAGTGGATGTGGCTCTGGTCACCCTGGGGATGCTGGATTGCTGCTGGAGAGTCAAGGAGGTCCCTTGGATGGTGCACAGAGGGAGAGGCCCCTAGGACAGGGGTAGAGCCTTAAAAGAGCCCTGTCACTGCCCTTGCCCTCTCAGGCTTGACACTGTTGAGTGAGTTAGGCACCATGCCTGCTTCTGAGGGGACCAGAGGTGCTGATACCATGAAGCAAGCTGCACACTGCTTCTGGAGGGGGCTGGAAAGGACATCCTGCCTATGGACAGGACATCCTGCCTGTGCAGCTCCTTTGCCTTGAGCAGCCCTTAGAGGGTGAGGTTTGCAACCATGCATGAGGGTTTGAGAATCCCTGTGAGTGCAGTGCCACCTGTAGAGCCATCAGTGCTTGTGAGGATGATGGGGGAGAGGGAAGGCTGGGACCCACCTGCCTGGTGGTAGCATGGCCTGTGTGACCTCCTGGAGAATGTTAACAGGCTGATGAAATGGCAGCACAGCAGCTGGAGCTGCTCCTCTGCTGGGCGCCAGCGATGGTGGTTGTGGAGCTGGTGGCAGGGCTCAGCTCTCTCCGCGCGGGCAGGGGTTTCTGTCCCCACTCATCCTCCATCCTCTCCTTGCTGCACTCACCTTATCCATGTCACACACCACCACAGTCCTGCACAGCCCCTCTGTCACCTGCTGGAAAAGAGCAGCAAAGCCGGCGTGATTACAGATAACGAGCTGCTGATTAGTACTGGGAAACACAACTGAAAACATTTCATTTCTATTGCCTTTCTTGTTGAGTTAATTAATATAAAACACAAAGCCTCTCAGCTGTATTACCATGCTTCCTTGGCACTAAGCACTTTGGCTGAACAGGTTTGCAATTAATATTTTTTGTTGACTTGCATCTTCCATTAGCACAACAAAAGAGATTAATAGCACCTCTCAGATGGTTCCCAGGGATGTAGCTACTCCTGGATTACTACCCACTTGCTGTGGGGATGCTTGAGCTGCAGGGAAGGTGCAGCACCATCCTTCTTCCTGAAGAAGCCATGCTAAAGAGAAATGTCCATGGATCCCTGCCCCACAGTATTTACATTTGTCTTTGTGCAATGCTTCAATGTCTGTCAGCTGCTTGAAGAGGCATCATTCAGGAGGGGAGTGAAAACTTTGGCTGTAATGTTAGGGGGAGAATTTTTGATACCAAACTGATGGTTTGGAAAGTTCAGGGCTGTGATTTAGTCTGAACTGCAATCAGTAAGGCCATGAAAGCAGAAATGAATGTTCATATTTGTTAGGTAACCCTACATATGCTCTGGGTTTACAAACGGCTTGTAAACCCTGTGGACATATCTGACTGCCCTCTCCTGGAACATGATGGAGTTGCTGCTGCATTCTTCCAACCAGCTGAACATTAGACCTGTGGGAATTACTTTTTTTGCTATTTAGAGTTATATGTATAGGACCTGTGTGTAAAAGATATTTATGTATAGAGTATGTAAATAAAAACTGTATGCTATATATGTAACATGCACTGCACACATATCTATGAACTAAAGGCATAAATACATGAATTTTCTGCTATTCTAAGAGCATAGTTATAACTGATCTATTTCTTCATGCAGCAGTTCGTATGTATATCTGCTCTTTTTACAGCTACTAATATTATCATCTTACCAGATTTACTAAAAACCGTTTTAGTAGCTGGTGCAGGTATACCCATCTCTAAGCTACATTATGTACATTATTATCTCTTATGTAGATTATTATGTACATTATTATCTCTTATTATTACATTAATCATAACAATGACTGAGAATAAATCAAGAATACACATAGATTTATTGTGCTTTTTCAGATTGCCATTGCCACCCATTGTTTAGCACTTTCAGCAAAAAGCATGCATAGGATCTGACTCTCCGTAAAGAATTAAGTAATTAATACAAGGAGTTTAGCAAAAAGCAAATTTCATATTTTTATAAATGTTAATTGTTTGGAGAAGATTGCACTAATTTCTGTCTAAATTCGCTTTTAAGGAGTTCCTTATAACCAGGTGATAAGAGATAACCAAGAGCAGTAAATGTTCATATTGTTGCTACCAAGCATCATTGCTCTGTGCAGATAATGAGCTTTTCTTCTGGGCAACTCAGAATCCCAGAATCACAGAATGGCCTGGGTTCAGAGAGACCTTAAAAATCATCTGGTTCCACCCCTCCAACAAAGAACAGGGATGTGTTCCACATGGCCAGGCTGCTCAAATCCTCACCTGGAGAGCAGAAAAGCCAGGTTTCATTACATCACATCAAAATACCTGGCCTAATTTTGACTACTGTATTAAAATGCTTAATTTGTCTCCATTGTGGGAAAGAGGATGTGTAATTAATCATTTAGGAGGCTCATTAGGTTTGCCCCATATTCAGTATTACACTGGCTGAGCTCTTTAAGCACCTGGAAGTGTCTTGCAACATCTTCTGCAGACAGATTAGCACCTCTCAGTGGCACTGGGTGAAGCAATAAAACCAATCAAATTCATTATCCCCCCTTTATGTTGGTACTACTCCATTAATTTTAGCAGCCTCCCTTGACACACAGAGGTGTAAAGGAATACCAGACACCTGCTTTGCTACTTTTGAAAGCTGACTTCAATACAGGAAGGTCAGAAAAGCATGTGTGGGTTTATTTAAACATTCTTTTTTTTTTAGCCTTCCAAATTTTTTTTATTTACAGTAACTCATTTTAAGGCATTTTACTGAAGAAAAAACCTAAAGCAGAATTAGCTGCTTTAATAGAAAAGAGCATAATATTTTAAAATGAATGCTAGGAAACAGTTCAATGAGGATTAGGGGCCTGGCTGTGTCTTAGGTTTATGCATATTTTTAAAAGCTGGCATTGATACTACCACAAGAACAAATTCACTAAAAGGGGAAGGGGTGAGCTGCAATCATTCTTTCCTATTAATAGAGGCAGGGATGCTGAAACCCATAGGGTGGGAGAGCAGATGTAGCCCTTTCCCTGCCACCACCTAAACCATAGCTGTACTAGGAGAGCTCCTTGGGGTTCACTGAAGGTGTGAGCACTGGCGACTGGGAAGGGACAGGACACCATGGTCATGCTCTGAGAGCCCAATGGATGTGTTACATAGGACTTCTCTGTGGTTTAGTCATCCTTACAGGAAAAAAAACAATGAAACAAAAAAAAATTAACGCAATAAAACCCCCCAAAATTAACTCTACACTATGTGGAACTATTGTAAGTAGAATATTTTAAACAAAGAACACTGTGTAACATAACAGTGCCAGCTGGTGGCATCATATCAAGAATGGTTGGTCAAGGAACACAGGAGAAATTGCCACAGTCACCAATGCTATGCCCAACTTTTCTCTCTGCAGGCCCAGAAAGACTTGAAGAACAGCTCATGCTCTACAAAATTAACCTGTGCTGAGTGATGAACATACCAGCACATTCAAATCTCTTGCCTAATCAAACTAATCTCTCAAGCAGATTGTCCTCAAAACCCAGCATTCTTCTGTAGCTGTGAGGAGCTCCTCTGCAAAGAGGGCTTGGAGTGAGATGAAAATGGGCCAGTCACCTCTCCTGGGCAGTATCACTGGAATCAGCAGGGGGAAGAGTGAACACCAAAAGTGCACAGCAAAAGCAAACCGTGAGAGTGGGCAGATGTAAGATCCATTAGTTCATTAAGGGTGGAGCTGTTGGCCTGCTGGGAAATTATTGTCCGCTTCGTGTCTTGATATTGGAAAGAGATTAACTAAAAGAGCCAAGGCAGTTTTAGCACTTGAGCTGCTTAATTATGCCTTTTAAAGTTGTCTTTGAAGCCATGGAGCAAAGGATGAGGGAAATGCTCTCTGAATGTCCTTATAAGTCATTCCCTTCTCTGATGGCAATAATAATTATATTGTCCTGCACTGGAAGGAGTGTTCCCAGCAAATCCCCATACTCCGTGACAACATTTCCAGCAGGGCAGGTTGAGATAATGACAGGGGTAATTAGAGCTGTGGCTGCAGGGTAGGGGGGCTAGGATGGTGAGCTCTGAATGTCCCTCCTGGGCAGAGCATCCTGGCCTCACCTCCCAAGGCTTGGGCCAGAGGAGAAATTCCCGCTGAGGGGAAGTCCTGTTCAAATGGTTTGACTCCTCCTACGTGTGTGGACTCCAAAGGAATTTCCTCCCTTATTGTCGTGGCTGCAAACAAAATGGTAGGTGAGATTTTTGTTAGGTTTGATTTTTGTTAGGTTTTAACCTCTAGAAAGCCCATTATTGTCCTTCAGTTTGTGTGCTGCATGATGTACCACAAAAGCTGCTAATGAATAGCCTGACCCTATTAAACATTGAAACCTATTCACTAATGACAAAGGAGATCCATAAAAAGGCAGTGGTATCTGAGCAGCACTTTAGTGCCATTGATGCCATTCATCTGGTATTTGCACAGCGAAACTGCCCAGAAATTGCATCCCTGGAGCACCTGCACCTGTGGCAGCAGCAGGCAGGCAATGGCAGATTGCAGTGGGACTTTCCCTGGCAGCACCTGACACGGGCATGAATAATGGAGGGACTCATTAATCATTTACAGAATAGCTGTTCCTGTGGATTCATCAGTATCAGAGACTCATGTTGAAATCTTTCTCTTTTGATCCCACTGAGCATTTCGTGCTTGGCAAGGTCACGCTGTCCCTGGGATGGGAAAAGTCACATCAGGAGAGGGTTTTGCAGCCCATAGCTCATCCGCTCCGAGATCGCTGCCCAAGCCCACAAATCACAACATTTCCAAGTACAGCCTGGCCGTGTACCTAGAGGGATGTGCGCTCTTCAAATAACAAGAAAACGCGAAAGGAAGTGAGGGGGAAAATTAAAATATAAAGTTTAAAACTGTTTAAAAGTGTAACCGTTCCCCCCATCCATCCCTGCCCTGCCGCTGCCCGGGCTGCCCCAGCCGCGCTCGCTGCACCGGCCGCTCCCGGCCGCAGGAGGGGAGCGCAGCCCAAGCACCGGGCGGCTCCGGGCCCTCCGGATGGGAACGGGGCTGGGCCCGGCCCTGCGGGGTGGAGGAGCTCCGGATGGGAACAGGGCTGTGACCCTGAAGGGACAGGGCTGTGCCCGGCCCGCGGGATGGAGGATGGAGGACCTCCTGATGGGACAGGGCTATGCCCAGCCCTGCACTGAGGGATGGAGGAGCTCCTGATGGAACAGAGCTGTGCTCAGCCCCGCACTGAGGGATGGAGGAGCCCCTGATGGCTCCCGGTCCCTCCTGATGGGAACAGGGCTGTGCCCCGGCCCCTCACCGCGGACGGGGGCACCGGCAGAGCCCCGGGCAGGGGCTGCAGGAAGGAGGGAGCGGCCGGGACCCCCCGGTTCCCCTCAGCGCAGCGGGACCATCCTCACATGGCGTGTGACAAAGTGCGGGCAGCCCGACCCGACACCGTGACCCGAGCGAGAGCCGAGGGCGGTCCCAGCCGCAGGATGTGCCACCCGTGGGCTGTGCCACCTGCGGGACGCGGCACGCGTGGGGCTCCCAGCAGGTCACGCCTGCCCGAACACGCTGTGCCCATGGCAGCGCACACCGCGCTGGGGAAGGGATGATGCGCTGTGATTTCATGCTCAGGGAGCTTTTATCCACCAGCTAAGATGCCTATTCAGAGAGCTGTGGCCCTGATTTTTGAAGATTTTCTAAGCCTTCTGATGTTTACATTGTTGTAACGAACTTTCTCACACACTTTCTGTAAATAACTCATTGTTTTGCATTCCTTTATGGAGGAGGAGAAATTTGATGGACTGTTGGTTTGTCCAGTGTCATTGGAGAGGTGGCACTGTCACCCTCCAATGCACTGTCACTTTTGGAAAACTATAAATGTTGGGGTAAGAAAATAAACTTCCCTTTTTTCTTCACCTTGAGAGCAGCAGTGTGCGCCTGTGTTCTTTCATGTCCTATTTAAAAACAAAAAAAAAAAAAAAAGGGGGGGGGGTCTTTTTCTTTTTTTGAATCCCTCCCTAATGTACATACAGTTGTTTTCTGGTTTGGGTGGACGTGTCCAGATGCTTCTCAGCTCGAGCAGGGCATGGCGTGCCTGCTCTGATCACTGCCTGGCTGTAGGAATACAGCGCTCAGCAGCTTAATCAGAGGTGGGGAACTGTGGCTTCAAGGCAAATATTGGGCTGGATCTGAAGCTTGTTGAAGTCAACAGGGCTCCCACAGGGATTTTTAATCAGGTCTATCATTAATTCCCTAATGAAGTTAGTTGCTTATCTTTATTAGATGGACTCTTCAATGAATTGATTTAATCTAGAAGACTTCTCCCTGACAGCTTTTCAGAGCCCCATGCACTCCTGCTTCTGTGCAGAGCCCAGCCTGCCCCCACAGCCGTGCTCTGCTTCCCAAGGAGCTCATCAGCCGGCCCATCTCCTCTCAATCAATAAGCATTTATTCTAATTGAAACCAACATCGGCTGGATACCGACCAGGAATGCGGAATGCTCTATAAATAATGTGCATGGGCTGGAGCCCGGGAGCTGGCAGTGGCAGGGCTGTCAGTGGGAGTGCTAATGGGGGGGACACATGCCACCCAGCGATCTGTCACTCTCCCCGTGCCCTATTTACAGCTCTCACCAGGGAGCTCCCTGACTGGCTTTGATGATGAATTAGCTTCCTCTGATGGATCAGCCTCCCAGTCCCCCATTGCAACACCTTGCAGGATGCATTGCCTAAAGAGAATTACTCATTAACATATAAATCATGATGTATTTCTTTTTGGCACCCCAGGCAAAACAATGGGCCAAGAGCTCCCCCCCATCAAGCTTTTCCCTGGAGGGAGAACTTTCATTGATTGCTAAATGGAAGGTGGAAAGAGTGAAATCACTTAATTGTATGACTCCTCTGATGTGCTGAAGTGTAGACTTTAAGTAAGTCTATGACTTCCTCAGCAAGGATGCTTTCTCCACATTTTATTGCAGGGCATGGTATGATTCCTCTGTATCACAACCATTTGCTGTACTAGGTGTTCAAGTGTTACTTTACCAGCAATATCAGGGTTTTTGGATACCCCACCTGCAATGGGGATAAAACCTAAATTCACAAATAAGGCTTAAGACCAGAAATCAGTGATATCTGTACAATCTTTTGTAGACAGATCTGTTTCCTCCATGCCACATGGTGCAAGGACACAAGGTGTCTGTGAGTCAGGAGATGAGCAGCCCCTGCCAGCACTGCTCTGTGCTGAAGTTAATAAACACTTCTCATAGTCAGTCTGGGAAACACCAGCAAAAATACCTTGAGGCATTTGGTGGTTTACATCTAGCTCTGCTACAAACTCATAGGGTGATGGTAGGTGACTGCCTGTATGGACAAGTTAGGATCATCTGAATTAGTGAATTTTTGGTTCACTCACTAGAGTGAATAAAGAAATTGCCCCAAACTACCCCTGTTTCTCATTGGTTGGACTGGGCAGAAACTAATTTCTGATTCTGTATTTTCATGTGGGTATGCCATGGGCTGACAGCAATGTGGCAGCTCTGTCTGTCAAATCTGGCTTGAAAATGAGGACAGATGAAGCTTGGTGAGAGATAGCACATTGTGGTTCCACCTCAAGCCTTGTTAGTCCAGGAAATGCACCTCAACAAGCAGCAGCAGCAGGAAGGAGATGTTGAGCTCTGGAGCCGCAGTGCAGCCCCCTTGGAACAGCCTCTCCTTCCTCTGGAGCTGCACCAGAGATGGCTCACAGGACCTACCAAATCAGCATTGTGTCAGCACCTGGAGAAGTCATGAGCACTTTGATACAGTTAATTTTGGATGAATGGAAGGGAAACATCCTCATCCTGTGTGCTCTTCTGCCTTCCACACCAGTGGCACAGACCATGTAATCTATCCTTCCCTCAGTCTCAGGGAAGCCTCTCCTGGGGCTTCTCCCATTCCCTGGCATGTTTTCCGTGATCAAACTTCCATATGGTGCTTTTGGCAAGAGGTGCCTGTCTGGAGAGCACAGCAGATGGTCTTTAAGGAGCAAGACCACGATACCTCATCCCAGACTGCAGCAGAAAGCCTGTGAGTGTCTAATTTCCAGTTCATGTGTTTGTACCTTTTACTGGAGTCTCCATGCTCTTAGGGCAGCAGCAGAGAGAGAAAAGCTGAAATACCCAGCATCTGAGACCAAGGTGAGAAGCATTTCCCAGAGGGTGATCATTGCCAGGGCAGGATCTACAGCATTTCCCACCACATCCTTCCAAGCAGCAATCTGCCCTCCCTGAGCTCAGGCAGCCCAGCCTCTGCCCAAAGCACCTCCAGTGCTGCCCTGCCCCTTCCTCTCCTGCTTCCCTTCAACCCCATCTCTTCCCCACAGCAGCTCTTCCCCACCTGCACTCCTCAGGCTGGGATAAATGCAGTAAACCAGCACAGGCACCATCTTCTCTTCTCCTCTCACCTCTTCTGGGAAACTTTCTAACTTCACAATAAAATCCACAGACAACGGACATTTTGGCTGTTTCAACAAGAATAATAAGAATGATTTCACTGCCACAAATCTGCCTTTTTGCTGTCCTACCTTCTGCCAACGCTAGGCAGCAGCTTTGCTGCCTTTACATCAAACACTGAGTGCAGCCTCCAAACGTAAGCACCTGCAAGCCAGCTCACCCTCCCTTCGCCCTTGTGTTTACCATCCATGACATTACACAGGATTTAAAGCAAGGATACATTTTTTTCTTGTTTTGTGTTTATAGCAGAGATTGGTAGCAGTTTAATTAACTCACCTCGCCATGATTTTGTAGCAGGCACAGCTTTCCTGTGCAGCCAGCAGCAGAGCAGGGAGCCATGCAGCTCCATGCAGCTCCATGCAGCCCTGCTGGGCAAGGAGGGGAGCAGCAATGCAGCTCGGGGCCATTGCCTCCACAGCACTGCCAGGGGGAGAGCTTCGAAATTCCAGCAAGTCTTCTTGGAGGGGCCTCCTTTGTAAACATGCAGGAGCACCAAAAGGAGGCCTGATGCCATTGCTGCAAGGCAGGCTGAAAAATAGGGCACAGAAAGCAGGTTTCTCCTAAATTCCAGTGCTTTTTTTGCTGTTTATGCATCACTACATCCATTAGTTTCATTTGTGCAGAGTGCTATTTTCAGTTTTCCAACTTTTTTGAGGTGCTTTTCCCATACTGGTGCACTAATGTTAATCCACAGCTGTCCTGGCACCACCTGCTGATCTGGTCCCTTCCTCCTTTTTTTTTTTTTTTTTTTTCCCCCCATATTTTTCAGAAATTAGTAGACAGGCCTCGAATTCTGATTGTTTTAACTGCTGAACATTTCCTTCATGATTTTTAGCTGTGGGCTGTGGATTCTCTTCTACTGACTCATACGAGGGGAAAAATTCATCTCCATTAGAAGACTAAGTGATCAAAAAAGATTTGTACCCTTCATGCTTTTGTCCCTTCCAAGTTACTGTGTGACACACAGACCCAAATTGTAAATGTCTTGTGAGGAAATGAAACCCTCTAAGAGGGATTTTGAGCATGCCTCAAAAATCTGAGTTCTCAGGGAGCCTCAGCTGCCCCCAGTCCTGGGAGAGCTGTTGGAAGATGCTCCACAGTGACAAAGCTGCCACTGGCTGCCACCAGCAAGGGTGACAGAGGGGTGACACAAGCCAAAAGGAGACTTATGTTCATTTATGCTGGCTTTGGCCGGGGTAGAGTTAACTTTGTTCCCAGTGGCTGTTATGGGGCTTTGTTTTGGATTTGTGCTGAGTGCAGGGTTGGTAATAGAGATGTTTTGTTATGGCTGAGTAGGGTTTGCACAGAGCCAAGGCCTTTTCTCCTTTCTGTGCTGCCAAACAGGGAAGCTGGAGGTGCCTGGAAGGCTGGGAGGGGACAAAACCAGGACAGGTGAGTGACCCCAAATGACCAAAGGGATATTCCAGATCCATGTATATAGAGCAGAGGGAAGAAGGAGGAAGGGGGGACATTTGGAGTGGTGCTTTTGTTCCCAAGTCACCATCCCATGTGATGGGGCTCTGCTCTCCTGGAGGAGGCTGAACACCTGCCTGCCCATGGGGAGCAGTAAATTCATTCCTTGCTGTGCTTTGCTTGTTTGTGCAGCTTTGGCTTCCCCAGCTGAACTGTCTTTATTTCAAACAGGAATTTTCTACCTTTACCTTTCTGATTCTCTCCCCAGTCCCAGTGTGGGGGAGTGAACAAGGGGCCGCTGGCTGGGGTGGGACACAACCCCATGGGAGCACAAGGGCTCCCACAGGGAGCGCAGAAAGGGCTCGTGCAGAACTCTGCCCTCAGGGGCACATGGGACCTTCTCTGGGGCCTCACCAAGGGCAGTGCATGAGAGCCCCTTCCCCAGCAGCCATCACCTCAGCCTGGCAGGGTCCCACAGCTGGGGAAGATGAGGAAGGGGATGCTGCTGTTGTGAGAGAGCAGATTCCTGCTATCAGCAATCAGGCCAAGAGCCAATGCAAAGGAGGTGCAACTCTTATACCTGGAGCCATGCAAAATGCTCAGCACTGCTGCCATCCTGGCCTTACTCAAAATCCAGTTAATGGGTCTGCAGAATCCCTTTGTGCAATATTGTATTTAGAGATTTGGGGTTTCTGAGGCCAAGAGCTTTGCTACTGCTTACTAGAACTGTGCAAGCTGTAGTTGCACAATAGTTAACATCAGTAACCAAGTGTTTCACCTGCTGTGCTGTCCCAGTCCCTCCTGTATGCCCAGTTGCTGGCATGATGCTTATCTGACCATGGGGTAAGGCAGATCAGGAAATGAAACCAGCAGAAAACTGACCTGGCAAAAAAAATAAATAATTACTTTCTGCTAGGTAAGCTCCTGCACTGTCTCACTGCAGTCTCTGGGGGCTGGGAGTGCCTCTCAGGGTGTATCTCCATTTGGGGAGGTGTGTCCATTAGGCAAGAATGGGACCATGCTGACCAAAGCAATTTTAAAGCAATGTGACAGAGCATTTTCAGCTGCCCTATCACACAATGGGACAACTAGACCCAGGAATGCAGGCAGGGTGATGAAATGCAGTATCTCACAAGTTCAAATTTGAGATCTTCCCTGAAATCCCTTGTAGAAGGGAGCTGATGAGCACTGTGCTGTTCATGTTGTGTTTGCAAGTAGGCTGTCTGGGGAGGTCGGGAAATCTCTCTCTTCAGAGATAATAAAAAACCACCCAGGTGGCCCTGCTTCATCAGGGAGGTTGGACAGGATGACCTCCAATCTGAACCATTCTGTGATCATTCTGTGTCCCATTAAAACAGTTCAGAAGCAGCTGTAAGCACATGAGCCTCAGGGTGGAAGGCCCAGCCCCAGGCAGGAGAGCCAGAGGGCAGCTCTTAATGAAGGTGTCAGTCTCAGTCTGCACAGAGGATGGATGGAAAAGTGAGGTTTGTGCAGCTCCCTGGTTCTGGCAGCCACGTTCTCCTGCCTCCCTGGCCTCCAGACCGCACTCATGAACCACATGTTCACAGCAGGGTTAACTCTATGCTTGCTTCAGGTTCATTTCTGTCTCTAATGCCTGCTTCAGGTTCAATTCTGTCTCTGATGCCTGCTCAGGTTCAATTCTGTCTCTGATGCCTGCTCAGGTTCATTTCTGTCTCTGATGCCTGCTCAGGTTCAATTCTGTCTCTGATGCCTGCTACAGGTTCATTCTGTCTCCAATGCCTGTTGGTCTGGCTGGCTGTGAAGCAGCCTTGCTGCAGGGCATGGTGCAGGGGAAGTGGTGGTGAAGCCTTTCCAGAAACACAGGTTAATATTTGCTTTAGTGGAGCACAAAACCACAAGGGCAATGCTCCTGTACCAGGCTGCTTCTACCTGCCTCAGCTCTGCCCTTTCTCCTTTGCTGTCCCCCTGCCCATTCTCCAGCCTTTCTCTATCAATATATTCTAACCCATCAGCAATCTCCCTCCTTCTCTGGCACTTATCCAGCCAGCTTTTTTCTCACTAACCTCACACACTAATTTTAATTTCTTTTCTCAGAAAATTTTCTGCCATTTTAATGGGTGAAATTGGTTCAAGGAGGTAGGTACCTAGCAGGAGCTCAAGGTACCTGGCAGAAGCTCAGAGTCAAGGGCAGATAAGGAGTTTGTGAGACCCTTTTAGCAATAATGAGGTGCTGCTTTGGCTTGACAGACTGAAGTCAGATGCTTCTGTTTGTTCTCTCTCTCCAATTACTTGTGTTCTTTCCTCCCTGTACTGATAAAAATGGAGTTTTTAAAATGTGAATTGGGCTTGTAAATGTAGTCACTTTTTTTCCCCCCAGCCTCTGAACCAATCCATTTAACAGCTCCCTAACTCAAAATGTATGCCAGTATATGACTGCAGTGTGGATAAACAGTAAGTTGATAGCAGGGTTGAGATACAAATCTACAGATAACATTTTACTTCAAGGGCAGAGGATCTCAGAAGCCCTGGCTGTGGTCTACCTCAGGGGCAGCCCTGAAGAAACAGAGGAGCTGACAAGAAATCCCTTCCCACCCTGTCCTCATGTTTAAATGCAAACAAATACTGAGAACAGAAAATTATATATATATATATATAATATATATATATATATATTCCTGCCATTCTCTGCATGCTGTTAATCCTCTTTTCCTCTACCAAAGAATATATTAGTGAGAGTAGGCTAATAATGCAGAGACATCTGGCTGAGACCAGAAAGAGTAGCATGTTTATGCATTATTAATGTGTCAGAAAAAGCAGACTTCTGTGGCCTGACTGTGTACTGGATCAGTATGGAATGGCCTTTACAGAAGAGCCAGCACTGATAATTGGTCCATTTTGCTTATCTTTTGCAATGGAACCATCTCCAGGAAGAGGCATGTTTATTTTGTCAAACAATGAGAGAGATTATGTTTCGAAATAGCCTTCACTGAGCAGTTAAAGCACAACACTTCTTTATTCCTAAAAGAGAGAATGTGATCTGGGAAGCAATGCAGGGTGGGCAGAGTAGGGAAAATGCAAATTTCCACCTTAGCCCATCTGTAATCACAAACTGTGTCTTTGGGGATCCCTGGCTGTCTGAGAACAGCAGTGCTCCAGTCCCACGAGTGAAACAGAACCCTTGAGGGGAGCACAGAATTGCAGTGGGGCTTCTAAGGCAGAACTCTGGCACACAGGAGATGCATTTTGTTGACTGGTTTGTGTCTTGACAAATAAAACACAAGGAGGCCAAAACCCCAAATCTCGTGCAGGAGGGTGGGGGCCATTGGGGCTGCCCAGGTGCGAGGCACAATGATCAGTTTTACCTTCCAGCCTTGTTTCTCAGTTTATGGGTTGGATGTGTGATGGTAAAATCAGCAAGAAACTGAGGAGGCCCTGACCTTGGAAAGAGAGAGCTGCATGCATTCATGTGCTGCTCCTTTCCAAAGGATGGAGTGGCTCTGTTAGCATCCAGCTCATAAATCAGGGAGCAAGGGGACAGCCTGGCTCCTGTCCCCAGGCTCTGAGAGCTGAGGAGCTTGGCTCAGCAGCAGGGTAGGGTCACATTTCCAGCAGCACAGGGAGTGCACCAGCCCTGTCTCAGCTCATACAGACAAGTGCTGGCACCAAGCTCCTGGAGTGGGATTCATTTCACAAGTCTGTGTCTGAACTGCTCACCCTGGACTGCTTCAATAATCAATAGGTGCTCTGAGGATGTAACTCACCCTGTGCAGGGGTAGGTATCTAATGGGGGTCAAATGCATTGCCCCAGAAAGGGCCCATTGCTCTCTGCTCATTGCAGGGAGTGCTGAGCCTGCTGCCTCTGCCACAGATGCCCCAAATCACTGCTGGAATGTCCCTGGTGTCTGGGCACAGCACCTGCAGCTTGGCACTGCCACAACACTGTGGGGTTCACATGCCCTCTGAACAGAGAGAAGCTGTGAGACAGCAGAGAAGAAGGAAAACAAAATTCTTATCTCTCTTGTTGGGCCTGTGTTGTGCTAAAGCAGAATTAAATATGGAGATTGTTTACCCAAAGTGAGGATGTTTTGTTCCCTTGGCCAAGCAGGGCCAAGAAGTGTGAGAGTGTGTGTGTGTGTGTGTCTGTTTGTGTGTGTGTGTGTGTGTGTGTGTTTTTGTGTGTGTGTGTGTTTGTGTGTGTGTGTGTGTGTGTATGAGTGTGTGTGAGTGTGAGTGTGTTTGTGTGTGTGTGAGTGTGTGTGTGTGTGAGTGTGTTGGTGTATGTGAGTGTGTATGTGTGTGTGTGTGTGTGTGTCAGACTGTCACAGGACAGTCAGGAGAGCATCAGAGATGAGCACAGTTCTGTGCAGTGGTGAGCAAGAGTGAGTGCACAGCAGATTCAGTTTAGATGCAATGTACATAGTATGGTATAATAAAGTAATTAATTAGCCTTCTGACGATGGAGTCAGATGCATCATTCTCTCTCCCTCACCAATGTCAGAATGTCAGATTGACAATACAATACAGGGCCATGTGGCTGGGGAGAGCCTCAGCTTCCTCCCAGAGACAGCAGCACCCTGGAGCCCAGCTTGGTGGCATTGAGGCAGCTGCCCTTGGCCAAGCTGGCCCACAGGAAGGCCCCAGTGGCTGCTCAGGAGCTGGGATCCACACGGAACCTGTTCCTTTCAGGGAGCCTGCACAGGCAGCCAGTGCATATCCGAGGCATCTTGAAATCCCAGCTGGAGCTGGGGCTCTGCTGAAGCAACAGTAGAACATGCATGAAATAGGGTGTCTGGGCTAGGCTGAAGCAAGCTGCACCCTTCTAGCACCAGCTGCTTACCTGGCTTAAGAAACAGAGAAGCAGCCTGGTCTGGAGATGCCAAATGCTTGGGCACCAATCTGCTCTGCCCTGCTCCAGCAGATTGAGGCAGGGCAGAGCTGCTGTGCCCATCCAAGGGATGTGCAGGCAGGCAATGGCTCCAGCTGCTCTTGGAATGGGCCATGGCAGGTGTGCAGACACCATCTCACCCCCAGGCCTGTATGGATAGCTGTGCCACACTTGAAACGGTGCTAAAAACCAGCCAGATATTCGTCTTTTGAAAAGGCATGTCTTTCTGGAAAGCCACAAACAGCACTAAAGCAGGTGACTCAGAAGCCTGCCACTTTTCAAGTCCCTGGCATGGTGCAGCTGGACAGCAGCTCCCAGGCAGAGCCCAGCAGATCATCCACCTTGCTGAGCCCTGGGATGGGGCTGAGGTTGGGCACAGCACCAGAGCCAGCCATGGCTGTGGGAAGCACTGAGGCAAAGCCCCACAGTGTGAGATTCACACCCAGTGTGTGGGATCTGACAGGCCTGCCCCTTTGCAGAGCCAGCCCCTGGCCCCTGGTGAGTGCAATGACAAAGGGACAGATGCTGCCAGACTGCTTGGCCTTGCTGTCACTGCAATGGCAATGACACTCAGAAACTTGGCAGCTCTGGAAGAGAAGCCCTAGCTCCTTGTCCTGCCCGCAGGACTGTGGCTCTCCCCCAAAAGCATGAGACCATCTGGGTTTCTTGATATTTCCAGTCCCAAGAGAAAGAAGAAGCCCCAGGAAATGCTGGTTTTGAAACTCACTTGAAATAAGTTTGCACCTCTCTGGTTGGGAGAGTTTGAATATTTTGGCCACACATTTGCAGTGCCTGACCCCCAAACACACCCGTGGTCCTACCTGCATCCTTCCCCCTTCAGAGCCCCCTTTTGCTCAGACTGGGGAAGGGAAACAGTCTGACTTGGCAAATAACTTGCCATGAAAATGATGAATTCAAGAGCACGTGGAGCTTGTGGTTGTAAAAACCCGTCTGATCAGCAGAGCTTCCCTCCCTCAGCATCTAAGGGCAGATTTAGTCTCAAGGCCAAGCTGCCATGTGGTTTTAAAATAGAAGCAGGCCTGAAGAACTGATCTAACTTTCTTCAATTGTCTGTGTATCTTTAATCATGTTCACCACTTAAAATGCAGCAGAGCTGGCAGCTGATAATTAGACTGAGCCTGCAGCAGCATGGCCACTGGCCAGATCACATGGCTCCTTTCATCTGCATATTTATGCATTTAAAGGAGAGGAAAACTTTCATAACATTTTAATAACCAGGTTTTTCTGAAACCATAAATCCAGTCCTCTAGGCTTAGCCTACACTCTCCTTCTGATCTCACATGAGTGGAAGAGGGTGGGGTGTTTTGTTTGTTCTCCCCATTCTTTTCCTGAGCATGAACGTGCAAAGCTCAGCCTCTCCAGCGTGGGGTCTGGGGAGGGTGGGAGGGTCAGGCAAGGTAAAACTGCACTTCTAAGCATGAAGGAAAACTTTGATTTGGTTCCTGGCGTGGGAACAATTCCCCTTTCCCAAGATAGCTCATCTACAGACTAGCAGGAATGAAGCTGCTTTGCTGAACAATGGCTCCAAACAAAGAATTCCTGATATCTGTATTTCAAACAGAAGCTACAGCACATGTTGGCTGATGCACATCACCATCAGATTCAGCCCTAGGACAGCGATCTGTCAGATCACGGGCTGAAAAGATGTCAAAACACGGGGAGCTGGTCCCAGTCCCACCCAGCCCCAGCTCTGTTTCCATCCATGGGTGCTGCCAGAGAGAGCCATGGGTGGGCTGAGTCCCTGCATGAGGTGCCTCCACTCCTCCATGGACAGATCCCAGTCACTGTCTGCAGCCACTGCCTTATCTCTGGCTGGGGACAGCCAGGGCAGTGCTGTGAGGGCTGTGATGGGGGATGCTGTGTCCAACTCCTCTGCCCCAGGGTGGCAGCTCCCTTGACAGCCTCGGTGACATCCTGCAGGGTCCTGCAGTGAGGCTTTGCAGACCGTCCTCCCTCTCCCTGGAGGCATCACTGGCATGTGCACATGGGCTTCTCCATTAGCATGGAATGACAGCCACTATCAGCACAAAAACAGAAGGTGAGGATGAGAGACTGATCCTTATGCTTCTGTGTTGTCTTTGTAAGATGGAGGAAGCCCTGTTAAAATAACACTGATTCACAGTTCTCTTTCAAAGATGAAGCACTCTGTTAAAATAAAATTTAAAACCATTTAATGAGATGCAGTCCTTAAACACCATTACTTTTTTTAGGAAAAGTTAATAATTCTGTGCTGAAAGCAGCTTCTACCGAAGGTTCTGTGGATGAATCAAACAACATGTCGCTGATTTATAAGGGTCTTGATAGAGGTTTTAGTTGTTGTTTTCATATAGCCAGCAAACAAATAAATCACTTTCAATGACTAGGCAATTTCCAGAGTACATCTTAAACCTGCTCTTTAGCAGTGCCAGTAAAACTTTGAGGTTTGACACAACTCCGGGGTTCAGGTGAATTTAGGTGGGTGCCACTGCTTCGTTGCAGAGGTAATGTTGATTGATATAGTTATGTAACAATAGTTTTGCTAGACAAACTGAAAGAGTCAAGCCCAGAAAAATGCAAGCCACGGCCTTAACTCCACTGGGAGGGACAATGGTTTGTTTCTTGTGTATTTAAAGAATCAGAACAAACAAACAAGGGCAAGATTAATTAGGAGTGGGAGTAAATGACTCCCTCCCCAAGTGAATGAGGAACAGCACTGGACTGGGCACAGCAGCAGTGCCAAAATATTTCTTGACATTTTCCACTGGAGGTCCAAGAGAATTCCCTTTGTGTTCCAGTGTTTCCAAGACATTCATAAAGCACCTCTCCATCTATCTGTTGTGATGATAAACTTGTGTCCTTAGGTTTCATTATCAAGTTTTTAATCTAAACCTGAGCTCTCTGATCTGTCATCTGAAGTAGTGAGGGAATTTGCAGCAGGGTTTTTCCCAGCAAAGAAAAACAATTCACTTGCTAAAGACATTATGTGGGAGATATAACTCACAGATACAAGAATCGGAAAATTTGAGTGTTTGTTTTGTAATTTTGGGGGTTGCTGGTCTTTAACTTAGATTTGAGGCTATATCTTACATTTCCAGTACTCTAAGTATGGCAACAGATTTTAGCCAAAAAGTCCACTTGAGACTCCTATTGATTTTGATGAGGTTGGAGGATAAATACTGACAAATGTAACATAATGTCAGAATTTGCATTTCCCTAAGCCTTGTCTAGACTTGGATTTGGAAGGTGTGATGCACCATGTGACATACAATGTAGTTAAGGCAATGTGATTTTAATGGACAGCTTTAAAGTTGGTTGTTTTTCAGGAAGCCATTACTACATTGTATTTAGCACTTGCTAATCTAGAAACCATTGATGGTAAATGAAAAGAGAGGTTACAAATCAAAGGCAGGCTGACCTTGTGGTTGCACCTTTCAGATGTGGCCTCCTGCTGCACACAGGGCTATTTCACCTCTGACAGAATAGAATTAAGGGCTCCCAAATAGAATAAAAGGGAAATAAGGGCTCTCAAAATAGAAATAAGCCCTATGTGGTACTACTTCCTTAGGGAAGTGGTGGAATCACTGTCCCTGAAAGTGTTAAAACACATGTGACATTTAGGAACATGGTTTAGTGGTGGACCTGGCAGTGCTGGGTTAATAGCTGGACTCAAGATGACCTTAGAGGTCTTTCCCAACCTCAATGATTCTGTGATTCCATGTGTTGGCTGTAAGAGTAAGAGGCAGTGGGGCCATGTGGGGATGTTGAGGGTGTACAAGGGGTTAACAAGAAGGTGTGCTGGGAGGGCACAGGGGAGCAGGGGTGTAAGTGATGACAGCACAGAGAGACTTGAGTGTGCAGGCTTTAGGTACAGATGTGGGCTTGGGGGAGAGTAGTGCCTGTGGTCCCTGGGAGCAGGGAGGATAAGGCTGTTGTGGCAGTGGGGGCACTGAAGGGATGTCATTCTGTGCCCAGAAAGTCCAGGCATATGAATTTCTTAAAACACTACCAGCATCTCCATCTCCTCCACAGCTATGCCAAGAAGACTTCTCCACCAGTAACCCCAGAACTTTTGCCATCTGAGTTGGCCAGCTGGGCAGGCTGAGGCTCTGGAGGCACAAGCCCTTGGCTGGAGCTCTCACACAGAGCCAGGAGCTGAATTCCAAGCAGAGGAGTCTGACAGCTGTTCCCTTCAGCTATCACCCATCCTCGGTCCACCCAGACCTGTTTGATGGAACCTGATACATTTTCCCATTAGCCAAGAACTATAATTCAGGGGAAATCCACCATCCTGAACTAAGCAGATGCTGCAGAGGAGGCAGAGGGGCTCATGGTTACCTCTCATAAAATTCTCTTCTGTGAATTTTCCCACCTCCACATTGCTGGTGCTGACATGTTGGTACTCTGGGACAATGGGACCAAGGGCAAAGATTGCTCCAAGTACTACAGTTAGCAGGAATTGTCCACTCTGAAGTCCTACCAATCCATCATGGGGGGCCATTCTGGATACTGGAGTTACACTTCACTGATTCCTCAAACTGGAGCCCAAGCCCAGCTCTTTTGACCCAGAAGAACCAAGTGCTCTGACTTCCAGCCACAAAGTTCAGTGGTTGGTACAACAATTTATGGATGTCCTCACAGAAATCAGCGTTAATCCAGATGTGTCATTTGGGCCTCCAGCTGACTGTGATAGATTCCTCTTTTCTTTCCCTAAATTAATTTGAAATTTTATCTTAGTGTTGTTTAGATCATCAAAGTTTGTAGAATATGCCATGTCAAAATAGAGTTATGACACTCATTGGTACTTGAACGCTGTCTGATGCACCAAGAGTTGATTTTTCATTACTGGGCTCTGTCTGCCTCACTCTGCTTTTCAATCTGTCATGCAGTCACTGGTCATGTAAATGTCTGTGCAAACATGCTGAACATGAGTAATGCAGCATCTGTTATTACAATACAGAATTACTTAAGAGCATTAAAGTTTTTGTCTAAAAAAAATACCTATGGAGGCAACATTTTCATACCCATTCTCTCCTAAAGGCAGCATCCTTTGGGAAGATGTGATAGACACATTTAGGTAAATATCATTCCTCCAACACACATGGTTTCCATTACAATTGATCCCCTGCTGTTTCCTTCCAAGCACTTTGCTCTGTTGCATAATTCCACAATGGTGGCTGAAATACTGATCAGCAGAGAAAAATTGACTCCAGCAAGTGGGAGTTTTAAGGGCAGTAAATGTTTATATCTGAGGTTTTATATACTGTAGTTACTGAAATACAGTTTTTAGGCATGCACTGAAAATTTCAGTGGCATTGAAAGTCTAAAGTTGTTTGAGTTATAACTTAGTAAAAGGATAGAATGAGTAAAGGCTGACTGAGTGAAATGGGGCACAAAGACAGTGCACTACAAAGCAGCCACATGGACCCAAAAGCTGTGTAGAGGATGCTTCCTCCTGTAGGCTCCCCTTAGGGCTGGTAACAGCTTGGTGCTTCACACAGACCCAGCACCTGAGCCAGGTGTGAGCTGCCTGAAACTTGGGGGTCACAAGCTGCTGGCTGCAGAAGGGCAAAGAGATAATCCTGCATGCTTTTAAACTGGCACAACTATTGGTAAAAGTTTCTCAGCAGACAAAAACAGCAAGAAGCTGGGAAAAAGCAGGGTGGGAATTGCTTTTCCCAATGACTGTGTCTCCTCAAATGCATGTCAAACTACAGCTCTAGATGTGGCAATTTCTTAGTGTCTAGCACATGAACAGCATTGGTCATAAAGGTGTGCTTGTGCCCTGGCCACTTCTCTGTGCCAGCCAGATGAATGAGGGTTCATGCTGTAAGAATGTGCTTACTCCTTTGCACAGCGTGGTCTAAATGTCCTACAAGAGGCACTTGCTGTGGCAACAGCAGATTGAGCACTGTAATTCTTTAAAGCCTATCTTCCCTTTTTCACTATGTTCTTCTTCTTCTTATTGTTTGTTTATTACTGTGTGTTCAAAACTTTCAGGACATGATCAGTGGTCTCTGGTGCCAGGGTCTAACTGCAGGTCTGATGCTGGAAGCTGCATTTATAAAAGTGACACTGGCATTCCCTGCAACTTCACTATCTACTGAGGGCTGCACATGACTGGCAGCAACCTTACAATGAGTACTTGACAGAAAAACCTGCCAAAGAAGCATCACAAGACTGAAATACACAATGTTCTTTTTACCAGGAGAAATTTTTAAGATGGGAAGGTCTTTCTAACATGAACTGGAACCACTTCAACTTTTGCATTTTGTTTCTTCCTCTCTGAAACGACCCCAGGTTGGCCCTTGCACGGCCCTGCTTTGGGGGAAGTACTTTTGCTGTGTTTCTCAGGAGGCTGGGAGACATGGAATAAACTCTCTTTACCTCTTGCTAATGTAGAGCACAGCAGGTGTCTGAAGCTCTGCTCACTGGGTCAGTGTAAAACAATAGCAGCCCCCTGGCAGGACCTTCCCTTCAACTTCCACAGGAGCTGGAATGGAGAGAGGGGTTTGTCCCTGCCCATTGAAAAAGCCCTGCTGCCACAAAGCCTGAGCAATGTCATCATCACAAGAGCCTTCTTGCTGTGCTAACTTGGAATCCTCATTAATTGATATCACTATGAGTCCCCCAGGCCCAGAGTAAGCAGCAGGGGTTCAGTGCATGAGAAAGACACATGCAAAGGCATTGCTGTGGTTAATCGAGTCCTAACGAGCTGAAAGATGGGCTCCTGCACTAGGAAACGTGGGGAGAGACCATCAAAAACACAGCAGGACTCCAGGCAAGAGCTGCAGCATTTTCAGTGCAGGGGTGCCCAGCTGCCACAAGGTCCCACATGGAAATGGCTGCACGACTCCTGCCATATCCCAAAAACCGTAATTTCTGGTGTGGGACAAGCAGAAAACAATGTGGCATCAGCAGTGTTTGTAGTGCACAAAGCCAGGGACCTTCCCGAGCAGACACGAGGTCAGTGGTGATTTAGGCTTTTCCTCCAGAAGAGGTCCTGGACAGTCACTGCTTCCAGGGTGAATCAGGGTAGACACAGTGACTGATTCCCACATTACACTGTCATCTCTTTCAGACTGAAATGATACCAACCCCAGCTATTTTTCAGAGGCCACATCTACAGTTTTAGCAAAGGGCAGTTCCAGGAGGCTCTTGGGACCACACAGTCTCCTCTCTGCTCAGAAGCCTGCAAGTACAGCCACAGTGTCCTTCAGGACCTGAGTGTCCAAGGGGGCTCAGGAACATTCATACACAGCTTGGAGCACTCACAGGCTGGCCTCAGGAGTGGGTAACAATGCTAGGTGAGCTGAAGGTAGGAAACACTGGCATTTCTTCATTTGGTTACAGTAAAGACTTAGGCAATTAAAAAAATAACTTCTCACAGCATGCTTAGAATAAAGAGTCATTCTTTATCATACAAAGTCACACCTTACATATAAATAATTTGAATGTCTCGCTCTTTCATGGAAAGTAACAGAGAAAAACCTTCAAGGTTGATACATGGGAGCTGGTATTAAAAATCACATAGGATCAACCCCAAATCCTGCATCCAAACACACAGATATTTGGGTCCAGTGTTGACCTGTACACCACTTCCCTCCCCTGCACGGAAGGAACTGAATCAGGACCTCCTTGGAGAATCACCCCCATCATCAACCTCTGGTTATGGATCCCAACCCTGCAATCTTGGCCTCATCACTGAAATCTACATTTGCAGCAGTAAGAAAACCCAGTTTGCAGCTGTAGAAAGAGCCCTTGCCTTCTCCAAAGTGCATCATCTGTAGATTTTTGGAGGTGACTGAAATAACTAAGCCTACCCAAGCTGGATCCCTTGTAGCTATTTCTATTTCTTGGCTGACAAGCTGGCCAAAGCAGCAAAGCTAAGTATTACACAGTCTAGCAACATCTGACTAAAACTGAGACCATTTATGTGGAACAGCAGTGTGGGAACAGAAAAGAAGCTAGTGGAGCAGCAATGAGAAATTTGAGCTTTGATCAAGGAGACAGCAGCATTTGACTCTATCTGAGCTGGCAGGGAGATCCCATCCCAAAGCAAAATAAAACATGTCATTCTTTCCAGCAGATGAAATTCTCCCCAGCAGTTTGTTCCTCCCAGGATCATTTTATGTGATCTCATTGTCTTTAAAGTCTTTCCCCTGAGGAAGCTGAACGTTTAATATAGACCACGGCGTTGGTATCTGGTACTAAATCAGTCCAGCTACTCTGAAAGGAGGCGAGCGGGCGTCCTGGAAAGGAAATAAAAATGCAAGTTTAATAGAGGGGAGAGGTTCACCTTGACCAATGCTATTTATTGCAAAAGGCACAGGAACACACTGCTTGCTCAATGGAGGGTCACTCTGCCCTGCCATGGATGTGTGTTACGCTCCCAGTAAATTCCAGATGCTCAGAGTGTGCACAAGGAATGCATCACCCAGCCCCAGAGGCTTTTGCATCTTGCTTTGCTTTACCAAGCAGCCCTAGGAGAGACCAGCACATTCCCACAGCTCTCATTAACCCAGCTGGCAAACAGGCACTTGGCATTTCAGCCACACAGTTCTGGCATCCTTGGCTGCAAAGATGAGCCATGAAACAGCAATGAAGAAAAATGCCAGGAAGGGAAGCACGAAGGACCTCAGGCATGGTGCAGGATGTCAGGGATCAGCACCCCAACAAGGCACTGCAGAAAGGGTCCCTGTCCCAGTGCTTCTCCTGCATCCTCACTGTGGTTTCAAGCAGGGTTCCTTCCAGGCAGGCACTGCACAGAGCACTAACAGCTGCCCTGCGAGGAAGCCACATGTGCTGTGTTAGGCACAACTCACACAATCCATTGCTGATGTGGAACTTGGTGGCTTTAAGAGATTTATGTTGCATCCATGTAACTGCTCTTACATAACTAGTTTGCCACATGCCAATTGCACACAAGCCCTCAGAAAAGCTGCATTTTTGGTAATTTAGGGGGTTTTTTAAAATGTCATGTGAACTGACAAAATATGATCCTTCAGCATCTTTGTGAGTGAAAACACTCATTTACCTCATTTAGTGTTTTACTTCAAGAAACAATTTAGCCCATGCTTGAAGTGTCAGCTAAATGGGATAATTTAAAATAATTCTGAAAACATGCTAACTGTAAGAGGCTATAATCAGAGCTAATTACAGGGACATTCTGGAAATCCCTTGGCTTGGGCCTTTAGTTTTGATAGAGGGGATAACAACTTGTAAGCTATGATTCTTTTAATTATAACAATAGTAACCACCTTCTTTTACACAGCTCCTTTCATCTCTAAAATCCCCACAGCTCTGCAAACTATACATACCACAGGGATTGTTTAGCCTAACACCAAAGTGATCACTTCTGCAAGAAATGAGTAAGTGTTTAACAATACCTGGCAGTCCTGAGCAAGATTTGTAGAGGAAAAAAGGTGCAGAGGGAGAACATAATTGCTCTTGTGTCTCCTTACAAACACTCAGGGGATTTCTGGATGCCCACAGTGGCAGCCATCTGAGCTTGAGCATAAGGAAGGCAGCTTTCAGACGTGCCTGTAGGCTCAAGACACCATGGAGGAAGGCAGCAGCACCACGTGGCAGCACCCTGTCACCCTGCCTGTTGGGACTCAGGACATCCCTCCGGGTGTCCAGAGCTGCCAGGACCCCTGCCAGGGGCTCAGAGACCCTGGCACAGAGCCCAGAACACCTGTGGGTTTGATTATGACCCGTGGAGCAAATTGCCAGCTTTGCATGAGGACCTGAGAGCCACAGAAGTTTAATAACAAAGGTATCACTGGGTGAAAAGGTAGATTTTGGGATTTTTAGAGTGGGGGGTCTTGGGAACAAGATGGAAGGACTTGGGCGTGTCTAGTCTTTCTTCTTCTTCTTCTTCTTCTTCTTCTTCTTCTTCTTCTTCTCCTTCTCCTTCTTCTCCTTCTCCTTCTTTTCCTTCTTCTTCTCCTTCTTCTTCTTCTCCTTCTCCTTCTTTTCCTTCTTCTTCTCCTTCTTCTTCTCTACCTCCATCTTCTGCTGTTATGCTGGCACTTTGGGATTGGTTTAGAATAGAATCTCACTGTCTAACACAGGTGATAGGTATTGGAAAGTGATTGTAAACATTTCATACGTAGTTTGTAGTATAGAGACAGCACTGCCTTGGGGGCAGTCAGAGTGCTGCTGGCTGTCCTGTTGAGCAGACCTTAGCTGGGCAGGAGAAAAACTTTTATAGATAAGATACAATAAACAACTCTGAGACCAAAAACTGAAGAGATCCAACTCATTCTTTGAACACACAGGCTGAAACAGAGACTTTTCACATATCTTGGGGCTGCAGTGAACAGCAGCACCCTGCCACCCTGGCCAAGCTCACCTGTCCAGGTCCTGTGCTGGGTGACAATGAAGCTGTGACAGTGCAGCTGGGAGTTACAGATGGCAGCGGCCTCCTCAGCGCTGTGGACGGACAGCAGGCAGCCCAGGTGGCTGTAGGAGGGCCAGCACTTGTGGCCTTCCCCTTCCACCGTCCGGAAACCCTTCAGGGAGATGTAGTCTGGGGACAGAAAGAGGCAGTCTGGGGAAACACTCCAGGTGCACTTCCAGAGACTGGCTGCACTACACAATCAGGGAAACTCTCAAAAAATTGCAACACTGGCAGACTGAACTGACCTGCCAAGGTGGAGTGAGGTGGAGCTGCAAAGCTAAAAGAAACTCAAATTTTGCTCTTTGGTTCTGCAGTGGAGCACAGGACAGCAACTCCCCCAGAGATGTAGGAGAGGGGTCAGAGGTCTCAGGGGCAAAGGGACAGGGCTGCCACTGCAGGGGGTGGGTGAGCGGAGGAGGCTGCTGTGCAAAGCCACAGCCCCTCCATGTTTTCCCTGGAGAAGCCAACCTCCAAACAGCCTCTCCTACATCCCAGCCTCAACAGCAGAAGCTCGTCACAGATCCAGCACCAAGCTACATGGGGCACAGACTGACCCACCCGTCACGGTGGCACCCACAGAAACAGGAGATTGAGGAACCCCTCTGGGGAAAGGGAGGCCTGATCCTGCTCCTGACAAAGAGACCTGACAAAAGACCTGACAAGCCTGAGCAGGTGTTGTCCAGGCTAGGAGGACTCACTGCTAGGAGTCTCTCCCCACCTTCCCACACCTCTAGGATGGTGATCATTTCGGCACAGTGCAAAGCCAATAGACAGGTGTTGTTGGAAAATACCAGTAATTCCTGTTAAAGCTGCTGGTCCTTCCATGCAAATGACCAGATATCTTTGTTGTAACAGTGCAAATTATAGTTCTTTCACATGCAAAGAGATTTCCTTCTGCAAGACACCATCACCCACCACCTCATGTGAATGCCCAGGAAAACACAAACCACAGTAACCACTGGATTGCTGAAACTTCCTTTTGATCAGCCTCATCTCTACCACTGAATGGGTCCTTTTCAGAGGAATGCACCTCATAAAGGCACATTTATCCATGCACAGGTCCAATAGAAAGATCTTCAGAGAAAAGGAACTTAGAGGGCACCGAGGCTCCAGGTACCCTGCCACATTCATCTTGGTGCTGTCACCTCCTCACTCTAAGTTTCCATAATCTGTGCTCAGCAGACAGAAGCCACACAGTCAAATAGGGAGTTTGAATATCAGCCCAGAAAACTGACCTGTTGGCCCAAAGGATAAGGATATCCCAAGACAGGAGCCACTCAGTTTGTATCCCAAACACATTCCCTTGAAACACTGATGTTCATTATGAGAAGAGTACTTAAAAACAGTGCAAACACATGTCCATGCAGATTGTCTGCACTGCTTTTACTCTGCAAAGCAGTACAACCATGCATAGATCCCACAGAAAAAAACAACAAAAGCCTGCTCAAAAAAAGACACTTTTGGTGCTTTTTCTAGTGACTATAAACTGCCTAAACGTAGGAGAGATCAGAATTTGACCAGTTACCAAGTGCCTCATTCCCTCAGTAGTTACTTTACTTAGAGCATTCAAAATCAACTACCTTTTAAAAGAAGAGGTCTTTTCTGGAGATAGAGCCCAGACTTGTACAGATGTAAAACCTTTTCAAAAGCTCTCAGGGTTTCATTTATTCCATATCGTAAATCACCTGCATTTAAGGAAAAAGATGACAAAGATAAACAATTCCACAAAACAAATACCATTTAGAGATTTCTAATAAAGAAGTTTATGAATATTAGCTGGTACCTGTTGCATTCAGAATATCACTCAAAAGGGGCCGCAAAGCTGGTGGTGCAGAGTGTGGCAAAAGATAGGTGAAAAAATACCTGCAAAAAAATCCCACAGGCTGATTAGAATACAGTGCCTTCATTTCCCTGGTGATTAAGTCGTCTACATTTTCCCGTGACTTGATTATCCATATGCAACTAGCAAGTCTGCTTTGGTTACAAAGTTATGTTTGAGCACATCTTGGTGCCTCAGATGGTTCCTGTGAGCTGGGCTGAAAGCCTGGTCCTTGCTGCATGAAATCTACCTTGCAAAGCTTCATGCAATAAAGCTTCCCCTCATTCCCCTGGGCCATTTTTGTATACTAAGAAATCTATTTCCCACCAAAAAAAAAAAAAAAAACAACTGCATAAAAGAAGACTCATACAAGATCCTTCTCTTTCCCTGAAAAAGTTTGGGCTTCTTATTGCCCCTGAAAATTCAGGATGACTGTTACACAAAAAAATTCCTGTCCTAGGGAACAAGTGCACAAGAGACAGGGGCAACAGCAAGGCTGCAATAATCTATGCAGGGATTTACCCTTTAGCACTGGAAATCCAGGCTCCCTTGCTAAGTCCTTCTGTGCAAATATCCAGCTGCCAAGGCTTCCCTCCAGGATGTGACCTGCCAAGCATCAGTGGTGAGCAAAAGTCCCTGAGTTTTCAGCTGATGGCCCATGGGAGGTGCTGCAGCAGCCTCATCTCCTTGCCCTTACCTGCCCCCTGCTCTCCCATGGGAGCCCACAGGGAGATTTGGAGATGAAGGGAAGCACTGGGCAGCCTGTTCCCAACAGTGGGACTCACAGTTGGTGGGGTTTGGCAGGTAGCCTGCACTGCCACTGCTTTCAGCAAGCACAGCCCGTGGATGTCAAGCACCAGGGCTTGTTTGGCAAACAGCAAATTTACAGGTGCAAGCTCTGGGGCAAGTTTTTAGAGGGCGCTGGGGAAAGGGAGCAGCAGAAGAAAGATGCCTTCATTCCCACCAGACAACAACTGCACTATTTTCCTGCCTTATAAGGAAAATAACTTGCTTCAAAGTGGTTCTTAACTACCCTCTGACAGAGGTGAGGGGAATCACCACATGGAAGAAGAACAAGGTGCTAGAGGCTACATGGCAGGGTGTGAGCTCAGCCACCCCAAATCTTCCCCCATGCAGCTGGACATACCGATATGCATTGAACAGATTCTTCTTCTCATTTATTCCTTCACATTTCCCAGCCATGGAGCACTTGAGAGGGAAACTTCTGGTAGGGAAGTCGAGCGTGCAGTCATTATCTTCCTTGCAAGACAGCTCCTCGGTGCTGGCATCATCCATGTCTGTCACTTTTAGGTTTCCATCCACCATAACAAACTGCCTTGGCTGGAAATCCAAGAGGGCTATTGAACCCAGGGGGGAATGTGCCAAGTAAAACAGCAGTTTCACAAGACTCAGGCAAATCTGAGAAAGAGAAGATGAATATGCATGCAAAAAAACAGATGAAAAACAGCTATTAAATTGGAAGTAGAACAAAGGGGAGGGCATTCAATTAAATTAAAAGAGAAAAAAAGGCATACAGAACTTAAAAGGTAATTATATGTATGCTACAAAATTTATTATCAACATTGCCACAGGATTTGACTGGTAAGTAGTTTAGCAACATTTTTTAAAAATGTGTGTACACAAAAAGAGACATTTGCAGTCAGAAGAGCTAGAGGAGAAAGCTGTGAGGAAAACAATAGCAGTCTTCATGTTTCAGAGCTATATTGATTTGCCAGTTGAAATCAGAAGGGTTTTTCCCAGTCTAGCATAAAATTAATAGATTCCCCTCCCTTCCCCCATGCTGCTCAATACAGACTGAGGCTCCATGGTCATTTATACCAGATTCATGCCTTGCTGCATCCCTCAGCAGTTTGAATTTGGGCACACAATCATGCATCTGAAGAATTAGTCAAGGCTTGCAGTGTATTTTTTGCCAGCTTTTTTGCTTTTATGACAACTTTCTGGCAGCAGTGAAAGGCCAGACAATACCTGACCCAGCAGAAAGCTTGGTAAATTATTTTTATAGAAACCAGAGCTAGAGAAGTGCATTTATACTGCAGCAGCACTTTGCTCAAGCAGCTTTTTGCAGCAGTTTCCATTCAGCATCAGGAGCCCTGGCATCAGACAAAGTGCATGCTCAGCTGGGCGTGCCAGGCAGCCCCACGTCACCCCGCGCCACTGCCGATAGCGATCTGTGCAGCGTGAGGGATTTCTCCCTTGGAACAGCTCGCACCATCCCTGGTATCTGATGTGGCTCATAGCAAGGGAATCCCGTATGCTTAGACACCTTAATTAGGAAACAGGACTAGACAGTGCCAGGGTAATTCTGAGCTAGTGTCTTCTGCAGTCAGGAGGTTGTTAAAATCTCTAATGCCACCACACCAAACTTTACCGCCAGCTAATCCAGCATCATGGGAGACTTTGGCACGCTTAAGAAGATGAGGTGCTAGGAAAGCTATGTAGAAGCCAGTAAAGAATTGAAGAAAGTAAAACTCCCCAAGCCAAGAGAAATGACTGTGGAAGCTCTGATGCTATTTTAACTTGTTTAGGGAAGCAATCATAAGAACCCCAGCTTTGCATCCCACAGCTCAGCGAGCGGTTGCCACACTCCCCCTCTGGCTCAGATGGCAAGGCTCCCCTTCAGCATTCAGGACCACATGCAGGCAGAAATTTTATTTTAGGGCTTTTGTTGTGCTTTTATTTTGCCCAAAGCATTTCTTGCTGACACTAAGATACCCTTGCTTTTCTACATGATGGGGTTTTTTTTGCCTCCTAGCATCCAAACAAGTAGTATTGAGCCCCCAGCTGAGCCCTAGAGGCAAACTGTAAAACAAGCTATAACCAAAGTAAGTGCCATGCCACAAGTCATTTATATTCCTGGGGAGCATATGGGTCCCTGTGCAGGATGCCGAGGAGATGAGGCAGATCTCACTAGAAGGGCTGCAATCCTAGCACCTGCAGCAGGACGAAAGCAATTTAGTAGCGATTTTACCACAATAATTCTTAAAGGGCCAAAATCAGAAACACCACATAAACACATGGCGAGGGTCAGCTTGCTCAGCTTGTTGCCTGGAACAGGTAACACACAGCAAACCACAGACTCGAGCATGGTGATGTGGGTTTCCCAAGTCAGACTCAGGTAGCCGAGGGGCATCCTGACCAAAGCCCTTCTGCATATATATATATATATATATACATATATATATATATATATGTATATGTATGTATAGGGAGTATAAAGGCAAAATGAACTTTATCGTGTAATCGAAGGTATTAACCACGGCCCCAGCACCGAGTACGATTTTGTGTCTATCTCCTCCCAGATGAAGTTCTTTTAACACCGCTCTATGGAGAGAGAAACTCACCGTGAGATACCAAGCAAGGACTGTGTTAATGTGATTTTAAAGGAATGAAAAGGAAACGATTTACAGACAATTTGCGGGATCAAACAGAGTGTCAGCAGGAGAATCCCGTTTGTCCCAGCGGTCACCACCGGCTCCTCACCGGTTTGCCCAGTTTGTGGTCTAAAAGCGACTGATAAAACTCCTTTGCTTTGTTTTCTTACTTTAAATCTTTCCTCCCAGGGGGTCTGCAGGAGCTGAATCATCTCCAGCGGGGATCCCAGCTCCAGCATGGCTGTGACCCGCAGCTCAGCATCTCCGCTGTTGTCATAGCATTGGCCGTGCAGCTGCGGGAGAGCAGAAGCCGCGGTCGGGGCGATATCGCTGCCACTGCCAGCAGATCTCGGCCGCCCGAGGACAGCGTGGGCACCTCGGGCGGACCGGCTCAGCCCCGGCAGCGATTCCCCCGCCCCGCCGTGCCCAGGCAGCGCCTCCCGCAGCCCCCGTCCCGCGGTGCCGTACCTTGACGATGCCGGGGTGCTGCAGGCGCTGCAGCAGCGTCACCTCCTTGAGCAGCTTGTAGGCGGCCAGGCGGCGGCAGCCGGCCGGAGCCCCGTACCGCTGCACGCAGCGCCGCACCTCCCGGCCCGCCCCGTGCACCGACTTGAGCGCCACGGTGCCCCCGCCCGCCAGCGCCGCCCGCGCCACCACCTTGGTGAAGCCCCAGCCCAGCACGCTGACGGCCGTGGCCCGGCTCAGGTCGCCGCAGCCCAGCCCCGCCGCGGCCGCCGCCTCCCCGCCGCCCGCCGCCGCCTCCAGCCGCCGCAGGTCGCGCCGCCTCTGCCGCAGCTCCTCCCGCAAGCCGGGCGGCAGCAGCAGCGGCGGCGAGAAGCCCGGCTGCGCCTCACCGCCACCGGCACCGCGGCCGGCCGGCACCGCCGGGAGCGCCAGCAGCGCCAGCAGCGCCAGGGCCGGCAGCGCCAGCAGCGCGGCCGCGCTCAGCCGAGCTCCGCGCCGCGCCCGCCCCGCCGCCGCCGCCATGGAGAGCGGGGCTGCGCGCCCGGCTCCCGCTGCCCGCCCGGTTCCGCCGCTCTGCCGCCCGCGCTCCGCCGCGCCGGGAAGCCGAGCGCCACCGAGGGGGCGTGTCGGGCCCCCGGCGCCCCCACCCCGCCCGCCCGGCTCGGCACGGCCCGGCCCGGCCCCGCGGGCGCACGGGGCAGCGGCGGCACGGACCGCCCAGGGAGGGGAGGCGGCGGAGCAGCCTTAGCGGTGCTACAGGAGGTGGCCCGGGGTGGGAAGCGGAGGTGCCGGGTGCGAGCGGCACATCCTCGCAGACACCCGGCCACGCTCCACGATGGCTGTTTATAGCAGAACACGCGGGTTTCACGGGCGGGAATATCGTCAGCCCTGCTAGAGGGTACCGCAGATTACAGCCGAGGGATGTACGGCGGGTTAAAAGCAGTGAGAACTGGGATATCGCGTTTCCCTGCCGCTTACAACTCTCAGGTTCGGTTTCTAAGAAGAGAAAACACTGGCAGTTTCTCCTATTAGAAGGATAAACCCTATGAGGTTGAATCAGTAATACACTGCCTAAGCACGGAATTGGAATTTTTTCCAGGGGAAAAAAAACCAAACCGAACCCATCCTCCAGCAAAGCCAGCCAGTGCAGGCAGAAAGCACACATCTGTCGTTTGTGAGGCGGTGAGATCGATCAGTGTCGATGGTGACACAGCTCAGAGTTGCCTTCTGTGACACACGTGTACCTGAGCGGGACGGGAAAGTTTCCGACGCGGGTGCGAGAAGCAGGACAGGTCCCTGCCGCAGCTCTGTCACTGTTTTACACACGTATCTGCACCGGGCTCTGCTGTGCAGAAAGCCAGTCAGGTTAGCTTAGGGCAAAGGCAGATGCAGTTTGTCTGCTTCTAATTTAGGCAATACGCAGTTAACTCTCCTCACTGAGCAGCCTGAAACAACAGCCAAGTGGGTGGATTCAGTTTTTTATTTATGTTTATGCTACCGAGTTAGAAATTAAAATAATAGTCTGCCTCTGCACCTGGTCTGCTTCATTTTCTGCCCCAATGTTTTCAGTGGCATAACTAGACTCTCCCCAGAGAAGGAGCAGGTGATGCATGGCACAGCTGGGCTTGGAGGATGCTGCTGCCCTGTTCCTGTGGCACGGCCCTGCTGAGAGCCTGCAGCTTCTGGCAGGTCACACGCTGGCACACAGTGGGTGAGATTGCACAGGGTGTGCCCTGGCTGGCATCAAGCAGTGGGACCTCAGTTCTGCAGTGCTGCACTGCCCTGGGGCACATCTGCTCCATCTCCCACCTCCATGCACAGCAGTGCCAGTACCTCTCTCTGGCTCACTCATAACTCTCTGTGTGCACTGCTGGGGTCATGGCCACAAGTCACCCCTGCAAAGGAACCTTTGTGAAACACCCCTAAGAAATTCAACTTCAATGTCACGGCCAGTGGGATGGAGATTTTCAGAGATTACAGCAAGTCAGCTATCAAAACTGGTGATTCTCAACGCTATTTTAATAAAAATAATGTATATAAATGATCACTTTTAAATAGCTTCCTTCCCAAAAGCCTGCAGGAAGTTTCCCTTTCACTTCTTGTTGGTTCAATACCACTGGAGCAGCCAATGAGACAAAGTACCTCAGCAGAGCACAGCTGTTCAGTAAGAGAGCAGGAGAGATGAACTCTGAACTCAGGTCATTTCCAGATGGCAGAGTTTGAGGAGGGACAGCAAAACAAACGGTCTGCCTGCATGTAAAATAATCAAGTGGAAAATCCCAGGCCTCCTGTGCTTACCCATGCACAGACAGGTCAGAAGCTGATCCCAGAACAGCTCTTTGAGTAGCTGAATTTCCTTTGTTGCTTTTTAACCTTAATAGCTCTTTAATTACTGTTCTTATTTTCAAATCAAGTATACATCTGTGTCGTAGTAATGAATATTCATTGTCACTGGGGAGGCATTAAATACATTTTTACCTGTGTTTCCAAGGGAATAGATGCCAGCTGTGTGTACTATTATCTAATTTCAGCCTGTCCTCAACAAAACCTATTAGACAAGACTCACAGATACATAAAAAATAACAACACATGATTATTTACTTGCTCTGCACTAGCACTTAGGGATTCCTGCCAAGACCATGGCTCTGCTGTGCAAGGCTTTTTGCAGACTATGGCACAAGAGGTGGCCTTGCTTGACAGAGCTGACACCTGAAATGGGAAACACAGCAAAGTGCTGCAGCAGGCATGTAGCAGGGGAGTATGTGGTCATTTGAGTGTCTTTTAGTTCCTTGGAGGGTTCTGCCTGAATTTACTGCCTTTGATAGCATGCGAGCTCTGTGTGGAGCAGATGGATACATGCCACAGATATCTGCTTTGTCATTGTATGGTCCCAGCAGCAGAGGCTGCTTAAATCCAGGGAAGGCCTCCTGTTGCAGCTCTCATCATACAACCCCTCCAAGTGCAAATCCACACATGGTTAACCTGTGTGCTCCCCTAGGCCCACAAGTATATTGCACTTTCTTATCTACATTCATTCCTTTATAGGCTATAGATGGAGCAGAAGGCTGTCTACTGTTCAGAAAATATCACACTGTGCTATAATTTCAATAAGTGTGATTGAATCCCACGCTTCTTAGCTTTTTCTGGCTTCCTGTAAGGGCTGGAATGAGATTCCTCTCATGAAAAATTGTCCTGGCACTAATGCTAGCTGGGCTCCTTTCTCAAAATGTGATGAGTCTGTACATGAAGGGTAGATGAGTCTACACTTTGGGAGTCTCCTGTGCTCCAGACTAACTGGGGTGAGAAAGCATCCCATTTTCCCATGCCAACACTGAAAGTGTTTGCCTTCTGACAGACAGACACCTCTGGGTACAATTTCCCTAGCTAGTTCCCTCCTATCCCAAGAGATCTAGGCACGAGCATTTCCCTGTTTCTTGTCTCTGACACTGATCTAGAACGGATAGGATCAAGCTCTTCGGTTAGCATAAAAAAACCTGGGGAGAAATCCTGGGGGGAAAGTTTTCACTCTGAGCACACACATGAAAGTCCTGGGCATCAGTCCAGAAGGGGAGGCCAGGAGTTTATAGGTCTGGGAGAGGGATCAAAGAAACCTGCAGCAGCCACTTCAGAACAGGAGGAAGACTCAGACAGCTCTAATAAAGACTCTTGGGAATGCATGTCATCACTGGTGCCCTTGCCTTTGAGGGCAGCAGTTCCCCTGACTCCTGCCAGCTGAGCTCTGGCTGCCCCCAGACAGTTCCTGTCCAGCTGTAAGTGCGCACATCTGAGGCAGGGTGAAAGCCAGGGGAGCTGCTGGAGGGCAGGCACTTCTCTGCAGAGTGCAGGGGCAGCCTGAGCAGCCTGGCTTTGCACTCCCTGTCAACTGAGAAAGCCTCTTGCATCCAGCCTCCAGGCATGCAACACTGACTGGCCTGTGTGTGGCCATGCCTGGGTGGCACCCAGGAAAAAACCACCCCAGCAGCCATTTCCAGATTTCTCTTTGTATTGCCCAAGAGCCAGGAAAAGGGTAAGAAGAAAGTCAGATGCAGGTATGATACCTTCCTACAAGCAAGTGAACTAGGGAGACAGACCTTGCTCTGCTTTTTTGCCTTACCAGCCAGGAACCCCAGCCAAGGGCTTGGTGCAATAATGATTGCCCTAGAACTGAAATAATGTTTCTCTTCCCCAGCAGGAAGAAATCTTGTCATTTTTTGTGGTGCCCAAGACAGCTGCAGCTCCCAGGTGTTCTTACAGTCCATGGCAGGCACAGCTGTCTCCCTAGGCACTTCTGGTCTGAGCTTTCTCAACAGGGTTTAGCAAAGCTGATGCCAGCACCCAGTTGGCATATAGGGCACTAGGAAGCAGCTTTCCTGAACTTGCTTGGTTTGGGGTTTTTTTGGATTGTTTGTTTGGTTTTTATTTCGTTTGTATGGGGTTTTTTTTGGGGGGGGGGGGGGTTGGGGGTTTGTTTTTGGTCAGACAAAGGATGACCTCCTGACTAGAGGTTCTGGATGAAACCATGAGAACACTGCAGGGCATTTGCATGGCCCACAGGCCACCATCTCCTCCAGTATGAGGGGAGCCTGACCTAAGAGAGGAGCTGTGAAGGCTGAGGAGTGCTGCTGCTGTTGGGTGCATCAGCAAGGAGTGCTTGCCATCTGCTGGGAGGCAGTCAGCCTGACAGGAGACACTCCTTGATGCAGGAAAAAGAGCAAGGCCTGGGCCAGTGGTCCTGTAAGAGCTGGATGGCATTTGGGCTTGCAGAGAGAGCAGGAAGGCCCTCTGAGGAGGGTAAGCACAAAGCAGTCAGGAAGCTCCAGTCTTGGGCACATGAGTCTTGGGCTGACAGAACTCACTGCAGAATTTTAACATGCTCACCACGCCCCCTTGAGCCCTCCTTGGAGGTGCCTGACCTCACTGCAGAGGTGGCAGAAGGCAGCTAGGTGTGTGTAACTAATGGATCTCAGCTAGTTCACTGGTAGCACTGAGCAGAGCCCTGGTGGGGTGGCATCTCACATTTCCACAGCACAATTTGCCAGGGTCTGTTGAGCTGTCTGTGTGCTGTTCACAGCATATGCCACTCCTGTCACAGCTTCCCCCCACTCCCCACAGCCCCAAGATACTGCCCTGCCTTTGACACATTCCCAGGATTCAGGCATTTGTTATGCCACCAGCACCTCCAGCCTGCCTGGCATGGGACATCCTCCATCAGCTCCTGGGAACACATGTCCAGCTGAAGAGTCCTCAGCCTTCCCAATGGGCTTTCATTAATGTCGGGGAGGATATAATCCAGATTTCAAGCACAAGGTCTTGAAAAGCTGGTCTACTGATAGATGGATTAAACCTTCCCTTGCAATACAGGTACTGGTACCCCAGGTGAAAGTCATGTTACTACACTGTGAGGTGTTGATTGAAGCATCAACCTTCTGGGCCTGTATCCCACTGCTGCACTGAATGAGACGGTGCACAACAGCAGCAAGGTCAGGAAAAGCTCTGGGATGTTGCCCTCCTGGTATGGAAACCACCACAGGAACTTGACAGCACACAGACTGTGTTCTTGCTCTTTTAATTCAGAAAGACAAGAAACAAAAGTGGCAGCATCAAATGCCTTTAATTCTCTGTATTTCATGATAGAGGAGACCCAAACTCCTATTAGGTATGCACATTTCTGGAAGGCAGCATTTTCAAATGATACTTTTTTCTCCCTAGCGGGGCCTGGCTGCAAGCCTACATGCAGTGTTCACAGACACATCTTCAGGCTCATCTGCAGCACAAGGGGGTGCAGGACCTTCCTGTCTCTGGCTCAAATTGCAGACACATTTCTTCAGTGGCAACACCATTTTAAGCAGCATTCAGTTCAGGCACTTATTTGCAGCCCTCCTGTACCTGCTAGACCATCTGGTCTAAGTGTTACTGTAGCTTTGTGGCAAACAATATGGGGAGAATCCAGGTTAAAATAAACACAGCAAGACTTTCCCCACAAAGAAGAATGTCTCAGAAGAATGAGCACAGGCTGTGTGGAAGGGCAGGAGGAAGCAGGATAATCCCTTTCTACAGTGTGGACTGGGAATTTATGCTTTGCATAATATCAAAAGAAAAGCAGAAGAGACTGAAAAAAAATCAGGCAGTAGCATGAGGAAAAAGTAGTGGCCTCAGACTCTGATTTTTTGAGTTTTTTTTCAGATTATTCCTATCAATTGTTATTCACATTTGGAGCAGGGATAGAAAAATTGCTTTGACCAAGAGACTATCTCCAAACTTCTCTTCCTCAATTCAGCCCATGTCTACGCTCTACTCTTTTCTGATTTCATTGTGTGAGTAAGAAACTCCCCAAACAAGGGCTTACTTAGACCATGTTGTGTTGTATATATGCTTAGTGGAAACCATGAGCTAGGTTTTCTTCAGTAAATTATAAGGAAGTTTAGAAATAATTTCAGTCTAGTGATCCTCTAAGGGGGTCTACAAACTCTAACCTTTGATTAGTGCCAAGATTTTCAAAATCAGAAGAACCACTACCAGCAGCATGCCACGCTCCCCTCCCTGAGCAGTCATGCCTGGCAGCGTCTTACAGAGATCCTTGGCTTTAATTTACATTTTACTCCATCTAGTGGCTTTAAGGTTCCAGCCTCGATGAGTTGGAAATTCTGTCCTGGCACCAGCTGTATTTCAAACCTCTGCAGCAGCTTTGCCATCACCACTTTTACTTCCATCTGTTAAGAAGAAAATAGAAGTCAGTGACAGCAAATACAGCTTAAAGTCAGTCTACTATCTTATACTGCTTTGTCAATACAGAGATTTGAAAGTTAAATATTATTCTGTTAATGCAGCAGGTTGAGTTTGGGCAGGAAACCTGGGACTTCCTGGATTTGAAGACAACTGACAGGCACTAAGATCAGTCTTTCTGTTTCCGTGTTAAATCCATTTTGGAAGTCAGACTATAAAACTAAAGCACTCTGAGCACTGGTGCTTAGATGAGCTCACGGCCCAGACCCAAAGCACTGGCCTCTGGCTGTCCTGAAAGTCTCTCTGCCACACTTACACACATGAAATTGTTCCTTCTGTCCATATAGCCCCTTCCTCACCTTCTCTGTGCCACTTCTATCTTGTGTCCACCTCCAGCTGATGTTTTACCTGCCTTGATTCTGGCAGTGGTAGCCATGAGATGATCCCCAAGACCCTCTGCACATTCCCTGTGTGCTTGACCTTGGCTGGCAAAGGAATGTCGACTGTGATTCCCATTAAGGGGTTTGGATTCAAGCAGGCTGACCCAGGACAGTTTGGAAGGAGTGCAGCCTGCTGCTCCTCCCTGCAGACACCTTGGATGTCTGCTCCTGTGACAGCATTTGTCATGGGCATGGGGGGAGATCTTCCCTCTGAGGAGAAGAGGGGCAGTGCACATCAATGTGGCCTCTGGTGCCCACCCCCACCATGGTCAGCACACCCTGAGCTGGTCCTGTGCTTGCTAACCAAGTGTTCTAGGCCTCTACTCACCTGTGCAAACACCTGCCCGATGCAGGATCGGGGTCCCAGAGAGAATGGGAAATAGCAGTAATATGGCCTGCAAAGAAAAATGGTCAAAATTGTCACTCTGACAACTTGGTTGTAAAGAAACAAGCAAATTATTTCATCACAGCAGCAAGGAAATGGTCTAAATATCCCCTCACCTATTGGACTTGTTAAAGCAGTCCCCAAATTAACTCTTTTTTGCTTCAGAGCAGCCATACAGCTCAGCAGCACATTTCCTTGTCATCTCTGTTAACTGCATGGCTCAGCTGCCAGAGCTGTTTTGATGCAAGCCAGCCTTATTTCAAAGCTGAATGTCAAGCACACTCCAGATGCTCTTCAGCCTGTCATGAGGACATCACAATCTGCCCAGTTATTGCTCCTTTGGGCAGCTCTGAACCACGGGAGTGAGGGGGTGTTTGGTTTAGGAGACCAGACTAACTCTAGGCTGAAGGAAAACTCCTGACTCATGAAGTAGCTGGTACTGATCTGTGCATCTGTTTAGTCACTCACTGGTTCTTTCTACTGCACTCCTGACCACTGACTAGACTTAGGCTGCCTGCCCATGTGGCTGAACAGCATCTTCTCTCCCTCAGGCCCTTCTCCCCTGTCTAATATGGAGACATTTCAAGCACCCTGGGACCAGGGCCGTCATGCATTAAATGCTTGCAATGTACTAAGGCAAATATTCAACCAGGTTTGGGCCCAAAGCTTTGACCTCAATATAAACATTTAATAACAATAACATTGGTCTATTTTTTTAAAGGTAACATGTGGTCTAAAGAATTCTTGAACAAAAGCTTATTGCTCTCTATTTCCATTTGGATGATTTAGTTTTACTCATACTGGAATGGAAAAATAGTTTTATTCTACTTTTCTTTCCCTTAAAATCTCTTCCTGTAATGGTTTGTTAATACATATTTAATAACATGGGAATAAAAAGAAGCTCACTTAGGTGCATCTTTGCTGAATCGCTCTGGATCAAAAGTAAGTGGATCCTTGAAAAACTTTTCCATCCTTCCCATCACATAAGTGCTGAGCTGCCAAGAAAGAGTTTATTTTTGTTAGTCAGGAGCAACACACTGAAAATGCCTCTTTGCTGTCAGAGGTATAAAACCATAAATGCCTCCCACTCTCCAGTCCCACCTAAGAGTCTTAATCCATACCCCAGTTTTGGTCACAATTTTAGAGAAGCAAGTATAAATATGCCCAGGGAAGATTTTGGCCTTCTCATCCACATTAAGTGGGGCAGCTCCAAGCTGCTGCAGGTGGATGGGACTCACAAAGACCATGGTGTTGGCAGGAATTTTGATGCCATTGATGACGTGCTCCCTCTCCAGCCTGCGGAGCGTCCCTGAGACGGGCGGGTACAGCCGCAGCGACTCCTTCAGAACCTGGGCAGCAAAAAGCACAAGAGCTCAGTTAGTTATACACTACAGGAAGCAGAAGTAAAATTAATTACCTCCCTGTGGCCTTTCGCTTCTGCTAAATGGAAGATTTTGACTTTGGTCTATCTGCCTAGGACTCCTGTGGGCAAAATATATGGCTAAGTCAGCTCCTTCAGGCCAGGTTCTTTCTTACAGCTGGTAAAATAGAGAGAAAAAGACACAAAACCCAGAAGAGATCCTGGAACAGATCTAACACCTCAAGTCAGATGAACAACTAAGCAAAAAAGAATTAGGAAGCAAACTGAGAGGGAATATCTAAGAATGAAGTCTCCTGCCCCTGATGAGCTGTTCTGGGCACTGGCTGCCATGAGGGTGGGTGATGGTTCCCACCTCCTTCCCACTCTCAGCTCCTGCCTTTGTCTGCTTCTGCCTTTGCTTCTGCTGCTTGAGGAGCTGAGCCAGGTCAGAGCCCCAAAAAGACAAAAAACAACCTGGCAAAGGAAAATGAATAGGGAATGTTGAGAAAAAAATGGAACAAGACCACTTCTTTTGGTGTCAGTGAGCTGTAAGAATGGCTTATTTCATCAAAGTGAAACCTAATTAACAGTACACATGAGCATCACACTGAAAATGCAATTAACAGTGTGCATGCACGAGTGGATTAATGGAAAAGAAACCTGGACAAAAGGATTCAGGATTGCCTGAACAACAGGAGAGGAGCCCCACAGTCTCTGATACTCCAGTGATGGACTGCCTCTGACCAAGGGTGACTGATTTTGATTGTACAGATCTAAGATTGTGCTGTTAAATAAACTGTCTGCTTTGAGGAGCTCTCATGTGATCTGTTTTAAAACTCAAAGGCTTAGATACCTCATCCTAATTGGAGTGGTATAATTGTGATGGCATTTGGAGAAGCCTAAGGAAGCCTGCTGATTTCTGTAATCACACAGAATTGCCTTTTCCTTATGAGAAATAGACCTATGAAATCTATCTGCTATCCATGCACAGTAATCTGTGGGATGGGATATGCCACATGGTAAAACACTGTTGCTCACCTCAGCAGAGCAGTTTAAAACAAAAAGGATCATGGTGGACTACTAAAATCACAGGGCAATTTATGCAGAACAGCTGCCAGGACTGTGATTCAGCCTCTCCTGAGGGCTACTGGTGTCCCTCAAGTTGTGAAGAAAGAAAATGCAACACAAACACTGGCTAATAGCCAACCCTGGCTTTGCAGTTCATTACCAACCAGCCCTTCTATACACAAGACCTCTTTTAGGACCAAACTCTTTCCCCCACTACCCCCGAGTGACTGAAGAGGGTTTCAAGATTGAATAATAGAAAATTGACATTAGAAAACCCAGCCATTATTTTTGGCAATCCTCAAATCCCACTTTATTGCATATGGTGAGATCATAGCTGGAAATGCTTTAACAATAATCAAACAAAAATGGAGCAGTGAAAAAGGAAAGTGTGTGGGATTCACACACAGGTTGGGCTCATATTTGCATACCTTTCTTAAAATTACAGCAATTGTTTCACCTTAAACAGATAGGGACTATGCAACTCTACTCTAGCTTCCAGACTGGTAATAATTAAGGAAAGCAGTGAAGGAATCTGTAAATTTGAGGAGCATCTTCCCAATAAGTCTGGGCTGCTGCAAATGTGTCAGGCTACCTGCTGGCTGACTCTCTGGGGACAAACACTATCAGGATAAAATATTAGCATCGTTTTTAAAATTTTTAAAGTGTGGGGCTCCTCCATGACATGTCAGAGGTGCTACCAAACAGCTCTGCCTGGTACCTTACCTCACCCCTACAGTACCTGGGATAAGTAGGTGAGCTTGCCAAGATCCTCATAGTCAACATCTCTCTTGGCACCAAGAACCTCATCCACTTCAGCCTGAGCCCTGCAGGTCAATTAAAACCTGTGAGATGCAGATGCCTGTTTCTTGCAAGTTGATAAATCACATTATTTTACATTCCAGACACTGAGTTGGACTTAAACACCCATCCTCAGGCAAAATGCCAACCAATTCCCATCCAGGCTTTTCTGAACTTGTACCTCATATCAGGATGAGGCAATGTGCATACAAGGCAGCTGAATCAGGGGGCATTTGGGATCTGCACGTATAAAGGCTTTGAAAAAATCACCTAGGTGAAACTGAAATAATCCATTGTACCATTTTGGATATAATGGTACTAGGAAACTGTTTATTTTGGAAGGGAGGCTAGAATTTAACGATCCTATCTTTTTAATAACCTTTACAATTAAGTTCACCTTGCAATTAACATCTAGCTGGGTCTGAAAATTGGAGCACACATACCTTTCCAGTATTTCAGGATGCTGACCCAGTGCCATTACTGTAAATGTCATCTGATTGGCACTGGTTTCATGACCTAATGATAACAAAAACCAGTTTAAAAGTTGGTATGAAATACTAACACGATACAAAGGTGGTCTACAAGGTGATTGTGAATAGGAAGTTTTAAACATCAAACCCCAAATGTTTTATTTTAAATATGCTAGAAAAGAAAGGAAACAATAAAAGGCATGTAAAGTCTACATAAAGAGCTTTCAACAATGACAAGGAGAGGACATAGCTGGTGAAGAAATGACCCATCACGCCTAAGCAAAGCTGCAGTGGTTGCATGCAGCACCTACTGGTCATGAGCTCTCTAAGAGGAGGGCCAGCGAGGTCCAAGATTTGCCTTGTCATATTGTGGGACACACAGTTCTGCCAAAAAGGAAGGATTTACTGATTTTGAGGGAAAACAGAGCTTCTTATCATCTTTCTTTGAAAGGTCTGCTTTACATGTTAGGATGACCCTGCTTGAGCAGGGAGTTTGGACCAGAAGACCCTTCCAACCTTACCCACTTAGTGACTCTCTGATGTGGACACTTCTCCCTTTTTTTCATGGATAGACATATGCACTATTTTTAATCATTACAGAAAACAGACTCCTGCAAAGATGTCTGCTGCAATAACATCTTTCTTGCTAAAGAACAACATTTTGACCACACCTTCTTATGAACCTAACTCATCTTGATCTGCAAAATCTGCAAGAAACCCCCAACTATCTCATATAATTACTCAGCCCATACATTTTCTGATTGGCTTGACAGTGCCTTCTACTTAGGCAAGAATGGCATTTAATTATGTGGATGAGGTGATGCAAAGACACATTGAACATGTAAAAGATGTTTTTGGTGGGGTTTAGTGAGATCTGGGTAGTTTAGTGGGATCTGAGTGGAAGGGCCAGAATCCCATAGGGAACAGCCTTGCACCCTAGTGGGCAGTGGAAAGGCAGAGGCTGGAACACAGAGTGGGAAGCCACGGTTGGAAAACAGCAACCTGGCATTATTTGCTGTGTTGGTATCACTGAAAGAGGACAATATATCATTTGCCTGTTAAATTAAGAATTCTCTTCAGACCTCACCCAGCTGGTCCTATGCCAGTGTAATACTTGGTCTGCCAACCAAGAGACTCCTGGTTGCAGCACCATCACATGGAATGATGATGTTAATTATGATTAAGAAGGATGTTAATCTTAATCTTGTAGTCAGCTCAAGAATGAGCACAGCTTCCCACATGACATACCCAAGCATTAAAATAGCTACCAACCTGCAACAAAGAAAGCAATAAAGTTATCCAGAATGTTTTCATCATCTCTAGTCTCCTCCAGAGCTGTTAAGATAGAAAAACAAATGAAATCAGAAAATGCCCCTGTGCCCCAGCTGGACCAGCTAGAATGCTGTGCCCTGTTGGGCACATATTGGCTGAGGTGGCATCAAGAGAGGATGCTGAGTGGGCACTTCAGTGGTGACTCGTGACCAGTACTTGATCCAAAACAAAGACACAGGGAATTTTCAAAGCAATTCTCACTATCTTCAGTGTGAAAACAACTTTAAAGGAAGATCCAAGTTTAGATCTCCTAAACAATCCTCCCTGAATTTCACAGCAAAACATACCACAGAGAAATTCACTCAAACAGTGACAGCAAGGTGTCTCTTACCATCTCCTTTCAGTATCTGTGTAAGAATATCCATTGAGGCTTCTTTCCCATTCTGGATGGCTTCTCTCCTCTGGTCAATGCACTGCTTCCCCACACGTCTCAACAGCCTCACACTCTCCCTGGTCTCCCTTAGCATCTTCTGCTTTCCTGGCATGAACTGAATACAGAATTTTTTTTGTCATTTCATTCCTTTTGCTGGTAAAAAAATCATGTCAGTTTTATTTTACATGTGAGCACCTTGTTTTGCACTAAATGACACTTGGCACAGAAACATTTGCTCTCCATGCAACAAACTGAATGCCTGGGGGATGAAGGGTTTGAGCCTTTGAAATAAGAAATATTTCAATCTGTGCATGCTGATGTCGTGTCTTGTCAGAGTCAGAGCTGATGTTTTGGGCACTGTGAGCAAAATTCATCACCTCTCAAACTGCAGCATGCAATGCAGAATCTCACCCCTGGTCTCAAAAAGGAAAACAGGAGCTCTAAAAGCCTGAATTGCAGCTTTCATGAGACACTGGAATAATTCCTTACTTAAATATTTCATATGACATCCATCACGTCCTAGCAGATGAATCTGGTAGATGAATTTGGGTTGGAAATATAATTTTTTAACAGCAAGAGTGCTCTTCCACCCTGAGTGAAGGCTGCCATCCTTCATGGACAAATGGCAAAAATCTCAATTTTTAATGGGTACAAGAGCATAAAACATATCAGAAGGAGACACATGCAGGGGGGGAACAAAATTAATTTCTGAGTTTTTTAAAGCGATAATGAATTTTATCTTGACGCCCATTGAAGAGAAACATCTACAGATGACTGTTCCCCTGACATATATGGACCTTGCAAGGCTCCATGAACTCAAGGAGGAGCAGCTGAATGTGAGGAGAGGGGACTGAAGTGAGGGGAGTACAGACCCTTATGAAGGGGTCGCGTGCCTTGTTCAGTCCCTCCATGATCTTAGTCACAGCGTTGGGTAAAGGTGTCTGGTCATCACTCAGGGCATTCAATTCCAGACCAAAGGCTGCCTGAAAAGCAGGAGAGAAAAAGGCAACTTGCTGAGGTGGGGGTGAAAGAGCAGGATGACCTCACAGCACTGCCTTTACCCCTAAAAATATCTCAGTTAAATATCAGGCTGGATCTTACCTTGCAGGAGTCTGTGAGGGGCAGCCAATATCAACATTATGTTTCCTCCTTATTTGAGTGGATTAATAATTTACCACTATTCTCCATTCATCCCAAACTGGCTTGCATTGAAGGGGAAAAGGCAGCATAAGGCAGCCTTCCTGCTGACATGCAATGGCAATAATACAACCTCCAAGCATGGAAGAGCCCTGGTGTGTCCCTTTTGGCTTGGAGGAGTGGCAGGCATGAGGCTGAAAGGACTTTTGCAAAGGGTCTCCATCCTGCAGGCCATACCTGGACTATGCAAACCCTTCCCTACCTGCCCTTTCCCATGGCTCAGCCTGAATGGCAGTGGCACTATTAGTCCTGCAGGTCTTCTGGCACTGCTGGGTAAAGGTCTTTGTCCCTGCCTCCAGCTCCTGATCCCATCCTGCTGCTGGTAGGCATCAGTTCCATCCCTTCCTGCCAGTTGAGAGGAAACAAGAAAGGGACAGCTGGTACCTTTCCAATGACATCCATAGTCACCCGGCTCATCATCGACAGCATGCTAAACTCTGTTTTTCCATCTGCCTTTTTCTCCAGCTTCTCCATCAGCTCCTCTGCTTTTTCATTAAAAGTTTCCATCAGACCAATCAGGTAGCTGAACAATCAATAAAGATGAGTAATGGGGGCTCTGATCTTTGCTCAGTTAAAATAACCTTTGTTATTTTCCATAGAAAGTGGTAAAGCTTTTTAAAATTTATAATTAATTTGCCTTAATACATTAAAAAGCAAGCTTATGGAATGAGCTACATTCTTCTTACATCAGTCCTGCTCTGCCCTGCCATGTAATTAACATGTGTCATGGCAAAGGGCAGTGGCCTGTGCCCTTTGCACATGGACTTTATCCCTATACACAATGCATCAAACCAGATCAACCCTCTGCCTTCTCTTTTCCAACAGGATAAGGCAGCCATAACCATACTCCAGGATACACAACCCTGGGACCTTTCTGTCTTTGCTGTGTTCATAGGGGTGTCACTGCTCTGTGGGAAGTCTGGTCAAATTATACTTAGCATGGGAATGGAGCGCTGGATTCTATGTTAAATATGATTTTGGCACTGAATGTTGGGGTCTTTTTCATCCAAATATCAAATAATGACAGGGAGGAGCATGACAATCCAGTAGAAGTACCAGCTAGAAGGTCCCAGCAGTATTTGCCTTACCTTCGGCTGAAGGCTGGATCCATTATCCTCCGCTGCTTGTGCCAGTGCTCATGGTTGCAAACAGTTACCAAGCTATTCCCTAGAAACCTACCACACAGGAAAACAAGGACAGGAACAGGTTTGTGCAAGGGAGCCTGCTGAACCCCATGCAGTCACAAATGTAAGTCTTTCACATCTGCTTTCTTTTATTTTTCCATGTGTAGGGAGCACCTTTGAGTATGCAACCATTGCATCACTGTGGATGACAACCGAACCACAGATTTTTTTCTCCAGGTAGGTGTGGACTGCTGAGTCCAATAAGATGCTGGTTCATTGCAACTGTTATGTAAATAATAAATATTACAACTGGATTATTTTATTTTTAAAAGCTTCAGACTAACAAAGAAAAATTCCCTTTTTTTGGAATTGAATTTAGAAGTTGCAAACTTCCACGCCTTATGGAGTGCTCTAAAATCTGAGAACTTTGATGATGGTCTTGAGCAGACTGCTCTGAGACTAACCGGACATCCCCAGAGGGAAAAAGGATACATGATCAAGGCAAAACAAACTCAAACATATCCTCCTCCCTGACTGGGAAGACATTTGACTTGACATGTAGTTTAACAGGTACATGCTGCTTATGTGTGTCTGGAATCAGAAATTAATCCCCACACTAAGGTAAATGGTCTGAGTCAAAATGACATTCCTTGGATATTATTAATCTTGCACTTTTTTCCAGATCACAGTGGCTACAGACGAGTTTTGCCTACCTCTCACCAAACAGGCTGAAGAGACTACCATACACCGTTGGATCCTTTGGGTGCTGTGGTGACATCAAGAACTCCTAAAATCAAACCTCAGGTCAGTGAGTACTGTGTGCAATCTGTTTCCCAGACAAAATACAAAATTTCACTCATACATATCTACTCTCCTCTTCTGCAGCTATTGTCTTAAGAGTAGGTGAATTATTTGGTGTGCCCTGATTCCCCAGTTCCTGTGCTGCTAGCTTGCTTTGCATCCCTCTAGCACTTTTTTGCCCAATGACCTGAAATTTCACTCTGTTGTAATTGCAAAGATTAAGAGAAAGAAGTTTGGTCTCTTGTGCCCCATTCATTTGAGACACTAAGCTCTTTCAGACAGCCTGCTTTTCACAAATGGAAAATGTTTGCTATATGTGCTGTTTAAATAAAAGTTACAAAATAAATTAACTGATCAAGGAAAAAAAAAATCAGGGCAGCCTGGAGAGCAAAGCACTTCATTCTCCTAACCCAGCCAGAGCCAAGCACAGATTGACTGCTCTGTGCTGCTCTGATCATCAGGCACCAGCTCTCCTCTGTTGAGGAGGGATGGGCCTATCCCCACCATTGATTTGGCTTTATTTCAGTACCTTCACTCCTTCAGGACACACAACCAATACTGAGATTCTGTGAAAGGCATTAATTCGTACAACAGGTCCGTATTTCTCTGCCCTGTGAGATGAAAACATTTAAAAAAAGAGAATTATGGTACAAACACCAACACATAACAGCTGAGACCTAATAACCTTGAAGGACCAGAGCACATTGCAGTGGGAAATACTGCAGTCCCCTGCCAATAAAGCCATTAAGAGAGAATCACAGGACAGAATAATCAATGTTGGAAGAGTCCTTCAAGATCATCTGATCCAACCATCAACCTATCACCACCACAATCACCCCTAAACCATATCCTCAAGTGCCACATCCAGATGCCTCTTGAACATTTTCATGAAGTTACTCCACCACTATCCTTATTCCAGTGGCCAACCATTCTTCCAGTAAAAAAGTTTTTTCTAATATCTAATCAGATCTGAAAGGTCAATGCTCTCTCTCTGGCTCCTTTCCCAACCTTCTCACTGATGTAATTCTGTAAGGTCTTTGTGCCTTGATTTCTCTATATGTGCTACAGGACTACCCCATTCAATGTTATTGATGTGCCTCAACTTACCACTGCAGCAAGACATCTGGTGTGAACTCCTGTTTCCTCACCATTCTCCATATGATTGGCAGGTGTCCAAATAAAAAGCTGCAGAATATGAAGGTTAAGAGTGTCATGAGAATGCCAGCATAGGGTTTTGTATGGATTGCAAGCCTGGTTGCTCAGTGAGTGTTGCTCATGTTTTTCTTGAAAGGGAAGATGAAACTAACTCTGAGCTGTGCCAATGCCCAGCCCTCACCAAGCTGGTGAACTGGGCACCACAGACAGGCTGGTGCTCACATGCAGCCAGGGAGAGCAGCACAGAGATGAAGGATGAGATCTTTTTCTTATGCTGTATTGTAGGAGATGTTTGGGTCTGGATGGGATCCCCCATGAACTGCTTTGCTCTTTGCCTGAGTGAATCTTGACTGCAGCTGTTACATTGCTGTACATGAAAGAGGTATTTGCATTAAATGCTCCTTAATACATGCTTATCCCTGGTAAGTGTAACTTCCTTTCTGTCAATGGATTTCTGTTAAGAGAAATTAGGAATCATCTCCTTCTGTCCCAAACTGCATAATTTCAAATACTGAGGAGGATAATTACTGGTTAATATTGAAATTGAAGAAACTAATAAAAACTGTTAACTCTTCAAATATAGCTGCATTAAAAACTTAGAGATCAATTCCTTCTTTCAACTGTGAATGGTGAATTCCCACTGGCTTTGCATAAATCTGAGGGAAGATTTGGCCAAGCTCCTCTCTAAATGAAGCAAGCTGCACTCAAGATCTGTTTTCCATTTGAGAGACAGAGAGGCATGTTATCATCCTTTTCAGTATAAATAAGCTATGGGGAAAAACAGGCTCTTATTTTATTACTGTTGGAACTGGGAGGCACTTAAAATAACAAGAACTCTACAAAGTTACTCAACATCTACAGAAACTTTTAATCCTCCACTTGTTTGACTCTTCCTTTGTAATAGTATCCCAAAAAGATGTGAAAGCCTGAAACACAACACAACTCCTTTGTTAGCTCTGGAAATTGCTCTATCTGCAGTGAAGGAAACAGGGTCCAAACAAGGTCCCACTCATGGCTCCTCTGGTGTGCCATCACACCACGGTGTTACTTCACAAATGAACCCAAGGACGAGCAGGTTCAGGTATGACAAGATCATCCTCTCTCTACTTTTGGTGTCTGACCCTGATTACACAAGCAGGCTGAAGCCTGGAGGTGGGCAGGAGAGTGCTGGTGTCCCTGTAAGGCTGTGTATGAGTGCTGGTGTCTCTTCCTGTGGCCTGTTAGGGAGGGCATGTGCACCCACAGGTGAGGTTAAGTGGGGAGCTCACACACTCCTGCAGGAGCTATGACTCCTTGTGACAGCTCTGCCACTGCCTTGCTGGCAGCTTTCTCATCACCCCTTATCACTTAAGACCTCTTTATTTATTTTTGGCAGAAGCTAAACACCCGGCTTATGAAGGAGGGCACGGAAGGCGCCTGCTGGAGTTAGTGTCAGTGTGCCTCCCGGCGCAGTGAGGCCCGGGGGCGGTGCGGTCCCTCCTGCGCGGCCGACGCCGCTGTCAGGCCCCTCTGCAGGGTCAGGAGCAATGGCGCAGCTCCTGTGGGCGGCTCTGAAGCGCCCCTTAGTGCCGCTATAGCCGCTCGGGCCGTGTAGGTCGGGACGCGCAGCCCCGGCCGGGCAGGCCGTGCTGCTGAGCAGGCTGCGGGATCGCAGCGATGCCCGGGAAGCGGGCACCCACCAGCGCTGTGCCCAGCCTGTGTGACTCCTCGCCCTCGCCCGGACAGCGGCTGGAGGGCAGATTCCTGCTCTGAGGCCGCCTCACGGCTCCGGCCTGGCAGCGGAGTCCCCGAGCCTGCCCGCCGCCGCCGCGCCTGCCCGGCCGGCCCTTACCTCTGCCGCGGCGCGCCGGGGATGTAGTCGTACTTGGCGTGGATGTACTGCACGTAGCAGCAGTACAGGACCAAGGCCAGGAGGGCCAGCGCCAGCAGGAGCCCCACCGCCGCCCACAGCACTTCCATCCCGGCCGACTGACAGCGTCTCCCGCCGCCCGAGGAGCAAGGGGCGGGCGGGCCGAGCCGGGCCCCGGGGCGGGCGGGGACGGCCCCGTTTAAAGAGCCCGGCGGCGGCGGCCTGCGCTGGGGCGCGGTGCTGTGAAACACGCGCACGGTGTGTGATGATGGGTGTGGGTGTGTGTATGTTGATGTTGGTTTGGCTGTGGGTCTGTGTGTGTGGGTGTGTGTGGGGGTGTGTGTGTGTGGGTATGGGTGTGTGGGTGTCTGTCTGTGTGTGTGTGCATGTGTAGATGTAGATGTGGATGTGGTCCATAGGAAGACACGAAGATGCTCACAGAGCACTTTTCCTATGAAGACAGGCTGAGACAGTCGGAGCTGTTCAGCCCATAGAATAAGAAGGTTCTTGAGAGACCTTATTGCAGGGGCTGCAAAAGAGCTTGTCACAAGAGCATGACAAGGGGGAATGTCCTTGAACTTAAAGAAGGTAGATCTAGATTAGATATTAGGAATAAAATCTTTACTATGAGAATAGCGAGGCACTGGAACAGGTTGTCCAGAGGAGTTGTGGATGCCACATCCCTGGAAGTCTTCAAGACTGGGGTTTTTTTCCCTGTTAAGGCTGTGCTTTTAAAACTGCCTATTTTCAAAAAAAGGCTACCATTCCTTCCCACTGGTCAGGCAGTGCATATAATGATAACATAGTATGAGTATCCATATAGGAAAGATATAGCTGATAACAAGAATAGCATCACCCAGACAAAGTTTAAAAACTAAAACTAGCTGATGTTTAAAAACTAAGCTAGCTGATGAAACCATGATTTTAAAGACATTCAGTGAACTTCCTGATGAAACATTGATTTTCGGAGTGTCATCAATGTCTTTTCAGCATACTTCAAGAATACATCATAACTATGTGTAAGTTGTTGTTTCATTTGGAATCAGTCTCAGAATAATTCCTGTGAAAAAGTCCTGCTTGTACCTTGTTTGTGAGCAGCTAACTGGGAGGTGATAAAATATTTTGTATTTTATACATTTTTATGGGGAAGAGAGGCTATGTGGTACAGTTGTAATCCCTGAGTAAATCAGGTATGCTCTCACAATCTCGGGCAAATATAATTATCCTGATAACTCCCCTAAGTATTCAGCCTGGATACGCTGCAGAAATGATCTTATTTTTCGTGCTTTAAAGATGACCTTCAATAAAAGCTTTTGTTTGTGTTCCAACTAACTTTAATACAACCCTTTGTTTTTATTCTAACGTGCTTCTATACCCTCGAGTGAAGGACATGATCCCGAGACACTCCTGTGTTTGTGATCTGCCCGGCAGCCACACGCTGCGCTGGAAGAAAGGAGCAGGGCTGGACTGGGCTGAGCTGGGCTGGACTGGGCTGAGCTGGGCTTGACTGGGCTGGGCTGGGCTGAGCTGGGCTGGGCTGAGCTGGGCTGGGCTGAGCTGAGCTGGGCTGGGCTGGGCTGGGCTGGGCTGGGCTGAGCTGGGCTGAGCTGGGCTGAGCTGGGCTGGGCTGAGCTGGGCTGGGCTGGGCTGAGCTGGGCTGGGCTGAGCTGGGCTGAGCTGGGCTGGGCTGGGCTGGGCTGGGCTGGGCTGAGCTGGGCTGAGCTGGGCTGGGCTGGGCTGGGCTGAGCTGGGCTGAGCTGGGCTGGGCTGAGCTGGGCTGAGCTGGGCTGGACTGGGCTGGGCTGAGCTGAGCCTCCCCGCGTGTCCCCGTGCTGCTGGGGACTGAACTGCCACCGCGTGGACATTCTGCCAACCTGCACATTCCCGGGAAAAGGCGAGGAGCGAGAGAGATCTGGGAGCCGACCACGAGAGCAGAGAACTGGGAACTCTTAACAGGTCAAGTCCCAAGGCATATTTGAAAAACTGGTGAGACATAGGGCTGGTCCGAACCCCTGCTCTCTTTTGCTTGGCTTTGCATGGTTATCTAGGTTTGAAAACATTCTGTTCTCTCTCTGAAGGTGCAGCAGTGTTTAAGTTGTAAGTGAGAACAGCAAGGAGAAGGCAGAGCATAGGCAGATCTTGTGCTGGGAAATGCCTTCAGCAGCACACAAATAGAGGGCTGAGCGTCCTGGTCACTCAGAATTTACCATGCCAGATGTGGACAGGAAAACTCTAATAACAAGCTAATAATGATAAATTAGCTGATCTAAAACCACACCTCTAGCCACAGATTACACTGGATATAGGAGTCAAAAAAAAAACCTGCAGTGGGTTAGGTGTTACTTACCCAGCACTGCCAAATACAGCCCTTTGCAGTGATTTTCACCCTGAGCAGTTGTCCCCCAGCCCTTATACACTGAGGTCCTGATCATTCTCAGTCAACAAAAATTTCCAGCATGGAGTGGACAAGTGAATGGCAAGATGTTATTACTAACAGGAACAGTCTAAGGGTTTAGTGATTGCCAACAGCTAATGCCCCTGAGGAACAAACTACTTGATGTAATACTTGCACAACTGACTGAACACCACAGCCTTTTTTTTTTTTTTTGGTTAAAAATAGCATCCCTATTTACCACATTATTGCAAAGGAATGATTGCCATCTCCATCATAGCTGCTTTTCTGACAATGTTGAAACATTGCTCGAGGCAGCTCTATATCTGCACCTGTGCCCCAGACATGAGAGCCTTGGGAAAGTCATGTACGAGGCAGCAAGGTATGAACACACATCAAATGGGTTCCATGTTTTGTTGGTTTGCAGAGGGAAAAAACCTATGTTTTCTTAAAGCTTAAATTTGGAGCACAGTTAGTAGTTATGAAAGAGGTGTAAGCATCTTTTGATATGGAAAAATGTGTGTTTATGTCTGAAAGTATCTAAGGGGGCCAATGCACCTCACATGTCACGCTGACCTTTAGAGAGGACTACTGGCATGTTTCCAATACAAAATCAGACTTGGATATTGATACTTGTGACTGTTTTTCTCCTCTGTGCTTCTGAATTTCTATGTTGACCACACCCAAACAGCGAGAGGCTAAGCTCTCCTACAGAGGATGGATTTGTGCTGGGGACTGTCCCCCCCACAGCTGCATCAATGCTAACTTGTGAAAGGTGCAGGCTGAGCTGGGCACAGCCCTGGGTGTTTGCTGGGTTTGGGCCCTGCGGCAGGGCAGGCATTCAGGAGCTGCTGTTCCCCCTTGGCCATCATAAAGCCCAACACAAAGGTTTTACTGGTGAGAGGCTGACAGGGGAGATAAAGGCAAGACAAACATGATGGCAGCACGATGGCAGCACGTGAAGCTGGGGCCCAGGCTCACCTTTGCACCCTGTGCCAGTGTCACCCACAGTGCCACCACTGAGCTTTCTGAACTTGAGCCATGTCTTCAGTACAATTTCAATGTCAATGGATTTCTCTGTGCTTATTTAATGTGATACATGTGCCTCATGCTGTTCACACCCTGCAGCCTGACCTGGGCAGAGCCAAAACTCCCCTGACATGGAGGATATCTTCATGGTGTGCTCCAGCCAGGGCTCAGCTCCAGGAGGGTTTTGCCAGCATTTGAGTGAGAGCCCCTGACACAACACCCTACCTATTTCACTATCCCTCCACTGCTTGAGCAGCAAGCTCTAAAGATTATCCTAGATATGTTGGGAAGATTTATCTACTGGATTTCTTGGAAAGAGCATGGTAAGTTCAAATGAAGATAATGTCAATACTGCAGACTACAACACAGCGTTGCAGTGAGTGCTCAGGCTGGATGCTGGGCTCCACAAGGATGTAAGTGAAAAATCCTGAGCTCTGGGCAGAGCTACTCTGCCTTGGAGGCAGAGAAAAAGACAGGGAAAGGTTGAGTTTACACTGTTCCTTTAGAGATATGGTGATGCAGCTGTGCTAACTTAAGGAAAGATATGTAAGGAAAAATGCAGGTGCTCTAGTCTCAGTCACAGAGTTGAACCAGGAGACAAGGCAACAAATGACACTGGTACTAGACAAAACTTTGGGACTGCCACATGAGGAAGTACATGAGGAAGTCTGGTTGTACTGTGGGCTAGTTTAAGATTTATCCTGAATTAGCATCCAGGAAGTACACTGTCATGTTCATGCTTACTTGGTGTGAAATCCTGCTATATACAAGTGATATCACTAAGAATCCTATTAAACAACAGATGAGATAGCAAGTATTTAAATGCATGTGTACTTGTGTGCTTTAAATAGTACAGCCTCATCATTTAAATACCAGTGAACTAGACTGACAGACACCAGGAGTTAGATATATTTGGAAGGGACCACAATGATCAGAAACGCTTTGCCAGCATCATAGGGTGCACTGAGCTGGCAGGCACAGACATGCACACACAGCCACGTGTGCTGAGCTGGCTCGATCCCGTTTGAACACCTTCCCCACTCAGTGCAGGCTAGGAGAAGGGATAAGAGGGGAAAAAACCCCTGTACTTAACAAGTCTTGTCTCTTTCTCTGCTAATAAACATTTCCCTGTGGAGCTGGCAGCACCCACGTAGCAGCACCACAAACACCTCACCAGCAAACACGGGGTGCAGGGCTCTGTGCCAGCACTGCCAGGCACAGCTGCTCTCACCCAGAGCTGGCTGCCCTGTGCCCCTGGCTGCCACCAGAGCCTGTGTGTCACCCTGCCTGCCAGCCAGGGGTGCTGGAAATCCCCACCAGCAATATCCAAGATGTACGTGGCCTCTGCTTGCTCTCAGGATGTTCAAACAGACTAAAGCAGGTGCAGGGTAACTAACAGTTAAATTAGAAAAAGAATACTTTACAGTTAGAAAATGCTGGTGAAATTCCTGCCTAATTCTTCTGTGGCAGACATCCTGGAATCACCTCAATTCCTTCAGGGTAACTTTTATTGTGCAGGTCTTTTTTTTTCTACCCAGAAGTTTTCAAGTATAACTATGACCAAGATTCTCCTTAAAATCTCCCAGACAGAGGGAGCTGAAGTTTGGCCTAGGAGCCAAAAGAAGTGGAAGAGGAATTTGGAAAAAGAATGATTGTATCTTCACCTTCCATTTTCTTTCAGTCCTCTAGTTCCACCAGCTCAGTAGGTCCCAACTCTTTTAACAGAAATATTTGCAAAGGACTCTCCTGTTCCCTGAACATTTTGAAGTGAATTTCTGCACTTGAAACAAATAAGTTTGCAACTTCACTGCAAAGGGAAAGGTCTGATAACAGCCTGGTGTGTGGTGGCATTTGTAGGTTTTCAAATGAAATGAGAGTAGCACTTCTCAAAAGGCACTTTATGCATCTGTTCCTCCTTTATACTTCATAAGAAGTAAGGGGAAATACTTTTTTTTGATCATCTGGTTTTGTGTATTGAAGGTGTTCTTTAACACCAAAACCAATTTAATGGGAATTTATCAGAAAGTTCAGGAAAAATATTTAAAACAGATTAATTTACCCTATTCATGTTTTAGGCTTAAGAAGATACTGTCAACTTGAAATTGGGTTAAATTAAATATCCACAGTAAGGTCTTTAGATACAAGGTTTTGCTTGTGAACTTTTTTGAACACTTTTTTGGGGGATTTTTTTGCCTTTCTCATGTTCTTGTGTGAGCAGCAAGACAAAACCTATCCTGATTACACCAGGGAAAACAAATAACCAGGCCAAATGCTTTAATAAGACATGTGTCTCCCACTGCCACTCAGGTGAAAAACACATTTCAGACAAAATAGGGCTGCTTTTGTTTGCTTCTTTTTTAATATCCTCTAAAAAGGGGTAAATATTACTGGATTATTGCCCCAGTGCATTACCTCTTGTCTAGTCATTCACACCTGTGAAAAACTGAATGGAAAAACATGTACATGTTATGAAGTTTGGGAAAGTGGAAAAACATGTACGAAAGTATCTTCGGAGCTAAACTGGATAATGATTCTGTCCATCTAAAAAAGGACAGATTTTCAATCCTGTTCATGTAAAAGGGGTTAGATTTTCTTTTCATTTAGGCTAATATAAACTGCAGAAATATTTTCCATGCAGTACACTATGGTTTCTTCTAAATCACCTGATTTTGCTTATCCTTGATGACCAATAGGTTTATACCAATAAAAAGCATTACAGAAAAAATAATTTTCCTTTAAACTACTGAGTGGAAGGTTAAAAAATAGATATATTTTTATAATTTGCAAAGAAAAGCACAGATTTAGAAAGGCACAGATTTAGAAAGGTACATCCTTAGAAACCCCAGCTTAGAGCTGCAGGTGGCAAAGCAAGGCAAACAAAGCAAATGCTTCCATAAGAGTGAAACACAGTCATTTGGGAACTTATTTTTTGGCAAAACATTGTGATGCACAGCTGAAGAATGCTGTATTTTGAAATGAGAAAGAAGAATGCTGTATTTTGAAATGGGAAAGGGCAACCGGATGTATCTCTTTTCTGATCTACAAAGGCTGATGCTTGGGGGTTTCTTCCTACAAAAAACCCCATAGAAATGCAGCCCCTGCCCATATACTGAATTCAGTGCTTCTTTTTTTTTCCCTCTGAGGCAAATGCTTGGGGACGAACATTAAGAAAACATAAGATTATTTGAACAGATGCAGCATCCCCATGGCAGGGCACACCCTCCTCAATACTGCAGCTGGTTTAGAGAGTTGGGCAAGAGAGTGACGTCTCCAAGTCCCCCAGCTGGCTGTTGTCACCGGTCTGTCACCTCCTCCCGGCTGCACACCACGCCAGCATCCTCCTCGTGCTTGCAGTTGTGCGTGCCCACCCCGGCGTGGGAGCACTCCAGCAGCGTCCTCTCCTGCCCGGAGCACTGCACATCATCCAGGAGGATGCGGAGCGAGCTGCCTTCCCCGAACTCCGCCTTCTTGGCGGCTCGCACGGCGCGGGGGAAGCCGAGCTGGCGGCACACCACGGCGGCGGCGGGCAGGCCCCAGCCATCGTCGCACACCGTGCCCCACTCGCCGTCGATGAACACCTCGAGCCGGCCCCGGCCGCGCCCGCGCCGGCCCTGCCGCATCAGCCGCACCGCGCCATTGCCGGGGCCCTGCTTCTGCTTCTTCTTCTTCTGCCTGCGCTGCCCCTTCTCCTCCTCCGGGCCCTTCCCCGGCCGGGGGGCTCTGCCCGGCCCGGGGACGCCTCCCCACGGAGCCTCGGTCGTGGGCTGCAGGCGGGGACGTGGTGGTGGTGTTTTCATAATAAACTCTGTTGGGGGAAAAGGCAGAGAGCCGTGGGTCTGTCAGTCTCTGGGCAATGCTTGAAGACAACTATACAAAACTGTAGCAGGCTCTGAGTTTGCTATGGCTCTTGTGGCGTGCTGAGACTTAACAGTAAGAACTGCTGAGTTATGATGAGACAGCAAAATAAGCTCCCGTCTTCTGTCTCGACCCATATCCCTGTAACCCCATAGGCCACTTTTCCCCTAACCCTTACTGTTGGACAAGTTTGGATCCCCCTATACCCTATAAAAAGGGGCTGTTTGAGCCCGTTCGGCATGTCGCTGGAACCCTTCACAGACCCCTCAATAAACCATCGCTGTGGAACGCCAGCAATGGTTTATTCTTCTCCTCTCTTGCCATCTGCTTCTACCCCTAGCCCAAAGGCGCCCTAAGCAAGCAAGCTCAAGCTGAAATCCTAAGAGAGCTGAGAATCACTAAAGAGCTGAAATCCACTAAGCTTGCTTAGGGTAGCCAGCAGCTACAAGCTGGCTGGTTATTCGGGCACTCTATCTCCAAAAGGGACTGAGTTATCCAGATAGGCCTGCCTTGCTTGGGGTTAAGCCCCATCTGAGGGCTGGGGGCTTGGGGGGAGACAGACCCCCCTTTTTCACGAAACCAGTGCTGATTTTTGACTTGTACAACTAATTTCTCGGAATTTGTCTACTTGGTCCTGTTGGGAAGCAACGACACCCTTAGCGACCCGGTATTTCCTCAGTGGAAATGTCGGCTGCTGTTAGCTAGCAGAGAGGACTGCAGGGCTCAATGCCAACACTGAGCCTCTCCCAAAAAGGAAGCTCCAAGAGCTTTCTTGGCAAATGTCAGCCTGGCCCTTAAAGGGTCGGTGCTGGAGCTCCACAGTCAGGAGAGGAGCTCTACACCATATCCCGGTGAAGAGCTGCAGAAAGCATTTTACAGACAGGCTCTATTTCTGCTCTTCTCTTCATTACTGAGGGCTGGATTGTTACCAGAGGAGAGCGTGGCCTCCCCACTGGGCCAGGTGCTTTATTCAGAGGAGCTGAAATCAGGAACATTCAAAATCAATTCTCTCTGGCAACTGGAATGTGCAAGAGGAACAGAGTTGCCAGGACAACACATAAAACAGGATTTGGGGTTGGGTTTGTTCTTCCTTATAAAAAAAAGGAAAAAAAAATAAAAAAGAGCCTTGAACTCTGAAGAGATGAAAATTCTTTGCTGTCACAGTTTCCAGGTGTTACTGGATTTACTTATTCACATGTGTTTTATTTTTAGCTTAAAAATAAGTTTTAGTTTGCCAGAAGGAAGCAATTCAGAATTTCATGGAATAACATTCAACAGAGCTGGGACAGTGTCACAGACATTTGCAAAGACATCATGACTTTGAATTATATCCCAGATTTATGCATCCTCATTCATCATTTCGTTTGTAGTACAGAGAGGAGGAAAATATCACTCTCTTATTTGTGCTTAGTATCCATTGTCCTCAAAAGACAAACCCTCACAGTGGTCCATGTTTTTCCAAATAATGCTCTTTGAAAAGGAATTGTGTTCATGGCATGAAAATATTTCCTTCCCTTGAAAGCTGTGTTTCTCAAGGCAAGAAACAGATTTGAAGGCCTTACCTGTGCCCAGCTCATTTGCTGGAGCCTGGTCTGGCAAAGAACTTGAAAACCCTGGGACTGATTGAACACTGTGTAGGGCTGCATGAAAGCTAATGGTCACCTGGGAGAGCTTTTCACCTCACTGGATCAAATTCTCATTATATAATACTCTCTAATAAACTATTTATTAAATACACTTCCAAAAAATGCACTCATAGCTAATACAAGGCAGATGCCCTGGTGATTCTGTTACATTCTAAATACTAACCAAAATAAAAGACTAAATAACTGACTAAATACTAACCAAAACAATAAATATTTACAGCTACACATCCTTGTTTGCATGCTTCTGAATCAAAATGGCCATGCTTATTTTTCACCAAAAAGAGAGGGTAGCTCTTGACACACTAGGTATAATCTCTCCCACCATTTCTAAGTTTTAATTTATGACAAAAACTACCTTGTAAACAAGCCCAAAAGACTTAGTTATATATATAGCTTAAAAACCTGAACTTTGGACTTGTGTAGATAATAATGCATAAGCAGAAACAGACAAAAATGGTTGAACATGAACCAAGCTACTAATATTTGGAAACTGCCTGCACAGCTAGAAAAGGAGAACATCTCTGAAGATACTGAGTGCTCAGACATGTCAGCAGTCAATAATTAGCCTTAGAATTTGTTCCACCTTAAAGACTCAGTGTTGCAAGGTGCTGAGTGCCCTCATTATTCCCTGAAGCCAAAGCTGTAGGAACTGTTAGTGACTCAAATGCAATGTAACGTGATTAATGTAATTAAAAATTAAATAAAAGTATCCTGACTTTGGAGTTCCTGCAGTACCATTAGCTTTGTTCATGGACTATGAAAGTTCATGGACTATGCTGAGTTGGAAGGGAATTTGTTGGGGTGCTGCCTAGGTACCTACATGTGTAAATTAAAAGCACAGGGGAAAAGAACAGTGATACTGCCTAGAGATCCTAACATTGTGTTTAGGTTTTTGTACCTCACATAAGACCCCAATATTGTGTTTAGGTTTTTATACCTCACATAAGATCCTAATATTTTGTTTAGGTTTTTGTACCACACATAAAGAGTACTTGGCTTGCTGCAGATTCAGCTCCACTGACTATTCCAGCTTTAGCAGTACAATACTTCATGCAGCATGAAGCAACCAAAAGGCCCTGGAGGGTTTGGGTAAGCCAAAAGTTCACCTCAGTGTGTGATCACTGATTCTTTTGGGAGCATTTTCTCATTCCATATTTTCTCACTTTCAACTAACAATGACTCAGCTCTCATCTTGCTCAGTGAGCTACTTCCCAGCCCTTTACCCATCATATCCTCTCCACTACCTGAAGATACTGCAAAAAATCACTTGTCACTGAAAAGCACCATTGAGCACAGGGTCTCTGGACAGGCACAGTTACAGGGAAAGCAAGCCGGTGGTAATGAAATGTGTACAATGTAGCATGAAAAAGGGAAAATGAACAGGGTCAGAAACTACAAAGGAAATTTCACATGGCCAGGAAAGGGGAAATACTGTATGACTTATTTGAACCAACTCTTCAGATCCAAAACATCTGGTAAGATTTAATTTTGAGGATATCCTGAAGAGTGAAGTTCTGGGTATTTTCCACAAATGTGGACAGATAGTGCAAATCTGGAGTTTGTATCTAATGCCGGCTAACATGAACCAATAATGAACAGCAAGAGTTGCACTCACTCTCCTTTGGCACAAACGGGATGCGCTTGCTTTTGACTTTCACTGGCGACGGATCAACTTGGCACTTTCCTGGTGGTGCTGTCCTTGAAAGAAAGGGACACATACACTGCACAATTAATTCCTTTCCTCTGGCATTGCAACACTTTGCTTCCCATTGTTTTTTTAAGAACCTAATTCTTATTGGGGAAAAAAAAATTCTGTTTAAATGGTGCAACTAATCTCTTACATTAGAAAACATAACTAAGGAATCACAGATCACCATTGATGAAAGTCCAAATATTCACAAGGCAGTGGAGTCCTCTGTGTTTTCAGTTGACACTATTGAAGCCATTAAGGAAATAAAACATTGGCAGGTTCAAGCACGATAGAAAGATTAATCAAAATGAAAATAAAAATTACAAAACTAGACAGTATATGTTGAACATCTGACACAAAGGTCATGTGTACCCACGATTTCAGACTGTTTTCACAGAAGCAAAATAACACACTATTATTCATACAGAAAGCCCAAACAAATGTCGTGCCAAAAATGCATTAGTTTCAGAAAAGAACTCTAAGTGTCTCCTCAGAGGCTTTGTCTTAGTATGGTGCTTTATTTTGACACAATTTGTTTGCCACAGAGATGTATTTCACTTCTGGGAAGTCACATCCAGCTTATCACCACTTTTTCCTATGACAGAGGTCTTGGTAATCCTCAGACTTCTTCAGAGGTTTTTAAACTGGTTCAAAAATGCATTTGGAGGATAAAACTCCTGGGCAATTAGGATTGTTTGCATTTGCATTTCTGTGGAAGGCAGAGAGCCTCTCTCTTAACTGCCTATACAAGGATGTTCCCTACTTTTATGAACTTTCCAATTACTTTTTTTGGTACTCTGAACATGAATGAAGTTTTTTTAAGCTTAAACTCACGGCTGGTGTTTGACTCCTGCTTTCTCTATTTCTGCACAGGTTGCGTAATACCAGCTTCTTCATACACAGTTTACAGGAACTCTTCTGTTGCATTAGATAATGGAAAATGCTCCTGACAGAGGAGAGTTGGAGGAAACACATGACAGATCTGGGGGCTTTTTAAGTTTGGGGATTGGTTTCAATGTAAAACTAGACAAGTGGCTTGGTTCAAAATCCTCAGATAACTAAAGCTGTAAATTCAATCCATTAAAAAAAAATCTATTAAAGAATCTCACTCTCCATTTCTGGCTGAAAGTAGCTTGGTGTTCAGCCAATAATAGTAACACTTCAAAAACAGGAAGATGGAAAAAACAGCTGTAAGTCTTCCCATAAAACACAGCTATTCCCTGCCTTGCCCAGTCTCAGATTCAGGCACATGGAAACCAGGAGGTGTAATGATGGTCCTTTTTTCTTGTTCAATCCATATTGCTCTTTGAAACACTGAGAGGAATGTACTCTTTGATTTTCCTGTCTGGTTTGCCCAAAAAGGCACTGCAGGTCATGCTGATCCAGCTTTGGCTGCCATGGTCTGGGGAAACAGGGCTCTTGTGGGAGATGAAAAAGGGGATGGAGAGGAACTCATAAAAAAACACCTTGAGAAAAAGTGCCTCCTTTTGGGCAGAAACCTAGAGAAACTTTGCCAAAGAAAGACAAGCCACCCATAAAATACTTCTTTAGCATTCAGGAAATCTCCAAACCCACATAACACCAACAAGCCCCACAAAAGTTTGGCACCAGGCATGTACACCCCCACGAATGCAGTGGCAAAGCAGACCCACAGTGGGTTGCTCCAGATGTTCCTTGATTGAATTCCCCAGAAGGACCCAGCATGGGAGGAGAGTTAATGAGTCAGCCAACATGATTCATCACATCCACACCATCACATCCACACCATCCACACCAGGACTCACTGCACCATCACCAGGCCTTGCAACAAGAACATCTCATACCTGGAGGTGTCCACCACTTTGTACACCACTCCATTGGGAGCTGTGGCACTTGGTACACCAGTAGATAGGAAGTACAATTCCCCTGGTAAAAAAAAAAAAAAACAAACCAAACACACCCATGAAAACTGTCCATGGAGTTTCTGTCCTTTGCAGCACAAAGGCATTAACTCTGCATCATGGGTCTGAGAGCCATCTGCAGTCCATTGGCATAAAATACTCTTAGTGAGTGGCAGCTTTTACAAATTGTCATGAATTACTACTTGGACAAGTGTCCACTGCAGGTTCACCTGCCCAGACCTTCCTTGTCATCTCATTATGATCTGTGTCCTTTGACTTCTCTAAAGTAAAACAGCCAAACCCTGAATTACTTTTGTTGAAATGAAAGGAAATTAAGAAAGTTCACTGTCTTCTGCTCATTTGGATGAAGCAGTCCTTTGGGGTGAATTACAGGAGAACAAGATTTTGCTTTTGCTTTCTCTAGCACATTCACAGAGTGAGACATACCCCAGACAAAAGGCATTTGATTCATCACAGCTCTGTCAGGTCACATGTGCAGGGCTCAACCTTCAACCAAACAATGTCCATCACCCTTTATTTGACTTATTTTCTCTTAACTGCATTTCTATCCTCCCTTCTCCTGTTGTGCAGGGGAGACTGGGATAAACAGTCCTTCTGGCACTATTTTGAGAGCTCAAGTGCTTGAGAAGTGCAACAAAAAGGATCAGAGAGAAAAAATATATTTGCAATATTAAAATAAAAAAGAGAGAGAGAAGATAGAAAAAGAAGCAAGATGCTTACTGAGTAAGGCAGATTTTTTTGGGTGTTCTATTGGTAATCCAAGGGGAAGAGGGGAAGGAACAGAGAGGTCAGTGTGACCAAAGGAATGTATAGGCAATTGGTGGCAGCTGAGGTGAGTCTCCATCCTCCTTCCTGCTCTCCTGTGCTGCCCTGAGCTGAGCTCCTCTGGATAATCCCAGGGCAGAAACCTTTGCCTACCCCTGTCTGGTGGCTTCATTTTTCTGGTCAGCTTCATTAATGACAGGCCAGAGGCAGCCTTGGTCCAAGGGGACAGGAAACAGCTGGCACTGGGTTTTGTGGTGATGTGTGTTTTACATCCTGCCCCTTCCCTGGAAGTTACCAGCAGGAGTTTGGGTGCTCAGGCCGTGAAGCACACAGGCTGCACACATGTGACCCACAGACACAGTGCTGGGGTGTCTCTGACAGGTTCTGCTGGCCAGGGATGGGGCTGATTCCTTTATAATTGCTGTGCAATGAGCCAAAAACAGAGATCTCCCCACGACATTTACACACCCACTGGAGCAGGGACATTAACACCCATCAGAGCAACAACTCCAAAACTTCAATGCTTCTGTGAAGAAAACCCTGTTCAAATAAACTGTGCGGCAAACTTGTAAAGCATGAGATTCCTAGTACACAAAAAAGGTGAAGAAAAGGCTGTTCACAGCAGATGAAGCAACCTCACCACATTGTTATCAACAGATTTCTTTCCATTACTATAAAGCAGACACAAGGCAATTAACTGCCTCTGAAAAAAGACTCCAGCCCAAATCTCCACTCAGCTCTATCATACTTATGCAAGGCACAGTGTAGGGCAAAAAGGTGGCAGCATTTCACCCCTGCTTTGTCCAGACTCTGTTGACAAGCACAGGATGAGGGAGATCATCCTCATGTGCATGAGCAAGGGCTGCAATCAACAGCTTGATATTGCACTTGGCACAGAGCTGATTTGAACTAAATTATTTGATTTTAGGTTAAGATATCCTTCTCACCACAGCACTGTGAAATAGCTGTAAATTCCATGAATATTAACCATTAAAGAAAATTGAATTTAACTCTAAAAAAATAGTCAAACTTTCAAGCTAATACTTAACTTGGAGGATTTGCATTCACAAGATAAAATTTGCATTTATATGATTTGAGCAACATCCAAACTTGACATAATCTGCAGGAAAAAACAGATGTTTAAAAGCTGGGGCATTCTGGAAGCAGGTGCTTGTGATCATGAGCCAAGACCTCCCTGGAGCAGGGCAGAGCACAACTCCTGCACTGCTGGGTCACACATGAAGCACACATTGTGGGGCTCATCCTCTGCCTGCCCCCAGCCAGGGGCTGCATGGGCTGCACATTCTGCAACACCCTTGTATAAACAGTGGGAGAAACCACCAGCTTGCACCCCAGGACTCTTTATTTCTTCCTCTTCAAATCACAGCAGCAGCTCCCTTCCAGAAAGCAAAATGTCTGCAGTCATGAAAACACATGAGATCCTTCAGTCCTATGCAAGGCAAAATCCCAGCTGGCACTAATAAAATATGGTCTTAAAGACTCTTTTGCTGATGCCTCATGCAAGACATAACACAGGCTTTTGTTCTGCTTCATCTTGAGAGGTACAAATACCCCAGCCCAGGGTGAGCAGATATATAATTTCTGTTCTTGACATCTGCTTCCCGGTATCCATTAATAATGCCCACAGCCTTCTCAACTAGACAAGAGGATAGACCTGCTCTCCCTTGGGTCTGAGCTTCTCAGGCTCCCAGGTCTGCATTTCCCTTGGCATGGCACTGTGAAGGATGAGGTTTCTTTACTAGGTTTGTTTTATTCTACTTGCCCCCTCTGCTCCCTGTTCTCCAGAGGGAAGGGCAGCAGCACATCCAGCACACCAGACTCAGTCCCAAGGCAACTGACTCCATCTCCCACTGCAGGCACTGCATGGCACTCAGACCTCAAAATTAGCACTGTAACTTCGGTTTGGTATTTGAGAGATGCTGAGAATCTGATATTTTAAAGACTAGTGCTGTGCCTCTCCACGGCCTGCTGCCCTCTCTGATCCCTTCTCTGGTGTTCTATTCTGAAACATGCCATTCAGTGTGACACAAAGTTAAAAGATTACCTGCTTCATCTTCAGCAAAGGAGATGATGTATTGGTAGTAGTTATTGATAAGCCCAGGGAACATGCACGTTTGTCCTGTCCCCATGCAGATTTCACTGTACTGCCACTCTCCAGTGGCACGATCCTCCTTCAAAGACATCAGGCGTCTGCAAGGCAAAAGAACACTTCCACAACCTGACCTAGATGATGTATGAATGGACACATGAATGGATATTTAATGCTTCCTGCCCACACAAGCTGCAACAGGAACTGAGTGAAAGATTGTTTAATATTAACCCAAATATATGATATACCCTGCAACTCCTTGTCTTCAAGCGCAACACAAGCCCATGAAAAAACAACAGGGGAGGGTTGAAGGGCTATCAGGCCATTTTGGGGGGAATTTTAGCTGGGGGTACAACTCTGTGAGTGCCCTAAGTGTTTACTTACCCACTCATAAAATCACCAAATATGTACAGGCCATTCAGGTTTGGAGACTCACAGCCTCGGTAGACGTAGCCTCCTGTAACAGATTTCCCCATTTTGTGTGGATATGCATAAATTGGAAGCACATCATCTGTAAGGCAGAAAAGATCTGTGACTTGTTTTGCACATGTTGAAGAATAGCTCTTTATCTGGATTGCTCTGAGAGTGGCAGAGTCCAATCAGGTTCCCTGGTGCATCTTCTATTTAAATGAATTGCCAATGGAGTTGTATTTAGTTTGATTTTCACCTTTTCAGAATCAGATTTGATTGCCCTGCCCCTCACCAAGACACCTCAGCATTCTCCTGAGCTCTTCTCCTCCCACTAGAATCCACATCTGTTAGTGCCACTTCAGGCACATTTCTACAGAGCTTGTCTGGTTTAGCTGCAAATTCACAGGTCACTCCTAGAGCTACTGCACCCATGCAGGAAATGTTTGCCCAATGCAGCTTTGTCTAGGTGGTGAAAGAAAAAAAAGAGATGGGTGACTCCAGACTGCAGGCACTGATGAAAAGATATGTCAGATGTCAGCACAAATAGCTTCTGTTCCTCTGAGATGGAGAAGCAACTTGAAAGGGCCATCAAATATTTATGGGATGGCAGAGGCATGAATGATGTAGTACTGGCATATTCATTGGGAAATGTAAGTTAAAACATAAGACAAATGTAAAATAGAGAGAGATGTCCTGATTTGGAGGGTCTCCATTAGATCCTCCCTCCCCTTTCTCTTGAAACTCCTGGCTCACCTCTTGGTACCCTTTCCTCCTCATCCTCACAGCCTTTCTCCCTGCCCACATAGCACATGCTGCAAGTAGCAAACCCAGCAGCTCTGCCAGCAAGAAATTTGCACCAGTGGAATTTCCTCTAAAGCAGGTGTTTTCCACACTTCAGCTGTACTTATCATTCTAAAGGGGCTGTGACATTTCACTGTTCTAACAAAGGGTCTCTAAAGTCATCAAAAATTGCTCTGAATCCCTGGGGACCTCAGTAAAGTGTCTGCCATGAATGCTCATGTGGGTACTGTCACACAGGAGAGCAATAAATGAGCTCTCTGACAACTGCTTCAGCAAAGGGAGTGCAAAAAATCTGCTCCCTGCTCTTGACATTTTTATAAAAAAACAGTTAATCACTTGTACTTATAGCAAAGTTAATAAAAGGAAGGAATTTAAACTGAGTTAATGTTAGGAAGAAAATTAGACAACAACACACAACACATGGAAGAGAAAAGAATCAGAATCTCAGCTAATGCAAATCAGGGCCAGCCCACTCCACTGCCCCCTGAATCTCTGAGGAGAGGTTCCAGCACAGGACATGGTCCACATCAGCCCTTGCAATTCAATATGTTCTGACTTCACATATTCACTGGAATTTAGCCAGCCAGCAAACATCCTCAATCCAATTTTGAACAGTTTAAAGAGATGAAAATAAAATGAAGTTTTCCTTTGTGGCATAGCTAAAAGAAATGAAAATACACCATACATTCAGTTACCTGCAGAGCAGGCAGTGTGCATAAGAGTTGATCAGTCAATGTTTTTCTCTGTTTTTTTTAAATAAGGTTGAGTTATGGAGAAAAATACAATTCCTCCAATTTTTTCTTGCTTCTGCACAAAAGCTTATTTTATGTGGCAAAGATTAAATTATCCTCTAAACCACAGAATCACTAACAACACAAATCACCTAGAAAAACAACAGCTAGCATGTTTCACTTTCTTCCTAACTCAGAAACAGTAATATTTGTACTTTCAGTATTTATGCCCAAGCCAGTTCCCTTCTAGAGGGACAGCAGAGGTTGACATCTCAAAAAGGTGTGTTTGCCACCAAGCAGCCAGGCTTTGAAGGCAGGAATTAAAAAATGTATCGATTCAGAGTGACCCCAATGTAGGAAATAATGTGCTCTGACTATATGATTTCAGAATGCTGAACAAATGCTTTATTAAGCTATATTGTATTACGCTAATACTATAACTATACTAAAGAGATACTAAAGAAAAACTCATGACTGTCCCCAGACAGTCACGACACAGCTTTGACTCAATTGGCCAATCAAAAACAACCATCACTGGTGTCCAATTAACAAATCCCTCTTGGTAAACAATCTCCGTAACACATTCTACACATGCCAAACAACAGGAGCAGCAAGCAGAGATAAGAATTGTTTTCTCTTCTCGCTATGTGCTTCTCACTGCCTTCCCCACGAAAAACCCTGGGAGAGAGAATTATGCCTCTCCCGGTTCAGAGAATGTGAACACCACAAAAACAAGAGCACATCTACTTACCCAAGGAAGAATTGGTGCAAAGTTTCTTATCATAACAACTGAACCCTTCCCTCGCCCTCCAGCCGTAATTTTTCCCCTTCTCCACGATGTCGACTTCTTCGTATTTATTCTGCCCCACATCTCCACAGAAGAGCCTGCCCTTCCCTTCCTTGGTGTGAGGGTCCCCCCTGTCGAAGGAGCAGCGCCACATGTTCCTCACTCCATAGGCAAAGACCTCGGGGCGCGCCGCGGGGTCGCTGACGAAGGGGTTGTCGGGGGGAATTCGGTACAGGGGCCCGCGGTCATTGTTGTTCACATCGATCCGCAGCACTTTGCCCAGCAGGGCTGATCTGCATTGGGAGAAGCAATGAAAAAGGTAAAGAAATAAGGTTAGATCTTGGCAAAAAGTCAGAACTGGGGCGGCGGGAGTCGGGTTGGAAAGTCTAGGGTTTCACAGTATTGATTTCCCACACCCTGGAGCTGCCATAGGGATGGATCCACTCTGTTGCGTTGTGATTTCAGGGTTTACCTCAGAGCCTCGGGTCCCTCCCCTGATAATTCCATCCCAGGTGTGTCAGTCACCTCTCCTTTCCCCTCCCAGCACTATCTGTCAGTCCTGGAATTCCAGAAGGGCATTGAGTGATTGACAGACTCAAAGGATGCCCTCTACCCCTCGGGGGGGCATTGGGCTACCCAGGTGTCATTTGTCCCTTAAGACCTCCTTCCCTGTACCTGGTTGGTGCCTTCCTACCCCTTTCCTCCCCTTCTCCCTGGGGTTAAAAGAGCCGGCAACCACAAGATTCAGGGAATTCTGCTGGAGCTGTTGCTGGATTCAGAGGCCTGTGGGCCAGGAATAAAGATCTGGATCCAAACCCTCCATCAGAACCAACTCCCTTCCTTCACCATCACCTTAAAGCTTCTCTGCCAGAGGTAAACCTGAGGAGCAGACCTTGTTATGGGGGGAAGCTCCATTCCACAGCCACCAGAGCTCCTGCATGCCTGGACTTGTCTCCATGTGCCCACCTGCAGCACCCAGCCAGCCAAAAGTGTCTCTGGAGTGAAACACCACAGTTGCCACTATTGGGTTCAGCACCAAGCTCTGTTCAGCCAGACAAGCTCACGCACGTCCCATCTGGCTATACTGGTATTATTCCAACACACTCTTACTTGTTCTGGGCATTTCCAAAGGTGCCAAAAGGATCCCCTGCCATGCCTCCATCTCCAGTGAAGATGTAGAGATACTCATCATCTCCAAAGAGCAGTTCTCCTCCGTTATGGTTGGAAGCAGGTTCTTCTATTTCAAGGATTATCCTAAGTGAAAACAGGGAGAAAGCAATTTCCTACTGCACAAGCACTATGCAAAGGGCAGAGTAACATCATGATAATGTAGTTCTTGACAGATGGAAGCAGCTACACATTGGTTTTGGTACAAATTCCTCCATATCCATGTTACTGATTTTTTCTGGGGCATAGCTGATTTTCTAACCTTAAATAGTTTTAACATATTTTCCAGATTACAGAAACACCAAATTGTGTAATATGGAAAGTCTGGGAAATCACATGACAAAATATACTTTTAATTGCTTAAACCTTTCCTCTGATTCTTTCTTCCTCCCTGTTAATCTTCTTTTTTATTTTTCTTTTTAGTTTATTAAAGAAAAGGCATCTGAGCTTATAACTAACTGGAAATTGTAAGAGAAAGGACTCCAGTCCATCTGTACAGCTTTTGGCAAAGTTCTGCCATGCACTTTCAAGGTGAACATAAAACTTCTCAAACATTAAGGAATAGTTAAATTCTTAAAGAGAGAAGAATCCTTAAATGATAATTACACACTCAGGACCTTTTGAGTTTAAAGAGCAGTTAAAAGCAGACCCAAAACAAACTGAATTTACCAAAGGCTATTTAAAGAAGTACCAACAAAATTTACCTTAATTTTAACCCCAAACTCTTTATTTTATTTGTTTATTTTATGCTCCTGGAATCCCTTTCATAGCATGAAAGGGGAAAATACATAAACTATAATTTTATAGAATGGTAAAGCCACATATACATGCAGTGGAGGTTCCCAAGTATAACAACTGAAGTTTATTATTTCCAGCTTCTAAAAGAGTCCAGATTTCATGCTGGCAATGCATCTTAATAGCTGCTAAGGCAAATTATAATACTTACTTTCAACATCTCATTTTTAGACAGTTTTTTTCCATTCTGAAATATTGATAGTTATTGTGAGTTGTGTGAAGGAACCCAGGTATGGAGTTATGGTCCTGTTAAATGTCAGCATCTATGTGATAAGGTAACTGTGCAAAAGTGCACAGGTTCCAGCTGACAGAAGGAATGAGGGAGGATCCTGTATGGACACAAAGGTGAATCTTCCTCAGCATCCCGAAGATGGAAAAAACCAAAATTCATTGAGAAACATCTGAGGATAAACAGACCCATGCATTTGAGCCAAGGCAGCGCACAGCACATGTCAGCCTGAGCTCCCTCTTGGGCAGCAGCTCAGGATGAAGTCAGTGGGACCTGAGCCTACACAAGCACAATAGGACCACAATTTTGTTTTCTTAAGCTTTTGCTGTACTAACCATAAGCTAAGTAAGCACAGAAATTGTTACAAACATAGAGCCTGAGGATTCTTAAACAAGACAGCTCATGGGCAGTTGATATCTGCAGGTTTCTGATTTGCTTTCCTGAGTGCCACGTTGTAATTCCCCTTACCTGTCATCTACAGTGCTGGTTACACTAGATTGCTGTAATTGCTTTATAAACCAGTATCCCCTCTCTATCATTAGGCTATGTGCATTTTTGAGCTAGAATCATTTACAGCTGGGTGTTTGGAAAGCCCCTAATAAAATCCAAATAATGAACAAAAAATCTTTGAATTAGTAATATTCAAAGGTCTCTTAAAACAGTGGTTCTATAACTATATACATATATTGTTGCTTATATACATATTATACATAACTAACATATACAATAGTGGTTCCATATGTTGTAGAACATAGTTCTGCAACAGGTTATAAATCTGTGAGCCTGATTCCACAAACAAGTCTCTCATCATCTGTGTATACTAGTGTGGAACAACTGCAAGACCAGACTCAAACAAATGACATTTCCAATTAAAATGCACTCCATAATAATACGGTGACTTGTGTTTTATTTAATTTGATATTAAATTTGTAATATCAAAGGGTTGAGTTGTTGTTCAGATAGAGAAACATGGGACCAAATCCATCTTTGGTCTGGTATCATTTAGTTTGTTTATACTAATTTTGGAAATTTTGGCTTTGGAATGAATTTCACTCATTCTTTGCAGAGGTCTATTTTAAAGGGCAATCACAAAAGTACAAAACAAACAAACTTCAAAGCCCCACCCAACAACAACCCCAAAACACTAACTATAAATAATGTTTAATCCATGTTTAGCTAAATGCTGTGACATGCCAGAAATGAGAATTGTACATGCTTCAGCCCTGCACACTTGCAGTTCATCCATGGAGGACACACAGCTTCTGCACCTCAATACACTAGGCATGGACTTGGACTAACATGCTAGCACTCTGGAATGCAAAACCATGAAGCTAAGCAAGTGTCATTCATTAACGATCTTTAAAACTGCACATGGCCCTCTAAGATCTTAAAAAAAAACCACGTGTTTCACAATACCTTTCAGAACCATGGTCCAAGGCATTCATGTCAGTGGGAGAAATTCTGAACTCACTGATTCGGATTCTCTCTTCAAAGTTAACTTCAACTGAGTAGTAGACGTACACTTTACCGTTAAATTTGAATTTAGGATGGAAGACAATGCACAGAAAGCCTCTCTCATCACCTTCCCAGGGCGAGGTGAGCACAGCCTCGCTGATGTTCAGGAATGGCTTTTCCAGCCTGGATCCATCGGGCAGGTAGGCCCACACGAGGCCCACCTGCTCGGCGATGAAGAAGCGGTGGGTGCCGTCGTTGGCGTGCACCATGGCCACGGGGTTGCGCAGCCCGTTGGCCACCTCCACGAGGCAGAGCTGCAGGCAGCCCTCGGCGTCGGCCGTCACCAACCCCAGGTTCTGGTTCAGGTGCTGGTTGGCCAGCAGGTGGGGGAAGCAGTAGTCGGTGTCCTCCAGGGACAGGTAGCGGCAAAACTTTGCCGCGTTGTTCTCCAGCGCGGTCAGCTCCGGGTCTGCGGAGAGGGCGCGGAAGATGGAGCGGCAGCTGTGCCACAGCTGCGTGCAGTAGTCCTGGCACAGCCCTGGGATCGTCCGCACGGGCGTGGAGGGGTCCTCAGCGTCGTACAAGTGAGCTGCATATGGGGAGCACTCCTAGAGGGAGGGAGGGAGAAAAAGGTTCAAGTCATTTATTGGATCAGATTTGAAACAGCTGAGCAGTGATGCTAATTGGAGAGGTGATGCTAATTGGAGATATTTCATCTTAATTACAAGATATGTTGTGGTTTATTCTGAAGATATGTTAGCAGAGGGAAAGATCTTAGAGAGGGGGTTTGTCTCAGCACTCATGGAAATTATCTTCAGTGTTCCTGGTGAAAGCTGACTTCCTCAAGCTGTTACTGATTTATTCCAACCGCAGAACTCTTCAAAAAACCCTGCAATGATGCCTATGTTCCTACATCACCCTAGCAGGCTGCACTGGGGAAAAAGAGACTTTTCTTCCTTGGATGCTCTGACTCTGTCTATAATAAGATTAATCACAGAGCAGAAGTGAAACCAAAGAATTAGCTGAGAAGATTCAGGCCCTGCACACTGATGATAGAATGGAAAGGCCATCAGGGCCAAAGCCTGGGACATGAATACCTCATCATCTCATAATCCAGGCACGGCTCTCAAACATGGATGTGATTTACAGCGGGATGTGAAAGTGGAGGAGGAGGAGGGAGGACACCATCCTTGCCTGGGTCCAGCTGCCTTTGCTGGTGGACCTTTGCCTACAGATAGTTTATATCCCCAGCCAGGAGTGGTGAAAGGCATCTCATGATCATGGCATGGGTCACCAAGTTCTGTGAGGGATGCTGAGGTTACAGGATTTCAGACAGTGAGCACAAGTAGCCATAATCCAGGCAAGGTCCTGGCAGCAACTGCAGCTCAACCCTTGTTTATGGAAGGTGCAGCCATGGAAATCTGCTTAAGGACTGGATCGAAGTCACACAGCTCATCGTAATCATGATGAGAACTCCTACAGACACATTTTCCTTATGAAAAAGCTGCAATTCAGTAAAACTGTCTATAAATTACAAACTGACCAAAGTGACTCAGTTCTGTTTTGCAAGAGTTTTTGCTTGTAATAAACACAATATTTTCCAGTTATAATGCATCTTCCCAACAAACACCTCAAAAGTGCACTTCAAATAATGCAACATGACTCTGTGGAGGCTCAATTATTTTCAAAGCTGTATTTCAGTAAATACCTGAGGCAACAAAGGTCAGAGGAGAAACCACTATTTAAATAAATTCTGTATTCTTTAATTCCTATCTGGCATTGCTGCTTCTTTTACTAAGCAAAACCAGCTTAATTAAAAAAAAATAGGGAGCTGTATCTAGATCTATAGGGAGACATTTATTAATGCAGATTACAACTCTATTCAATAGCTGAAAAGATATAACATCTGAGATTCTGAACTGTTTAAATTAGCCAATGAGCATACACAATATTTAATTTTTATTTGATTTTCCATTACATACCATAATAAACTGAGAGGCCATATAACAGATCATTAGTGTACAATAAGCTTTCCTCCTGGAATGTCAAGCCATTCATTGCAAAATGAAGGTTATTAAGCTTCCAAATGAGCAGCAATTAATGTGGTAAAAAGAAGATTGCTTGTGAAACAAAACACTGAAATTACACAGGCAGATTGGGTAACACACTTGGCTTGGTTAGACGAGGTGTGCCAGGGACAGAAAGAGACAGAGCATTTGTCAATTCACTTGTAATGACTGAAAAAATTGCCTTAGGAAAAAAATTGAAATGAGATAGAAGGGGAATTTGATGGGAGGGCTGGGTGGGAGCTCAATGTGTTGTTGCCTATGGAGGTTTCCCATTCAGAGAGAGGAGGCTCCTCACTCGAGCACTCAGGTGTACCTCATTCTGTGAAGGCCTCTTTCAAAGCAAGCAGGGATCTTATGCATTACAAAGCAATGCCCTGGCTTCAGCATCAGAATTAAAAATAGCCCAGAGACAAGGATTCCCTGTCTCTGCTCTTGCAAGCTGCTCACCACAGCCTCAGCTGTGTCTGAATAGAAGCTGGGGGCAACTTCACCCCTCCTTACAACATTCCTGGTGGCATACAGCTAATTACAGCAGCATTACACTGGCACTGAAATTCAGAGATCTACCGCTAGCCTGAAAGTACCTAAGCATGTCCTAGGGTATTTTCAAGACATGTGAAATATTTTCCAATTTTTTTTCTGGAAGAGATGGAGCCTCATGCCTTTTGCTGAATTTCTCTGCTTAGAAAGCAAATGTTGTGGTCCTTCAGCCTTCACATCATCCTGTCATGTTCACATAACTCAAAATACCAAGAAGCTCTACCCGTAGTCAGAGCCCAGAATCAGTATTAGACCTAAATTGTCATTTCCAAATGATGCTGTCTGTTCATTAATTTTAAACTATGATGTGGTCCAAGGACCGAGGAAACTACTGGGCAGATGATCAGTTACTTCAGTAGGGCTGGAACAAGTTTGTACTATGAAAATAACTCATCAGAAAACAAGACAAGTCACATTAAGGCAGGCTAACCAAATGCATCCTGTCTGCTCCAGGAATCCAGTGGCAGCTCCTTATCTGGGGAATTCCAACAGTCTGAATCTGATGGAACACCTACATCAGACAATGTCTTATTTACTGCTGCTATCAGCCTGGAGGAAGTAACAGGACTCCTCAGAAAAGCATTCAACCTCCACAACATCCCTGGCATTGCTTGACCACCTCCATGTGGAAACTCAAGCCTTTAAGCAAGCTGTTCCCTGAGAAGCAGAGTGAGGCATCTGCTCTTGCAGTGTGGTGGAGAAGAGAAGGCTCCAAGGTAATCTCATGGCACCTTCCACAGGAGAACTGGAGATGGATGATTTACAGGGAGGTGTAGTGGCAGGACAAGAGGTAATGGCTTTAAACTGGAGGAGGGTCAACACAGATCAGATTTAAGAAAGAGGTTGTTTACAACGAGGGTATTTTCCAGGGATGGAGCTTCTATCACCTCTCTTGGCAACCGTAACAGGTTGCCAAGAGAGGTGATAGAAGCCCCATCCCTGGAAACATTCAAGGACAAGTTGAGCAACCTGATCTAGTTGAAGCTGTCCCTGCTCATTGCAGGAGAGGTTGGACTAGGTCCTTTCCAAATAAAACTGTTCTATTATTCTAAGAATTCAGGAAAAGGCAAGAATCCACAAACTGAGACACTTGTCAAAATAATTTGATCACATTTGAGAGAAATCATGAATTGTGAGCAGAAAGAGACAGAAGTGTGCTGAGTAAGTCACAGGTAATTCAGGTCTAGGATATAAATTGTATATATAATGAATGAATAGAAGCAGAATGTTTCTAGAGTGTTTGCAATGACTGAAGTTCATTGCTTGTGAATGAACACATGCTTGTGCAGCCAGAGGCAGTGGTGTGTGGCCACATCTGGGCTGGTGATGCACTGAGCTCATCAGAACATTTCAGTGAATCATTGCTCCCACAGGGAAATATTTCTCTGCTTCTGGAGACATTTTCAATGATTGGCTTTCTGACAAACACAGGAGACCTAGTTATCACTTCCAGAAGCAGGAGTGCTTAGCACACATTGCTAACTGGTGTCCTATCTGCGAATGGACTCTTAGACACTGCTTCTTGCAGAAATATATTCAAATGTTTTTTGCTTCCAGTACAATGTGAGATGAAATAGAAGTCAATTCTATAGATCCTGGTGTGGAAAAGTGTTGTCTTTCTCTTCACACCTTAAGGAGGTACTGGCAAAATACTATGAGCAGGATTTCTGAAAAGTCATTTTGATCCCATCTGAGCACAGCAGACAAGACTCCACTGTCTGAATTAATTTAAGGTTTACACTTGCACAGTGCTGAGCTGCTCTGTCTCAGGGGCATTATCATACATGCGAAGCCTCCACTGATGATAGGGTGAGACACTTTGCTCTGTGCAGACTGTGATCATCCCATTATCATATCTGGCCCCAGAACATCAGCTCTAAGTGGAAATTCCGCCCTGTGCAGGATGACCACCACAGAGTTTCCTGGGCCACATCCACAGGCATTGCTCTGCACCCATCCCCAGGACTGTTAGCATCTGGCACCTGCTAAAAGTAACCCAATACAAAAAAAGCTCCTGATCCCATCAGCTGGTCATAACAAGGAGCAAGATTTGTGCAGGCAGGTGCCCTGTGGATTTCTTCACCAGATTGGTATCCTAACTCTGGGAGGGGAGGAGACTGTGCAAACGGAACTGCCCATTTACCTATCTCAGAGACTGCTGCTCCTAAACTAAAGAAGAGCAACATCCCTGCTCCTCTTTCAGACAACTGCCAAAGAAGAAAAAGTCCACTGGAATACTTGATGATGGACAGTCACTCTTTCCAGTGCCTGGGAGCACATGCCTGGGCTGCTGTGCTATCCCTGATGCACTGATGTGTGGGCTGATGTACCCATGCCTGTGCCCAGGTGCCAATGCCATGGATGATGTACCTGTGGGTAGGTACTCCAGTCTGGGCTTGGGAATTAATGTCATGGCTCACATTCCCATCGACTGTTCAGGGTTTCTGTGCCTGAACCAGTGCATCGGATCAATGCACCCATGGCACCAGTGCACCCATGAGATCAATGCACCCCTGTCTGTGCCAAGCATCCATACCCGGGCTCTATGCAGCCCTGCAGGAGTAGATGCACACACACCTGGGCCAAAGCACCGCGATGGGATAGAAGCATCCATGCCCACACAGAGCTCCGTGCAGGGGCTGACGAGCCCTACGGGTCCGAGCCCTGCACGGTAGATCCCTCAGTGCATCAGGGGCTCCCGGAGGTCTCACCTGGCACAGCAGCTCTTGCAGGTGCCCGGCGCAGGCGGCGTAGGTGCGCTCGTCGAAGCTGGCGCTGAGGCTGTAGAAGCGCTGCAGCAGGGCGCTGTCGCGGCTCGGGTCGCAGCAGCCGAACTCCCCGTAGCGGCGGCAGAAGGCGAGGCCCCGCGGCGGCCGGAACGGCGGCTTGAAGTCCAGGCACTGCGGGTGCGGCCGTGCCGGCCGCGGGGCGAGCGCCGCCGCCAGCAGCAGCGCCAGGGCCGCCCGCGGGCCCCGCATGGCTCTGCCGGGACACGGCCCGGGCACGGCCGGCCAGGGGAGCGCTGCACCCGCCCCGCTCCGCCCTCGGGCCCCGCATGGCTCTGCCGGGACACGGCCGGCCCGGGGAGCGCTGCCCCCACCCCGCTCCGCCCGGCCCGGCCCCTCATGGCTCTGCCGGGGGAGAGGCCTCCCCGGGGCCGGCACCGCCGCTCGCCGCACCCGCGGGGTTCCGCGGTGCCTTCGGACGGGAGGTTTTGTTTGGATTCCGCCCAGAGCGCTGCCGGGCAGGTGCTTGGCTGGACAGCCGGCACAGGGTGTCACTCACACAGCCCCGCAGTGTGACACCCTGGGCCTGGGAACTGATTCCTTAGGCCGGCTCCTCAAGGGATGTCTGCTGGACTCAGCTCTGCCGCTGAGGGTTTTGTGTGACACAGACACGACAGAATAATAGCACTCGGAGTTTATGCGGCTGATGGACATGTTTAATAACAAGATGTTTAATGTTTAATAACAATAAAACCTAACTTCAGTACAACTAGTGCTTCTGCATCCTTTGTCAATCTCATCCTGGCTGAGACTGATTAGATTTAGCTTTGAGGCTGGAAAGAAGTCTGGTGTAGTCGCTACACCCTAGGCAGCCCAGGTGACATACTTTGCTTTGTGAAGCACACAGAATGATGCTCCCTTGCCCAAATAAAACAAAACTGCTGAGGACACTTTCCTTACCCTAAAGTTCTTCCTCATGGCACACCTCAGGAAAATAGTTACTCCTCATGCACATCATATATAGTCATATCATATGTGATGTTATCTGCTAGTAAGATCTAGTCCTAGGCAGATGGCATTTTTTTGCTGTTAAACACAGCTAGCCAAAGTGTATTGTGTGTTTTAAAATTAACACACCGACTGCCCCTCAAAGACAAAGAAAGGAGTTCATGCTGATTTACTATTTCTGACTCCTACTTTGAGACCAAAGAACTACTGTACAGTGCACGTGGACTATAGAATCACTGCATGGCTTGGAACATCCTGTCAGGAGACCATATGTGTTACACATTTAATACTAGTTTATTTTCTCTCCATATGCTTATGTAACTGCTGTTAAGGTCACTCAAAACTCTCCAAATGTGCAGGCAACCAAAATACCCAATGATCTCAGTTGAGAATTCTCTGCTCTTTTATTTTTGGTCACTTAAAACCACTTTTTTTCACAGACAATGTTTGCAAGTGCTTTGGAAAGCACATGATCAAGTTACTGGCCCTAAAAAGTTTGAGAGCCATGCAAAAAATGAGTATGCAGTTGTGCAACTCCATATTGCATAAAAACCTGATGTAAAGACATCTCCCTCTTCATCCCAGCTAATCTTTTATTCCTGTGGTTAACACTGGCTGCTGTTTCAGTGTTTATAATGATTATTAGACACTGTTAATTAACACTGAAACAACGCTTAATATATAAAGAATGGATTGCAGTAGCCAAACATATTCTGGATAATGAGATTTATCCTATAGCCTCTTGATTTGCTATTGGAGTCCTTGATTAGTTTGGCATCCATGAAACGTTTCAGGAATGAAAGGAAAATTAAATGCTGTGCCTATTTAGCAGTGAGTTGTAGAACAAGAACTACAGACTAGGTCTGCTCATCACTGTGAAACAGCATAAAATACCTTTTGGAAGTTCCCTGTGAGCATTTACAATGCACCTCCCATGCCAGAGCTACCACTGTTTTGCTCTTTCAGGCAGGGCAATTGTTTGGTTGCCCCTCAGGCTGCTCAGCAATTCACGGGCAAGGCTCTGCTGAAGCAGAGGCTGGAGCTGCCTTGGCTTATTAATGAGATCACTCAATTAAAGATGGCTTATTTTGTTGTTAGCTGAGTTTTGAGTCTTCCCAGGCCACAGGTAGGAGCTCCTGGGCTGCATTTGAGGGATCTGTGGTGTGGTGCATAGAGCACACAGCTCTGGCTTTCTTTCCCAGCTCTGCCTGGAGACTTTACTTACTATTCCCAAGACACTGTGCTTCTGCCTGGATTCTCCCATTCATGGAATGAGGGCAGTGAATGCTCATCCACCCCATGGCAAGCTCTCAAGGTGTTGTTTATTTATATTTTAACCACCTTTTTTTCTTTTTTTATGAGTTCTCTTCTGAGCCATTGCTAGAGACTAAGCTCAGAAGGGGAGCTGTTACCCTTGACCTGACATGCTAAATTTGAGCTTGCCCTTGTTCCTACCCAGGGGCAATAACATGCATCTGTGCAGCAGTCACAGAATGGGGATGAAGTTTGATTTAAGCAGTATTCTCCAAGATCATATGGTAGTTTGAGAATTTTGTACTCAGAAGGTTTTGTTATTAAAATGACTCATTTTTAATTTGGTTAATTTGAATACTCATTCTTGTGCCTGATGGCCTGAATCAATCAATTAAATATTTTGTGCTGTATATCAGCTACTGGAAACAAGTCCTTTTTTCTTTTATTTTATTTTTGGTGGCTTTTTTAATTTATATTTTTTGTTAAGATATTGGATTTTTTGACTTTACATTGAAGTTTTTGACTTTAATTAGTTCTCAAAATTAGAATTTTTATTGATGGATGAAATTGAAGAACCAAGTGTGAAAATGTAGTATTTGCTTTCAAACAACACAACATTAAGGCACAAAAAAACTATATTTAAAAATGTTGTTTGTTTTGGTGTATGAAACCTGAAATCTTTAGTGACCATTAAAGCAACTGATAGTTGTAGGTACCCTGCAGCTCAAAAAAACTTCCTTATGTACCTCAGACTGAGCTCCTTGAATGTGCAACATCCAGATTTTTTCTCTTCCTGCATACATTAGAATTTGGTAGTGTTCATGGGACTGTGGGCATGAATGAGTGAATGTGGGCACATTAATTAAAAATGTAAAAAAAATTGCAGTTATTTGATCAAATGACCAATATTAGACCCTGTGTCTAGAAGTCCATCCTTAAGGGGAGCTTAATGCTCTGAGGTTTAATAGCCAAAGCACACACTGCTCATACCCAAGTCAGCTGTGAACAGCATCCCTAAAAACTTAACAGTCAGGAATTAAATACAGGGTTATGGCTCTTCTCAAAGGAAATTAGGCTTTGCTTTCTCAATGCTCTTCTGATCACAAAACCTTCTGCTCCTCTTTTGTCTTCTCAGTGTTTTATTTCCCTGACTGGTGCAGATACTGAGGACAGATTGTTATTATGAGAATAAAATAAAGGAAAATGTGTGTGTGCCTGTGCACACAAACCCACAAGGCAGGTGAGCTAAGACCTGAACAGAACAGAACCCATGCTAAGCAGTCTGTGATCCACTGGCATGGAGACTGCTCTTTCACACAGCTCTTACTATTCTACACAAACAATTGAAAAAATATATTAAACCTGAGGAAAGATGAAAGAAGAGTTTTACAGCACAGTCAAAAGCAAACGGGCATCTTCTATTCAAGGTGATTTTCCAGGGAACACAAGTAGCTGAAGTCATACTGGCAGTGACAGGCCCAGCAATCCATTTTGATACTGGGGCAGTGTTTAATGCTGGAATCCTGGGGAGCCAGCCCAGTGCAGGCAGCTCTGTGTGCTGGATCAGGAACACTGGCACAGGGCTCCCTAAGCAGAATTCCCACTGCGTCTGCCATGCTGGGATGACTCAGATGTGGAATGAAACGAACTGCTGCAGCATCAAAGACCTAATTTCTCATTCTAATGGAACAATGTGAGTCCATCACAGCTTTTAATCGTGCTGTGATGAAGCACCTTCAGCAGTAGCCTTTGGTGCACGTTTCTGGGCTCTGTGTCATGTGTCATGGCAGATTTTTGTACAAAGCAGTGAGGCAACCCTGCAGAGGATGTAAATCAGCAGAGCTCAACCACAGTGTATAATATCCAGGATTCCCATACAGGTGACACATTGCTAAATGCTTTTCCTGTCCTTCTTATGTTCATTTTATGCACAGGCAGGATGAAAACATCACAGTTTTACAGCATTCACAGCATTCAGATAATTGCTTTTTTTGCTCTCAACTTGCTACCATAGAAATTCTAGTGTCAGAGTCCTCAAGAGACCATATGGGCAGTAAACATTCCTTATGTGTTGCATGTGCAGAAAGAACATATTTTCTTATCAGTTCACACAAAAGCAGATCATGCAGAAATGATTTTTTAAAATTACTACTATTTTCCCTGCGGTAACAGCAATAGAACAATAAGTAACAACCCTTGAATGGCTTCTCTCTGTTTTATAGTACATGGATCTTTTTATTTTGGTCACAAGAGAAATAAAGACATTAAAATGTATATTTTTTTTCAGAAAGCGTTGTATTGATTTTGTGTAACATCTGAATGTTTTGTGTTGTAACTTAACATATAACCATATAATTTGTCTGTAACAAGAAATAGACCAAAAGACTTGCTCAGTGAATTGTACAAATGAGCCTTTCCTCATCAGTGATCCAAGGCATAATAAAATACCCTGCTTTTTCATTTCCCTCTGTGAGGTGAAAAAGCTCACTTACAGAAGCTAGTATATTCCACTGAAAGAAAAGGTGATTAATCATAGCTTGAGCTCATACTCAAAAGGAAAAAATCCCATTTGGATCCAGGCATTTGTCCCAGGATCATTCAGTTCCATCTCTAGTTTGGAGAGAATAAGGTTTTTTTGATTAAGAACCACAAAAATGTTACTTTGTTGGAAGAAAGCTAGCAGCAGCCAATGCTGCTATTACACCACCCCTGTTGAAGGACAAAAAGCTAATAAACAGCTTGTTCAGATATTTTCTAATGGTTGAAAATACAAGTCATAGCCAATAAAAGCCAGCTGAAACTTGAAGGATTCTTCCCCAAAGTAATCAGGTTATGCAGCAAAGAATGGATGCTGGTCTAAACCCAGAAACATTACAAATTTAGTATTTCTGAAATCTTTCTGAGAAATGAGGTGTATAACACTGACAGCTCAACCAAGCCCTCAGACATGTATTTCATAAAAAACATACCTAGAGGCCAAACAGATTTGCAGGAAGGACAAAATAGGAAAGCAAAAAAAAAAAGGAAATTGCAAAAGTCCATGTGGATATTCTAGTGGGCTCTTTTCTGGAAGAACAGAGATCATGGCTTTGCAGACTATGCATACTTTAGGATACCTGGAGAATCCTGGACCAATCTGACAACTCTTGGGTAGTTACATCCCTTGAATATCTTCCCCAGTGCCAGCAGGCATCTGGTAAACACGCTGCTACTGGGTTCCAATCAAATCCAGTGTCTTCATGAAATAGTCAAACAGCTTTCTCTGTTAAGGGAATATGCAAATTTTCATTTTGTTTACAGTAATATTGCATTTAAGGGCCAAGACAACCATGCTCTTCCATCACTGACTTGGTGCCTTTCCTTTCACATTCTCTGGGCAAGGCTGAGAAGAAATACGTGATCATTTCCCTCCCCAAAGCTGAGGAGACTTTGTCGCAAACTGCTGTGGGGTATCTGCCACTGTGGGATATCTTCAAACATCGCTCTTGGTAGCAGCAAATGCTGCAGTGGTCTGGGAACATTGCAACCAAAACCTGCTCTAGGGGCAGCACCTGGAAACTTGAGGGAGATTCTGAGCAGGTTCTGATTGCTTCCCTTCCTGTTGCTCTTCTGCCCCACAGAAAAGGCTGTAATGCAGCAACAGTACTGCAGACTACTTAATTCTCTCACAGCCTAATTCTGGAGGAGGTTCATGATGGCCTTTTACAAATCCAAGTGGGTTAGGTGCCTGCCTGCTACTGCTGTCCACACAGGGTCAGTGTCTGGTGTGCTTCAACATCTTTGGCATTTCCACTGTCTCTATGTGCCTCTAGACTTTTGCACTTCCAGCTCCAAAGTCCTATTGACCTAAATAATGGAATTAATTCCTAAGTTTTGAAAGAATGGCATTTTCAGACACTTAGAGTTATTTTGCCATAAGCAAAATGTCTCATAGTCTGTATATCAGTTATGATTTATGAGTCAACCTGACATAGTTCAAAATGCTCAAAAGCAGATGTGGCACTTTAAAAGCTTTGCAGAAACATAGCTGTGAAAGCCAAAAAGGCACAACCACATCACCAGGAACAAACTCTAGATGTTGTGCAGAATTTTTATTTTTGCAGAGTTTTATAAGATCTGCTGGAAATAACTGCAAATTAGAGCTGTATTTATTTGATGTTTAATTCATGAGCAATAGTATCTGTTGCTGTAGGAGTACATGGGTTTAAAAGAGTTTCTGCTCTTGGCTCTTCCCTGGCCTCAGCATTGGCTGCAGCATTTTCAGTGGGGACCTGATGGGTGTCAGGAGTTGTCAGCTCTGGCTGTTGCAGGCAGGAAGGAGCAAAGCTCAGGAGCAAAGGGGTTTTCCCTGTCAGTGACCTGTCACAAGCCCTGAGCAGGTCATATCTGGGAAATGATGCTCTGATCACCTCCCATAGCCCCAGCGGTCCTGCAAGGGGGAGGTCAGATAAGGAGGTCTTGAACTAACTACAGCTAATATATGTCAAAATTAACAGCCTGATTGTCACACAGAGATAACTGGGAGGTCACTGGAGATCACACAGCATTGCTATTTCTGGATGCCCTTGGGGCATCCTGCAGTAATCCAGGCTAGATTGAGCAGAGCCCTGCTCACTGTATCAACATCTGGGTCAGGAGCAGAAGGAAATCCCCTCTGAGCAAGCATCAGCAGTGAAAAAAGCTCCTGGTGCTTTGGCTATTCATCAGCTAAGGAGGATCCCATGCTATTTCTGAATGCTGACTCTGTTTTATGCAAGCCAGGCAGTGCTCCATGAAATAACCACCATTTATCCCTTGACTGAGAGCAGCTTCTCAGGGCCTCTCAGCTCATTACTGCTCCCAAATGCTGTGGATTGAGGAGCAGAGAAGGTGCTTTTCAGGGTCACTCAAAGCCCAAGGAAGGCATTGAGGTGCTCCTGGATGGATTGCCTCTGGACTCCACTGGAGGAGACAGCTGAGCTCTTGGGATAATGCAAACCTTGCAGGTGCTCTGAGCTTTCACGCATGAAGTTCTGCCAGGGTACCAACTCTGCTGTCAACAGATTCTCACAAAAATTGTGGTGGCCAATCCACAGCCTGCTACCATATGGATATTTCCTGTGTCTGACATGGCAGAGACAATGGGATGGATCTGGGTTAAGGATTAGTACTTTACTCTATTCTTTATGTGACATGTGTATGGTGGATCCAAATCCAGGTTTTCACCTCGGAGTCTTTGTTTCAAATCTAGCTCAGTAACACCTAAGGGTTGTTACCACACAAATTGCTGCCATGTGAGCTGTGTCCAATGGCATCTTTATTAGCCTATATCAGCTTGGGAAACTGGCTTGTTCACAGCACTGTCCTCACAAGGGAATGCCCACACTTAGCCTTATTCCCCTCCATGCCTCTGCATCCAAGCACTCAGCATTGCCAGCTCCCTTATTTGTAAGCTCCAAGAGCTGTGAGGCAAAGCATTGCCTGCACTGATGCTCCATGTGGCATGACTCCATCTCCTGGTGACCAGGGGGAAATAAAGCCATCTGCTCATTGGGAGTCCCAGGACCATTCTTGGCTTTTGGCTGTTACATGGAGTGTGTGTGTCCCCTGGCTGTGCCAGTGACATCCTGAAGGTGTAAATGGAAGCTGACCACAGGGTCTGGGTGCCTCCAGTGTGAGACCCTCCATGGTCAGCCTGATGTGGCCAAATATCTCTCTGTTGCAACTACAGTACATGAATTAGGAGTATTTAGCCCATAACCATACAGATCTCACCTTTGATGGTTTAAGGAGAGTTGAGCTCACCCAGCAGTAAGCAGGTAGCCATGCTGAAGACTTGGATTCAATTCCCTTATGATGAGACCACCATGAATTAAAGGTGTTCAGGATACCCAGGCAGGAGGTTAGAGTATGTAGCCTAATTTCAGTGCTTAATCTCTTCCCGTTTCCATCAATAAAAATGGGAGACAGATCTTTTATTCTTCACAATACCCTAGTATTGTACCAATGCAAGCCATAAAAACACACAGAAGTTCTCTTTTCATCTTCTCAAATAAAGACTTATTAATTTTGGACAGGAACATCTTATAAGACTTTAAAATATATATAATAGACACAAATATTGATAATCATAAAAACAGAGAAACTGTAGAGAAGGGGTAACTGATGCAGCAGTTCACTACAATGATGTGAAAGGTTCCTAGAAATGGAAAAATTCCTCCTTCACAGTGATGACTCTTGCCCTTTAAAAAACAGCCAGATGAGACTTTCTACCCACAGGGCTCTCCTGCAGTGACAGCTACATTAACCTTTGCTGACAAGCACTTCTCTTTGCTTGTAAAATCAGCTTAGTGAGTGCAAAATTCCTCCAGACTTTAAAATGGTTACCATCCTAATGGAGATACACTCCATGCAAAACAAAACATCCTCGTGCCTCACAATTACTCCTGGTTTTTTTGCTTTGAGATCTCTGGGTGGGCTGATACAGGATGATGTCTGGGCATCTGTCTGCTTTGGCTAATATTGCAGAAGAGATGTGAACGTAGGAAAGGACACTGAGGTTTTTCCTGCCTTTCTCTCCCTGGGCATTTTTCCATGCTTATCACCAGATTGTCTGGGCAATGAGCAGCAAAGCAGAGGAGCAGTAATATATGCTTGGGCTATCTGTCTGTTGCTATTAGAGAAATGCTTCAAAACTGCAGGAGCAGCCAGCCCTCTCCCTCCTGCACAGGGGCACACGCATATGAACGCATGCTCCATCCCTCCCTGACATCCTATTTCCCCCTATTAATGCTACATCCTTCTGGATTATTCATCTGAGCTCTCCTATACGTGCAAGCAACCCCTCCCATGCAAAGGGAATTCTTCTGAGCAAAAGGAGGCTCTGCCAGTCTCCTCACAGCCTGTGGCAGCACCCAGCCTTTGAAACTGGGTCACACGAGCTCTGCACCTCGTCAGGGTTAAGCTTTCACATCACCTGGGGCCATTTCAAACATTTCACATCCTCATGGATTTAATTTAAACCAAACAACACACACAGTTTTGATGCACTCAGCAGTTCTGTGATATTTCTGTGACATTTGTAATTGCTGACCAGAAATCTCCAGGACAGAATTTTGGCATAAAATGCACCCAATCCAGTGCCACCTCGTCACAAATCTGTCCTGTCCTGGATATCAGCAAGGTACAGGGATCAGTACATCACTGAAGAGATTAAAGAAGAAAGGAAAGGGGAAAGGGGAAAGGGAAGGAAAGGAAAAGGAAAGGAAAAGAATAGAATAGAAATAGACTATAAGGATTAAAATTTTATAAAAATGCTTGTAATTATGATTTTTATATCAGGACAATTTTGCAGTGTAAACACAATGTATTCTTACACTGTCTTTCCTTTAAGTGCCAACCCATGACATTTAATGCAAAACTCCTACTGAGCTCTAAGATGCAAAACTTGCTTTCAAGCCAGTCTTTTCACTGTATTTGGTGGGGCTGGAATTGCCCATGTCAACTAATTAACTGTTAAAACCTTAAAGTAAAATATTACATTAAGTGTCAGAAGGAGCAACCTTCTGCTGCAAAAGCAGTGGGCAAGAACTTTGCTGCAAAGATCAAGTGAAGTTACTTTTCTAATAACTCCCAAATTAAGCCACTCTTATTATTTGCATTATTTTGGGATGTTGGATTCGAGATATCTTTGTAAAGATGTAAAGTTAACTGGCAAATCAGACCAAAAATGCTGAATTTCTAAGAAGCTAATTGCATGTACTTAGTATTATCAAGTTAAATTTTGGAACTGACCTCGTCTGCTACGTGATAAGATTTAACTGTGTCATATGGTTCATTAAGGAAGGATCCATGACTTGAAGAAACTCAACTGGGTTCCTTTGTGAAGTATGTTTATGAAAATTTGTTTCCTGGCATTTAGAGGGGAAATTATTTTCTGACTCCCGTATACTCACTTGAAGGACTGCCAATATCTTGTTTAACACAAGTATAATTCCATTATTTTGACACCAAACAAGAATCAAAATTCCAATATAAATACACATGTGAGAAATCAGACCTGTTTTCTGCAGATCACAATAAGTCAATGGCAGCTCAGTCCTTGACTTCATTTGGACCAGGATTTTAGCCAGGATACTCTTTCATCCAAGCTTCCATGTGAAAAGCTTTAAAATAACCCAGTAAAAAAGGAAAAGATCATGGATAATACAGTCAGGGTGTATCATTCAAATGGACTTTAGAGACAGCTCATAAGCCTGAGCTGTAAAACACAGCACAGTGGTTTGGATGGTAAAGTCCTTGGGACTGAAAGCAATTCTTTGGCTTCCTTTGCTGGGGCACTAAGATTCTTTTTTCATTGATGGATTAATTACAGATAAATTATTAAAAATTATTCCAGTGAGTGGAATTAGTGAGATATTACAATTGCGCAATTTTTTTTTCCACTGCCTCTGCCCAATTGGCAGCTTTGCTTTATAGCTGGTGGTGGTCAGCTACAGGCTCTAAACAGCACATCCCTTTGCTAAGGAAAAGAGATAATTTAAAAGTCATGTGCCACCCATGTGCCTCCTGGGTACTCTCCACTCCCTTCAGTCTCCATTGTTCTGCTGCCACAGGGCCCCAAACCTCCTGGCTGCTCTGTGCCCATCTTTTTTAGACTTCCACACCTTTTTTATTTGCACCTGAATTGCTACAAATAATAAAACAGCAGTTCAATTTCTTAGCTTTAACAGAGGCATCTGATTTCTGGTTTTGTTTCACAGTTTCAGCTATGAATAAAACTAATCAAGGCATGTGAAGAAGCCTTGGGGTCAGAACAGTTTAGAAAAGGGTCACTAATAAGCTAAAACTGTGGTCAGAATGTCTGGTTTAAATGTCTGAAAGAGCCACGGGAAGGGAAGGCAATGTTTTTCTGCTCTGAAATTCACACGTAGAAGTGTTTCCAGTTTGATATTTGCAACTCTTTTGACTTAAACGATCCACAGTTTCTGGAAACAGACTAACAAATCCTGAAACTGGCATTAGGGAAGTGGTGTGATTATTATTCCAGTCTGGTCCAAGATCTAAAAGAATTTCTAATTTATCATATCAAGGTTTCCTGATGAGTAGCCATGAGGGAGATTTCAAAGGTCAGGAGAAATGAAATGCAGATTTAAATCCAAATTAATCAGAGGCAGACTCCAGACTGGCTTACACGTACATGGGTAAACATTCACCATGGACTATATATCACTCCAAAACATGGAAATGTAATCTAGAATTGAATTTCAGAGCACTGAACAAAATGTAAGCCATAAGAAAAAAGCTGTGGCTGGAGGTGAAAATCACACAGCAGAGACTGGGGAGCAACAGAGCAGGGGAATGGATGTGACCCGAGCCTACCTGGCCTTATCCTTATCACTGGGGCAGGGGAAAAGCTGCTCTGATGGATTCTATTGTGAGCCTCAAAATGGTTTTCCATGGTCAGATCCATGGCTTGCTACTTTTCTGGGATTTGTCATTTTTTCAGAATGGGAAAAGACCCTTAAGGACCTGTACCACAACTTCAGGAAAAGCTGAGCTGTGTCACAGAAACTGCAATGCTGACCTGGTCTGAGGCTTAGAGATTTTATATGACAGCTGTTGAATGTCTCAAAGCTTTGGCCAAAAGTTTGTCAGGTATATAGAAGCTCTGGTAGATGTGTTTGCTTTATTTAATCCATATATTTGCCCATTAAATAATTCAGAAGGTGTTGTATTAAACAGACTTCAGAGAAAAGTGGTGGAAGTGCATTTGCTGAAGCAAGAGCTTGTATAATGAGACATTTCATAAAAGAAGCTGGACTTTTAAAGTCAGAATGGATTAAGGGCATGAATTCATGTGTCCCATGAGAACTTATTATAAACTCGAAGGACATCCAGAGACCTTCAGCAAGAAGCAGCTCTCACACTTGAGTTTAATTTTAGTACCCTTGCAGTTGTAAATAAATTGTTTTTATAGTTGTGTCAATGTGAATAAGAATCTTATCTGATCACCCAATTAGCAGTATGAGGGGGTTGTAAAAAATGAGAAATGTATTACAGATGATTCTGTGCATTTCTAAACACAAAAGAAGATATCTATAAAAATTGTATCTTTCTTTTAAGGCTACAAAAAAAAAAAAAAAAAGAATTTAAATTATACCGAATAAACCACTTTGAAAAAAGTCAAATGAGTTTTTCCCTATCTGTGGCATTGTTATAACACAATCAGCTGGACACTGATAACTGCTCATCATACTCACGGCTGATTTCCTATTCTCACACAGTAATAATGATATTATGATCACGCTAACTGCTGTGTTGCCAAAGCTACAGGAAAATGATAACCTGCCTGAAAGCATCACCTTCAGAAGGAGTGTAAAAGAAAGAAACCCAGACTGGAAAGTTTCCCATTAGTCCCAGTTGAGGTGAGAGCCTTTGTGCCCAAACCTGGCTGTGGACAGAGCACTGAGGAGGATGAGGGAGATGGGATCTCCTGCTCCCTGCACCTGAGGCTGGTCTGTCCTTCAAGATCTCATTTTCAAAGCCTATTTTGCAAAGCAAGCTTCAGTGTGGCTCTCCCAGTGCCTCAGGTGACACAGACACTCTCTTCCCATCCTATTCTATTTCTCTTTTCCCCCTCATTTTCATAGAAACTTCAGCTTTCTTTTAGCCAACCCAGTTCCAGGGAAACCACCCTTCTTAGTGGTGATTAGGTATAGTGTCAGTGATTTAAAACAAGAGAACAAGAGTCCTGCATTTAACTTTCACTAAGAATTTAGAAAAAAAAAAGGCTGTATAGATGGTCACTCTATTTTAATTCCTCTTTGATTTTTCTGTAGCAGAAATAATGTCTCCCCTATTTATTTTAAGAGTGCTTTTGAGCTGTTCAACATTATTCCTGCTTTGGACATAAGCTACCACTGTTACAGGTGTGTGCAAATTGTGACAGAATAGAATATTTCAGTTTGAAGGGACCCGCAATGCCCACTTAGTCCATCTAGGCTGCTCTTATATGATGGACTGATAGACATGATGGACTTCTATGATGGAGCTTTCGCTCAGCTCAGGGGCAGGAGATTTTAGGTCTCGCCCATCAGCTGTTCCTGCTGCTGCCAGGGAGACACTTTCCTGTGGTTCTCCAGCAAGGTTTGACCTCTGGTATGTGGCAGGTGAAAGACAATGACTGATCTGAGGCCTGGATCTCGTTTGGTGATTCTGCTAATGAAGCAGCATGTGGACAGGCAACAGCTTTCATTAGCTGCCCATTTTTTCAACTGCTGTGTTTTAGGTTCACAGCAAGAGTTAAGGATTGTAGGATGGAGTCTGAGAAGAAATACTAAGCTCACTCAGGCACCAGATTGCCTTCTCATCACAAGTTTTATACTAAATAATTATATAATTGGTTACCATAATGATTTTTATTTTAAAAATATATGATATCATTTATCAACTGCAAACTCATTTCACTTTTTCTGTCTCATGAATTTAAGATTCATGTAAGACTGATCATACTGTAAGTGAAAGTAAGTCCTATTTTTACTTAGCCAAAAGAGTATTTGCAGTATGTTAAAGCCATAGTTGTATTTCTTACTGTTCCAAGCCTTTTGCATTTCAGTTGTCAAATACAAATATATAAAAGTTGCACTCCTGAGATTTTTAAACTTTTGGTGCTGCATTGGGTTTCTTTATTTTTTTCAATGAAACTATTAGCTTAAGATTTAGAGCAGCTTAATTATGTGATCAAAAAATACCTCCTTAGTTTGCATTCTCTTGGTTTGGCTGCTGTAGATACAGATCTGCCATCTCTTGCCTTGCACGGGTCTCTGAAGGGCAGGGACAATTTCCCTAAGATTTAAGAAGATAAGGACTTCAGCACTACCACAGTAAAGAGCAGGAGTGTGTGAAATTATTGGAACAGCAAGGCTTGGTGTCTCTAAAGGCTTAACCCTTCTCTTACCCCAGGGCAGTGAAGGGAGGGGGCAGTATAGCAGAGACATTTTCCCCATCAGCACCCCCCACTCCGGGCTGGGAGCACATTTCCAAGCTCATTCTGGTGAGTGAGTAATTCCTGTCCCATACCCAGGGAGGGATGAGGCCCTGCCAGGGATGAGGCTGATAATTGGTTTCTCTTTGAGGTGCTGAGGTGGGGACACCTGTTAATGAGAAAGTTGACCAAGGACACCAGCCCCACTGACACTAACCATTTAGCAGCTGTCAGGCAGTAATGACTCCAGTCACTCCTATCTGGCCTGGCTTGAGCCAGTAACCCAGAGATAAAGGCCTCCTGTCTCATTACTGCCTCTCCCTGGAGCCAGACCCCTCTTTCCCAGCAGCTGTCTATCGCATTAATGTCAGAATCTTGCATTTAAAGGAAGATGTTTGCAAAGGTACATCTGTCCAGCACCTAAAAGCTCCCTCCTGACCCAGAAAGCTCTGTCTCAGGCTGCCAGCTGACACAGGGGTACTGCAGGGTCCATCCCATCTTGGCTCCTCCACATCCCTTTTCCTCCCAGTGCCCACTGTACTTCCAAACTAGAAGTCTTTATTATATTATTGTTAAGAGCACTATGTGTGGCCTCTTAAAATAGCTGGGGGGACAAAGGAAGGGGCACCAAATTACAGACAGGTAGAAAATCCATTCAAGTTAGCTGAGCTGCTCCCACTCACCCTAAGAGAAGATTCAGCTCACCCAGTGAAAATGAAATGAGTAGGCTTACCTGTCTAACATACCTGATAAGTACAGGGGCTGCAAAATAATCTTCCTCTAAGGATATACATGAAAATATCCGCAGCCAAACACATTCTGGCTTCAATTTATCAGGAGTCTGATCCAGATAGTATTCAGTAGTAAGCACTACCCAGACTGTATCTACAAGCTCCAAAACAACATGCTTCTGGGATAGAAATGGCAATAAAATGTTACCTGCAGACACTACAGGCAAAAACAATTCCTGCATCTCCCTCTTTCCCTTCCCCCTGCGTTCAACCTGGCAGTGCTGAGCTCTGCCTGTGGAAATGAACAGCTCCTGCTCTGGTAGGAATGCTGTTTCCAGCAGGGCTGTGCTCCACAGTGGGCAGGGTCCCCTCCCAAGCCCCACGGCAGCTTTTCCAGTCTGTCAGGTCAGGTAAGTGAAGGGAAGAACAAAAGCATTGCTGTGTGCAGGAAGGGGAAGGGATGGCAGCAGTGACCTGTGCCTCCCACAGCCCACCTTGCCCCAGCCCCCAGCAGCGAGGAGAGACCTTTGCTCAAGGTTTAAAGTAAAAGTGGTGAAGTAAGAAGAGCGTTGGCATGTCTCTCAAATCCTCTGCATGCTAATATCATTAGTATTAGTGTTGTTATTATTGTTGTTATTTTTATTATTGTACAGTTTGTACAACAGTCATTTCTGTGGTCCCCAGTTGCAGACCCCAGGCCATGCAGGGTAACAGTGACTGCAGAAAGGCTTCCTCTCTGATCAGCAGATCTCTCAAGGATGCCAGACTTCAATCTAGGAATTCTCTGCTCTGAATAACCTGTGCAAGAGCAACAGCAATCCTTCAGTACAGCAAACCATGCACGATGATGATGTGCTGAGTGATCAGGGGTAGGAAAGGGAGGTGGAGCTCTTTTACCATCACAGATCTCCCTCACACAGATGCAGTTCTGGGAGTGGTGACGGCAGCAGACAGGCTTGAGGGGCTGAGCAGATCCCAGGGGGCCAAAGGGGCTGTCCCATGTACAGCAGGATCAGGAGCCTGATCACTGCTCCCTAGGCACTGGGATGGCTCCTGGGGGATACTTTTATTGCTCCCTGAGGAGTTAGGTCTAACCTAGACACATTGCCTGCCAAGGAAGCTTCCACCTCTTTTTTCCTTCTCTCTCTTTTCATTACTCACACAGGGTTTGTGTGGAAATACGCGTCCCAGTCCAGGCAGCATGAAAACCTCCTTTCTCTCCTTCACTGTTCTCTGCAGGCGCCTCAGCTGCAAACAAAACAGAAGTACCATGTATAGCAGTAACTACTCTTTTCCTTGGCACAGAGAAATGCACCGTGTGGGACTATTCCGAGTCCAGAGATAGACTTATTGAAAAAAGCAGAGCTAAGGAAAAGCTTTGGAAGCTTTATGGACACAACCTTCTGCTGGTGGCAATGTGTGCTGCTCCCTTGTTGCACTGGATCATTTGGCACCACCCTGCCATACTTTCTGCTCCTGAGCCTCCAGAAGGCCAGCCCAGGATCAGAGAGCCACTCTGGGAGCACCAGGAGAGCTGTTCAGTCCACTGCACATTTTAACAGGCAGGCAACCAGAGCAGAGCATCCCCACCAACAGGCCAGGTCCTCATGGCTGATGCTGTTGGTGATCCCAGCACTGAGGCTGACCTCAGGAACAGGGGTTGAGCTGCAGGGAGCAATGGGTGTGATAAATTTGCTTTGATTGGCTCTGTTCAGCTGGAACTTTGCTTTCCGGAGTTGTCGATTCTGGGAACTTTCCTGAGCATTACATTCACTTCTAATGAAGGCAAAGCAGGGAGTACAACAAATAAGCCCAAATGTGCAAGCAGAACTGATCAATTAAGCCTGGTACATCCTGCATGCTATCAAAATCAATGTACATCATGGCTGAAAAGCGGTATCTGCAAAACAAAGCTCGAGTTGTACCCAAAATGTAAATTCCTGAGTTTGCTCTGGAAATGAAGAGACTAAAAATAAGATTATAAATATGGGGATCTTTGCTTCTCCAGCTGCTCAGCCCTAGAATGGTTCCTGTGTCTGACAGATTATCTCCGCGCCGCTAAAAATGATCAGAGCCCTGAGGCAATTAATTCCTCACTTTCAGAGTTTCACTTCTGCGGCAACAACGATTCCAGGGACAACGAGGGGGCGGCCGAGAGGGGCGGGAGTGGAGCGGGGTAAACAACGCCAGGGGCAGAGAATGAGCGGGGATACAAAGGCACGGCGACCTGCTTGCTGCGGGGAACAGCCCCAGCCGGACCAGCGCTGCCGCGGGAAAGCCTCCATCCCACCGGGGACAGAGTGCAGGGCATGCGATCACAGCCAGGGCCATGCTGGGAAGGGTGCCCCACCTCACCCAGGCAATCTGATCACCCCATAGCACCCGGAGTTCCCCCGGGCTCCCGTGGGTGGACAGAGGTGTCCTGCATCCTCTCTGTATTCAGATGGCATCCCTGCTGCTGATGGTGGCAGCAGCTGTGGGCACAAGAGTCACCTGCCTCCAGGACCTGCTGTGGTCACCCAGGCCAGGAAGGGGATTTCAGCCACACCAAAAGGTGTGTGTGTTGTTATCATGTTATATTTCATATTTTTAAAGTCCCATACTGTCACAATCATATTTCTAAAGTCTCATACCTTCTCGGCAATACTTCTTGGGGGCAGTTCTTCACAGCACAGACTTCCTCTTCTGCTTGTTGCTGCTTCTTAGTCAGGGCTCCTTCCAGGCTCTCCCTGACTGGCCAAGCCCACTCCCTTTTATCCCAGTTATCTTCATTAGCTAAGCTGCAGCCCTATTAAGGACATCGCAGCTGCAGTCCATCAAAAAGAACCAGGGCTTATCAGGGCAAGGCCTATATACAGATATCCAATATACAATACCGATATTTTACTAGGACTCCTACTATATGTGTGGACTGAGATGACCTGTTAGGAGTTCCAAAATGACATCCCCTTCCTGCCTGGTTCACATTTGCAGAGCCATCACGCGGTGCCCAGCCCCGCAGCACGGAGCTGGCAAGGGGTCAGTGCTCTCAGGGCATCCCCTGCCTGTCACCTGATATTTTATGAAAAATCCCTTTGCCAGGATTTCTTCTCCTGGGAACCTGGGAAGCTTCAGCTTCTCCCTGGTTTGCTGCTTCGGAATGTGATTTGGAGAATTGTTAACCCAGCATGTGAATTGTTTTTAATTAATGGCCAATCACAGCAGCTGTGTCAGACTCTCTGAGTCCACCATGGGTTTTTATTATTCATCCTTGTCTAGCCTTCTGATGTATCCTTGCTTCTATTCTTTAGTATAGTTTTAGAATATAATATAATATAATATAATATAATATAATATAATATAATATAACATAATATATCAGTCTTCTGAGAACAAGGAGTCAAATTCTCATCTGTCACCTCATCCTGGGGACCCTCACAACACCACAACACCTGCCCAGCACCCAGCCTGAAATATCAGCCCCAGCAAGGGTCACCAATCCAAACTATGGCCTGAGAAAAACAGAGTAGAAAACAGATTGCAACCTCCAGAGGATTTTTTACTTTCACACAGGCAAGGAGAGACAAGCTGGGAGTGCTACTTTTAAATCAGAAGTGGAAGTGTGATTTCCTGGAGGGCTTTCCCTCACTCAGTTCAGTGTGATGGTAAGGGTCTTTTGGAAAAACATGACTCTGGCTTCAGTCCAAAACATCCTCAGAATTCCCAGATCCCTGATGAACCAAGAGCATAAACACCTGATCTCCAGCCTTTGCTTTTGTTAAATTGTTTTGAAAGGCAGCTCCTATAAGGAACAGAAAGGGATCCTGGAGACCTGTGACAGCAACCTGGGGTCTGCAACATCTCTGCACCAGGATGAGCCCAAGGGAAGGGCACTTTTTGTTGTCCCTTTTCTCAATCCAGGCTAAATTTTATTTCATTCTATTTCAAATACCACACAAGGCAAAGGTAATGGGTAATGTGACAAATCACAAAGAAATCCTCAGGTTTTGTGTAACACCCCACTTCATGTAACACTGCTGCAGTTCTTCCTTGGAAAGACTGATAATGGATTTTGTGTAAGAAAGGAATTTGAGGAGTATTAATTTTTGTGCAGCATGCACTAAAACTGGATGTTGTCACTTAAGCCACTGTTCCTTTAAGTTGTGCTGCTTGACACTATGAATTATTCAGATATCTCTATGATATATAGAAGTGGTGTCAGCATTTTAGGGCAGGACTCTCCTCTCTTATCTGCTATAAAATCCCAGTGGCTTCACTGAGCTATAAAAGGCAAAATTAGGTCCTCAGCAGCATTGTTGTCTTGCAAGCAGAAAATACTCTTTAACACTGAGTGAAGGGTACCAACAGGCCCTGCTTATAGTATAAAAGCAGATATTTGGAACTCCCTGGTGCATCAATACATCTAAAAGGTCATTTAGTCGTTCAGGAATGAGAAATCAGAGAGTAATGAAGATGGGGGATAGTGTAACATTGCCTATTTGTCTACTGCAGAGTTACTCAGGTTGCATTGACCCCATGCTGCTAATGCCAATGGGCTCATGTGCTGAGCAGGGAGGTGTCTGTGCTGTAGGCAGCAGGGCTGAGCCTGAGCACAGAGCTCTGCTGGGAAAAGGAGGGTGCATGTGGAATGGAGGAGCCCAGAATAGCCCAGGGGCTGCTCCATCCCCTACAGACTGTTCAGGGCAAACCTGTCAAGCTCAGAGGCTGATTGGGCTACAAACACTTGCCATGAAACTCAACAGTCCCTGGGAAAAGTGCTGATAATTTTTCTATCCTTGCGTTGATTTTTTTTTCTCCTGTTTTTAACCAATGATGTTAAAGACAATCCAGTTGAAACTGTTATAAATTCATTGTCAAGCATGGAAGAACATTCACTCTGCCTCCCCAAAACCGAGGGGTTATTTGAGCTGTAAGAGAAACAAGGATAGAGGAGGCAAGAGAGAAAAAAATATGCCTGTGATGTGAATATAGTCTTGGCAAAACCAGGGTTTAAATTACCAGTGGCTTAAATGATAGAGATCTAAATTCCTGGAGTTTCCTGTGCCTTGTCAGTGTGTGGATGCTAGGGTCAGGGTAACCGAGGTTTAGTGATGCCAAGGCAGATGTAAATTCTTACCTTCCATTTCTCCCATCTCTTTGTTGCAACACTTGTGTAGGTATTTACAAAAGGCAAAGACATATCAAACCTTGCTGGCCTTCTTCCCATGTTGGATAGAATGGTAAATATTTTTGGAGGGGGTGTAAACCTTAATGCTGCTGGGAAGAAGCCAAGAGGTACCAAATGGCAGAGAGGAGGAAGCTCACCCTATGGGCAGGTGTTTTTCACAGTATTCTCATCAGCATCTGGTATTTGCCACTGGCAGAGACAGTACAGGGGCCAGCACTTGGATCCAGTCTGCCTGTCTTTCTATTCCTGCTACTGATTGATTTCTTACCTATTCAGAATAAGTTCTGTCAAATTATTTTCCTGACACACACTTGGATCCAAAATCTCAGTGTCTCTTCTCTTTGTGTGGATGATGGTGGAGGATGTGACAGCTCCCCAGCACATGGCTTCAGCTCACAGGCATTTGGCAATCCTGATGATTCAAATCTTGTAAGTAGAGTTGGGAGATTTTTCTTAATACTTCAAAAACTTACTCAGATATTGAATGGATTGTATGTAGCCTTTTGACTTCACAAGGAAGCTGGATCCCCACCATGCACTCAATTAGTGAAACTTCTGCTCAAGTTGTTAGGTATGTGTTTTGGACATGTCAATCACCTGCAGCTCCCAGGTAAGAGCAGCATTGACTACTCCTTCTTAGGATTTAGCTTCCAGTCCTTTCCCAATGTACAGACTAGGGATGAGGAAAAAGACTCCATATTTAGTTATAAACTTCCACAAGAATGAAGTGGTAGTAAACACTGTGGGTGAGGGGATTTTAATGTTTTTTTTCTATTTGGCTCAAACATGCCATGTATGCCTACTCTGCAGCTGCCACTGCAAGAGATCTGACTTGGTATTGCTCCAACCCTGCAAGGGTGCCTGCACGAGCAGATCTGGACCCAACACGTGAATGTGCACCTCTTGGGTGACTGCAGGACACTTTGAAATGGACTGGAAAACAGCATTTGAGGCACATGTGTGGAGAACAAACACCTTCCATGCTTTCCTTCAAGGAACAGCTCCTCATCTCCACCGGTCTTCAGTCTGGATGCTGCTCTTTGTGCAATGTTTACGCCTTTTGGAGGACCTGTTTTTCTGGCAAGGCAAAGAGTTTGCTGGTCACAACCATAATCCTTCTTGGAATATCCTGAAGTCCTTCAAACGAGTTAGTGCATTGGAGAATTTTACTAGCAGTTTCAGGGCACAAAATAAGAAGGCTTTGTGGACACAAGATGAAAACTTCCAGTAAAACATACTATTTTCATAAGGAGAGAGAATGAACTGGATGGCCCAGTTTTATTGCCAGAAGCCAGTATTTAAGAGTGCTGCATAATCTTCCAAGAGACTGCATTTTCCTCATTGCTCAGCCAGATGGGCAAATGGAGGCACAAAGGCTTCTCACAGGATGGTTCAGCTGATCTGGGAAAAGCAGGAAGAATGACACAAGACAGTTCTTCAGGTCGTTGCTTCTTGGAAAAGTGTTCTGGCTGAAAATACTTCTTAATCAGGCTGGAAGGCAGGTTCCTATCTTGATAGCAGAGTTTGGAGCATTGCTCAGTTTTTGTTATCACACAGCTTTGTCTCACAAAGAGAGCTCCCATTATTGCAATCTGGGTGCTGGATTTCAAAACATTAATCAAGGATTAGGCCTTGGTGCTGATTTATGGGAAAACACCAGTGCCACAGTGGGTATATCCCATGTAAATGATTAATGGAGGATGTGTTCTTCGAGATGGGTCCTTGGTGCATATAAACTGGATGCACAGGCACAGTGTGTATTCCTAAGGCTGCCTCAGAAAACCAAGCTCCGGGAGAGTCTCACTGGGATTAATCCTGTCCCTGTGCCCACTCCCACAGCCCAGAGGGGGCTTTGGAAGAGCCACCCTCTCCGGGGAAGGGAGGGAAGCGGCAGCACAGCTCTGAGCTGTGTCCTCTGTAATACTGACGTATCCCTGTAGAGGGAATGCTTTGGTAAGACTTCAATGAGGCTGTGTATCTGTGTGTTTTATCAGGGACCAAATTCACTTCTTGCATCACCTGCTGAGTTCAGGAGTTAACATCAAGAGCATTTTTACCCAGTAGGTTGCTGGTAGTTGTTTTGTTGGGATTTTTTCCTACAATTTTTATTTTGCTACAATTCGCTTTCAAATTTCATCCCTGACTGAACAGGGTGGAAATGCCCATCTGATTCTGTGTGAGGGATAGGCTTTGATGCTGTCTTACATGAGCATCAAAAGCTTAGGATAACATGCATATTAAAAGTGTTTTTCACTGGCAGCTTGCAGAAGGCCCCATGGCCAGATGTAACAAGAGGGAATCCATAGCGTGTTGTTTATCAGCTCCTTCTACACTTCATCTAAAATGCACAAGGAAATCACAGTGCCTTCTGAATAACATTGGGAAATAGGGCTTTTTCACTGAAACTAAAACTATGAACCCATCAAAAATACCCCAACATTATGTGTTACTTGTGTTGATTAAAGTATGCTTTGCAACACAGGGTTTGTAATTGACCATAAAACTGTGCACTGACCTAGTCCTTTCCCTCCAATATATCAAAGTATTTAAAGACTTATCTACACACGGCCCTTAGTTCCACTGTGCCCACAGATCACCTGGGCCACAGTTTCTGATACCTCTCCCCTAGCACTGCTGCCTTGCCTTTCCAAAATGAGGGGATTTTCCTCTACTGCACTGCAAGGCCCACCTTGAAGGGAAGATGAGGGAGCAGTACAGGTGATGATGCACAGTGTCCTCTTTATTCAGGTCACAGCCACTCAGACCATTTGCCATCTGGACACCTGGCAGCTTCAATGCCACCTCCTGAGCACACAGGCCTCTGGATGCCCAAGCACAGCAAGTCACCATCCCTCAGCAGCCACCTGGGCACCAGAATGGCAGCACTGACAGCAAGCCCTTGTGGATGGCATCAGGTGGATCTGTGGTGTTAACATTTCCAAAAGCACAGACATACCCACTGAGTACTGAAAGCAAGTCTTAATCATCACAGGGACTTCCTCTGTGGATATGAATAATCTCTGAGGAGAAGGAACTTCCTCTGAGGAACCTCCCTGTCTGCTGAGCTCTGGTTCTGCAGAAACACCAATAACACTCAAACTTTGTAAGGTTTCATCGAGGAAAGACAACTTTTCTTGGGAAAGGGATGGAGCAAACATCCCTTTAATAAGCAATAAACTGCCCAGGCCAGGCACTGCTGCAGTGCAGTTTCACTTGTGTCTGTGACAGCTGCCAGAGGCTTCTCTCTCTTTTTGACTTTGGTCAATGATGAACAATTGCTCTGCAACATCCCCATTCTGCTCCTCCTTCCCCCAGCCACTGACCAGGGACCTGCTAGTCAGATCAGCACTTGGGCGGGTATGGGAGAAGCACTTTCCTCTTCCTGTAGGGAAGGATATGATTAAAACCTTGTAAATAAAAGGCTTGGCTCAAAAAAATGCCTGGGTACCTTCTGGACACAATAAGCTGTGGCTCGGGATGGTGAGAAGCAGAGGTGGGACATGGCGTGATGCATGTCACACTGGCCATGGCCTGTCTGCCCAGAGCCCAGGAGCAGTGACCTCTCAGCACAGACACCTGCTGCTTCCATGTCCTAAGGGCTAACTGAGGGGGCAACCTCAGGAGAACCTGCCACAGCCAGGACTGCACCTTCTGGAGAACTGTCACCAAGGTGGAACCCGGGTCAGAGCACAGCTCTGGTCCTGGGTGGTGCCTGTTTCACCTGCTCAGAGCCATCCCCCTTGAAAGCAGCAAACAGGCCTCACCACTGGCTGTGCAGTGGGATCCTCTCCTCTCTAAGGAGCTACCCTGGTGTGGGTTTGTGCCAGGGAGAATTGTCCTCTTCAGATCTCCTGTGTGCTGTGCTGTGTGCTACCAAGAATCCACGGGCAAATCCCACACAAAGATTTGTGTCCGTGCTCTGTGCTAAGCTCCTCTTACCCTTTTGATAATAATGGGATAAAAAAGCTTCTTTAGGAGGACAGGGACAACATTGCCCACGGAGGGGATGGGCCCCCCCAGAAGCAGGGAGGGTCTGCTGTTCTGCTTTAGTAGGGAGCAGGCAGCTGTCTAGTTTGCCAAGGGTATATCTGGGCTCACAAGCCCAGCAGCATAGACCTGTGCAGAAAAACAGGAAGAAACTACAGCTTTACTGAGGCTGAGAAGGATAACATGAAAAGGCAGAAGTTGCAATCCTCCATCCCTCTCTGTTCCTGTGCTCCCTCCATGCACGGGCCATATGCTCTGCATCCCACGCTCTGGCATTGGATTTGATGTCTCTTTATAGCTCGAGGGTGTCTTGACCAGCTTTCCAGTGTGGTCAGAAACCTGATGTTGCACTGGATTAACCCTGGGAGTCAAACCATTTACTCAGGTTCCTAAGGAACACAAAGCTGGCCATTCCCTGGGGCTTTTTAAGGATACTCATGCTGTGTCCTGGTGTACCTTTCGTTTTAACAGTGTGACACTGGTCAAAAACCAGTCCACAGAGAGATATCATAGCCCAAGGAGAAGTGCATTAGACTGAAACTCAGGGGATGTGATGCAAAGATAAAGGAAATCTATCCACATGTTGCCTAGGAAATTCACTTTATGAACTTTCCATGCCCTTTACTTGGTTCTGTCCGATATGTGCAGAGATTGAGGCTGGAACCCCAGCCTCCTGGCAGTAAGGACGACCAGAACCTGTGACGATATTACCGAAGAACAAGCGATGTCTGCGACTTCAGGGCCGTTTCCTCCCGCACCGCTGAGGTATAAAGGGATCTGCCCTTCCCAGGAGCAGAGAGGCGGCAGGGATGCTGGAGCCATCAACCTGCCGAGGCAGGACGGACCCGCGGACAAAGGCGGCCACCCCAGAGGGAGCAGGGCAGAGACCGCGGCTGACAAAGCCCTCGGCAGGGGCAGAGATGCTCCGGAGATCCCGCTCCGCTCGCATCCCAAGGCGGCCGCCCGCGGCTCGGGTCCTTCCCCGCGCCAGGGCAGAGCGGGACCGACCGGGGCCATTTCGGCGCCGCTTCCCCGGGCCGCCCGGCAGGCGCGTTTTCCTGCCTGTCCAACCCCACCCTTTCCCGGGATGGTGCTCTCCCCGGTACCTTTTCTTTGAGAAAAACCGAGGAAACCCATCTGGAAAAAAAAAAAAAAAAAGAAGAAAAAGAGGCAAAAAGCGGGGTGGCAGCCCCGGGGGGGCAGCGGTGAGGCAGGGCACGGCAGGGCACGGCGGGGCGGGCGGAGGGCGGGCGCAGGGAGGGAGCGAGGGAGCGGCCCCGTCCCTTTGTACCTGCCGTTCGAAGGCGCCAGGCGGGCCCGCATTGGCTGCGGCGGCCGCGGCTCCGTAACCCGAGCCGGGGCGGGCGCGGCGCACCGGGCCCGGCCAGCGCCCAGCCCGGCAGCCAAGGGGCGGCTCGGCTCGGCTCGGCTCGGCTCGGCTCCGCTCCGCCGCCAGCAGCCGCCTCTGCCTGCGCGCCGCTGGGCTCGCTGGGGCAGGGCCGCGCCGCCCTGCCCGGCAGGAGGTGGGACCAAGCCGCGGCGCTGCCGCCCCCTCCTCCCTCGCTCGCTCGTTCCTCCCTCGCTCGCTCCCTCCCTCTCGAGGGCTGAGCCATTCCGGGAAGGCGCCGGCTCCCCCACCGCTCCTCGGCAGCGCCGCACCGGCATCGGCCGCCACCACCGCGCCGGGCTCGGCCCCACGGCGCTCCGGGGCTGCGGAGGCTCAGCGGCGGCAGCGGCGGCGGGCACGGAGCGCGGTGCCCCGGCGGGCGCGGCGGGCGGCGGGCGGGCGGGAGGACAAGTGGACGGAGCGCCGGGGAGCGGGGGGGCGGCCGCCGCGTAGTTGTTTTGCCCGGGGTAAGTTGGCCGATCCCTGCGGAGGCTTCGCTCCGAGCGTGCAGCGCTTGGCTCCCGGCTCCGTGTCGCCCCCAGCCTCCGGGGCAGGGGGGGCGCCTTTTTTTATTTCATCCCCCCCTCCTCCCCCTTTGGTTTGTGTTTTCTTTTTATCATTATTATTATTATTATGGGGTCTATGGGGGAGCAGAATTTCCAGTCCGGCGTTGCTCTTCTTCCTTGTCCAACGCTCAACGGAGAACTATAATATTTCTTTCCCGAGATGCTGCAGTGATTTTTAGTTATAGGAAATCAGGCGAACAAAATAATCCGAATAACACGAACCATTTGTTATCCTGTGAGAGCCAACGCAGCCTAGGCACAGATGATGGCAAAAAATTCCATGGAAGGGTCTAAAGAAGACCTGAGCAAAATTACGGAAGAGGAGATGCTGAGATGGAGCAAGGAAGAGCTGGTGAAAAGACTGAGGAAAGTGGAGAATGAAAAGATGAACTTAATGGTGGAACACGGCAACTTGATGAAAGACGTGAACCGGCGGCTGCAGCTCCACCTGCACGAGATCCGCGGGCTGAAGGAGGTGAACCAGAAGTTGCAGGACGACAACCAGGAGCTGCGGGAGCTCTGCTGCTTCTTGGACGACGACCGGCAAAAAGGCAAGAAGCTGTCAAGGGAATGGCAGCGCTTCGGGAGGCACACGGCCAGCGTGATGTGGAAGGAGGTGGGCATGTACCAGCAGAAGCTGAAGGACCTGGAGGCGCGGCAGGAGACCCTCCTTCGGGAGAACGTGGAGCTGAAGGAGATGGTGCTGATGCTGGACGAGGAGCGGAGCGGGGCCGGCTCGCGGAGCTCCATCGACAGCCAGGCCAGCCTGACCAACCTGAACGGCGGCTCGGCCACCAGGGACGTGGGGGACGGGAGCAGCACCTCCAGCACGGGCAGCGCGGGCAGCCCCGACCACCATCACCACCACCTCCACCACCACAAGGCCGGCGACAGCAAGGCCGGGGCCATGCGGAGGTCTATGGATGACCTGTCGGCGCCCCTTCACCACCGGAGCATCCCGAACGGCCTCAATGGTGAGCGAGCCCCTGCCCTGCCCTCCCTGCCCCGCGCCGCTCCCCGTGGGGTCCTGGCCATTCCCAACCCTGCCCATCCTTGTGACCTCCTTGGCACAGCAGTCCCGGGAGCCGGGGAGGGGCACCTGTGTGCGGGGTGTGCGTTATCAGTGCGTTCACTGTGTTATCGAGGTCCTGGGCTCAGGGTTGGAGCCTCTTTTATCTCCAGCAGGGTTGGTGTTTGGTTTTGTTTGTTTGTTTTGGGTTTCTGTTTTGACAAAAATCAGCCTGGGTTTTCAGGGTTAAATAAACACTGATTGTGTTCCCACTCTTCCACCTCTTTCTCTCCCCCTTTAAATATTTTCGTTTATGTTTGGCTTGTTTGTGTGCTAGATTGATAAGATTGATAAAGATGGGATGAGATTTTGGAGGCATCTGATGAAAGTTCGGGTTTGTCCCACAGAGCATCACCTGTTAGCTCCACAGGCTCTCAGGGCAGGCTGGCTGTGGAGTGCTCAGCAGTTTTGGAGAGGGGCATCTCGGCTTTCCCCGTCTCCACTTCAGAAAGAGGAGTTTTGTTTGTAGAGAAGAGATTGCTCTCGAAGGGACGCTGTGCTCACGATTTTGTTCAGGCTAGTCATTGAAGTTAGAAACAAGCTCCACAGTGGAATCGTGCCAAGCCTCCTCTGGCAGCTCACATCCAAGCAAAGTTGCTCCTGTTGTCTAATAGTGATCGGGCATTGACATAACATTGAAATATCTTCAAAATGGAGATAAAAAAAAATCTTTTAAAACCAACAAGACCAAATACATGACTTTTAGATTGTGTGGTCAAGAGGATTCAGTAGGAATCAGACCAGGCAGCAATCTAAAAACTTCTTATATATAAGACTACTTTTAATGTTCTTAATCCTCTTTTCCCACCAAAGAGGGCTGTTTTCTTTGTGGGGTGTCCTTTACCCACCTATAAGCACATAGAGGGGGATGGAGCCCCAGAAGTTGGCTCCGATTGATGTCAGCAGTGGATGTGCTTATCAGATAACCATGCTTTCAGCTCCCAGAGCTTTTGGTGTTCTTTTTTATTTCTGGTGATTTGTGGCAAGTCTTTATGTCCCAAGAGACCTGAGGGCATGGGGGATTGATGAACTCCACAAGTGAGCACGTTCATCCATGAACGTGCTGTTTGCAGTCCTGCTGCCCCAGTGTGTGCCAGCTCACGGCTGGAGATGTTCTGGCCACCTTGCCCAGTAGTCAGGGATTGCTGGTTTCAAGGGTGATCCACTCACCAGATGGTGCATGGTTCAGCAAACATCTTTAAATGTTTGGTGTGGAATTTTTTAATCTCTCTCTCGTAGAGCTGTGTAAATCAGAAGTATCTGCTTTGTAAATCTGCAGATAGCTTCTGCTCCTGACGTGACTTGACTTTATTTTCATAAAGCACTGCTCTCCACAGAGGCTTGAGGAGCACATGACAGGTATTGACTGTGCTGTTACTGTTATGGAACAGAAAGGATTCACAGCTCTGGTTTGTGAACCTTAGACCGTGTCCCTTTTAGGTGTTGGTAGCAGAACGGGACAAAGCCAGTTGAATTCATCTGTTAACTCAGGGCTCTTGAGTACACAAAACATAACCAATGCCTTAGAGCTGTCCCTTCAGTCCGGGGTGACAGCACAGTGGGGTGCTTCACTAGGGATTCAGAGTCACCCTTGTCAGCTCAAAAAGGGAAACCTCAGTTTCAGAGCTCGGTCCTCATTACGCTGTGTGTGGGAATGTGCCCAGCAGCATCTTTTGGACGGGACTGGGAGCCGAGTGTCATGTCCTGCTGTAGGGTAAGGGTAGGAAAGGGTGACCATCTGCACACAGTGCTTCCATGCCTGCCTCTGCACACCCCTTCCCATTTCCTCTGTGGGAAGGATGGCTATGGGCTTGAGCATTTCATTAAAACCTTTAGGTTTTGGTGACTTCTGGTTCTGGGGTGCCTGTGGAAGGTGGTCTCTGTGGGAAGAACTGAAGCTCTTCCCTGCGAACCAGCGCGGCTTCATTTCCGAGGGTGCAGCGGAGATGATCGGCACTTTTAAAGCTAATAATCCTTGTAAAGATGTAGACAAGCCTGATCTCTCCACTTAGGTAGTGAAGCTGTAAAATGACTTGAATAGTTGTCATTCTCAGATAGCATCGGTATTCAGCAAGGCCATTTCCCTGGCTGTGCCTTTGGAAATGCCTCTCAATACATATGCAAATGCAGGGCTTATCAGGCCCCTCTTTTTGACTGACAGCAAGAAGTCTGGGAGTGTTTGCCTGGGACCAGCAGCAATTCTGTTAATCCTGTGACGGTGTAGAGGAGCAGGGCAGGAGCAGGTGAACATGAAAAACCACTCCAGTGAGTCAGGTGGGCGGTGGAGCTGTCACGGAGCAGCCCCGCAGTGAGCAGCGAGCCGTGTCTCCTGTCCCTGCTCCTGTCCCTGCTCCTGTCCCTGCCTTCCTGTGTGCAGCCGAGAGCTCAGCCTTTTTGTGCTGTCCTCTTGGTGAGCTTTATTTTCCTCAGGAATAAAACAGAAGGAAGGCAGAGGAAAGGGAGTGCGTGGCCTTTCATTTTTTGGTTGTAAGCTTGCTGTTGTCTCATGTCTTTAAAGCACTGGAGAACTGAGCAGAGGGTGAACCAGCGACTGCCCGGCCAGCTCAGCTGCTACTGAAATGAGCAGCCCTGTGTGCTTTCTTAGGGAGAGGAGGTGGCTGGAAGGGATGCAGTGCAGAATTTAGCATCTCTAGTAAGAACTCGGCAGAAGCTTTGGACAAGTGGTAGGAGCAAGGTTGCTACTTCGGAGCTGCTTGCTGGAGTATTTTTGCGTATGGAAAAGCTGGAAAGTCCTGAAATTGGGAGCTGGAAAATGCAGAACTCTACTGCCCCGGCTAATGGTATCCATTGAGCTTCACTTGTTAAGTGCTTTTCTAAAGGAGTCAGGAGTATTGTGACTGCTAAAACACTTACAGGAAGGTAGATTTTTAGTAGAATCTTAGTGAGCAAAGGTGGGTTAAATGTTTCCCATTTTCTGTTCAGCGATCCTTGGAAGTGAGTTGTTGAACCAGGGCTTGATTTATTGGCCCCAGTGACCCACCCCATTGTGAGGTGATGAACTCTAGATTTGTAAGGTGAATTCAGAATAAATGGTGTAAGTGTAAAAAAACACCCCCAACCCAACTGGTGGTCTAGCTTTGCTTCACTTTTCTGAAGTCTATTTACTTCTGCAAGTTGTCTTTCAGAAGCTGATGATTAATTATTCACTCATGGAAGATAATAATTATAACATAGTGTGAGAATGGCTAATATTAGAAGACATGTAATCCTGTTTATTGAGAAAGTGAGAGGTTTGGTCAATCTCTGTGTGCACAGGGGCCTGGGCTGTGGGACAGGGGCACCCCAAACTGTGTGATGGAAGCTGGCCAGGTGCCTCTCTAAGGATATGTCACAGTTCTAAACCTACCCAGATCTAGGGCAGAAATTGAGGCACAGTCACTGTGTGTGCTTGTGAGTGCTTTGGCTCTCCTTTTTATGCATGGTGTGGATCTCTGTGTGCACACACAATCTTTCTGCCCATCCAGCTTCAGACAGCTCTGTTGAAGCAGCTGCTTGGAATTAGGTTTGAAAAAGAGAATGAAAAAAAAAAAGGTCAGGCACATTTTGTGATATTGATATTAACATGACCTGGGGGAAGAAAAACCCCTCGGGTTTATTCCCACAGGTTGTATTCCTGGACTGTGAGGTATGTGGGAACATTGGGAGGATGACTCAGAGTTCCCTGAGGCCAGGGCAAGGGCTTCCACCGGTTTTGGCCTTATCTGGATCTCACTGGGACAACTGTTCATCCATCTTCCAGCCTGGAGGCATACAGGCTCAACTAGCAATGTGCCCGGGACTGAATCCTGTGCATGCAGGGAAAGCATTCAGGCTTTAGGTTTAGTTCACTCCCATCAGCTGAAGTTGTCATAGAACCTCACCTTCCACTGGAACTGTTTTTTGCTCTAGGTTCCTGAAATGGACTGGGTGGTTTCCAGTGTCTCTGGCTTTATTCCAGTTGGGTGAAGTGTTAATTTTGATGTTTTGTTTTTATAAATGATTGAAAACATCAACAATTAAAAAGTGGTCAGGGAGGCCCAGAAAGAAGCTGTGGGTACAGCAGAGAGCCTGTAGTAGACAATAATCTATGGCCTCTTGTTGCTGTCTTCTCCAGTGAAAGAAGAATGCTCTCTCTGGGTGAGGGGGTGGGAAGATCTCGAGTTGTATTGATTCCCACTTGTAGATGTCCACATATTTACCTAGAGGGTACAATATATTGCAGTTAAAATGGTGGCAGAGAGAAATGGCTGCTCTCTGTGGGTTGGTATTGATTGGTAATGCAGCTGCCCTTCTTTGGACACCCTTAAGGCCAAAAGACTTTGTTTTATTAGTGTATTAATAATCAATATATTTATTATTTATGATGGGATATTAATGAGGCCTTTGAGACGAGAATATGCAGGGGCAGAGGCAAAAGATGAGGTTCATCCCATTTAATTTGAGATATCTCCAATATAGACTTTAACATCTGCATTGCCCTGGACATCCTTTATTGGCCACGTGGAGAGGAGGCACTGTGGTGTGATGATTTATGTGAACTGTGTCTGTATCAAAGAGAGCAGAACTGTGTGCTGGTTGTGCTCTTTCCCTCCGCTGATGCCTGGTCAGCTCATTCATATGCAGCCCTCTAAAGCCAGATGAGATCAGCCCTGTTCCAGCTCTTGTGGTGACCATTGTCCACTTTTGCAGTGCTCCTGTCCTAGCTCTGGTGAAAGAGAGGAAATTGCCTTTCTCAGCAGCATTCAGATACCACCCCCTTACAGTCCCTCACTGTGTGGGCAGGCCAGGTCAGAGAAAGTCCTGTTCTCTGTGCTGGAGACCTCTCAGAGCTCAGTGGCTCCTGCCAAGATTAAGCACAGGTTTGGTTACGTGACCAATTATTTTCTTTCTTATATCAAGAGCACTTTTCATTCTATGAAAATGGCTTTAATGTCGTTTTTTTTAATACTGCTGTTTTTAACATGTTGGTATTTTTGGTGCTGTAGGCTGTTACAGACAGACTCCTTGTGATTAAGGCAGGAAATCAGCTCTGGGTTGGTACACTAGATAGGGGTAAGACCTCAGGAGAAACACCTGTTTCCATCTCTGTAAGTTCAATGTGTTCTGCTATTTGGCTTATCAGTGCTGAGGTCTCAGATATGAAGGGTACAGCTTGAGTTTTTGTAGCCAGCAGCCATTGGCCATTCATTCAAAGGATTTCCATGGAGTGCCTCATTTGAGGCACCTTTGTCATTGTCCACTCCTGCCTTCTGCTGGGGCACTGCCTGTGTGCCATCCTGCTTGGCTCCCAAACCTCAGGGTAGCTGGTGTCCCTGAAAACAAGGCTCAGGATGCTTAAATTAAAATTGGGCCATATCTGGAAATATATTCTCCATGGTAATGTGTTCTAATTTTGTTTTCCTCTTGCGTATTATATAGAGATATCTTATTCTCAGCTGTCCTGTTGAAGGAAAAAACCTTGTATTGATTAAAAGACAATTTTCTATGGGCCTTTGATGGAATTATCCACTTACCCTCATTGAAAGCAGTCAGAATAAGGGAAGTAGCCTGTGCTGGTTACATGTAAATGATTTGGTCCTCTGGAGACATTTCATCAAATAAAGCTGAGGATCGAATTAAATGGTGATCTAATGAAGTGGCAGGCTGGGAACCCAAAATGCAGCCCTGGCAGGTGTTACACCTGATGTGTGTGTGGAGAGGAGAGGCATGAATACCAACACTGACAGAGCATTGCACCTGAAAGCTGAAGGGTTGATCCTTTGTGGGGACAAGGGTGCCTGCATCCATGCAACCTTGGGAGTGCTGTGGGCCTGCCCTGGGAGGTGTTGGGCTTTTTATCTGCCCCACAGCACGGCTGTGGCCTTGCTTTCATCTCACACAGACATTCCCATGGCAGGGTCTGCTGACACTGTCCCCTTGTAGCATCCTTCTGTACTGGGGCTGCATTTTGGAGACGCTCTGGGAATAGAAAAATGGACAACAGCTGATGGTAGGTGAGATGGGGTGATGTGCTTAAACTGGCAAAAACATCTGGTATACATCAGGTGTGGACTGAGGCTAATGAGAAACATCTAAGCCCATTTAAAATTCAGCTAAAATGCTTGAGCCCAGAAGGCTGATGTTCTTTCCACACTCAGAGGCAGGCCTTAATGCATCCCACTGCAAAACACACAGCGCTGCTCTCCTGGAACAGGGACGGTTTGGAGGCTGCACATCCAGTTTTCCTGCGAATTAGCTGCAACTGGCTGGGTTTGCTTCTGCATTCTGTATTTTTAACCTGACTTTTTGTCTGCCAGCCAGAATTCATCCTGCCCTGTCGCCAAATGTCATCATCCCCTTGTGGTTAACTTGCTGCAATTCATGAAACACTTGGCTGCCATAAATAGTTATGTGCAGAGGTTCCTGTGCGCGCCGGGCGGGCAGAGCGGCGCTGCGAGGCACTCGCACACGAACGTGTCCACCAAGAGAAAGTTGACCCACTTCTGCAAATAGATAACTCCTGGCAGAAAAAGTAACACTGTCTCAGAGAATCTATCTTCCCCTTGCCTACTGAATTGTGAAGCAAAAAGCAAGCCAGCTCCATCTCCTGAATTAGCGGTGATGTGAGCACAGTGCTCCCCATTGAAACCAGGGTGTGTAAATCGGCCCTTGATCTGAGGAGGGCTTAAAATGGCCACAATTTGGTTGTGATTTCTTTTTTTTCAGTATAATGAAAGCTTTTGTTAGTGAACAAGGTGCATGGGGTTCAGGACTCAGCTGCTCTTAGGCATTAGGAAACATTTATCACCATGGCAATTGAAGGCTGCTGGGCAGGTTATTTTGAACACTTTTCTAGTGACTCATGTCTGGGTCAAGACCATTTATGCCAGGTTACTTTGGCCCCTGAACATACAGGTATATATAGTCTTCCTTCCCTTAAATTGTTTCTTGCTTTTTGCTTCTCTCAGGGAACTCATTGCTTGTTCTGCCTTATGTCTCTGAGATGGTGGTGCCAAGTGTTCACCTTGCTCAGAGCCTCTTCTGTAAAGGGTCTGTGTGACCTAAAGTCCTTGTGAAGTAGATTACAGGTTAGTTTTGACTGGCTTTGAGACTTCCCGGATCTTGCAGTGAGATTGAAGCCATCCTAAATGTGATGTGAGTTATCTCATTGTGTGCTGGGGCTCTCCTAGGGCTTGTAGGACGGGATGTCTCCTGTTTGCCCGGGGTGGGAGGGCTGTCTGCAGCAGAGGGAGCACCGTGGGTGAGTGTCGGGCTTGTGGCAGCAGGGCTGTGGCCAGCTGCACGCTGCAGTGGCAGGGTGACACGCTAGCTGTCTGCTGCGGTTGTGTCAACGCCGGCTCGCTGGCAGAATTAGTTCAATCAAAGCTGGAGTGCTCTGAAAAGCCCTTCAGACTTTGCTCCATCCCTGAGCTCTGTGCAGTGACACTCAGGACTGCATGCATGCTGCCTTCCCCCCGTTTCAGTCCAAACTCCTGTGCTGCTGGGGTTTCATTCATGTACAGGAAGGTCAGCTGCACTGGGATGTCTGTGCAAGGTGAGAGATGAAGTGTGTGGAGCAAATGGATGGGGTAGGGCCCAGGCTGGGAAGCAGGAGGAGATCCTTAGCTGCTCTTTCAAACCATCTCCAGGACAGTAAGATCAAACCATCTCTAGGGGTGACTATTCCTGGGGGTTTGATGGCTGTGTCTGACCTGTTCCTGCATTCCCAGGGGAATGAGAACTCCCTGGCTGCCTCTCTGTCCCTGTGCTATAGAAGATCCATGAAGAGGAAAGGAGCAGGCAAAAGGACTACTCAAAGTAGAACAGCAAAACCAAACCATTGTTTTAGAAAAGAAGAGAAAAGAGAGCATTTCCAGTCCCCAAAGTGTAATATTTCTATGGAAATAGCAGGAAGAGGCTTGCTGTCAGTCTCTGATCTAGTGGGACTGACTAGATTTTGTTTGTTCTTTCCCACATCTTCCATCATCTCTGGATCATCTGAAGACAGGTTGCTGTGTATCACAAATGCAAGATTCCTGGTTTCTGACTTTTGATTAAGTGCTAAGCAGTCTCTGGAGGACTGGCATCTATCTTTCATCTGCAATTTTTTACTTGCTGAGGTACATTTCTCTCACTCTGTGACACTTATTGATGATGCCTTGTCCTTTAAATGCCACTTCTGTGACACTCTGCTTCTGGCTGTGACTTTTTATGAGGCCATGGACTGTTCAGTGCTGTGGCACATCTCAGTGGCCAGTGAAGTTACTGTGGGACACTGTTGGACTTGAATGAAATTGGGACTTGGACTCTTTACACTTGCTTTGGTATTTTTTTCAAAGGAAATCCAGAGTGCCTTGGATCTCCAACAAGGGAAGTAATCTGTCCTGTTTAGGCAATGTTCTGCTTGATTTTTGTGTTGCCAGGGGACTACTGCTGGTTATATACATACAGGAATTTACCATTTTCATGTTGATGTTTTCACTGTTTCCCCCTCATTTTTCTTTTTAATAGGATCTAATAGAATAGATTCCAGGACAGTCTACATGAAAGTCTACTTTTATGGAGTAGAGTAACATCATCAGATGCTAATGGAGTATCAGTAATTAAAAACAACTAATTTTGGTCGATGCTGAATCTTTTCCAGCTCATAACAAAGGTGTTAAGAAAGTCTTATTTTAATGTACAATCTTAAAGGGCTATTGTGATGCACAGTATTCTTTTGTCTTCTTGGTTTCCTTTTCTTATCTCCCTTACTGGGATTTGCAGTCTCATATTTATCTATTTCCCAGCATCTGAATATAACTTTGATCTATGCTTTGGATCTACGGAGCTTTTAATCCCTTTCCAGTGAGTTAAAAGCTTGTTTGCTGTTGAATGTGATACATAGTTACAGGTTATATGATCTTCACCAGCGGTTCATGCATTGCACATGGATGGCACGTTGTGAAAAACTGATAAAATGTTCCCTTGTTCATTTTCCTGATTGCAGCTGAAACCCAGCATGGGAGTGAGTCAATCATTCACTGCTGGTCAAACTGCTGATACAACTGTCCTTTGCTGTTACAAATACCTCTGCACTTGCTTCCTTTAGTTCAGTTATTCATTCATTTCTCTGTGAGGCTTATTTTTGAGGCTGAGTATTTCAGTCAGTGCAGCAGCTTTTCCATCTTTCAGTTCTGCCAACATTTAGAGGGTTTTCCTTTTCCATCCTTTTAACACCTTTTAAAAATAGGAATCAATTTTTAAAGCCTGTGTGTTTGTTCCTCTTTGATGTCTTGAAGCATGATAATATATGCCTTGTTTGTGGAGATCTTCTCTTGTGGAGTGGCTGCATTTTCCATCTCAGGAGCAATAATGGTTTCTGCAGCTCTGTCCTCCAGGCCATGTGGGTGTAGCTGCACGTGTGTGACTGTGTTCAACCATCCTCTGAAAGTTCTTTTTGAGTCTTGGTGCAGCTCTTTGCTTCCTGGATTCTGAGCAATTAAGCTGAAAGTCTCTCCCGTGCTTGTCTCCTGACCTCTTGTAACAAAATGCAGTCCTCTTTTTATGACATCAGTTAAGACTCTATTGTTTTAGATGTAAGCTTTAAAATAACAAAAGGATGGATGGTTCTGCAAGTTAGAGCACTGGGCTGGGACTCACATTTGGAGTGCTGTCTCATTGTTACGTGGCTTTCTGGTGTAGTCTTTTAGCTAACTTCTGTGATTTGTAGTTCTCCTTTTATACAACCAGGATAATATATTTCCTTTGTCTTCCCCAAGTTTATTGTGGTGCTCACCAGAATTAGACCCTTACCTCAAATGGGGCCTCTGACCATTGCTATGACACCAGTGATAACAAACAGGTTTTGAGTTATACTGACCTAACAAGGAAGGAGACATCTTTAGAGTAACTCCACACATTTCTAATTCCCAGTTTTGGAGTTGCTTCAAATCCTGTTTCAGTTTTACTGGGATAAAAGCACTTTACATGTTGGGTTGCTTCCCTCTGTGTTGCATATACTTCTTGGAACCATACGATGATGAAGTGTGGTCAGTCTCTCACCACCATAAAAAACCAGAAACTTGTCAAATAATAATTCTCTCAAATGAGAAGACGAGCAAAATTAGATAAAAAGCAGGGTTTGCCTCTCCACAAACACAGACAAGTGCAGAAAGATGCTGCTGCTGTCACAGCAACAGGCTACCTTGATATCTTTCAGAGAGTGGACACAGCATTTGTTGTTATTTCAGCTCATCCCATCTAGGTTGCCCAGCTGAATATCATGCTATCTATATATGTGTATTTGAAATGTGTATTTAAAATGTTTATCTGTCAGCCTAGTGCAGTTTTGACTGGGGTGAAGAATCACAGCTGTGAAGCAGAAGGGTCCTGCTTGTCACGTTGCTCCCCATGTCACAGCTGTAATTGCTGAAGGCACTCTTCCTCTTTCCAGTTAAATTCTTACCTGATCCCTTGATTGCTTTATTTCTGATGCTGGTAATTTGGTAACTCCTAATGAGTCCTGACTGAAAAGTCATCAAAGTCATTCTTGGGTGTGAACTCAGAGTTTCTTAACCACATGGGCTTTTATTTCCATTTGCGTGGTGGAATTGGGAGGGAGGATCTATTTGTCAGCGTATCACTGACGCCTTAGGAGGGTGACAAGACCACAGTAACTCTTCCTAGGCAATTATGTATGAAAGGTTGTCAGTATGAGTAGTATGGGAAGTTAAAAGCCCTAATTTTCATTTGGAATTGAAGCCTTAATGACTTTCCACTCCCACAGCTCATAAAGACCATGCTTCAGCTTCTAGTTGACCAAGAAAAAAAGGGGAGGGGACATCTTTTGTTTCAGACTTTTTTGTGCAAATTTTTTATGAAAAACCAGATTTATGAGTCACTGTTCTTTGTATAAAAGATGATTACTGGGGTATGAACCTCAGAAAAGTGACACTTTATGACTTTGCCACTAGCCACACAATTTTGCTTTCTCTCTTTTCAATTAGTTAAGTTAAACAACATCTCAGTTTGAAAGGACTAATTTTATTCCTATTTGTTGTTTGTCTTATACACTAATTATTTTCTCTATGTAAAGCTAAACAGCAGAGAGGGGAAGAGAAAGGATCATCCCAAATGAATGCTCTCTAATTTTCAAAATGATGGGTGTAGATCCTATGGGGTTAAGTGAAGTGTATTCAGTCACATCCCTCTCTTGCAGCATAGCAAGGAAGAGAAACTGGATCACGCAAATCCTTTTGTTAACCCTAGGAACATAATTAACTTCCTCTGGAAATTTGTTCTTTAAAAACACAACCCTCTAAACATCAATGTTGTTTAATCTATGCTTATAAGTAAAGCTATGTTTTTATCCACTTCTGTGTGTTTTGTTGTTGTGTTATTTGTTTTTTTTTTTCCCAAGAAACAAGGGAGCATTTTGTATCTCAGTAGCATCTGCTGCCTCACACAAGTGAGAGCCCAGGGCAGGAGTGTTGGTAGAGGTGGCATGTGCAGGTCACAGTCCTGCTTTGGCTCTGTAGCAGCAGGTCCAGAGCTCTCACAGTGCCAAGTGATCCAGAGCATGTTTGTCTTTGTGGGTCCACCAGGGATATTGAAGGGCATCTTCTGATCAAAGCACAGGTGCTCAGCATTTTCGGAGTATTGAGCATTCTGAGAGCGATGCAGGCTTCATTCTTGCAAGTGGCTGAGGTGACTAGCTGATTTTCTTGGCCATGGGGCTGTGCTCTTGAGAAAGCTTTGCTCCAGAGCTGTAAATGCCCTCTGTCCATAGCAGCATAGGTCAAACAAGTTTTCTGATCCCACAGCTCTGGAGACAAGTTTGCTCAGAGACCTGCAAGATGAGGAATGGATCACGTAAACAGCAGCTGATGCAGTTGTTGAAAAGGCCTCTATTTTTATTTTCTTCTTGTTTTCATCTTGGCCAGGTTGGACAGAGAAGGTTTTCAATGGAAGATCTGCTCTCCTGTGCTTCATTCTGCCTTATTTGGATAAAAATTACGGGGTTGTCCTTTTTAATTTTTTCTTCTAGTTGGCAGTGTAAAGTGAAGGAGAGATAATATTTTTGGGACAGCCTTGGAACTGCCCCTGTAAAAGGAATGCTGTATAAAGAGTAAAACTCCCTGACTCTGTTATGTTCAAGGTTGGCCATATTTGAATTTAATATTTTTTTTCGCAGGAGAGATTTCATGTGTGAATTTAAACCAAAACTGTGTCATGCACAAAGGGACAGGTTTCTTCTGTTGAAAACAACATCTGTAGAGCTGGAGGGAAGGGCTGGGCTGCATGGAGTGTGTGTCCTGGCATGGGGAGCCATGGAGGTGCTGACTTCTGGAGCTGCTGTGGGAGGGTAGGGAGCAAGAGGGCAGTTGGGGGCAGAACTTTCATCAAGCTCAGATGAAGCTCTAATGCAGCCCTTGTGCTGTGCTGGGGGGAGAAGATGCTCTCAGTGTGTGAGGAGTGGGCAGCAAGAGCTGCCTGCCTAGCTCAGGATGGGGTTGGAGACCACCACAAAGGGATGTGGCAGCAGCTGAATGAGGGGATGGAGTAAGTCACTGCAAAGATGTGGTTTGGGAGCTAGCTAAAAATAACAGCTGATTTTGTTGAACTGGATTGAACTCCCTCCAGCTCAGCATTGATGATGGTGCCTGGAGCTATAAAGATTGTATTTTGATCAGCAAGTCAAAAGCAAGTGTACCACTAGTTATGAATACATTTTCAGAATTATAAGCAAAGGAGATCTCAGAATAATAATGGGCAGAAAAAGTTGCCTGAAGGAACCAGTTTCCTTGATAAATGCTGGAAGAGGTGTGGACCTGAACTTTGCACTCCTTCCCATATCAGCTTTTTAAAAATGTGCCAACAGATCTAGAATCTGAGTTTTGAACTTGTTAAAATCCTGAGTAGACATAATGCAATATGGCAGGAAAACCAATAATGTTGAGGTTTTGAAAATACAAATGGTTCAGCTGTAGATGTGTGATGTGGGTTAAAAAGGGTGTGTGTGTCCTGTGCTGTCTGTCGTTGACCCAGTTGGTTATTCAGTGATGAATTCTGATCTGGATGTTTCGAATGACAGATCTGGGTTCTGAAGTGCTGATGATTAGATTAAGACAGTGTAGTAAACCTTAATGGTGCATGAAGAGCTACTGCTGGATTTGCAGTAATACCTACTTTTCTGCCTTAGAACAGCATGAATAATACTTTATGGTTGTATAACTCCTTCCAGACAAGGAGTCTAGGAGTGCTTTGTAAACGCTAATGAGTTTGGCCTCATAGCATATTTATAAGCCTGAGAAGAAGCATTATTCCCCTTTTTTACAGTTTGGATGTTGACTAGCCTAAGTATGCAAAGAACATGCAGTAGAGCTTTCATCTGCTGACCCTCAGTCCTGGGCCTTATCTGCAGGACTCGCTAGGCTTCCCAAATGTGTCTGAGGCATGCTCAGAAATTTACTGCAGATTCTTTCCAGAAAAAAGGTTGGTGTTTTTTGCAAACCTCTGGGTGTCCTTTGTAAAGCTAAAGCATTGTAATTATTTGATGATAATTTCGTGCTTGCCGTCTTGTTCTACAGCAGCAGAGATTGAAATTAATCCTCTGCTGGAAGGAAATCAGATTGGGCATTATGAATATTGTTTCCTTGCCCAGAACAAAGAGACTTAGTTAATGTGAATGCAAACTTCTGTTATCTTTATGTGGGAGTTGCAGGTGGGTAAGGAATGTGAGGTCAGGAGGATTGGGAGCCGATAATTGCCCATGTCAAAGGGCAGTGAGAGTGATACCTGTGAAAAACGCCTTGCAAAGTAGGTGGGATCAGACACTGCAGTGGGCACACTCAGATCTTTCCTTAGCAGCTTTCTCAGATGTTCATCCCAGAATGTCTGCATTATTTCTACAGATTTATGTAGTAGGATATTCTGCAACACGAGCACCGTGTGGATTGTAGATAAATTTTGTAAATATTTTGGGTGTGAATTTAGTGTTTGGTGACACATGCTGCAAAGACAGTTCTAGAGGGATAAGTCCCTTTAGCTGTAGGATAAGCATATGCAAGCAGACATTTCACACAGTGCTTTCACATCCCTAACCTGAAAAACCAAATTTCACTACTTCTTCATGGACTGGAGACCAGTGAAGATCCCAGCAAAGAGTCTGTAGAGTTCTAGATGTGGAGGTGGTGATCTTCATGATGTGGTGGTTAGAATTAGCAGCATTTCTGGTCTGATAGAATGATAAAATAGTCTGGTGTGAAGGGACCTTTAGAGATCATCCAGTCCAACCCCCCTGCAATGAGCAGGGACAACTTCAACCTGATCAGGTTTCTCAAAGCTCCATCCAAACTAACCTTGAGTGTTTCTAGGGATGGGTATCCACCACCTCTCTGGGCAACCTGTGCCAGTGTTTTACCACCCTCATTGTAAAAAATGCCTTTCCTAGATTTAGTCTAAATCTGCCCTCCTTTAGTTTATAATCATTACCATTACCCCTGTTGTATCCAAAAAAGCCCTAATAAAGATTTTGTCCCCATCTATCTTATAACCTCCCTTTAAGTACTGAAGGGCACACTGAGGTCTCCCAGGGGCCTTTTCTTCTCCAGGCTAAAGAAACCCAACTCTCTCAGCTTTTCCTCCTAGAGAGCTGTTTCAACCCTCTGATCATTTCTGTATCTCCCTTTTGGACCTGCTCCAGACATGGACAAACATGTTCATGTCTTTCATTTGTGAAACTGTGTTCAGTGTGTTGCTGCACTTCAGACCTGTGTATCACTGAATCAAGTGCCATTAAAGCAGTTTCCTCTTCCTTATGACTGGATTTCTGTCTGATTCTGGTATATGAAATGCTATATTGGCATGTGACTTTTCCCTTATCTGGTTACTTCTGGAACACAGCTTAGCCTTAGCTCCTCAGCACAGAACAAAAGCTTTCCTGAAACTGTTTGCACATGGCTACAAATAGAAACCTCAGGTGATTAGCAAGAGGTTTTGGCAAGTCATGCAGATACAAGGGCTATTTCAGTGTGTGATGTGGCATCCTTGCAGAGCTGGGGGCAGGAGCGTCCTGTAGGGAGGCTCTACTTGACTGTGCAGTGCTTAATCTTTCTAATACATCCCATAATGTGTAGTGGAAGATCTAGATAATGCAAGAAAACAGTTATTTATCTGGGATTAACCTACATAAAACATTTACATTGAGCAGAAACTAGGCCAGAACACCACTCAGTCTGATGAGGGGTAGTTGAGGGACCTGGGGAAAAGGAGGCTCAGCTCCTTCCTGCTCTCTACAGCTACCTGAAAGGAGGTTGGGACAAGGTGGAGGCTGGTTACTTCTCCCAGATAACAAGCAATAGGAAAAGAAGAAATTAGCTTAAGTTTTACCAGGAGAGGTTGAGTTTGATATTAGGAGAAATTTATTCAGCAAAAGGGTTGTCAGGCATTGGAATTGGCTGCCCAGGGAAGAGGTGGAGGCAGCATCCCTGGAGATGTTTAAAAGATGTGTGGATGTGGCACTGTGGGACATGGTTTAGTGGTGGACTTGGCAGTCCTCAGTTAATGGTTGGACTCAATGGTATTCAAGTTTTCCAACTAAAATGATTTGGTAATTCCATGATCCTATGAATTGCAGTGTGGTACATCTTCTAAAATCAAAAGAGCCTTTGTAGTTCTTTCAGTGAGTGGACATTAGCTCTGGATTTTGTCTTAGTACCCCTTTTTTTGTTTTGTACCACTTGACTTAGACTACAGTCTATGTGTATTGATGTTTTTGTATTAAAAAAAAAATCGACTTTGGCCTCCCAAGCACCCAAATAAGCACACCAAATAAGTAGAGCACAATTAATATAATCTTTTTAACAAACAGGTTGGCTGGTTATCAGTACTCCTTATGAAGAATAGTCTGCCTGTTTTTCCAAACTCCTGCTCTGTTAGTGGTGCACAAGGCATTCTCCTAAAGATTTATTATGGTAGGAGCTACAGAGTAATGCTTGGTAAATAGATTTATACATGTGACACTCTACTGAATGGGAGATTTATACTTGGCTATTCCATTGCTGCTCATTACCATATGATGTTTCATTGAATGCAATTACATGTCTGCCTCTACTCTCTAAAGTCCAGAAAGGTTTCACAATATTTCTATCTTCCTCTGCTCAGCAGAGCCTCACAAAGAGGCGCTTTGCTGTGTGATGGATGGGGTTCGAGGGTGGCTTTGTCTCTGGTAGGCCTGGATGTGTGAGGGATGGTGGGTTTTGGCTGTTAGCAAGACTCATGGAGTTGTCGTGCTGAAGGTGTTTGAGAAGATTTGCTCAACTTTGCCTGAACTCTCACAGATTTGCGCTGCAGAACTGACCTGGTCTTATATGTTGTTAATTGTGAAGACCTTTGTAACTCCTGCAGGTTACAAAGAGGCGTAGGTCTTTCCTCTTGATGGATTTAGTGTAGCAAATTCATTGCACCAGCTCAAGATCACAATATTTTCTCTGACACTAGAAGGATGATTTAGATTTTTATTAGCTGATATTTTTCACCTAGTTTCTTTGGCCCATATTTTACTTTTTACTGCCATTATCTGTTACATTTTTAATCAGAAAACATGAAATCCAAATAATTTTTTTCCTGCTTTGGAAATCAACACGATGAAAAATCTTTTCAAAACTGTGCCCGAAAGCAATGGGAAATGCTGGGTATTTTATTTAGTGCAGATATTTTGTGAGACACCTTGACTACACTGAGGTCTGTGGCAAAACTTTCCTTGGCTTTGAAAGGACTGGAACGTTACTTCTTATTTTCTGTTTGCCTGCAACTTTTCATTCCTGGCTATTGCATGTTACATCTTCAATGATTTCTCTTCAACGCGCCTTTTAGAAACCATGACCCTTTTTGTCCATGGTCAAGCCCTGTGTTGCTGCACCCCTGTGCTCTGAGACCTCATTCATAACCATCTCTCATAAAGAGCACGGCTCTTTATCCGGTGTCCAGGGATGCGAGAGAATCCTGAACAATGGCGGGGCTGAGACAAAAGCTGGCATTGTGCTGAGGGCGCCAGGGCGGGAGGGTTTGGGGGCCCGGGAGCCTCTCCGGGCTGGGACCATTGTGCCCCTAATTGGATTGGATTGGATTGGATTGGATTGCTGATGGTCGTGGTGGCCGTTCTGAGGGACCCACCAGGACCTGCTGCATCAAACCTGGCGGCGACTGGGGCAGGCAGATGATCTCTGGAGTCTGTGTGGTTGAGTGAGACCTAATATGGTGCAAATGCACCAGGTTGCAACTTTATTAGTGATTAGAGCCAGAGATAAGCCTCAGCACGTTGCCTAATCTGCAGTCTAATTCCAGGCATTGAAGGCAGGGATGCTGATGCAGCCCGAGGCCTGCTCAGGCCTGGGGACTGCAGACAGCGAGAGAGGGAGTTTGGGGGACGTGGCATAGGTTCTGATCAGCCCCTGCTGTGGGGGAGTTCGAGTGACCTGGGTGTGGGGCAGCTTCTGATCCAGCCTGGGCTGAGAGGGAGTTTCTGAGGGGTTTGGTGCAGGTTCTGATCCAACCCCTGCTGAGAGGGAGTTTCTGGGTGACCTGGGACAGGTTCTGATCAGCCCTGAGGGGTTTGAGGGACCTGGGTCTGGGGCAGGTTCTGATCCAGCCCTGCTGAGGGGGATGCTGGGGCAGGGAGGCAGCCACAGAAATGTGAATTGAGGGCAGAGTCAAACAATTGGTGACTTCAAACCCAGCTTAACATTTGCTACAGCTGATCAAGAATATTCACATTGACCAAGGATTGCTCCTTTCAGATGAAAATAAAGGCGCAGGCTATAGCTTAAAGTGACTTGTAGAATATTTAAGAGGGAAACAAACTCTTTCGCATTTCAATTTTTGCATCTGAGGCTGTTCCTGGCACTATTCTGAGTTTTTTGTCATCTTTTTAGACTGGGCTCCCTTTCCTGTGATCCAGGATAATGTCTTAGGTGGGTTTGGCCTGTGGTGATTGATCCATGCTGGATGTATTAGTCTGTGACTGAATCCTGGTAACGTGTCTGCATGAATGGTGGTGGAAAATGTCAGAGGTTGCAGGCAAAGATGAATCACCATAGGCCAGGGGCTAAGACAGCACAGCAAGTATGATGCTGTGGTATGCTCTGTTATTGGATTTCCTCCAGGGTCTGCTCTTTGGGGAGCTTTGGCCTCATGGCATGCTACAGAGACCTGCTGCTTGGTGCCATCCTTTAAGCACAATGTGGGAGCTCCAGTTGGATCGTGTGCAGATCTTGGGCTGTGCTACAAATATATGCATCGAAATGCTTGGCAGATTCACTCTGCAAATCCAGACAAGCCCGTGCAGCCCTAACATTTTAATCTGTGGCTTGGAAATCTGCCTCTCAGAGCCACTGCAAACTGCCTTGTTCTGGACTTTTTTGGATGGCATCTCTTTTTCTTCAGACCCACCTAGACAAGTACACAAATATGATCCAAGAAACTAGCTTGCTAATACCCAAATCCTCAAAACTTTGTTGTTCAGAGGAGCTGGTTTTGACCTTTATTTGGGCAAACGGGTATTAAGCTAATCCCACCCAATCTCTGTAGTGACAGGATGACCTATTTCTTTTTAATCTTATAAATTAAGTTGTTAAAGTTACTGCATCTCACTGTTTTTGCGCCTTGCCTCCGGGCAAAACCCATTTGGGATTCCTGCTTCTCTAGTTTTTCTCTTAGCCCTTCCTGTGTTTTGACTTGTATTTTGGAACACCTAGCTCTGTATTTGAGACTGAAAAGGCCTGAGAAGCCTCATTTGCTGTAAGAGAAGTATCACTGGGCTAACATTTACCCCCAGTCAGTGGCAGGCCACAGAAATTAGAGATTCTGGAGAAACCAAAATCTTGTCTTTGTGATGTTGAATTTTTTAGTTTGTTATGGGGGAATTTGGAGATGTTAAATTCTCCAATGGTCTGTTCAGGACTGGGAAGTGACCTGGCCAAGGCCTGGCTGTAGGTGAGACCTTGGCAGGTCCCAGGTTGGCATCCCTGTCCCTGGGAGAGCACTTTGCTGGGCTTCTGTGTCAACTTCCCTGTGGCTTTGCACTGTTTTTCCTTTTATCACCAGCCAGGGCTTGCTGTAGGACCTTTGTCTCCAGAGTTTTGGAGAGGAGCCACTGACTTCCCTTTCTGTCCAAGGCAGCTATGCATTAACTAGTTCTTCTTCTCTGTTCAAAAAAGTGTGAATCAAGAGAAATTTCAGTTGCTTTAAGTGTTGGACTGGACTTGATTTTGTGAAGTCAAAATCTGTGAATAGCAAATGATACAGACTAAATATCTGGTGCCAAGCGGCCTGTCCAGGCCATTTGGGCATCTTACCCACAGGTGTAAAGTGGAAACCCTTGTGTTTCATGCATCACCTTCCCTCAGGATAGGTTTTGCATTGTTCTGGAGGTGCTTGGGGAAGGTGAAGCAGGAGCTGAAGTGAAGTTGCTCAGCCCACAACTTCATGGCTTGCCCGTGATGGGTGATCTGTGTGAAGGTTTCCTGGACAGATGCAAATGTTGGGTTTGTATGTCTGTTTTTGTTTACTGGTTGCATGCTTCACTCCAGAGCAGTGTTAGTGCTGCTGTAGACACCTCCTATGCCGTAGCTTCTGATGGAGCTGATCAGAGCAGGATTGCTCCTAAAACCTTAAGAGAAGCCTAAACCCTTCTACGTCAGAAAAGGAGAACTCCTTGTTTGCTCTGTCTTAGAAGGTGGTGGTGTGACTTCTTCCCACCCACTTCCTTGGTGGTAAGGACAGCAGAAGCAAGACACTTGAGAGAACAGCTTGTATGGGTCCTGTGAGCAAATCTTCATGTCCTGGGAGGAGGTTTGGTGAGCAGCAGGCTCCTCAGCACCTGCTGGCAGCTCCTTTCTGGGAGCCAGAGGTGCTGCATCCTCTGCTGCCAGCCCTCAGCCACCCACGGCCGTGGGGGCTCCCGGCACTGTGGGGTTGGGAAATGCTTTGTTTGTTAATCTCCAGACAGTGTGGCCTTGGTTAGATAAATCCATGCCTATAGGCAGCTTTCTGGGGCTCATTATAATACTAATTCAGTAGAATTCCTAATTAGAGACCAGTGGTTTCGTGTAGGTATTTGAAGTTGGTGTAATTTTCTTAGGGTGGAGGAATCATCCACTGAAAGCTGCTTTGGCAGAAATGAGATTGGAATCTAAAAAAGGATGTCTATAAAATAAAACATCCATTTAACGTGTGTTGTATGGCTGGTGTATTGCTTCAGATCAGCCAGGGTTTGGAATTATTATTTTGGTTGACTTTCTGTGTGCAAAATATACCTCTACCTTGGGGTACTAGGAAGGACAGTTTTCAAGCCTAAGTCTAGTGTTTCTCTGTTTCAGATAATTTGAATTATGATTAAATAAAAACAGACTTCAAGAGACAGAGAGAATCCAAAGCAAGCCTTGTCTGACCCCTTGATAATTGTGGAGAAATCCAAGCAATGCCCCTCTTTGACCATTTGGGGTTAGCTATGTCCAGAACAAGCAGAACAAAAATTAATTATAGCCCATGTATTTTAATTTTGTAAAGTGGAAGAAGCAATCTGTCTGCACTGTACTATGGCCTGGTTAGGCTTGTGATCTCTTCTATTTATATTGCCTCTTCTGTTTGAAAGGGCTGCTTTAGAAGGGTTTAGTTCAGGGAGTGTTTGTGCATGTGTTTTTGTGTTGGTGTTGCACTCTATCATTGCTCTAATGCATCTCTGGGGAATGTGATACAATAGTTAATGCCAGCTATGCTGTTAAATAATAGCTCTTTCAGGAAGGAAGTGAAGAATAATTTATGTGCAGGAAAACAGAGCAGGTATACAGAGAACAATAAAATAGATAAGCTGTGATTTCATTAGAACAGTTGAGCCAAAAGTGGCTTGGACTCCATAATCCATGCTGGTGCTCTCCTGCCTGCTTCCAGCAGTGGCAGCTCCATGAGGATGCTCCATGGATGGCCTGTGGCTGGGGCTCCAGGGCTTTGAACACCCAGGAGGACACAGTGAGGAGTGGCCAAAACCCAGAGCTGTTCAGCCAGTGCTGGGATGTGCTTTCAGCAGCCCAAATGCAGTGTCCTTGCCCATGCACTGCCAAAATCCTGCATTGGTAAGAGTTTCAGGAGGGAAAGGGTGGTACCCCTAAAGGGGCACTGGTGGAGCTTGTTTATACAGAGAATGGATTATAAGCTGTGACCTGCCTTTTGATTGTACCAATGTGCTCACTCTTATCTAAATAGATTTGTGCATTAGCGTACTTAATTATCTGCTGGACACTCTCAACTTTTGTTTGGATAGCCTTCCTTTTGTATGTAAAGGTAAATAAATACTGATAGAGTAGATTGGGCTCCATGTGGGCTGTGGGGCTGAACAGGAGTCTCTGCTGTGCTGTGCTCCTGTGAGCTCCTCAAATAAACAGAGAACCTTCTCCAGTGCTACCGGGAGAACTCCCCCACCACTAATTTTAAAAGTAACCTATAAATCAAAAGCATATCACTCTCTTTCCTCTAGCATTTCACTTTTAGAGGTGGTTTACTTTTGCAGTGCACAGCTGAAATGGCAGCTTTTGATTAGCCCTTGCCTTTAGTCACAGAGATGTATTATTTAAGTGTAAATACATTTGCACGAGAAGTGGTGTCCTGTGTCTAAGCTGTTGGGAAGCGATCGCTGTTTATCTTGTCATAGAAACTTCTTACCCTTTCTGCAGGCTTCACCTGACCACCCCCAGCCCCTCTCTCCCCATTTCATGTGTGTGGTGGCCTCTCAAGCAGAGAAAGCATGAAAGCAAGGAAATCCCAGTTGCAGTCTCATAAAGAAACAGACCACCTATGTGATGGGGCACCCGGGCATGTGGGTCAGCAGTATATTTTGAGAATGTGGATTACCTGTAGTGGGGCTGCAGTTCACATTCCCATATGACAGGGGATGGGATAATGCTATCCCATCCCTCTGGCTATAGCACCCACTATCGCTTTTCTACTGAGGTTCAGATGGTAATTTTAAACCATGGGAAAATATTTTTTCTCTTTGAAGACTATTGTTAGTCACTTGAAGTCTCCTCCCTTGTTCCTTTGCTGAGTGCATCAGCCCTCGATCAGGTTGCAGAGGGGAGCCCAGGATTCCCCGGTGCTGTGGGAGGGGGCTGCCCTCGCTGGGGGGATGCAGGGGACAGAGGGGACTGGCATTGCTTTTCCTATGGCTTTGACTCGTGTGAGTGTGCTGGTCTGTGTTTGTGAGGGCAGGAACGTGACAGACACTTTCTGAGTTATTCTTGGATCAGATTAACCAACATTTCAGAAGAGAACTTCTACAAATTCACAAATTACAGTTAGGTCAAGAAAAGACTAATTGCCTGCAATTTTCCTTCTACCCCTTCTCACCTCCCAGCGTATCTGTGTTCCCTTACTGAATAATATTCCACCTCTCTGGAAGTGTAGTCAAGTGCCTGCATGAATTTCAATGGAAGTGTCATTACAGTAAAAATGCTTGGTGTGTTATGTACTGCCAGGTGTTATTGGCACAGGGGGGAAATCTGCACTTTAACAGATCCTTGGCTTAATGAAGAAGTGAAAATGATGCCTGGTATCTTAGGGTTGGTTGGTTTTTTTTAAATGGAAAAGCTATCCCTGATCTCTTATGAACAATGCACAGTCACTATAAAGTACTTGCATTTCAATAGTACTGGTTTTTTTTCTCTCAGTGCTGGGTTGAGGGAGATCTGATAATGCAATCCAGGGTGGAAAACCTTGAAAACTTGAGCTGTTAAAATAAAACACAGCGTGCTGTGTTGTATTAAAAGATAAGGCTACAAAGGTGTGGGGCTTATTTTCGTGGGTTTTTCTTTTCTAGAGGCGAGAGGTGGGTTTGACAAAGTCAGAGCAGGGAGCGGGGCGGAGGCAAATTGGGACTGTGCTCGTGATGGTTGTGTGCTACCAGGCCATAGATCCATTTATGATTGTTAGAAATATTAGGTCTGTCCTAGAAGATAATGACTGACTGTAGGAAGCAACTTGTGAGATAAATATAGTATCTTTTTGAAGCTTTCTGCCTTTTTTTCCTAAGCTCCTGGGAGCTGTTTCCACCTGTGAACACCTCTCCAGTCCCGGGGAGGGTGAGGAAATCCCCGCCTGCAGCCGGGTGTGTGCCAGGCGTGATGTTGCCCTTATGGCAAAAACAAACCTCCAAAAAAACCCCAACAAAACCAGGGCTTGTGCAGCTTCAAAGGAAAGGCAGGGCTGCGGGCAAGGGTATGCTGAGAATCTGACCCTGGGAGCACAAAGCCAAAAGGGCAGCGGCAGGAGCGGGTTACGGCCGTGCCGGCACAGCGGCTCTCAGGCTGTTTGTTCAGTTGCACTTTAATTAAAAGCTGGGGTGGTTGCAGCCACATTGTTATTTATTTATTTGTGCTGGTAGAAGCTCTTCTCTTTGGGAAAGTTTAGGTTTCTGGAACGGAAGTGGTCTGAGTGTTGAAGAAGCTTTTCTAAAGAATAGCTTGTGGCATTGCCTGCTCTCCAAGGACCTCAGTCCTGTCTTCTTTGGTGGGCATGGTCCAGTGATGATCTCACAGATACAAAACTGACAGTAATGTTGTTTTTTTAATGTTGTTTGTTTAATTTTTATCGTATTGTAGAAATATTTAGGTTGGGAGAGACCCTAAAGATGACTGAGACCAGTCCTTAACCCAGCACTGCCACGTCCACCACTAAATCATGCTCCTAAATGCCTCATTTTGCACCTCGATTAAATACCTCCGTCACTTCCATAGGCAGCCTGTTCCAATGCTGGGCAACCCTTTAGGTGAAGAAGGCTTTCCTAAAAGCCAGTCTAAACCCCTCCTGGAGCAACTTGAGACCATTCCCTCTTGTTTTTATTGGGATCATCTCCTTCTGCTGGAAACTAGAGACCCAGAAAAAAATGCCCTTTCTTGGTGGGGGAATGTTGGTTGATTCAGTTTTCTTTCCCTGGTGCAGATGGCAGGCCAAAGCTCACCCTCTGCCATGTGTGTCCCTGCCTTATTACTGCTATTTCTGTTCCAGAAGGTGAAAGCACCAATCCAGGTATCTGTGTGATCCAGTTAGGTCTGGGCAGGCACAAACATTCCCAAAAATGTGATAAACTGATGGATTTTTTTTTTGAAGGAGTAGAGTGTTGTCAATCCATACCAGATAATTTTTAGATCTATTTTGTTTCTGTGCACCAAGGCCTGTGATCTTGATGACATTCATGATTTGACTTTTTTGTGACGTATTCAATTAGAATATTGCATTAAAATTCTGCTGTCTTTAATGATACTCATGTGGAAAGTACAGGCAGGTAATTACACATAATTTCCATGGGGTTTTTTTCTGAGATAGACAACAATCTTCACCTATACTAGGATGAGTGACACAGAACAATCTTTCATCGAGTATGCCTTAATTAATACAAATGTTAACTAGTCTTACAAATAAGTCTCATTTAAATGTCAAACATTTGTTATTCTTTGTCTATGAGTAATTTTTCTTGCTTGCATGTGTGTGAATTAAGCATATGTTTTGAAGTCATTAGGTATCCGAGGTCACAACTAAAAATAGGGAGGTACATTGTTTGCCATCAAGGGTAAAAGAAATTTTTGATTTCTTGCTGTGTGGTGTTCAAGGGAGAGAGAAGTGCTCTGAAGCATTTGTGTGGTGCTATGGGACCTTCCTGAATACTGTTCTTAGGGAAGAACTTTTTACTTTTCATTACAAATTTCCTTGTTTGTACAGTCTGCACCAGAGCCATCCTGTATGGGTGTCATTCCCAGCTGCAGAGCTGTGAATTCAGATATGCCACTTCAAAAAAGGATGAGTGACAAGGCAGTGACAAGTCCTTCTATTTGCTTTCCCTCTGTATTCACCAGTGTATTTATCCTATTGCCAAATGATCAGCAGAGAGGTGGTTACAAGCCTTTGCATTTCAGCAGTCTTTATGTGGAAATAAGTCACAGCAGCCTGAACTCTGCAAGCCTGTGCTGAACTCCTGTTTCCTGGTGGTGACCAGGGGAGCCTGCCCTGCTCCAAGCTGACACACAGCAGCTCCTCTGCTGCTGGGGTGCTCAATTTTAGGTAGGGCAGGCTGCTGCTGGCCTGCTTCAGCCCCTCACTGCTGGTGGGAATCCTTGGAAGGGTCATTGGTCAGGATGTTTGGAAGTGCCTCTGTTGGGGATACTTGGAAAAGTCCTTGTTGGGGATCCTCACAGAAGTCCTCAGTAAGGACACTTGAAAAAGTCCTGGTGTGACCAATTCTTTAAGCTATATCTGGAATGGATGTTGGCTTTATTTCCTTCAGAGATCTCTCACTTGTAGCTTTTGCTATTTTAAGAGGTGACAAGCGAGGTTTTCCTGTGGTGAAGGAGGTGAAAAAGGAAGCTTTTGTAGGAAGCCACAAGGCAGGTGCCAAGATACTGCTTTCCAGTTGTGCTTTAAGGCTTTGTGCAGCTGCTGCTGAGACAACTGGTTCATGGAAATGCTGCTGGAGCTGTAATTCTCTCCTAAGCTTGGCCATGGGACTGTAAAAGCACCCAAAGGAAAACCAAGCTTGTCCTGCTGGAAAGTCCATCCAACACAGAAAGGTTGATTTGCAGCCCAGCCAGGCAGTCAGATCTGGGGTGTTTGGACCCATAAACCCCTCATTGCTGCAAGCTCAGGAGAACTGGCTCTTGCCTGAGCTGGCTTTCCACTGTGGCCTGGCCATTGAAGCTGCTGGATGAGATGGAGGTGCAGGAACTAAGTGTCAGAGCTGGAAACTGGAAATGATGCTCTGCATCTGGGAATGCTGCAGGGAAGAAGGCTCCAAATGCTGGCCTTTCCAGCCAAACTTTTCATATCCATTTATACTTCTTCACCATAGCACAGCATTTGCTGATTCTATTCTCTTTCTGGAAGAGACTGCGACAGGGTGAGGGAGAAGCTGCAAGGAACAGTGGTCTGTAGAGGAATGCAGTTTAAAGTGTGGAGCAAGGCTGTCAGGAGCAATTGCACTGGGGCAGTTGTTTTGGAGCAGAACTGCTCCCCAGACAGCCTGGTTTGGGGGAGACTGACCTGGCTCACCTCCTCCCCACTGCCTGACCCTCTGCTTCCTCTGATGCTTGGTGCTGGGGCCTGGGAAGAGGCCTCTGATTATTTTATTGCTGAGTTTAGGGCTGCTTCTGGAGCTGTCTTGAGCACAATGCCTTTGAGGAGGGTTAGCCTGTGCTTTGATTAGGCAATCTGTGCTTTGGGCAATAAAGAGCCTTAATTCTGCGCAGAGAGTTTTGCAAAACAGACGTGAGGCCTGGAAAAACAGATATTTGAGTCAAGGAGTCCATCCTGGGCTGCTCAGTTCCAGGCACAAGATAGGAACAAAGTATTTCAGAGGTTCTAATCCCTTGCAATATCATGGCCTTGGGTGACAACAGAAAAAAAGTGCAAGATTTTTCTCCCCTGTAATGAAGGAAATGAAGAGTGACCCCTTGGACTGTCCATAACCTCCCAGCTTGTCAGGGATGCTCTCACAGATTCCCCTGCCAGCCTGGGTTCCTGCCTTGAAACACATCTGATTTATCTAATCTCTGCTAAGGCATCCTGAGTGATAAGGGATGTTTTTATTTCTCCATTCCTCCTCGTGCTGTCTGGGGGGCTGCAGTATTTCATAAAAACACAAAGCTGCTGTTTTAGGCAGCAGTGGGCTTGTTGGCTACTTGAGTCAGGCACCCTGTCTTTCTCCAGGTTTTGTGCAGGACTGATCCCACTGGCAGCAGTAGATAACAGCAGTTCCCTGTTGTGCAGATGGAGGTATTAATGGTCCTTGTTGGGGGTAGTGAGTCAGCCTTGGGGGTTACCCACATTTGGGTTTCCAATGTCTGCATTGAAATTTTTGGTGGCATGATCCTGTTTGTATTCCTCAGAGCCTGATGTATATCAGGGGTGGCTTTCAAGCTCTGAATTGCCATCCCTTGAGCTGGGATTGCAAGCTGATCACTCTGCAGAGCTGCCAGAATGTGCCTGTGACCTGCTCTGGGATGGACTTCAGCACCTGCAGGGCTCTGTAGTTGGACTTGTGGGGCCAGCTTGGAGCTGCTCCCTCAGCCTGAGCCTTCCCTGGAGCCAAGCCAGTAAAATGGGTTCAAACAGGCTGCTGCTAATCTGCTTAATGTCTCTACATGAGATAGCACATGAAACAGCACATGAGATGATAGCACATGGAATAGCAATGGAATAGCACATAAAATAGCAATGAAATAGGAATGAAATAGCAATGAAATAGTACATGGAATAGCACATGAAATAGCAATGGAATAGCACATAAAATAGCAGTGAAATATCACATGAAACAGCACATGGAAGAGCACATGAAATAGCAATGAAGTAGTACATGGAATAGCACATGAAATAGCAATGAAATAGCAATGAAATAGCACATGAAATAGAACATGAGATAGCACATGGAATAGCAATGGAATAGCGCATGAAATAGAGCATGAGATAGCACATGGAATAGCAATGAAATAGCACATGAGATAGAACATGAGATAGCACATGGAATAGCAATGGAATAGCGCATGAAATAGAGCATGAGATAGCACATGGAATAGCAATGGAATAGCACATGGAATAGCAATGGAATAGCACATGAGATAGAACATGAGATAGCACATGGAATAGCAATGGAATAGCACATGAGATAGAACATGAGATAGCAATGAAATAGCAATGAAATAGCAGTGAAATAGCAATGAAACGGCACATGAAATAGCAATGGAATAGCACATGAAATAGCAATGAAATAGCACATGAGATAGAACATGAGATAGCACATGAAATAGCAATGAAATAGCAATGAAACAGCACATGAAATAGCAATGGACTAGCACTTGAAATAGCACATTGTCTGCTGCTGCTGGTGGGAAACAGGGCTCTTATCACTGCTGGTTTCAAGTGCCCAGTCATGCTGCCAAAACGGGTACAATTAAAGTCCCAGAGCTGATCTGATGAAATTAAAATTAAAAATTTGGCTTATTTATTTATTTGTATTTAAAACAAATCATCCTTCCCTCAAAAGAGCTGAACTCCTCCAAAAAAGTCTCCAGCCAATCCTCACCCTTCACCTGTGGCTTTTTTGATGCTTTTCAGCCTCTTTTTGTGGTTCCTCTCTGAAAGGAGAGCTGGGGGTGAGTGCAGTGCTGGGAGGGAGGAAGAGCACATGGTGCTTGTCCTGCTCTGTTCTCGCATGCTTCCAGGACTGGGAGGTGCAGGAATGGGAGCCTCCCAAGGTGTGTCATTGCTGCAGTACATCCCCAGGTCTGTGGGTCTGGTGCCTGCTTCTGGTGTTTGTTTGCTCTGTGCTGTGCAGTTCCTCCTGTTTGAGCACAGCCTCACTGCAGGAACGTGCTGTACATCGCTGTTCTTGGGGGAGGGAGCGTGCTGGAGGTGCTGAACACGTGTGTACCCCACTGAAGGGGCTGTTTCTTCCTTGGCTTCACTGGCATTGTTGTGGTGATGTGACTTTTGTGTGTTCAGACAAGGCTTTGGGCAGAAAAGTGCCATTTTGGAGATGGTTGGCCTGGTGGAAGAAGCTGCTGTTCCCTGCAGAGTGGGACCTTCATTAGTGTCACCACTGATCTGCCAGGCACAAGTTCCCTGTATAAACTCTTAACTTTCTTTGGCCAGAGCCAGCAATCAAGCTGCTGGGGCAGAAGTCTGTATTTTGTTATAAAGGGAGCAATAGGCATTTGGGATCTTGTTTGTTTAAATACATATTCTTGAAATGAAAGCAAAGCATAAAACAGCAGCAAAGGAAGGCTGAGAAGCAGCAAGAAATGAAGATGTGAAGGAGGAAGAACATCAGCAAAGTCTAGAAGAGATGAAAATATAGATAGGATCTAAGAAATAAATGCAAGGTGAAGGCATGGTCAGACATGGCTTTCCTTGAGCACAGGGGGTGCAGACCCTCTCTCACAGGGTGCCTGCAGTGCACTGCAGGATCCATCTGCCTTGGAGGCAGTGGGTGATCTCCCAGGTCAGGGTCCAGCCTCCTAACTCCCCTTGCATCAGCAGGGGTGTAGTCTGAGAAAGGACCCTTTGCTGAGCACTAGAAGAGACCAGCGATACAGCTGTGATCTCCTAGTGAAAGAGTAGAGACTTCAGTGGATCTTTTCTTTCACTTGTGTTTGAAAAAAATAGACATGAGAAGCCTTTTCTGAAGCATCTTGGTCTTTTCAAAGCCTACAGAAGATTTATTTTTGCCTGTTCCACCTATTTGAAAAGATGTGGGAAGACAGGTAGTGCTCTGCAGCACTCATCAATGTGTACTTGAACTCCTGGTACAATAGCTAATGAGACTGCTATCAAAACCTAGTCAGTGATTTATATGAGAGTGGCTGCTAGCATCCGGCTTATGGAATGCTCTGGGATTTGATTAAAACTTTGTGTTTTCATAGGATATTACTCTCCATGCTTTAATAAACAGCATTTCATTGTCACAACTTAAGAATGTCCAACTCTATAGTAGGAGTCCTAGTAAAATCTATGTATTGTATAAGTGGCCTTGCCCTGATCCTAGTTGTTCTAAATGGGCTGCAGCTGTGATGTCCTTAATTGGGTGGCAGCTGTGGCCAATGAAGATAACTGGGATAAAAGGGGGGTGGATTGGCTGGGCAGGGAGAGCCTTGGAGGAGCCCTGATGAAGAAGTAGGAACAACACTGCTGTGAAGAGCTGTGTGTGAGAAAACCACTCAGAAGGTATGGGACTCTAGAAAAATGATAATGACAATGTGAATGCAACACAACTCCTTCATCTGAGGGCAGCATTTCAGCACATCACATCCTTATTTGTCTGTGATGTTCTGCTTCACTGCCACTGTCCCACCATGGGGTGAAAAACTTCAATACAAGAGCCCAAGGGCCTTAAGAAAGAAATCTCTTGTCACAAAACTATATTGCTTTTGCACAAATGTGGAACACGAACAAATTCTTCCTTAACAGCCACTTAGAACAAGTTTACAATTGGTAAGGGAATCACTCCCCCCCCCCCTTGAGAAAGTCAGAAGCCATCCTCTCTTACTGAGTTGTGTAGGGTGAGTTGTCATCCACCAGCTGTTCTCAGGCTGAGTTGAAGGTTTTGTGGGAACCACCTGAGGCTTTGGAAACTGCTGTGGTTAATGTGTTCAATCTCACCTGTCTCTGTGGTTAGAGCTGACCTTGGGCTCCCTGCTTTGATGGTGCCTGGGGTAATGGGGCTGTAAGCACTTCCCCAGGAGAAATAACAAGTCAGTGTTACAAAGGAGAGCACAGGCAGGTCCCTGGTATGTGCCTGGGGAAGGTGGGATGGATTATCACAGTCTGAGGTGGGGCTGCTCTACCTCAGTGGGCACCACTGCAGGATCTCATGCGCTTGTTGCAATTATTCTCTGGGCAGAAACAGGATCTCATGTGCTTGTTGCAGTTATACTCTGGGCAGAAACAGGGAGGCAGAAATAGGATCTCATGCACTTGTTGCAATTATTCTCTGGGCAGAAACAAAGAGGCAGCCCTTCCCTTGCAATGGCTGCCACGGTGCCCTGCGTGTCCCTGCTTTAGCTGTGATATCTCCAGTTACTTGGGGATGAAAAACTTGACTGTATTTGGTGTCTGAACAGCAGCTCAGACAAGACTTGTCTGTCTGTGACTAGGCTTATAATGCAAATAGCAACTGCATAATAATATTTAAGGGAAAGATTGCTAGCAGGATTAAGATTGCAATCTGGTTTTTTCCCCAATTTTTCCTGGGGTTTTGTTGTTAGGTAAATGCTCATCCGCTCTGTCTGACTGCTTGTCACGCAGCATTTGCAGAGATGGATTCTTGTGCATTAGTTACATCTTTTTATAGAGGTTCATGAGATGAAACTGTGTAGCTGCTTCACTTCAGAAATGCTCTTTTCAATACCTCTGGAGTTTTGTTTCCCACTATTGTTCCCTCCCTGTAGGACTGCCATTTAATATGAATTGGAGCTTCAAAACAAGCCCAAAGATGTCCCTTTCTTTTAACTCTTTGGGGTGGAAAGAGGAAGTTTGAACGTTTTAAACTCAACAGATCTATTAATTTACTTTGCTGAAGTCAGGCTACCTGCCTCCCTCCAGTAGCAAGGTGCCAGATCTGGAAATGGATTTGAGGAGGGGGCTAAGAGGGTGTAGATACACGGTTTGTTGTAATTTGGATTGGAGATGCAGCTGAGCCTCATCCCCAATGGGCTACAGCTGTGCAGGGCAGGTGAACAGTGTTGAAGGTGATGAGCCATGGAGTGCCCAGGGCCACTGACCAAAGGGCACACAGGTGCAATGCATGTACCATAGGGGTATAAAAGAATGAAAGGTTGTTCTTGCACTCTTGCTGAAGAACATGAAGGAGCAGATGCTTGCAGCCTTCTGAAGTGATGTGATGTTACTCTATATGGGCAGGTGTCACCTTCTGATGTGGTATGGTGTTACTCTGTATGGGCAGATGCTGAAAGTCTTCTGAAAGTATTTGGTGATATTCTGTGTATTGTGGCTATCTCAGCTGTGACATGTGCTGTGACAAGAGGAGCCTAAGGACCAGCAGCATTCCCAGTCCCTGGTGATGCCCTTCAGCTGTGGGACAAGGCTCTCTTCTCTCACCCACTTCTTTTGCTGAACAGGGTGGCCAAGGGCAGCTGATGCTAGAGCTGGTCCAGGCCAGGTAAAGGTGAGCCTCTCCCACTTGGGCAGAGGAATGGAGAGGCTGGTGGCTTGCGTTGATGTGGTTGTAGTCTCTTTGAGAGAATGGGAAAAGCAAAAGTTGCTGGATTCTGGTTGTATTTCTGCCCTAGCTGAAATGGCCCTTTGCCCTGCTGCTTTCTGATGTTTTCTTACACCTCTTGTGCAAGTGTAGAAGTAACATGATTTCAGGAGGATAGGTCTGTAGCCCAAATTCTCAGCAATGTTGAAGTGCCTCATACCCCTTGAAGGAAAATTGAGTTGAGTACTTAAATGCTCATTGATAATGATGTTGATTGCTTTGGTGAATTATTTGCTCTATTGGTTGGCTAATGTCCAGTCTCAGACTTAAAGGAGGGATTGGCCCTTGCGGCAGCAAAAATACCGCTCCAGAGTGTTTTTATTCAGAGACTGGAGGCAACAGGGACCCATTGTCACTGTGTGTTGTATCACCCAGCCCCTAGCAGCGCTTCTGTAACACCCTCCTGGGGACTGCAACCTGTAATTCTGCACTTGCATTGGGGTTTTATGTTCAGATCTTCCCTAGCAACTCTCAGAAATAAGGAAATTGCAGCTCTGGCAATCCCAGGCTTGGGTCCTCTTGACCCTTTCAGAAATGGCACAAACATCATCTGACGCGTTAAAACCTTCCCCGCTGGGCAGTGTAGATGGGAGCTGAGCGCATTCAGTTCTTGCAGAGCTGAGCTGTTAAATTGATAGTGCCTGTAGTTACTCTCCTGAAGGGAGAGAAACATCTTAAATCTTTAAACCTCTCATGCCCATCCTTTCGTGCCATGCTGTGAGAATGTGTAAGTGCATCAGAAAATTCCTACCTGAATGTAGTCGTGCCAAGATGTGCTTGCAGATCTCAGCCTTCTCCTGCTGAGCATGAACCTGTGCCTGCCACGCTCAGGGTCACTCGTGGGGGTCTTGCAAGGCTGCTGAGGGCTGTTGTCGGTGTACCTGGCTTTTGAAAGCATTGCACGTTTCAGAAAACCACAGTTACGGTGTAGTTGCTCCATTCACACAATGGAGATCTCAAGGATTATTAGTTTCTGTGCTGAAATATTTTCTTCTAAAGTAACAGTGGATGGCATGTGTGTCTGACCAGATCTGTTTTGAGCTCTGGGATGAGTGTGCTTTGTGCTTTCATTTTATTCAGATTTGGTTTAACTAATGAGAAGCACAAGTAAATGTTCTTTGTTGCCTAGAGGGAGATCTTGAATGTGGATCATTAAGAAATGGGGTCAGATAAAGAAGAGAAAATACCACTGTCCCCAGACTAGAACTTGCAAACCCATGCACTGTGCAACGCCCCACGGAGCTGGAAATCTTCTGTCAATGCTCATATGACTGTGATGGTCTGCAGTGATGATAGCAGTGCCTGGCTCCAGGGTCTGTGCTATCCCTACTTGTCACAATCACTGTGCTTCAGAAGCCTGGATTGCATTTCCTCCCGGAGAGTTTGTCTGATTGATTGCCCACAGCACATAACAATTTGAAAACGAGTTTGTTTTTAGTAATGAACCTTTATGGCTTTTGCAAAGTGGGTCTTCACAGCCTGTTTGGGGCAGAACAGCTCCACCTGACCTCTGGTTTGGGAAGAATGCCAGCCTGCAGGGAGGAAAGACAAGGTTATCAGGGAAAGGGGAAATGAAAGGTTTTTCTTACACTTAACACTTACTGTGAGCTGAAAAGTCACAGCTTGGCAAAATATATGTTTCTCCGAAATTCTGAAAAAAAATATTGAATTAATGTAGCTGTAAGTTATGTGAAATGAAATCCAAAGGAATTAATTAGAATTCTGAACCATATGGTCATGTGAATCTGGAGACCCACACAACTGCGTTTTCGTATCTGATGTTGACACATTAAAATTCATCAGTTTGCAGGCAGAGTTGTCTTAGTTAATTTAACTAATACCATAACATTCCTGAGATGCATCATTACACCTCATAATGTAAACATAAACCAGGATGATTAGTGGAGAACCACTCACTTCAAAGAATTAATATAGCTGAAAAACTGCTTGCAATTTAGAAGGATTAAAAGAAGATGCTAAATATGTCTCCTTATGCCCCTTGTTAAAGCCAGACCTTTATCAGTTTACACAGTACCTGATTTCTGGTGATGCATAAAAGCCAATGGCTTGTTTACACTTGTTTCTGTACCATTGAGGTGCTCGTGTGTTTGGGGTTGCCACAAACATTCTGAAATGAGAGTTTTGAGGAAGAGATTGTTCAGTTTGTTAACCTGAGTTGTCCCCTTGGCTGCAAAAATGTGTGTTCCCTAATGCAAGGTGCCCCTTGTCGTGCCTTGGAAGGAAGAAGCGATGCCCTCAGGGAGAGGGAGCTGGAAGGGAAGCCAGCACTTCAGCTGAAATGCTGAGGGGCATCTTGGCTGCACTGTGGTGGGAAGAGAAGAGTGGCCCACCTCTGTTGTCTTTAACCAGGTCCAGGTTGGACCTTCCTGTTGGTGTCTGGTTTTTGGTGTAGGGAGGTGGAAAAGGCTCAACCTGTGCTCTTGTGCACAGGTTGAACTGGAGACTTTCTGCTCAGAGGTGAAACTAAGGCAGATGGGTGTCACAGGAGAGCTGGGTTCAGAAGGTTAATGCATTCTTGATGTCTGCTTAGACACTGGGATTTTCCTCCCTGATGGTTTCTTGTCGTGTTATATGTCTTATGTATCTGTGGTATGTGCGTGTACCAAGAGACAGAACACACTCCTTGTGATTACAGAAGCCAGCTTGCAGACTTCTGTGGCTGGCAACAAAAATGTTCTTGGGGGTTTTAAGATTGTTTTCAAAACCTCTCTATTTGTGTGCACAGCTTGGGGCTGTGTTGGTCACAGGCTGACCAAGGGACACCAGTTCAGGAGAGCACTGGTTGTGCTTCAGAGTTTTGTGTGATCCTCTGCTAGCTCCAGCATAATTTGGAAATCCTGTCCTTGTGAGGAAGGCCAGCTGCTTTGGACCTCCTCCACTTCCTGGAATACAGTGTGCAAAGCAGATATGCTCGTGTGTTTGCCTGCTTTGTTGGTAGGGTCTGGGACCAGCCTCAGACAGAGCAGTAGTCCTGGGGGGACTGGGCTTAGCACAAAATATGCAGACATCAATAACAGGCCTCAAATGAACCAATTGATTTGAAAACTGTGATATTGACTTGTGAACTGTTACTAATGGATTAAGCAGCAACAGGATGCCAGTCTTTCAGGGGTCATTTAGCTCATCTCTCTGCCCTAAGGCAAGACCACCTCATATCTAAGTAGATGTTTTTATGGCCTGGTCTTAAAACCTCCACAGATGGCAACTCCATAACCTCAGCAGGCAGTGGCTTCCAGTGTGGCACTGTCATTCCCAACTGGAAGGATTTTTGTAACCTTTAACCTAAATCTTTATCGCTGCAGTTTAGATCTGGTTTTGCCATGTCCAGTCTGCTGTGGGAAAGGAGAACAGGTTATTCTTTCCACCTACTTGTCATGTATTTCAGATATAGTTATCGTGCCTATTCTCAGTCTTCACTAGACTAAACAACCTAGTTCCTTCAGTCATCCTTTGTAGGTCATGTTTTCTAGGCTGCAGAGAAGTCTTGTTCCCCAGTGGACTGTCAAATCAATGTGCTTCCTTTTTTGAAGTGTTATGCCCCAAACCAGCCGGCTGTGTGAGGGCGATGCTAAGCAGAGAGGGAGGAGCTGGTACAGGCCAACTGCTGGTCACCAGGAGCTCAGAGTGCCCATCTCTGTGGGGAACAATAAAGCCCTTGAGAAAGGCTCACATGCCTCATGGCCTGCCCTCAGAGAGGGAGAAACCTTGGCACAGGGGCTGGTGCCTTTGAGCTTCCCACATGCCCAACAGCCCCAGCAGAGTTTGCAGCCTGAGTTTTTTGACAGGGCTACGGGGTCTTAGAAGTATCCATGAGCAGGCCCTTGCTTTTGTAGTCCAATTTTCTGTTTAGATTGTTACTGACTTTTGTATCAAGCAGAAATACATGAAAAAGAGGAGTCTGAGGGAAGGGAGTGGAGTATTAGTTCTCCCTTTGGTTCATGCAGCGAGCTGCCTGAGTTTCCAGAGAGCCACTCAAGATTTGACTCTTTAAAAAATTGGCAGGTTGCCATTGCTTTAGGAATTATTTTTGTTTCTTTGCTCCTAGAGCTTCTGCTGATTCCATAGGAAACTGTTGGAGTGGGGGCAGGGGAAATACCTTGTGCAATGAAATCAAACCCCTTATTTCCTTAGTGTGATATGGGTTGAGGGACCTCCTCTGCCTTGGAATTGCAGTTTATGCTTGGCCTCAAAACAGACCTTACAGGGTGACAGGAAAGGGTCCACCTACCCAGCATGTCTTCTTCAGTGACAAAACTTGTTGCTTACCAGCCTCTCCTTCCTTGCCACCAGTTCTGCTTGTCCTGGTCCAGGAATTCCAGCATTAAAGTCAAGCCAACTCCTACATTTACACTTGGAATAAAGGATAAAAGCAATCTCCCAAAACATGGCCAACAGGTACCTTGCAGCCAAGCTGCTTGCCCAAAGCAGGCATCAAGCCCATGTCCCAACTGGCATTACCTGTGGCAAAGGAATGATTAAAGGAGCCCTCCAGCCTTTTTCCCAGAGCTTAGGATCACACCCCTGTGCATTTTTCTCTCTGCTTGTTGATGGATGCTGCTTCCTTGCTTTCCCCTCCCTGAACCAGTGGGCTGGGTGCCAGCCTGGAGTTGTGCAAGCTCTCAGCCTTGTGAGGCTGCCAGGCATGGCCATGGGGTAAGAGGACACAGGGCTCTTCTCGCAGCATTTGGAGTAGATAATCCTAATTTCCCCCTTTTTTCCCCCACCATTTCTGGCAACAGCTGTAAAAGATGGAAGATAATTACCCTGTGAAACAGATTTGATTTCCTACCAGGTCTTTTGTCTCTGCCAGACACTCTTAAAACTTGAGGGTTTTGGAGGGAGAATTTCATAACACATGACTGATCATTCAGCAGTCCACGTGTGGATCCGACCTTGGAGTGTTTGTACAGACTTGGTGGAGCTGCTGAACACAAATATTTTTTCTTTTTCTTCCTCTGTATTTGCAAAACATTTGTGTCCCGATCATCTGCTGTGCTGCCATTTGGAGCTGCACACGCTGACACGCCGTTTGTTCCGCTGCCACTCGGCAGGTTAAACAGTAACCTGCTTGGGACACTCATTACTTGGTGAAACATCTCTCAGGGCTTGAAACCAAGGCTCTGCTGCTATACACAGCAAGATTTATGGCCTGGTGGATAAATTGGATTTAGCAGAGCTGAGGCAGTAATAAAATGATTGTATCAGATTGCAGTGTGTGAATGTGGGGGTCATGCAGGACTCAAATACCTCCTGAACATACTTGCTTTTCTTGTATGTCCTCTCTCTCCTGTAAAACTGTGCTAAAGCAGTGATAAAAAAACAAAGCAGATAGGTTTGGAAAGAATCACTTCTGACTGGCTGACTTCAGAAGGATGGGTAATTTTAAAACAACAGCATTGTTTCTTTGAGGTTGAACTGGCTCAGAGTATTTCTTCTCCCCCTTCTCCCACCCCAAGGGAGAGATTTTATTTTCTTGCAAGTATAGGTCCTATCTGAGGGGAAAAAGAAGTGGTGTTTTCTTGCTAAAGGTTTTGAGGGAAACCTTCATGGAGAATTCAACCTGTGTTTTTAAATCTTTGAGAAGTGGACTGTACTGCATGTTTCTTCCTCTGCTCCTTGAAACACCTGTTACCTCAAACAGGGAGAAAGCAGTAAGAAAATTCTGGCAGTGCAAGGAAAGGAGGCTGGAAGATCAACACAGTCTTCCTAGTCTATCCAGCATCCCACTGGGATTATTATTCTGGCCTGCAGTTGTTTGTTTGTTGGATTTGGACAGAAGATGAGATGTTACTGATGAAGCGCTGGATGAAGGCAGAACAAAACTGTGGGATGAGCTGGGCCAACAGTGCAGGCACAACTGTTGATGCATTTGCAAAGGACAGGCTGTACCTGGCTTCAAAACTTGCTCTCAGGTTGTTGCTGTGCCTACCTGAGTGTGCCTCTGACTGGCTAAAATGGCTTTTCACCTGGATTTTTGGGCCCATTCGTAGTGTGCTCTCCCTGGCTGAGAAGGGTAGACCAGCACCATATCCATACTGGAAGCTGGTCCTGTTTATTTCTGTTCTTATCAACTCAGAATTGAGGTAGAGAGCTTCTCAGACATGGTTGTATGCTCCAGAGCTCCCTGGGAAGGGATGAAAATCAGCCAAGCAGGCACTGTGTGATCATTGGGATTAAGTGATCTCTTCCTGGGAAAAGAGGATGGAGGGAGAATCATGTGCTGAGGGCATCGTGATGAGGAGAGGTGTCTCTTCCCTTCTGGAGCAAAGCAGCTGCCCTTCCATGTACTTCAGAGCCTCACAAAGCCTCCAGGAGCCTCCAGCCATGCAGGCTAATACGGATTACATTAATATAGTCAATCCAAAGATTAATTTTATAAAGCGAACTAGATTGGGGAGCAGGTAAACTTTCTCCCTTCAACCAGTTTTCATTAAAATGATTTGGAGGGTGTGCCTGTACCTTGTCATGGAGTGCAACCCAGGGATGGATGGGTGCCTGTGGGAATGGAGGCTGCAGTGGCGGATCTGGGCATCATGTAACCTCCTCCAGGGGTGGTTGTGTGTCAGGACTTGTTCCCTTGGCCGCAGCACTATCCTGCTCTACTCGCTCCAGATCTGCCCAGCGTTGCTCCTGGTTCTCCCTGCCACACCTTCTGCAGGCAACAGATAAGTGCTTTGGGGGGATGATGTAAGATTTTCCGTGTATGAATGCTGCAAAGTTGATTTTAGGGCAGCACAGTTAAATTGCATTCTGCCTAATGGTAAAGTGTGCTTCTTGGGTAGGTTTTGCTGAGTTTCAGATTTTGTCTAATCTGAAAAACAGTTGCTGTTCCTGGGAAACAGGCGTTCCCAAAACAAATGCAATGTTAAGTGGAAGTGGCTGACAGCTGGGGTGCACAGGAGATTTATTTACGTTTTTTATATATATATATATATCTTTACAAAGATAATGGTAAAAGGAAATCGATAGTAATAGTGGTTGCAGTCTGAGAGAAGTGTATCTGGACATTTTGTGGACACGGACATTTTCTGGCATTGATGACTACACTTGGTAGAAACCCTGCTCGTTCCATTAAAAATAATGTTCATAATTGGTGGGTTCAAAATTCACCAGTACAGATCATTGCTTTCCAGAAGCAGCATTTTATGCTTTTCATTGGACATTGCTTACAGCATCAGTGGACAGTGCAAGGAGAAAATGGGCTCATTAGATATGAACTTAATTGAGAGTGACATGACTGGGTATTAATATTAGTCTTGCCTCAGGCTTTTCCTTTCTTTTTTTTTTTTTTTTTTTGGGGTTTATAGTCATGCTAGTAGATCCTGAACATTTTATCCATTTACCAAATTCCACAACAGTTCCTTCACTAAAAGGCATAGGTTTCCTTTTTTGTTTGTAAATGGAGATGCAGCATCTGATGTCCTCCTCCTCCAGATGCAGGAGGGCAGGGCTCTGCCTGGCTCCGAGCACAGGTCACACTGGCTACCGACGTGACCTTTTTGATGGTATTTCTGTTTGCAGGAATCCGCATTTGTGCTGGTTACGGCGGTTTATGGAATTTAACTTGGCATTTATTTTTCTGAGGAACGGTCTGGTGACAAGAAGCTGACACAGATTTCTTCGGGGTCCTGCCCCCTGGGCACTCCTACCTGTTTCCCCTCCCCCCTGAAATATGCCTTGGAGAAGAAGCAATTTGTGAGGTGAAATGGAGGGGTCTGTTTTCAGTGGGAGCAGGAGCAGCGCGCAGGGGAGGCGGGCGGGCTGCGATTGGCGCGGAGGGAGGCGCTGGTTGGGATAAATAGCGGGATGCGCTCCTTTGTGCTGAGAGCTTTCCCGTGCAAGGCAGAGCAGAGATGCCTGTTGTGTCGCTGTCGCGACCGATTCAGCTCTTTTGGGTGCCTCAGCTTTTCTTTTAGGGCATGGCTCTTTCCCCCCACCCCTCTCTACAGATGCCCCTTGCAGGGTGGGTGCTTTGCGTGCGCGGTGCCCGGCTCTGTGCGCTCTGCTCCCAGCCAGGGTGCACAGTTATCAGAACGGATTGTCTCACGAGTCACTGCCATCTGTGCAGGGCGCCTCGTTCGACGAACAAAAGGATTTGGAGGGGATGAGGGGTACGGCTTTAAAAAGCCCAGCTGAATGGAAGAAAGGGATGCTGTCACCCACTTGTGACTGCACATGGCGGGAGCTTTGTTCCCTCCTGGAACGCTCAGCATCACTCGTGCTACCTGCAGCCATGCCAGCCCCTGGCAGGCTGGTCTGTGATTGGGGGATAGGGTAATACAGTCAGTCATTCTGCCTGCTGCTGCTATGTTTTGTTTTGTTTATAGATATTTTACAGGGTTTGGTCTGACAGTTTTGTCTCCTGGGTAATTAAGCTGAATTATTGAAGGCCCTGAAATTAACACTGTCATTTTTAATTATTAAAATTAAATAAATCTCAGCCTGTTTATCAAGTTAGGTTATTTCCTCTTTCTGATTTTGAAGGGGTGTGTGAACTTGTTGGGAAGAATGTGAGCACTCAGGTAGCTTGGTTTTAAAATTTTGTTTAACAAAGTATGGGGAAATCCTGAGGTCCAGGTAAGGTCTCTTAAAACATCCAAGCCTTAAAAGAGAAGAGAGTAGGTGGGAAAAGTTCAGGGGATGGTAAGCACTGCTGGTCAGATTTTTTCTGCCCAATATTAGAGAATAAGATTCTCTTGGCGATTATTCTGGAGCAGGGGAGTAGTTTTAGAAATATGTTTTCATTTTTTCTTTTAGATTGTAACACTGGCAACAGCCTTTTTATTGGCCTGATTATATGTGTAGGTTTAAAAAATCTTTTTCTTCAAACATTCAAATTTATTTTGTCATTATTTCATTTTTTAGTATTTCTTTATTCAATATTGGAATTTCCTATTTGCTGTGGATTTGGGAATCCTCCTCCTTTGCTGTCTGGGAAATCCTCAGGGGTGGATTTCCAGGAGCCTAATTTGGTTAACTCCAGTATTAGCACCAAGGTTCTGGCCTTTGTTCCCTAGCTTTGGGTCAGCTGTACCTAGCCTCATGCCTATGAATCATCCAGGCTTCTTTCTCTTAATAAGGATTTACAAAGTCTGGCTCTTCTGTACCAAGTTCTATCAATTCTTGCAGGATCAAGAGCTGTAAGCATGGATAGTGATATCCACATGTTTGTGGAGCTGCAGCAAAGAAAGGGGCTGCTCCCCGTGGGGGTGGTCAAATGGGAACTGAGACACTCCGATCCCATCAGTGCTGCTGCCTGTTGGGAGTGACATTTTGTGCCAGTGAGGGAGCAATTGGGGTTAGAACAATGACCAGCAGCAGTCAGAGGTAGTTCAGGCTGGAAAGGGCTTCAGGACATCTTTTCTCCAACATGCTGCTCATAGCAGGGCTGTCCATGAGATGAGAGGAGGTTCTCTTGGGTCTGGAGACTATGCAGCCTCTCAGGTCAGTTTGCTGCAGTGCTGGACTGAAGGAAAAGGAAGCTCCTCAGGCCAATAAGTCTTTGTGTCTCTGCTTATGCATGTGCAAATGTCTAAAGCCACAAAGGAGGTCACAGGTGGGTTAGGACAGCTGGAGAGCAGGAGGAGTGGCTCCAGGCCCAGCTAATTTAACTGGTTTCTCTGTGCACACCCAACACTTTTTATTGATAAGCATATTGTTGTATTTCCTTGGCAACAGTGTTATGGCAACTGCTGACTTCCAGTTTGCAGAGTGAAGGTAAAGGAGGGGAGGTGGTGGAGAGGCTGGCATGGGGCAGGGGCCAAGGGGCTGTTTTTTCTGAAGCGAGAAATATGAGCCCTGATCTCCAGTTGCTGCATGGGGCTTCAGTGCTGCCGTCAAACCTGCTGGCTGCAGCAGGAGTGTGCCAAGGAAGGGCTCCAGGATGTGGCTTTGCCTTGAGAAACATCTGCAGCTCTTCACTCCTGCCTGGTCACCACATGAAAGAGAGGAGCTGGTGTGTGGTTAGGGCAGTGGATTGGGCCTCCTGGCACTGGGATTGGCCACAGACTGCAGGTGTGACCTTAGGCAAGTCACCTGGCTTCTCTGTGTCTGGGGTGCCATTGGCGAGATGGGGATAGCAGGGTTTGTTCCATTCAGCACGTCCAGCTGAATTCTGGGCTCTTTGGGCAGCCTTGGCTTTCCTGGCACTGCAGAACTGGGGCTTCAGGCTCTGCTCTGCATTGTCTGGGTGCTGCTGTCACAGCCAGGCTGACATGCTCAGGTAGGCCACTGCTTTGCAAATAAGGAATATTGGCTTAGGGGCCAGGAGGACACAGCTCCTGAGGGTTGCCACCCACGGGTGGGCTTGGGTGGGCTGAAGGGCAGAGTGCCTGGTCCCCAGCTTTAGGCAAGGCACAGGGGCTCTCTCTCCTCCAGTCCTGCAGAAGGAGACCCTGCTCCCTTACCTCTCCACAGCTCTGCTGTTTGCTTTCTGAGTGCTCAGAGCCTCTGTCCTCCCTGCAGAAGCAGAAACACCAGCTTGTCCCGTGTGGGTTCCTGCACAGAAGTGAGTGGCTCAGACCTGCCTAGGGTGGGGTTTCAGCATCTCACTTGGAGGATTTCTTTGGCCTGACTTTGCCAAGCTCAGGGGGGAAATGGACAGGTAGAATGTACTGGAGGTGCCCATCACCAAGGCATTTGCAGGCTTCTGAGTCCTTGCATCTTACTTTTATTCATGCACCTGAGAATTTACAGGAAAATAAGCAGCATTCTTAAATAATACTATTTTTAAAGCACATAATTTAAAGGTTTTAATCTTTGTCTACCTTCTGGCCCACATTGCCTTTCATTCCTTCTCAGATGAATGGGTGAAAGAGGGGATCACTGGGGGTGTGTGTGTTTCTGGGGAATATTCACTAGAGCATCTCCCAGGTCACTTGCAAAGAAGCATTTTAGCATTCAGATGCCAAGCCGGTACTTCAGAAAGCTCCTTCAAATGAAATATTTGGCAAATCCATTTTCACATCCCTTAAAAGTGTGGGAAGATTTTTTTTTTAATTTGAAAATCTGGTTTGGGCCCTTGCTAATTTTCAGGAAAGACTGATGGAAGGATTATGACCAACCCTAATTTTGCAAATGAGGTAAGGGAGCAAAGCTTGTATAACAAAAGCACAGGATAATGTGTCATCTTGTGCCCTTTCTTCACTCACTGGCTGAATACACTTTACTTGTAATGATGTGTGAACTTTTCTTCAAGTGAATTCTGGAATAAATTTTGCCAGAGGAAAAAGAATCTCAGGACTACCAGATCTCATGATATCTCCCTGCTGTTTGAGGCATGCAAATTATGGGCGAGTTTCTATTGTGTGAAGTTCCCACAAGCCTAAACCAAATCCTTAAGGAGAAGCAGGAGAAGCCAATGGGAAAGACATTTCCCAAGACTGCAGGACCTTTTTTTTTTTTCCTTTTAGCCTTGCAAAGAGTCTTGGGTTTGGTTTGTTGGGTTTTTTTGTTGTTTTTTACTTTTAATGAGCAGCAATATTAGCTAAGATTCCTGCTCTTAGGAGCACCAGGAATGAATTTTCCCATTGCTGTGTGGGCACGTTGTGTGAGCAAGGAGTGGTGGATTCAATCCACCGGGGCTCAGTGCTCCCACTGTTTTCATATTGGTGTCTGTGAACTGAGCACTGGGTGCTGAACAGGTGAAAGGCTGGGTCACCATGCAGGAGGGGCTGAGCAGAGGGCATTGGGGCTGGGAGGTGCAGGGCAGGGGCTGCAGGGCAGGTTTGGCCTCCCTCAGGGGCTGTGATGGCAGGGAAAAAGCCTTGCTCTGGGATCACACCTCCCAGTGCTGGAAAAGCCTGACTATCTTGTCCTGCCTGTCTCCCCATTGCTGACTTTGAATTGGCCTCTAATGTCTGTTGTCCCCCCAGAAGGATGCTTTTCCAAGCTGGTGATCCCTGGATCTGGCTGATACCTGGTGCTATTGTTGTTTTCTTGGATTCCAAGTGCTGCATCCCTTTGCAGTCTGGAAACCTGGCACAAATTGTTTGCCCAATATCTTTACCTCAGGTAAACATTGCTTTAGAGGCTGCAGCTGTCTTATGCAACGCAGATAGGTGGGGACAGTTTTTCCTTCTGCCAGCAGTAGAAAGGGAAAGTTGTTTTGCCAAGATAAAAGTGGGATTTTCTCCAATAGCTGGGTGCACAATATAACATCCCTTTTTCAGCTTTGTTATCCTTGGCAGCTAGAGGTGGCTGGAGCTCTGCTCCTGGAGGGAGAGATGGGTGAATCAGACAAGGTTTTCAGAGTGCAGCATTTTTGACCAGGTTCTGGACAGATCCCTGCTCTCCAGGGGCAAAGGAGGACACAAAATGGGCTCTGCATGCACCTGGGTCAGCACAGCACACAGGGCTGCTCTGAGTGCTGGCTGTGCCTGCCCCTCCACTGCCATCCTGCCCCTGCATTGTGCTGCCATCCTGCCCCTGCATTGCGCTGCTCCTGCCCCTCCAGCTGTGATCCTGCCTGTCCATTGTGCTGCTCCTGCCCCTCCACTGCCATCCTGCCTGTGCATTGTGCTGCTCCTGCCCCTCCACTGCCATCCTGCCTGTGCATTGTGCTGCTCCTGCCCCTCCACTGCCATCCTGCCTGTGCATTGTGCTGCTCCTGCCCCTCCAGCTGTGATTCTGCCCCTGCATTGTGCTGCCATCCTGCCTGTGCATTGTGCTGCTCCTGCCCCTCCAGCTGCCATCCTGCCCCTGCATTGTGCTGCTCCTGCCCCTCCAGCTGTGATCCTGCCTGTGCATTGTGCTGCTCCTGCCCCTCCAGCTGTGATTCTGCCCCTGCATTGTGCTGCCATCCTGCCTGTGCATTGTGCTGCTCCTGCCCCTCCAGCTGCCATCCTGCCCCTGCATTGTGCTGCTCCTGCCCCATCAGTGGAGATGCCGCTCCCGGCTGTGTCCTTGTGCTGTTACTCCCCCCCAGCAGATCTCACCAGGGGTTTGTAGTACTGGGGCTCTGCTGCTGGCTGCCTGCACGGCAGATCCTTCCCCAGATGCCAGCAAGGCTGTTGGAGCTGAAATGAGAGCGGGGGCTGTGGTCCCTGATGGTGACATGTGTGTCCCTGCGGCGGCAGGGGCACAGCAGGGCTGCCTGGAAGGGCCTGGCAGCTGCCTCTCCCTGTGCCCTGGACCTTGGGGACACTCTGCACACCCATGGTCTGCAGGAAATAAAACATTTTGTGCTCTTGTGCAACAGACACACTGGCAGTTTGGGGGCCTAGAGGGAAGAGGGCAAAGAGTTAAATCTTGTATCTGTTCTTCTTGTCCTTGGTGATGTCCTTTATGGGCCAAACCACAGATGCGTGCATCATTTTAGTATCATTCTTTCTAATTCAGAGAAGGTTTTAAAAAAGTCAAGGATGACCCTGTAGCTGTGGTAAACTCCTGTGATAAACTTTCCAAGGGCCTTGTGTACTCAAGGCCCCATGGCTTTTCTGGTGATTGAAAATCCATTGAGTAAGTGTATAGTACCTTAACAAGACAGTTGCTTCATGGAAACATGAGAGTTATTTGTAAAATATTTGGTTGTTGTGTTTTTTAAGTTATTGTCACTGAACCTGTGGTTCTGGTGTCTCTGTATTTCAATATTTGAAATAATGCCAGTAAAAGCAAAAAAAAGAACCCAAAAAGCAAATCTTTGCCCTTTGTCCACTGTCCAAATCAAAAGTAATTACCCAGAGCAGAAGTATTCACACTTCATTATATGAGGACTGAGTTTTCCAATTGAGGAATCGTGAGATTGTGAAGAAAATTCAGTTCAAGGATGAGCCCAACTTGGAGTCTGTTAAGTAGTGTCTGTCATCTTCACTTCTTCAGTCAAGCTGTATTAATCTGTCTGAAAGCTCATATTCCCAAGGGCCACCCAGAGCTTGCTATGCTGTGGCAGTGACCTGAAGGAGAGCGTGTTACTTGTGTTATTTTGAAGAAAAGCTGAAATGAATTTTTTTTGGCTAAGCAAAAAACAGCAGTGAAATCAGCAGATGAGTGCTAGAGAATCCTAAGCCAAGAGGCACTTTTATCCATTGCCTCCAGCCTGGACATCCCCCATCTCTGTATGTCATCACGCTTGTCCAAAAGACCCATTACTCCTTTGTAGGTGCGCAGCTCATCTGGTAATAATGAGACATGGGTATTCAAGTTGGCCAAATTCATCCCTGAGGTCATTTCAGATGACTCCAGGAGAATTAAAGCAGGACTGAATTTGCTCCTGGAATCTTTGTGTTTGCAAATTAATTTCTGGGAAATCTATTTTTAATTATGCTGTACCTAATTATACCAGATTTACTGTCACAAGGGAGAAATGCTCTAGTGTCCAAAACACACAATATTTTCTGATCTCCAAAGCAGAGTGAGTATGCCCAGCCCCTTATATTAATCTTGCACTGATGCTGTGTGTGACATGTGGTGATGGATATATCCAAAATGCAGCAGTATAAGGAGACAGGAGATCAGAAGGGATGTTTGGGGTTGGTGAATGTGGTCTTGTGCCATAGTGAGCACTCGCACTTGACACTGACTGCCTTCTGAAATTTTTGTTCCTGCTGCTTTTATTGCAAGGCAAATTATATTCCTGAATCTCATACTTTCCTTTCTATTGTGAATGTCTTCAGATTTAGTCTGTGTTCATATTTCCATCTCTTTCAGTTGCTGAACATTTTGCCTTTCCTGCCATATTATTGCCCCAGGCAAATGCTGCTGAGTCCTGGAGGAACACAAGTCTGTCGGTGTGAATCCTGGGTTCTGCTATCATGATGTTGCTTTCATCCTAAAAACAACATCCAACCTCATGATATATGCTGTGAATGTCACAGGCAGCCTTGCAAAGTGAGCCCTTCAGCTCCCACCTGGGAACCTGTGCTAATGCATTACTTTGGAAGAAGACCTCTATGAACACAGTCAAGGGCACCTTAAAATTCCCACTTGGTTGGTACATTTATAGAGAAACATATTTGGGGCAGCCTTGGCTCACAAAAACGTAGTGTAGCCCCTGTGGTGTGCAGGGTGCTGCTGTGCCTGGCAGCTCTGCGCTCAGCACTGCTGTCAGTGGGCAGGACATGTCCCTGCCCTGTGGGCTGTGCCAGGCAGGGGAGGAGGGACAGGGAGGAGAAAACCTGCTGCCTGAGGTGTGGGGCTTGGGGGTAGGCAAGGAAAAGATGCTGCTCATGGCTGTGCTGAAGGCTTGTGATGCACACCTCTGATCCACAAAAGCATATGGAAGTATGATTGACTCTAGGCAATGGCTTTTTATCATTCCTCAGGTTACTGAGGTGTTCAGCCAGGGTTTAACACTTAGCTCTGCTGGAAGTTTTGCTTAGCTGGTATTAAGTTTATTCAGATTTTGTGTCTTGATGGGGAGGCCCAGGTCAGAACTTGGGGTGGGGAGGTTGTACAGCACCACTGGAGCCTGGGAGTGCCAGGCTGGTGTTCAGAACTTCACTGAGCTGTGTGGGAAGTGCTGTAAGTACTGTGCAGCACACTGGAAGTCCCAGATTTGTTAATGCTGCAGGGACAGCAGGTTTGCTACCCAGTGTGGCTGGGATGCTGCCCTGCCTGAATTGTGCTGTAGAGCACCACAGTGCCCTTTCCATTCCGCTCAGCCGAGTATCCTGCGCTGTGGAGGGGAAAAGCAGTGGGGAGCCATTAGCTCTGCCTCAGTGATGAAGCACCAGGCGTGTGGTTTCACAGGCAGCTTCCACTGACCTCGTGCTGGGCAGCTGCCAAGGGCTGGTGCTGGCTGCCCATGCCCAGCTGCACGTCCCCATGCCCAGTGCCAGCCCCAGACAGGGGTGCTCTGCGTCACCAGGTCATCCCAGGATGGCACTGGGAAGCGCTGCCCCTTTAGGCAGCTGCCTGCGCTCGGGTGGGCACAAAAGCTGGGGCTTTGCCCATTGTTAGTGGCAAGCTTTTAAGCAGAATGTAGGCTTTCCAGGTCCCAGGCTTTGGCTCCCTGCCTCCCCCACACTCCAGTTCTTGCCCTTCTTGCAGTCGCTGTTACAGGATTCCCCAGATCTGAGGTCCCTAGGCAGCTCTGGTATCTTCTGTGACCAAAACCAGCCCTTTTATGCATTGAGGGAGTAAATAGGAATGTTTTTATTCTTGTGATACCTCTTAATGCATTTTGCTTGAGGAAGTGTTTGTTAAAAAGGTCGAGTAGGGTTAGAGAAAGATAAATTTGAGCCTCTGGGCGTTATGTGGCTTGATGGGCATGAAGCTCTTTCTGTTTCTGCCTCTGTCAGGGGCTTGCAGTGCCATCATGTCAAAGGCTGGCACTGGCTACTGCAGCACCATCAGGACTTGCTTTTCTCCTCCTTCTGGCAAGCAGTTTGCTGGGAAACCATTTGTATTATTTAACTAATGATGACTAATACTTGAGAGTGGGTATCTGAGCAATGCAGGAGTGTGTCAGTCTGAGGTCTCAGCACTTTCTGTCTGGGTTTTGTGCCTGAGAACACAGCCTTCCCTAAAAAGATAAAAAAGCCAAAAAGTGCTTTACTGGAATCCTTTCATTCCTCCTTTTTGAGAGTGAATCATTCTGAAAATGAGTTCTCTAAAAATTCTCATCTCAGTTTTTGTTGAGGCAAAATTGAGTGATAAGTAGTTTTGGGGGACAAACAGAGAAGTTCGGGAGTCCCTTGTCTCTTCTGGGACGTGCACTGTGTGTTTGTGTGTGTGTGTGTGTTTTGTCCCAGCTCTGGGTGACAGCCCGATCTCCACCACGTTCCTCCTTCAGTCCCTTGTGTGTTTACACAGGTGTAGGGACTGAGGACACGTATCTCCATTCTTCTGAGGCTGTCAAAAGCAGGTCTTGGCTCTTGGCAGCAGCCAGGGATGGGTGGAGGACCCCTGGACTCTGAGGTTGAGGTGTGGATGAGCCTTTGCAAACATAACCCCATGCAGTCCTATTCTGGTTGCTGCAAGGGGAGCAGCAGCCCACAGCCTGGACACTGCACTGGGCAAAGTCCAGACAGCTTCTTGGAGCCTCTCACACAGCTCAGGGTGATGGAGTAGCCTGACAAAGCAACCCAAAATGAATCTGCTCTGTGACACGTGCAGCTGGTTGGGCAGAACTCGCCGGGAATGGAGCTTTTGCCTCGTGCATGACGTTTTTGAGCACCATCTTGTGTCTTGTGTATTGCTCTGCTTTGGTCTGCGTGTCCTGCTCTTGGGTACTCATGGAGCCTCCAAGGTCTGAGAAGTCTCAGAGGTCTCTGTTTAATTTAATTTTTTTTGGTTAAATTATTTATATCCAGTTGCAGCCTTCCTCTTTTTTCCTCACTGCCTTTCAGGACAGCACCTGCTTCCCTCCTAAAGAAGCCATTAGCGTGCATACTCCAAACCAAAATGTTAGCTCAGCTGTAACAGATGGATGGATATGGGCATCATGTAGCAACTTAATGAATAATATCTATCACCTAATTTCCCAAAAGTTGGCATGTAATGAGTCTGATGCTGTGATTATTACCTCTGTAAATCATGACTTTAGGATGCTGACAGTCCCTCCTGCCCCAAGGATACGGGGCAGCCAGGCAGTGATGTACATTTAATTGCTGATGTGTTCAGGAGCTTGCCATCGCCTCTGAGTTATCTTCTGCAGCACAGACCCTGCACAGATTAGTGTGGATTGGAGGGGAGGGAGCTGCTGGGTGCATGTGTGTGTGTTTGTTCCCTGGAGCCAGCTGCTGGAGGTGCTGTGGGCTGGGCAGTGTGGGGTGGAGGTGTGACTCCCAGGCTGGCCTTTTTGGTCTCTCCTCAGGACCAAGGAATAAGGGGATGGAAATGGAGATTGCTCACAACTGTGTAGAGATGTTTGTTTGTGGTGAATACCTCTGTAGACAGAGGACTTGACCTACCAAACACAACCTTGGCTTCAAGGGTGAAAGCTGCCAAACCTCTGCCCAAACCTCCTCCCACTACAGGAAATTTCTGTCCCTGATTTCTTCCTACCACAAACCACGTCTGGCCATAAAGCAGAGCCAGTGCCCGTATTGTGGGCTCTCAGCTTGCTCATGCAGTTGATTCCTAGCCAAGGGAGGCATCTCTGCTTGCAGGGCCCTCCCACACCTTCTTGTTCTTCATCAATTGATTGTAAAATTATTATTCTGGTGGGTTTTTAAGGTGTCTTTCATTAGATCCTCTGTTATGACAGTTGATGTAGATGTGGTTGAATCAGATATTGCAACTGACCCTTGGAAAGCTGCTACTGCCAGTCTGTGTGCCTGTGCTGCTGGCTGATGCTGCTGTTTTACTGTGCTGTCTCCCCTGCTTGGGTACTTCTCTGTGTTTGTTTAATTTCTCTTTTCCTTTTAATTCTGCCCCCACCACATCTCGTGGTGTGTGGGTGAGTGTGGTTATAGCTGGCTGCATGTGGGGCAGAGCAATGGACACCCTGATGCTGTGGTCCTCTCCTCCACTGCAGTGCCTCTGAGCCTTATCACCTCTGTGATAAGCAGAGGTGAAAATAGCCTGGAAACTGTGACAATGGCTGCTTTGGGTCAGACTGAGGATCCCCCTGGCCTCATGTCCTGTCTCCTGTAGTGCTCAGGGCAATAAGAACTAGGGCAAAGTGATGACCACGCATGGTGATGGGTTTCCCTGTGATGCTCTCCCAGTCACCAGAGGTTTGCAGCTCAAGGTCTTCCCAGTCCAGGAGTGTTGCCTTTGGGTTTGGTGGCCCCTATGCAGCCAGCACTGGCAGTGCCACAGCTGCTCTCAATTCCTGCAGCTCAGGCCCAAAGCCCAGATGCTCACCTGGTTAGTGAGGAGATGGCTGTAAAATCAGCAATGCTGTGGGTGATGTTAGCCATAGCTCATTTCCAAAGGCACTGACTGCTCTGGGCTGCATGGTCTGGGGCTGCTCAGCCATGTGCTGGTGTCTGTGTGTTTCAGGGGGAGCCACTGAGGGGCTGGGAGAGGAGACCCACAGTGCTGATGGACCATGTCTTGTGCAGGGGGTGGCGTGTCTGAATTAGCCTCTCGTCCCTCTGTCGTGTTGGCTTGCACAGAGGTGACCAGTGTCACCCCAGATGGGTCAGCTCCCACAGTGCTGACCCAGTGTCACACTCATCTCACCCTGTCCTGCAGGGCTCCCTGCTGGAAGTGTGGGCAGGTTCTGCAGAAGGAAGGTGAGGATTCCAGCAGCCTGCTGGAAGTGCAGGGCCAGGGGGGCACATGCAAATACCTCTGAGAGCTCATACTCTCAGGCATCTTTTTACAGCCAAAAAATGCCCTGGAGCATTTCCTTGGTTTCCTTTCTTCCCCCAAGTAAGCAAACACCATTCTGCCAATGCTTTGTGATGTTCCCATACCTGCTGGAAAATTCCTGTCGTGCTGACGGATTTCCCAGTGAAACACCAGTTTCTTCTCTTTAGCTCTCAGCAGTGAATTGGCTGCAGTTGGTCTGAGTCTGTTGAGCCTTTTTGTCACTAAAGACATTGTAGTGCTTATGGCATTACTGGTTACATAAGCTGTCTGTCTCCAAGGGGCTTTGCTGTGGCAGGATGCTCCTTTAGGGTGAGGGAAGAGCCTGTCTCAGAACAGGGGGACGTGAAAAAAAATACACATATGTGCTTGACTTACTTGAACTTAACCCACCCTGCAGGAAAACGCAGATTTTGGAGTTTTCATGCATTCTCTCTGGCTCCACAGATTAGAAGGGGACCGTGGGAAAGCTGCCAGGGCTTGGAGATCAATCCAGCCTTTGTAAATCCTTTCATCTGACTGGCGGCTCCGTACAATTGAGTATTACCCACTTTATTATTGTTGGCTGATTAAATTCCTGTTGGTCAACACAAATAGTGCTGTGCAGGCTGTGCCTTCATGGGATGGAGATTGGCATTGCAAAGCACTTCCTAGAGAAAGGCAGGGGCAACCTGTCACTTAAAACCACATTCAGAGGGTGTTTGGCAGCCGTGGGGAGGAGGGGGGAAGAACAAATCCCCCCATGCAGGCAACTTCCCAGGCATTTCTCACATGCCTGCCGAGGTTCAGTTGGCAGTGAGGGAGTGTGAGGTGGGGTCTCCACTTTTCTGGCAGCAGTGGGAGCAAGCAGCCTCAGCGGGGATGCACTCACCAAGCCCTGTGTCTGCAAGGTGGGGGAGGTGTGGTGTGGGGTGACTCCAGCCTGTATAACCAGGATTAATAGGATGAAATTAGGTGAAGGAGAAAGTTGTCAGGAAATGTTTCCTCAAGGTGAAAGCTATTAGGCTGCAGCACAGCTTCTCAAGGGAAGCAATGGGCACTTACCTACCTGGGTTGTGCTTAAATGACAATCTGAGAAAAATCTGCCTTTGGGGAGGAGATGGATGTTATCAGTGATTCAGGGGCTCCAGGGAGATGTGACTGCTCCCCAGGGACAGTGCATTTCTAGGAGGGGGGGGGGCTGAAGGGTCTTCAGCTGAGGTTCAGGTTGGGCTACTGTCTTCCAAAGCAGGATGTTACCAGTAAGCCAGCAGCTGGGACTTGTCCTGGTGTCAGTCAGGGCTCCTAAAACAGCACCCCCTAATTTTTTTGGTCTTTCAAAATGCTATTTCTATGTAATGCCTGGCTTGTAAGAGGGAGGGCACAGAACGTATTTCTCAGGAGTGGGAGTAACTGGCAAACAAATAATTTGGGAACCTCTGTGCTAGATGACCTGAAACATATTTATGCTTTTATGGATGGTGTTACTTTGACCATCCATGTATTTTTACATCACTATCCTTGTGCCTGAACCAATGAAACACCCTTTATCTTTGGGTGAATGATTTGTTTCCCATCTCTGTGCAGCGTGCACCCCTAGAAAATTAACCCACCACAGAATATGCGTCTGAAAGCCAGCAGGCAGAGGTGGATCCTGTGTGCTGCTGTGTGGTGGGGCTGACAGTGAGCCATGAAGGCTGCCTTGGCCCAGGAAAGCACATGTCAAAGGCTGCCTGGCCTAGGAGAGCCATGTCAGCCTGCCTGGCAGGGAGCCCTCAGCAGCCAGGCCCAAGGGCTGGAGAGAGGGGCAATAAACTGGTTAATAAATAACAGGGAAAGCTGGCACTGTTGCATAGTTTTAGTTTCTGCATGCAGCCTCAGAGAAACATGGCAAAGGTTCGCACAGCCCTTTGCAAAGCTGTGTGAGCCTTTGGAGGATCAGGAGGTCTCTTCCTGCACTCTGATTCACTGTGGGACTGATTTTATCATCCCCAGGGGCCAACTGCTTGGGCTCTCCTTGGCTACCCCAGGGCAGGTGATGGATGGTGCAGTTCCCTGGTTTGCTGTCATCCCCAGGGATTTTTCCTGTGGGGTGCTGCCAGGACAGCTGTCCTGACAGCCAGGGTTGCTCAGCATCCCCTGTAAGGGGCCAGTTTTGGCACAGATCAGTCACATTTGTAGTGTACTTTCCTGAAACTCTTGGCTCAGGGTGGTAGCATGGACAAGAGTGAGTTACAATTATTAGGGGAACTTATCTGAGGATAGACTTGCTGCTTCTAAATGATATCTCCTATTGTTATTGTAGTAGCACTGTACTATTAACTTGTTTTAAAACAGGTTTTGTTCCCTTGTCTCATTGTTTCAATCCAGCCCAGTGATACACTGTAATCTGTGCCTCCACCTTGTTTCTACTCCCATCAGACACTGTGCATTATGAAATTCTTAGGTATGCATTGTCTAGCCTTTCTTTCCAGGCATGAATTGTACATTTGCAGTATTTGGATTCTTAAGCCATACCCTGTGTCACTTGCTTAGGTATCTGGTGTTCTTGTTCAGCTCAGTTCTGGGTTATAGCATATTTTTGGTTGGCCCACTGCTGTTCCCAGCTGGTCCTGACAGAGCCCATGCTGTTTTGGCATAGCCAACACATTCCACTTGACAGCCCTTCTCCTGTTTAATTTCCTCTTGCTGACTCCCACGCCAGGAAAGGGCTGCAGGTAGGAGTAGGGGCATTGCTGTTTCCCCAAAACAAGGAATTTCCCTTCACCCTCAGGTAAGAACATAGGCAACAGTCTCTGCTCTCTTTGTGTAATTTGATGGCATAAAGGGTCTCCTCTGTGGCACAGTTGTTTGTGGTTTTTTGGTTGAAGTTTTCTCAGGTGAAAGCTGGTGGGGATTGGATCCATGCCATCTTCCAGCTTGACACTGAAGTACAGTGAATAAAGTGTGCATACTTTATAATTCTTTATGTGTGGCTGTTTCTCCTGACTGTAGTGAGTCCCTGAAGAAGTTTAGGAGGAAGCACATCTTCATCTCATGATCTCACACCACTGTTGGATTGTGTTTATCACAAACCAGTTAAGTTAGAAGACAACTGTAATATGTAATGTTTAACTACAGGCTGCAGTAGGAGAGCATGAAGCTGAGGGGGTTTTTGCTGCTGGATGGGAAAGAGGAACTGGGCAGGGGAAGAGAAAATAAATTCCTCAGAAAACCCCCAGATCACAGGGGAACATTCTCTTCTGCCCTAGACTGCAGCAGAGTATTTCTTCCCAAAACACTGGGTCTCTGGGAGAGGCCAGCACATTAAGCCAGCTAACTGCAAAACACACAGAGAAATCCCAGACTGAGCTGTAGGTGAACACTGGAGCCTTCCCAGGTGCCCATCCTTGCTGGTAGGAGTCACTGCCTCCACAACTGCAGTTATTTTTGGCAAGTAGGACTGGGTGTGGGGCTTCTGCCTGCAGTTTAGCAAAGCTCCATATCCCTGGCCACAGAAATTTGTGTCTTTGACACGTTCATGTACAATCCCCAACTCCAGAAGAGCTTAGTGTGCAGGGATTTAGACATTTCCTGGTGATGGACTCACAGCTATTTTAGGCTTTCTCCCCTTTTCTCTCTGAGGGTCTGACTAGAAATTTCATCCAGAGCTAAAAATTGCTTGAAACTGAGTATGTGGGATAAAAAAAAAAAAAAAGAAAAAAGCTCTTTTGATAAAATAGTGTTTTCCTACCAAAAGCTGCTTTACCTGAAGTCTCCCAGCCAGCCCTCACCCCAAGTGTGGCACTGTGAAATGAGGCATCTCCCTGGCCTCTTGGCCAAGAGCCCTCCCTGCCAGCCCCCAGGTGGGAATGAGGTTTCTTGCCATCCTGTGCAAAAATGCCATTTGTAACTGGGGAAATGCTTTTTGCTGCAAAAAGCATCAACACGTTTGCTACCTTGCACTTCTTTAGGCTCAGGGAGAGAGCTGGGGGCAGACAGTGCTGAGGTTAAAGATGAGATGTAGTGCAGCCTGTGAGGGGGGGGATAATGAATTCATGGGCACATGGAGACCATTCAGCAAGCTCTGGGCTCCTGTGGGGCCCTGGGTGGAAGGACTTTGATCTGACTCCAGCCTTTTCCCAACTTTGAATGGTTCCTGCTCTCAGCCCTGCCCTCCCCGCAGACAAAGGCGAGGGGAGCAGGGAAGAGGAAGGGGGGCTGTTTACCCTCATCAGAATGGTCGAGTGGCCTGAGTCAATACAGCCTATTTTTCATTAACCTAATCATTAGTTTTTCCTCAATGCCAATTAAATTTTTCCTGTCAGTACTCAGAAGGGCATCATTTGAATCTATGAGATTTTTTTTTAATAGGGAGCTTCCTGGACATGGTGGGGTTATTTGAGGAGTGGAAATGAAAGTTGAATTTCTGTCTGGATGGAAGAAGATTTTTTGAGTTTTAATTATCACGCAGCTTGGATTCCTGACGGTTGAGGACTGTGTTGGAAAGGCTGGTTTCCATTGTGTGGAGTGGATAATTATGCAGCCCTCTCCCAGGCTCACTGCATTTATTGTCCTGAAGAATCTTCCCAAGCAAAAGGGGGGAGCAGATTTACAACCCAAAATGCATTTTTAGAGCCTGCAAAACTTTCAACTTGATGTTTGCAAAGGGAAACTTCTGCAACTATTTGAGATTTTGTTTACCCTTTCAACAAAATAACCCCTATCAATTAATCTGCTAATCTGCCTTTCCCCTCACAGGTTGCTTAGGAAATAGTTTTGTAAACTAAGAGAGCCCTTCTGCAGCTGGACTGCTTTGTGCTATCAGTTTCTAAGCAGAATTCCTGGCAGTGGGAATTTCTGCATAAAATCTACTGTCCCATTTGTATGTACAGCATTGAATAGAAGATTTACAGCCATCCAAAACTTGGAAGTGTTTCTTACCTCGGAGGTAATGTTAATCTATCCAGGAGAACGTGTTAAAGGATTCAAAGAAACCAAAAATGCCAAAGCAAAGCTCATTTACAACTGTTCTTTCACAAGCCTTTGGATTAACCTCGTGTCTTTCTCACTGGGTTTTGAACCATGGATAGTTTGAAGTTTGCCATGAAAATGGAGACATTTCAGCAAAGGTCTGGCCAAATCTGGGGAAGCTTTTGGAACTGCAACAATCCCACCAAATCCTCCAAGGGTGGGATGAAATCTGCATGTGTTTGGGTGGGATCTGATCTGGGGGCAAACATCCTGTGCAATTTTGATTAGTGTGATGAGATGAAAGAGAAAAATGCTCATTGTGGATGCTCGCTCTTTTTCTCCTTGCTGAGAAGTGGAGCAGCAATAGTGCAAACTGGGCACGAGGGAGGAGGTTCTGGAAGCACTTGTGCTCATTTCAGTGGATTTGTAAGAGATAATTTAGCAGGACAGCTGTGCATGCAAACATTTCAGATAGGCCTTATTTCCAGAGCTTTCTGACTGTGACAGGGTGGCAGAGGACTCTGAACCCAGCTTGACTTTCATTTGCAATTCTTTTTTGTTTGAAGTTCTTTTGGCATGAACCCAAGAGGATTTGGGCTTCTGCTAGCTGCCTTCCAGTCTCAAAAGACCACGTGGTTGTTTTGGGGAAGTTAGCAATTTATTGTGGGGGTTTCTGGGTTATTAAAATAGCTCAAAACAACCCAGTCTCCATTTCCCATCCTCACTTTTCAAATCAGTGCTTTCATTTGTGCTGCCCAAAGACCCATAGACACAGACTGTGCTGTCTCTGTAGCCCTCTCCAGCCCTTTCCTCTGACAGGGTGCCTCCAAGCCTTGACCACAGTTGGACTGTCAGTGCTTCTGAGGCTGCTTCCCCACCCACGTGGTTTCCTGGCGTTCTCCAGCTTGCCTACATACACTGAGCAGCCTCTTTTTTAAGCTCCTTCAGCTAGAGACCATATGTTGTTACTATAGTCATACCAAGCCTTGTGCACGTTGGCCTTCTGTGATTTAGGACTGTGAATTTATGTGGAAAAGCTGGATAACTCTTAAAGATAAAAACCCTCTTTTTTTTGGTGGGGAAGTACTTTTGAAACCTCTGTCTGTATTTAACACAGCCATCTGTTTCTAATATAACTTTTTTATTGTAAATATCCCAGTAGTGTCAGAGAGCCCTACCCCGGCACTTGTTCTTCTCCCCACAGTCTTTCCAGCTATCTTTTCTCCTTTGCCAGCCACTCTGAAATTAGGTGACACTTTCTGCAGGTGATGGAAAACCAAAAGGCATGGATGGTTTCAGATTGCTGAATCTGACAAGACAACAGAGGCTGCTTAGTGATTTCATTTTTTGCCTTTAAGTAACTTGTGATGTTTGCTCTCTGAAATTAAAGTGAAACATCCACAGATTTTCCTCGTGTGATATTGTACAGGGTAGACATGGAAAACAGGATTGAAGGGCTCTCAGTTTCACCTAAGCAATCCCTTTGCCCCAGGTCAGACTCGGCTCTACCTAAACTGCTCCTGACAGATGTTTGTTTAACCGGCTTGTGAAAGTCATCATCAATGGCAATTCCACTGCCTCCCAAGGCAACCTCTTCTGACCTTAAATATTGCTGATATTAGAGACCTTGCTCTTCCTGGATGGATATGGAGTACAATTTATTCACTTTTTAATTCTTCTGGCAATCATTTACATGTTTGAGTTGTTTACTTTATCTATGTTTGGTCTTTTCTTCCCAAGGCTAAGCAAGCTGGATTCCTTCAAGCTCTCCTGCTAGACTGTACTTTCCACACTCAGATCCTCCTTATTTCTCTCCTGAATTTTTTCCAAATAGCCTGCATGAGTCTTGAAGCGTGAGTGGACACAGATCTGCATCCAAGATCTTTAATAGTACTGGTAAGGGAGGATTATTTCCCTTGTTTACATACAGGTCTCTTGTTTCTGCATCATGATACGATCTCAGATATTGTTTTCAGCCTAACAACTGGTTCATGCACAGTTTACAAGTTGCAACAGTCTCCAAGATCCTTTTTCTCAGGACTGCTGTGTGCTAAATGAGGAATCAAAGGATGTTGCCATGAAGGTTTGGGATCACCTTGGCAGAGGCTGTGAGTGTGGCAGGCTGGCAGTGGGATGGACTGAGCCTTTGGCTGATGCTGTAGAGACAGGGAGAGCAGCTACCTCAGCAGTATCCAAAGTCAGGCAGGAAGGGTTGGGTTTTGGCAGTGGGAGAGGGGAATTGAGTAACTGGATTGATACAAACAGAAATGAGTACAGCCTGTCCCATAGGTTTCAGGGAATTTCCCCTGGGACCATACTCTCATGCTGCAGTGTTCATCAGTGCCCCCAATAGGAGGTTGTGGAGCAAAATGGGCCACTCTTGCAGGAAGATCCACACTACCCCAAATGTTGAGTCCTTTGTAGCCAGTGGAAAGACACTAATCGGCTTTGGGGCTTTTTCTGACCTGGTCACGTGATTGTGCTATCAAGATTAAAGCAGCACGAGGAAGCAAAAGAGGCTTAAACAGCTGAGGGTGCCTGGCAGGTCATTTTAACCTTTTCATAATCATTAAAGCTGCAGAATCCCATTAGCAGTGAGTGACTTGCAGCTTCTCTCCTCTAACAAGCACTGGTGACACAACTTTCTGTTCACCTCTGTTTTCCCTCCAGGAGAGAGCAACCCAGCTGGACCCAAACTTTGAGCCAAGTTTGGCCATTCCTTCATGTGGTTCAAGGAGTTTGTTGTACCAAGGAGAATCAATCCATGGGTCTATCAAAAGCAGAGGATTTATCTCTCAGTTTCTAAAATTAGACTCTCTTGGAAGGTCCTGCTCAGGCCATACTGTGGTAGATCAGCCCTTGTCCATCTGTGGCTGTAGCAGAGAGGTACAGGATAAGGAAGATTATGATGATCTCCTAAGTCACTTCTTTGGCACTGGTCAGTGGGCTACGGCTTTACTCTGCTGGATTGGTGACAGCAGAAGATCCTGCACTGCTACAGGGCAGCTCTGACATGGGAAGCAAAGCTTTTTTAGTGAAGCTATGTTAACTAAGGCATGAGGCCCTCAAAGAGCCTCTAGTTTATTGGTGTTACTCATCTTTTTCTCTCTTGCAAGTTTTCATGAGTGCAGCATCATGTCCAGTAGTCAGTCTGATCCTCCTCTGTCTTTCCTCCAACTTCTGTGTCTTCTTTTGTCTCCCTTCATATCATCTAGTAAGCTCTGGTGTAGAAATTCTTGCCCCACAGTATCTGGAAGACAGGATCACTCTGATCCACCTGAAATGTGAACATTGTCATAATTTCTTTAGAATTGTCCTTTCTGCATTCAGGCAGAAACCATTGAGTACATCTAAGGGTTGCACAGCAAATGGCTTCTTAAAGAGGCCAAGGAGACCCTGAATTCTGCCTGGTGTCAATGGGCTGTGATGGGTGTTTCAGGTATTACAGCAGCTGGGATTGATCTGGAGAGTACCTGCTTTCTCAGACAGGGCAGGCTTCCATGTGCAGGGAGCAAGAGTACTGCAGGGGATGCAAATCAGCTTTTCTCTGTTACATGTACACCAGTCAAGGCTGTCTGGCTGTGCGTGTCTTGGAAATTAATATTTCTATCAGTGTGTTTGCTTATTTCATCTAATTACAGTCTATTCACTCTTGACTGAAGGCTTAGTCTGAGGCTGAACCATCAGAAACTCACACTGATTTTTCTCGGGGTGATGCCCACAGTCAGGCATTAAACACAACTTGTAAAGCAAACACCTTTTTTCCTTGGCTGTTTACCTTCTGAATTTCTGGGGGAACAGCAGGAAGGATCTCCCCAGGAAACCTGGCTGGGCAGCAGTGACTGGTGCCAGGGCTGAGGCAGTCTGTCACACAGGCAGCACCTCTGAGAAGCCTGGTGAAGGTGTTGTCCTCTGCATACAGGCTTACAGGAGAGCCCTGGGGAGCAGCTCTGGGGTCCCTGCCCACTGCCAGCAGCAGAAGAGCAGCTCCTGGTTGTCCCCTCCGGAGGGAGAAGGTGTGGTTTCAGATGACAGGACTGGGAGGATTTTTACCACGTTCCTGTTTGGCAGGTTTCATGGTTGTGAGGGTTGGACCTCCTCAGATGCAGATGTTCTCCAGTGGTACCTGCTGTTCTGTGCTGTGATAGAGGGACAGCCCCCACAGAGATTGTCATGTCCACATCACCCAAGCAAGGAAGGAGAAACTGGCAGCCACCATGCTGCAGCACATGGACACACTGCTCCTTCCCTATCAGCTACCTGCTAATGAAATCCTGATTTCAGGAGCTCCTCAACTGTTGGCAGTCATTGTGGGCAGATATTTTGCTGTGTGCAGAGATGATGTCATGGCTGGGAGTCACAGTAGTGAGCTGTAACAACCAGGGTCAGGAGAGACCGTACCAGACTCTTGCAGACCATCTTGAGGCTGCTGAGCACCCTGAGAGGTCTAATGAACTGAAACTGAGTCAGGAACATGCAGTCTGAAAGCCTTCAGAGCTCCTAGTTAGAGGCTTGCTATGAAATGTTAATTAAATAGCTGCAGCAGCATATGTTCCATCCTGCCAGAGCTGCAGCACAGCCATGTTTCCTATGCATAGCCAGTCTTGTTAGAGTTAAAATGTGTGTTATTCTGAGACCATATTTCTTTGTTATTTGTGATTGGCCCGGCTGCACCCTTCTCTGCTGTTTTGAGTGGTGTTTGAGTACCTGAGCTATGCCTGAGCTGTCACCTGCACCTTGAAAATGAGGCCTGATCCTACCATGCTCATTCAGACAGATGTTATTGTGGGTGGCTTTGGATGCTGCAGATGGGCCTTTTATTTATTTAGTGTAGTCTGAGGCAGTGTCTGTTCAGTAGATGTGCTGCCCCTCAACTATGGAAATATTTAAGATTTGGCCTTAGTTCTCTTTCTGTGAGTGCATTCCTGCCACCTCTAACAGTGGCTGACAGAGTGCAGAGGAAACTTCTCCCTGCACAACCCACAGTGAACGAGGTGGTGGAACAAGAGCTAGAGCAGGTTGGTGTGGTTTGCTTGCTGAATATCTTACAGAGGTGCAAAACACTGGGAGCTTCTATTTACCATAGACATCGTTGTTGTGTATTCTCTTACCACATCTCAAGGGAGACCCCAAATTGTGACTAAGATGCTGCTGGAAAGGCGTGGGATTTGGGAATAGCAGAGTATGATATTTTGGACATGATGATCATGAAGATGTGAAGATGATCAGGGAGCTGGAACACATCTCCTCTGAGGAGAAGCTGAGACAGTTGGGGTTGTTCAGCCTGGAAAAGAGAAGGCTCCAAGGAGTCTTAGAGCAGCTTTTCAGTACCCAAAGGGGGCTGTGAGAGAGCTGGAGAGGAACTTTCTACAGGGGTATGTAGTGATAAGGAGATGGGTTAATGGCTTTGGACTGACAGAGGTCAGGCTTAGGTTAGGTATTAGGAAAGAAGTTTGTACAATGAGAGTGGTGGAATGCTGTCACAGGTTGTCCCAGAGGACATCCTTGGAAACATTCAAGGACATGTGGATGAGGCTCTGGGCACCCTGATCTAGTTGAGGATGTCCCTGCTTGCTGCAAGAGCTGTACTAGGTGACTGTTCAAGGTCCCTTCCACCCAGATTATTCTGAGATTCTGTACCAAGGCCAACCAAAGAGCATTCCCTGAAAACCCTGGTGGTGCCATAGCAGAGGGCAGCACCTGTGAAACCAAAGGAACTCAGCTTTGGCTTTATGGTGCCCCTGCTCACATTTGAGCCATCCACTGACTTCAGCCTGTTGTGAAATCTTGCCTTGCATACCAGTTTGAAACAGGACTTTGCAATTGGGGTTTTCTGGTAGGGACAGAAAGATGGGGGATGCCTAGGAAAAGCAAAGGTGGTGCATTTGTCCATCTCTCCCAATAGTTTCCCTAATGACAATATTCAAGATGTGTGAGTTTCATCTGCTTTCCAAGTGCTCTGAAAGAGTGCTCTTGCTTTAATAAATCATCTTCTTTACAAGGTGTAACCACTGGCCATTTTTCAGCCTGCTTGTGTGTGTCAAGAAGCAAGACCAGTAGAGCACTACGAATATGAAAAATAGTGGGGAAGAGCAGAGATGTGATAATGAAACTGCCAACAAACAGCAAAGTGTTTTATTGAGCACAGGTGAAGGCCCTCTTATGAGATGATCTTTGATGGAAGGAGAGGAAGGGAAAATGTCAGCATTCTATCATGCAAAGAAGGCAGCTGGCAGAGCATCATTCCTTCGTGTGCCTTTCCTCTGTGGTTTGGGAGAATCCTTTAGGGATGCTGCTTTTTATGAGGATAGGAGGAGCCTTGTTTGCAGGACATTGACAACATATAGCTGTGCTTTGCTGTCATGAATCAAGCTTAGTTAAAGCAGCTCCTGGGGAAGAAGTGCATGGAAGCAGGGGGTGTCCAGCCTGGCTGCTGGGTGTGTGGGGCACCTCTGAGCTGCATGTGGGGACAGAGCTGCAGTGGGGCGCCGTGCCCTGGCCTGCCAGCCAGCACTCCAGCTGTAATCTAGCTGGGTAACTTTTCTCCACATAGATAAACCACTTAATACTTATTACAGCTAAATGGAGGCAAGACAAATCAGTCTACCAAATCTGTGTAACCTGTGCTTTCTAGCAAAAAGGCAAACCAAAAGTGTCAGAATTCAGGACATCCCTCTGGCTGTCCTGAGCAGCCAAGACCCCTGGCAGGGGGCTCAGGGACCCTGGCACAGAGCCCAAGATGCCTGTGGTTTTGATTATGACCTGTGGAGCAAGTCATAATCAAAAAATTACCGACCTTAGATGAAGATCTGCAGGCCATGACAGTTAAATAGAATGATAGTGAATTTACCACGGGGTGAAAAATAGATTTTGGGGTTTTTAGAATGGGGATTCAGGGGGCAAGATGGAGGGATCTGGCCATGTCCAGCCTTTCTCCTTCTTCTTCTTGGCCTCCATCTTCTGCTGTGATGTTGGCACTTTTAGATTGGTTTAGAGTAGAAGCTCACTGTCTAACGTAGGTGATAGGTATTGGGAAGTGATTGTAAACATTGTATATGTAATTTTTAGTATAAAGACATAACACCGCCTGGAGGCAGGCAGAGTGCCTGGACTGTCTTGCTGAGTGGACTTCAGCAGGACAGGAGAAAGAATTTTATAGATAAGAGACAATAAACAACCCTGAGACTGAGAAATGAAGAGCTCTGACTCTTTCTTCGAGCAACGGGCTGGGAAAAGAAACTTTGGAACTTATCTTGGGGTCACTCTGACCAGTGAGAGGCCCTGAGACAAAAGTGGGGTGCTGTGGAAAGGAACTAAAGCTCTGTTAGTTCAGGTCTGCTCTTGCCATTTTGTTTGGTATTGCCCAAGCTGGGTGTAAGGACTGTCCTGCTGGGAATGAGTCCTATCAAAGGGCTCTTAACAATTTTCTTATCTCACAGACACCTACATTAACCTTTTCTGACGTCTCTGGTGTGAGCTGCCCTAAGTGAAGGGCAGTTTTTTCCTTATATTCATTTAGGTGCTAGCACCTCATTATGAGAAAGTCTTAAATAAAAGTGTCTCAATCCCAACCTTGCAGCTACCACACAAACCTCTGCTCTGCATTCCTGTGGTTGGAGAAGTGGCATGCAAGGAAATGAAACCATTTATTTTGCTGCTGTCAAAATAAATGTGTAATTTATCATATTTACCCCTCTGCCAGATTCCTCTGAAATCTCAGATGAGAATCAGAAAGGCTACAAGTGTCTTTTAAAATTACGCTATTCTGTGCTCTGCAGGATGCAAGATTGTTCTGTTTGTAAAAACAATTTCTAATTTATGTTTTCACAAAGCTTGAAGAGCCAGGCAGTTCCCTGCTCTCCAAGAGACCATTGAGTTAAAACAAGGTAGACTGATTTGTCTTGCCTCCATTTAGCTGTAATGAGTACTAAGTGGTTTATCTGTGTGGAGAAAAGTTACTCAGCTAGATTACACCCAAGCTGAATTGCATCCCATTCCAGATGGAGTATTTTTTTTTTTAGAGCAGTAAATCTTGAGGAGGATGGATAATAACAGTAATGCTCCTTCCTGAGCTGGAGTGCAGCTCATGGACATAATGTGGGGAGCTCTACATCCAATTATTTTTCCCAAGGCTTTGTAAAGGAGCAGGACTTCAGGTTTCCCAGCTCTGTGAACAATTTAGCTTGCAGAATTTACATGGTGCAAGTGAGGATGGCTGATGGGGATTGCGGTTTTCCCTGTCGTGGGCAGCAGCCTGGCAGGGCACGTTCTGCCTCTCCCCAGCTTCCTCTGCTGTGTGATGGCTGCCACAGGGAGGGAGGCTGCTGAGTGGGATGTGAAATGTTGTGATGGGAAATTTCCTTCCCTCTGGTGCCATCTGGCCCACTGAGGCACCCACTGCTCGTGCAGCTGCTTCTCGTGGCCCCAAGGGTTAACTAGGGGAGGATGTTGGCCCCAATGGCATCCCAGGCAGCACTGAAAGTGCCAGAAAGGTTATCCTTGACCACGTGTCCTTGGCCACCATGCTGGTCTGGCCACCAGCAGGGCTCCAGCAGGTGTGAGTGGACTCAAAGTCAGTGCCATGAGGTGTGGCTGGGTGGGTGTGCAGGGGTACACTGCTCCAGCCACTGAGGAGAGTGCTTTGGGGCTGGTGAAGGTGGAGCCCTGCTCACAGCTTTGGCACAGCAGTGAGGACCATTTGTATGATTTCTGATGAAAAGGGATGTGAGGGTCTGATCAGTCAGTGATCCAGCTCTGCCGCCTGTCCTGAATGGTCAGTGAGGCTGTCCTTGTCTCCTGGCTCTGGGGGAGGCAGGAGAGGACGGAAACTCACTGATGAGAGAAAGGTCAGAGGCAGAAAAATGTTGGGAATGTGTTTCTTGATATAACATGGGTGAGACCTAGCCTGGAGTTTCACTACTTAGCCTGGCAGTGTTACTGCCTGCTGTTGTGAGAGTTATGGGCTTTTTTAGAACTGAGATCAAGATGCAAATGGTTCATCTGGCACCAGCCTCAACACAGGCAGGTCCAGAAGATGGAGCTGATTCCTCTCTGAGGGCATAGCAAAGACTGGGATGGCTCTGAGCACTCATTTGGTTTTTTCCCTATTTTTTCCTGTGTATATTTTATGTTTTCATACGGTGTTTTTTGACTGAGGTCAGACATCAAACATGGTTTGGGTTTGAACAGTGGTGTCTGAAGAATTCTAGCAGTTCTCAGGTCAGGCTTTCAGAGCCAGTGGTGTGCATTGGCTCTTGAGTATGCAGGGTTTGCCTTCCCAAGGAATATCCTTTTTTTGGTAAGGGGTATGAAACCACAGAGAGGAAATAATTCTCTATTTCCTTTTCTATGGCAGTCATGCCCTATTCTTTTCATCAGCCAGCCAGTCAGTCCTGGTAGCATTCAGGACCTGAACATGACAGCTTCTGCATCACCCTTCATCCAACTAACCTAAATTCCGTGTGCTGCTGGCACAGTGAGGGTACTGGTGGAGCTGGAATGCAGGTGGGAGGGACACCTTATCTGACCACATCTGCCAGTGAAAGCTGTTGTATTCAGCACACAGCCAGTAGTCTCTGGTTTCTTCAGACAGAGCTGGAGACTGGTTTTGGAGCTGTTTAGCCAAATGGGTATTGTTGTACTGATATTAGGGGTAAGTTAACAAAGTGTGATGGCCTGGGGCACAGAGGAGGTCAGACCAAAGAATCCATGGTCCTCCTGGCTTTGACAGTCTCAAACTCCCCTTGCACCCTGCTGGAGGACAGGTTCATTACTAATTCAGCAGGTTCTTCAAGCTGACCCTGAAATCTTGCTGCATTCAGCACCAATCTGCAGCAGCGTTCTGCTCAGCACCCTTGGATGTGCATGGGTAATGCTGTGGTGCAGAGGCCTTCACAGGAAAGCGCTTTAGATTGATTCTGTAACTGCTTGGTTTGCTCTCTCCTCTGACCTGGAGACTCCCCCATGTTGGGGTGGTTGTTGGGCTGAGTTTGTGCTCCCTGCAGCTCAAACTGGTGTTGCTGTGAACATTGCCACCACTTAAGCTGTTCACTGAACTTACATAGCTCCCTACAGTGTCTTCTTAACCTTTCTCATGAGGACTTGTTTGGATTTCCTGGGTTTGAACAAAGCATAATCCAGTCAGAAAACTGAGCATTTTTCCTCTGAGAGTGTGCTTTAGATGGGCACTTGACTCAGATCCATCCTGCTGTTCCTTTGTGTGCTTTGGCACTGGTCTGTTGGCACTTCTTTGAGCATATTCCATTTTTCCCTTGAGTGGCCAAGGCAGTGCCAGTGATTAGCTGTGGCTCCCCTGCTGGCCCTTCTGCTGAGGGGCCAGAGGAGCATTCAGCCTTAGAGCTGAGAGCCTTTGGCAGCCACAGAGGAGCTGTTCAGCACAGAGCCAGCCCAAACCTCACCCCTGTGCCTGCTGAGTGTTCCTGTGCCAGAGGTGCCTGCTCTGCATGGGAGACTGATCCCAAAAGGTGCTGGGGCCACAGCATCACAAACCTCACCCCTGTGCCTGCTGAGTGTTCCTGTGCCAGAGCTGCAGCCAGAAGTGCCTGCTTTCCATGGGGAGCTGATCCCAAAAGATGCTGGGGCCACAGCAGCACACCCCACTCAACACCTGGTTCCTTGTCCATTCATGCTCAGCAGGAAGACCTGGGGTGGAACAGTGGCTTCTGCACTCACACCATAATAAATGAGATGAGGGACGTTGTAATTTTGCACTTTTCAGAGCCCCTTTAGCAGTGTGGAAAATGTTTGGAGTTTTTAATATATTTATGTTTCAAATCTTTTCCTCCTGCTGTGGCAGCTAATGGCCTCTGCTACTCAAATTACAAGTGGAGGAGAAATTTTGCAAAGATCCAATTGTAGTGGGGGAACTCATCAAGCTGTAATGAGACTGGAGAAAAGCTTGTCCCAGTGTCCTTTATTTTCTTCCCTGTGAAATTTTCAGATGTGTTTCTTCTAGGCATGGTTCAAAACAAAAGCCAGATGCTTTGGAGAGCAGTCAGCCACCCACAGAGCTCTCCAGTGACTTATCCTCTGTGCCAGGCCACCCTGTCTGGTTGTGCTACAATGCTAAACTGGCCATTGCATTCCTTCAGGTTGAATATTACCATTTTATGTGAGGGTATTCCCTGTTTTATTGTCCTGGTGTTTTTCTGGTTAGTGTCACGTGCTTCTACTGGAAAAAACAGATGTCCTGGGCAGGCACTTGTGTGTGTCAGGCTGTGTGCATGCTGCAGCTCTGTGGCCCGGCTGAATACACTTCTCTCCCTTTTACAGCACTGGGAGCTGTGGCAGTGACCTCCTCTTAGAGCTGTGCCAACAGCTTGGTTTTGTGAGTTTCTCAGTTGTTTTCTGAAAGAAAAAGGCACGTGTCTGGAGGGGTTGTTTATTCAAACCTAAAAGGAAACATCTTGTTCTGCTGTGGAGTATTTTGGTGCAGTCTAGATGAATGGGAATAGCTTTCAAAACTAAGAAGTTACTTCTATGAAAATACAAAACACAGGGTTTCAACTTCACTTTCCTTCTGTATCACCCACCTCTTAAACTGGCATTGATGCAGATCCACAGAAGATATTGCTGTTGCTGAATCTCAACTTTTGAATGAAAAAAAGCTTTGATGGAGTCCCTCATCACCCTACACACACAGGGTTTCATTCATCAAGTCATTCCCAAACTTGCCTTCTACAGAGTGGGAAAACATGTTGCTTCTGACACAAAACTTTCCTGTATGACAAGAAACTTAAATGTGTTTTTTTTTTCTCTCTTTTCCTAAAGATTCATCTTCCAACTATATCAGGCAACTTGAAACAAAGGTGAAGCTGCTGGAGGATGACAACAAGCTCCTTTCCCAGGTAGGTTTTATTGCCTTATAGATACTAATGTGGCCCAGTTCTCCTGTTTCCGTATGGTTGTGCCTGACTGCCCATGTTAATGCACACTGGCTTTTGGTAAACATCCTGTGCAGGAAGAACACAATTTGTAGATAGAATTGTGTTGTCCTTTTGTTAAATTTAAAAAATAGATAGAATTTGGTCTCTTTTGTTAAAATTAAAAAAAATATAGGGGAAAAAAGTGAATCCTCTGCTGTGAGTGTCTGTGTGTGTTTCAGAGATGCATTAATGCCTCCCTGCAGAGCTCCTTGACCCACCTCTGCTCCTGGGGATGCCACCAGAGTCCAGCTCTGCCTGTCCTTGCTGTAGGATTTTGCCTTCCTTGCCCATTTACATTGACTTTTATCTTGTTGAAAGAGGAGACTGTTGTCAAAGGACAGCCTTGGGAATAGTTGTGTGTGGTGCAGGCTCCCAGCTTTTATTTGAGATCTTACTTAAATCTGAACAGACTCTCTAAAGGGGCACTTTTTGCTTGCATCTCCCTTTCAAAGTCTACTCCACGTGCCACTGTGCTTTTGATCACTCATGCTGCTTACCTGTCTTTATATAGCAATGTCAAGCAGTGAGAAGAAAACAGCCATTCTGCCTGGGATGTCCTCTGGATCCCCTGTGAAACACACCAGTTGGTGTAAACAGGGGCAGCTCTGCTGCATTTAATAAGGCACTGTCTATTTAAACCATTGGAAAAGTTACCCTTTTTTTACCTGTTCTTTGCATCCTTTCACTGCTTTTATGTTCCACCTTCCTGTGATGTTTAAAGATTTTTTTCCTATACTTTGCTTCTTATTTCAGGCACTATGTTTCACAGTAATTTTGTTCCAGATTCTTCCCAATTATAAGGGCTGGAAGTAGAAAAGCCCTGGTAATATTTTTTTTAAATGCCTTTTTTCCAGTTGTGCTGTTTTTTGCATTTCACCAAATCAGAGAATAGATTGTTCCAGGGTCACATTTTTAAAACATTCTCATTTAAAATAAACACACAAAAATAATAGAGAGCTCTATGTGTACTGAAATTTTAATAACATAATTTTGTCAAATGTTTTTTTTTTTAATACATATTTTTACCTGACTCTGAGCTTTTTTAAAGATTACTCCTTTCTCCCAGCATACTCATTGGCATTACTAGCCATGAAAAAAACTCAGAGGGCACCAAAGGGTTAAACCCCAAAGGGTGCTCTACTCACCAGCTTTGTAGTTGCTTCATGTATTAATTGATTGCTAATTTGATTTTAAGTCCCCCTGTCTTTCTCCCAAACTGTGACTGAGCTGGTGTCTGGTGGCTTTAATTGGAGCTATTGACAGGCAGATGGATGTGCATGGGTTCAGGGATGGGCTCAGTGTGCCCTTGGCCTGGCTTTGTCCTGCCACAGCCAAGCACTTTACTCTGTCACATCTGCCTTGGGAGGTCAGGAAGAAGTTGGTAATCAATGGTGAACATGAACAGGGTCTGCATAGCTGCACGGGCTTATTGCTTTGGGAAGATGAAACCCAGTTAATTTTGGGTTGTGCAGGGCTGCTTCAGGCTCATCAGCCCTTCACCTTCATGCTGCCTTGGGTGTGAGGGCTGTGCCTTTTCTTCCACTGTCCTCAGGTGTCATCACCTTTTCGGCTGTGTTATTACAAATATTTGAGTCCAGGAGGGAGGGAAATTACCTTAAAATAGCTCTGTGTTCTGGAGAAGGCCAGTCACATCAAGGCCAGTCACATCCCCAGTGGCAGCAGGCACTGATGCCAGCTTGGCCTGGCTCTGATGTGCTGTGCAGCCCCTGTGTGATGTCTGAATGGCTCTCCAAAAACACCAGGACCCAACTTCATTTAGATCACATTCAGGAAATATCTTTTTTTATTATAAGCAGGGACTTAGTTGTCCTTAGGCCATCAGGGCTGTTGAAGAACTACCATGGGCTGGCTGAACTCCCTGGGAATACTGAGCTGCATCACCTCCAGCCTGTCATGCTACACACCCACATCTGGATTTTTTTCTCTTTTAATGAGAAAGATTAGGAAAATCTGTATAGACACAGGCTCACATGCATATGTACATACAGTTCCCAGCATTTTCCCAGAAAGCATAATCCACTTACTGTGTTTTTACTTGCTTTGTCTGACTGGGAAGTGTTTGGCTGTTACCATGTGGATTTTGGGATAAGATTCTACTCAGAAAGGATCCTGGCAAACTTTCTCCTGTTTTCAAAGTTGCCAGGTGATCCTGGCTGTTTGAACTCTGCAGTGCCAAACTGGCTTGTCAACACCAAAGTCACATTTCAGCTCGGCTTGGCTTTCTCCCTGGGAGTATTGACTTTGCAATAATATTTGCAGCCTGGTGTCAAGAAGTTCTATCACCAGTGTGCTGAGGGGTGATGAAACCTGACGTCCTAAGTAACAAACAGTGCCTGTGCATTAAGGGATTAACAAATCAGGGGTGGTTATGGAAGTCTTCCTGGCTTCCTTCCAACTGCTAAACATAGAGCTGAAATAGTGCTTCATCCAGAGAAACCTGAGAAGGCTGGTGCTGCAAAGGATATTTGCAAGCTTTATGGATGGATTTATATTCCAGTGGCCAGTGACACAGTACCCTTTTGCTGGCTGCTGCATCCTGAGTGAGATTTGTTGCTTTATCTTCTCCAGCATCTCTGGAGTGAAGGTGTGCTGAGAGATGGTGCCTTTGTAGCCCCTTCTGGAATCCAAATGTTGCAGGGATCTCTAGCTTGCACTTTTTCTCCTGCTTCCCAACATCTCCTTTCTGTAGAAGCACTTTAGAAGAAAGCCTCAGTGGGACAGGCAAAAGCTCCCCAGCCCATGCCTGGCAGCTGCTCTGCACTGTACGTGTTACCTGCAGCACAGGTGTGCTGGGATTCACACTTCTGTTTTTCCAGTGACTTATCTGAACAGGTTAATGGAAAGAGCTTTTCTTACTCTTGGAAATCAAGAAATTCCATCTCATAAGCCACATTGCAGTGGGAGGAAAGCAAAGGGAGATAAGGGTGTTGCTATGATAGCCATATATGTGGGGTTTTATTGTTGTTGTTTTGACTTTTGTTTTCTAGGGAAATGCATGATCTGTATTTCCAGTTGGAAAATGATATGATTCTGACATTGCTAACCCATCAGTATTCATCACTCTCTCCATTTTCCTTTCTCTGAGGAGAAAACTCCAGTTTTTACTTTTTTTGACACAGTTTATTTTGTGATGCTTTGTTGGTGTGACCATGTCAGCTAGAAGGTCATGCTCTTGGCTGGCATCACTGTGCTGGCAAAGTCTCTGGCAGCAATTCTGACAACCCCACAACTTTTGTTGCCCTGGTTTATATTGTCTGGGGAGAGCTTGTAGCAAATGCCACTACCATTAAAGGCCCCTCAGTCCTGCTCTCCAGTGCTGGTAGGTGTCTGTGGTGTGGCCACAGTGGCAAAGACCCCACAAAGACTGGTGGGGATGGTGTGAACCTTTCTCACAGGTTCAGCTGGTTTCTGGAGGTTTTAGTTTTGCAGTGTGAAGAAGATCAATGAAATCTCTGAGAAATGTTGGGTGTTGGTTTCAGAGAGCTTCACGGGCATCACTTCTGTAGCCTCACATTCTCCAGGGAAGACTTGCACTGGGCTCTGCTGAGTGCATGCATTTGGTCTGTGCATCATCACGTGGGTAAAGTCCTGATATTTTTCTGTGTCACTGTGGGAAGTGCCCAGAAGAGCTGATGTTAATCTTTCTTTATTGGTGTCTGGTTGACCAGGCAAGGGTACCTTCCATATTGCTAAGGTACAATCCCTGAGGTGGGAGACCATATTTGCTTTCCATTTCTCTAAGCTGGAAGTGTCCAAGCACAAAATAAACCCCTTAAGCTACTTCATGCTGCCCCTTGAACAAAAATGAATTTTTAATTGCACACTTTCCCCTTAAGGTTAGAGAGACCTGTACTTACAACATTTGGGAGCTCCAAAGATCAGTTCTGGGTAGTTTCATAGTTGCATACATTTTAGAGATAATAAGAGTAACAAACTTCTGGCCATTCTTTCCACATTATTTTGCATTTTCAGCTCATTCTGTACACATGCAAAGGTTGAATACTTTTAGCTAAAACTGGAGTTTATAGGCTGTATGGACTCATCAGTTTTCTCTCTCCTTGTAACCAAGTACTGTGCACCATGGGCTGGCTGTCAGGGCTCCTTTTGGTTTGTAATCTCTGCTGAGCTGTGTCTACCTTTTCCCTTGAGAGCAGGAACGCCAGAGGCATTTTTCTATTCAGGGATGCTCAGGGCACATTACACATCTTTGTTTCAAAAAGCCCAGCTTTATAGAAATCAGGTGAATTGGGCAGGTGATGCTCTAAGTAACTGGACATTTGGCAATGAAGTCCTGGTGCCTCTTTCACAGGTTCCCTGGTGCAGAGCAGAAACAAAAAATTCTTCTCTAGGGAGTGACAGCCCTTGAAGTTTATGAGTATTTAATTAAAATTGCCAAATAGACTTCAGTAGCAGCACTTGACAGCAGTGAAGTGGCTGGGATTTAGAGTTTCCTTGGAAGATCTTTAGAGCATCCCTACAAGTTCTTGAAAACTGTTCTTAGTCTCGCTTTTAAGAAATTGCATGCTTTCCCTGAATTAAAAGGCTGCAGCTAAATGAGTTAATAAAATATTAACTAATTTAATAGTAGGAATAGTAGATATTATTAACTCGTTAGATAGCAGGCAATGCCTGAACACTGCTATTGAAACAGAACTGAGGTGTTTGAGCAAGGAACTTGCATGGTCACAGCATCTGCAGCTGCCACAATTCTTGGGCCAATGGGATCTTGGCACAACCAAGCACTCAGCAGGCAGTTTCCGGCACATCCTTCTGAAAACAAGGGGGAAAATCTGGACCCCGGGGCCAAAAGGAGCCTGACAATCGTTAGCGCTGCAAAGAACAAAGATGTAAATGCCATTCAGTGGAGAGAAATGCCATTCTGATTTCTTCCCAAGGAGGAGAAAAAGAAATTGCCCACAATGTGCTGGCTGGCTTCGGCAGAGTCAGAGTGCAATTTCCCATTATTTTATTATCAGCCACTTCTGTGCCAAGTCTGCCATTAACAGTTCCTGCTTGCAGAGTTGCCTCTGGCTCTCAGAGGTGCTGTAAGGTCTCAGCATTGGGGCCTCTCTGTGAATGGGCTCTGGAGGTTTGTCTGAGGCCATGGCTTGTGCCAGGAGCACTGCACACGCTCACCACGACAGGAACAAAATTACAAACCTGTCTGATTTCCCCAAAGCCTGCCTATTGTTTGTGTGTGAGGAGGATAAGTATAATTGCTTTAATTTAAGGCCTCACAAGGGAAATAGAGTTTTTTTTTTTTGGTAATACAGAGCAACTCAGACATGAAAGTTTTCCAGGCAGTTGGTCTCCATTTAAATTCAGAATACTGAAGGGGATTTGCCCTCAGTTACTCTATTACCATTTTTAGACAGTGTTTCAATGTTTAGCTGCATATTAATTTTAAGTAATGAAAAAGGAGATTCATATTTGGGGTCACATCCAAATATTCCTTTCAAGTCAACGGTGAGAATTCCTACAGGACTCCATGCATTTTAGAGTACAACTCTTGAAGAAAGATTTTCAGAGACCTTCTCTCTTGAGACCAAAACTTTGATATAGTTTTGAGAGAACACTGCATTGCTTACATGTGCAAATGCAAAATATGATAACAGAATCCCTCAAATGTTGCTTCCTTAGTTGTGGAAGCAGAATCTTAAAAAAAAATCCAGCATAACATGCAAAGCCAATCAATGTCCAAGTGTGTTCCATTTCACTTCTTCTATGAATTACAATAACAAGACTGATCTGACCAGTTTGCTCTCCAATAAGCTGACTTGAGATGTAAGTAACAATATGTACTTGTTGAAATGTTTTTCTTCCCCAGATAAGAAATGTACACTTTTATAGGAGCAGTTCAAAATACCTTCAAGCCCTCTAAGATAGTGGAGTTCCTTCAGTTTACTTTGGACATGAGAGACTTGAGCTGCTCCCTACCAAAATAATTATTCTCTAAATAAATATTTAGAAGTGCATTTATATACTTCTAAAGTGCATGATCAGTGACAGAAATGAGCTTTTGCAACTTGCAATGAAATCTGGGTGCTGTGTCTTCTGGGGGTTGTCACCTGTGGCATCCAGGGATTTTATGAGAATGTAAATAGAGTTCCCTAAAAACCTAGGAAATATAATTTAAAAGATCTGAATCCAGAAGTCAGCTAACAGATAGAAAGAGACATGCTGGGTTGATTCACTCTTACAAATTTGAGATCATCATAAAATTTCTTGCAACTTAAAATTTTTGCAGGGCTGGAGCTGAATTTCAGTGTCGGAGTGTGTGTGAGAGAGATGCACACATGCAAAGCTCTGTCATGCCCCATTTGTTTCTGTTGTGGGTAAGCAAGAACATTGGGTTTAATGAGGCTCAGTTTAACCTCCAGCTGTGAAATACAGGATTAGTCATATCCTGTGCTTAACCAGCTTTGTAATAATTTCACTAAATTCCACTTTTTATCTCTGTATGAGGACAGGGCCAGGGAAAAAGCTCTTAATTGCAGTTAGATCAGACTATGAAGAAGCAGCTTTTTGTGTCTTTGATACATGTGGAGAAGTTCAAAGTACACAGAGTCTCAGTGATCCGTCCATCTGAGAAGTACTGAAAAATGTCTTGAGGGGAAACTATGCAATAACTGCAGAGGCTTTAAAACAGATTTTTACAATGAGTAAAATGCCAAATTCAAGCCCAGATCAAGAAAGATTGAGAGTCTGACATATGAAAACTACTTGGGCAACAATGGGAAGGATGTTAATCGTTCATTGCTTTAACAAAAAAGCCTCTTTACTCAAAACTGTAAGTTTATGACAAGACTTTCAGTTTTGTTTTTTTTCTTGAAGCCAACAATGCAAATTGAAATCTTTATAAGAGACTTTTAAAGAATATTCAGATTATCTCAAAAAAATTGAGATTGGCAATAATTGATTCTCCCTGGCTGCTTGAGTTCTGGTTCAGCAAAGAGCTTGGAACATCCGAGTTCCTCCAGAGGGGAGGGACATGGCTGCCCAGCATGAGCTGAATCCTGCAAGGGACCTTTGCTGCTTTATCTGTAGAGGTTCAGGTCTTTATTTATCTCATTCCCAGCTTTGTTGTTTCATGGGATGTGGGGATTGCCCTGAGGGCAGCCCAGCAGCGTTGCTGTGGTGTGATTTTGGAGGAGGGACAGTGGTTCCCTGTAGCCCCCTTGCCTGGGGTGCAGCTGACAGGAGAAAATGAAAGGTGACTCTGGGGGATGGTCCAGAGCTGTGCTTGACCCTACATCCATATCAACATCTGCTTCCCTGGAGGGGCTGGGGCAGCATTCTGTAGTTTCTCTGCTGGCACCCCAGTAAAGATGCTGATTTTGGTTCTAATGAGCCATGATGGGCTCTATTAATCCTTGACTGTGAAACTCCAGCCCTGCAAGACACAGACCAGACTTGGGCTGCACCAAATGCCCGTGGCTGTAGCTCCATTTGGCTTTGTTAACTATTGAGCTGCATTTCTGTTTGAGTTATAGGCTGTGATACTTGGATCTCTCAGTTGTGCCAGCTCATATATCCTCCTGAGCAAAGCTTGCCAGTTGTGTGATTATAATTATATACTGCAATTTGGTTTGAACTGATTATCTGAGTCTCCTGTGAGTTATGGGCTTGATCTTTCTCTGCAGATCTCAAACAAGAGGACAAAAATGCAGACATTCTTGAATATTAGCAGTGTACTTTAGTTCCCTACCTCAGTTGCTACAGAGAATGGAGATGTTTGAAACCTGCACTGCGTTTATTTCCTGTACCCCACTGAGATGCTAATAAAACTCTTTTTCCAAGAGTGATTTTACACGGTAGAATCTGCTAAGCCTCTTACTGACTGTCTCCTGCCTTTCCCAAAGTTGTTAGCTGCCCCAACAACAGAGAATTCCAGCTGTCACCAGTGCAGCCAGGTGAAATCTGGTTGCCCCTCTGGTTTTGTGAACACACATCATGATGTGAGGGGGAAGTCAGAGCCTAGGCACAAGTGGGGATCCTCACCCCTGTGTTACATTTGTGAATGGCCAAGATCCAGCCATGGCACAATGCCCAAGTGCATTTCCATTTCTACATGGACTGCTAAAAATGGATTTACTGATGGAGCTGGCTGAGGCTGTGCTTGTGACCTCCTGGCTGAATACTGAAGAGGGAATCAGGAGAGTGGGTGTTTGACAGACCCTTATCCCCTAAAACCTTTGTCACCAGTTCAAGTGATCCCCAGATGTGTTACATGTACAACAGGGATATGAACCAGTGTGAAGGAATTTAATCTCTCCTGTTACAGAAAGCTCATATTATTGCATGACATGGAAGATGTTAAATAGTTTTAATTTCATCCTTTAATTTTTTTCCCTATTTGCAGAGTTCTTTCAAAATCAAAACTGTTGATTTTTTTATTGCACTCTCATGTGTGTGATTTCCAGCTTACCTGATAAATGCTGCTGAAGCTAATGGGACTCTTCACATATACTTAAAGTCAGATATGTGCTATGCTGAGCTTATTTTTGCCTGAATATGTCTTGTAGTGATAACTGCAATTACTGAACCTTAATTCAATTATTTGCTAGCTTCACACAGTGAAATTGCCCATCCCTCAGATTCCTGGTGCGTGAGACACTAAAACATGGACTAATGAGATAAGGGGGAAATGTTTGTGCAGGGGTGTGTGGCAGGGGATGCTCTCTGGGGCACGAGGCTGCCTGAGAGGGCCAATGCCTCCTGGTGCTGAGGAGCGGGGCCCATTGCCCTGATACCCCTGTGGGAGCTGGGCAAGGCAGGTGCTTTGCACCACCTGTGTGTTATTTGAGATGTGTTTCTGCTTTGCTTTAGCTCAGTAAAATATCACTGATGTACTGTGATAGCTGGGGCTGCCTTGGGCCAGCTCATTGTTACAGGGAGTCACCATGATGTTCTCTGAAAAATCTCTTTCCCAGGATTCTTCTCCTGAGAAGCTGAGAAAAGCTCAGAAAAGAAATGTAAACAATAATTATCTGATTGCTTGGAATGTGGCCTGGAGTTTGCTCACCAACAGGTGCATCTTTGATTGGTTCCATGTGAATTGTTTTTTAATAGGGACCAGTCCCAGTCCAGCTATGTCGGACTCTCTGGTCAGTCATGGGTTTTTATTATTCATTCTTGTCTAGCCTTCTGATGGCTCTTTTCTCTATAGTTTAGTATAGTTTTAGTATATAATTTCATAATATAATATAATATAATACCATATCATAAAATAATAAATCAGCCTTCTAAGAACTTGGAGCCAGATTCTCATCTCTCACCCCATCCTGGGGACCCTCACAACACCACAACAACAGGGCTGTGTGCTCTGATAGTGCCTTTGCCCTCTGCAGGTATGCTCAAGTGTGGTAGCTGAGAAGAAGAGTAAGGTGGTCGAGCTTTACCAACTGTTTGGGGGGAATCACCATGCTCTGAATCTGGATAGTCAGGTATTAGTGCTTTTGCAGGTGGGTTCTGCAAGGCTTCATTCATGAATATAGGGAAAGGGGTTGGAGTTTAGATAATGATGTTATCTTGCCAAGTAACTCAAGTAACACCTGCATATAAGACCTTTGGCCACCTGTGGGAAAGATAGGGGTTTTTTTCATGATAATAAAATAACTTTATTTGGGTTAGGTTTCCACATCTATAATGTTCTTCTGTTCCCTTCTAGCTGGCTGAGTGCAACAGCTTCCCAGGAAATTTCAGTAAGGCAGAGAGAGCTAATGCATCCACAAGCAGCTTTTTGGAACTGGGGGGCTGCTTTTAGTGCTGCTGCTGATTGTTTAGGGCTCTGATTGCTCATTCTTTCACTTGCTAATGTTGGTGATTTCCATTTTTTAATCATCTGAATGTATTAAATATGCCACTAATTTATTTTTATTTCTGCCTTGTACTTGTGCAAGAGACATTGGTTAGTGATATCTGTGTTTTGGCCAAGTTCAAATCAATGCCATTTGCCTATGTGAAGAGAAGTGTGCACTTTCAGCTAAATTGCTACAGGAAATAACAGAAAAAGGTCTTGAGCTAAATCTTCCATTTAATTACTCAGTTGCAAACAATGGGTTGTTGAGTGTCAAAATTGAGGCAGTTTCAATTACTGGAACAATTATGGTTTAGAGTGTTGTTGCTGGTAGGTTAAGAATTTATATTACAGTGACAGACAAGTAATCCAGGTAATGGGCAGTGCAAGAGCCCATGAAGATGAAGGCAGCCTGACACTGAAATAAAACCTTCTGCATTTTTTTTCCTCTTCACAAACGTATATAATCAAAAGCCAAGGTCTCAACAGAGTTTTCCATCTAACATCCAAGATTTATGGATGAAACTAAAATCTGAAGTAAGAGCAATTTTTTTTAAATATTGGCCTTTTTTTCCCCATATAGAGAGTTACCCAAATCATAAACCAAGATCCTTATGGGCTTACATGGTCAGGGTGTGATGCCCTTGCCCTATAGCTGAGGACCAAGTTCACTCTGATGTTTAAATGATGGCTGAAGGAAATCCTGTGCTTTGTGAAAGGGGAGGTAGCCACTGAAAAATGGAAATTGCTTGTCTGTCACAGGGCTGGGTGATGGTGTGGCATAATGATTTGTCCAAAGAAAATCTTCTGAGCTAGTGTCAATAAGGGTATGTTCTCTTGTCAATACTGAGTTCCTTGCAGTATTCCTTTCCATCTATTTGCATTTCATGCTGTTACATAATTTCTTCTAAAGTTGTGTTGGAAGCAGATACAATATTAATACATTTAAGTGGTGCGGTGTGTAATCCTCTGTCTCCTGAGCTTAGTGCAAGTGGGTCTGCATTGTGGGAAAATGAGGCTGATTATTATAAACCCTTGGAAATGACAGTCCTTTGGGAAGTCTGCTGCCAGTGACTCATGTATGCTTGATTCTCTGTGTTCTGCTCACATTTTGCCATCCCTTTATACTCCCCAGAGGTAAATGAAAAGGGGCTCAGGGCCTTCAATTTGGTGCTTTGTTGTGTGTTTTTAACAATGACTTGTGAACCAGGAGAGACAGTTTTCACGGTGCAGGAGGTTAGAAATGAGTTACAAAGGGGTGGGGAGAGCTGTGGTGCTCAGGTGCCTGCAGGCTGTCCCTCCTTGCCCCTGCCTGCAGCTGGAGGATGCTCTTTGCTTCCAGCAGCTCTTTATCACTTCTGCCAAGGCTCCAGGGGTGCTCAGGCACTGGATGCCAATGTTCAGACACCCAGATTGCTCCCCAATGACCCCACAGCCCATGGGGAGAAGGGAAGCTGTGACCCTTTGTGAAGGCTTTAATATTTCCACAGGGCACAGGGTCAAACTGATCGTTTATGATTAAATACTTCTTAAAATCTGTCTTCAGCCTTCATCTGTTAGATTTTATGTGAAAGGAGAAAAAAGTGTTTTCAGTTAAAGGCTACTTATGTAACAACCCTGTTTTGAATGCTAATTCATGAATTACTGGGAGCTGACAGTGCTGCTTTTTAATTTTCCACGGTCACTTCAGAACATAATTCTAATTGAAATAATTTTTTGCTAATCTCTCATAAATACTGAGAACTTTCTGTCAAGTAAATTTCCGTCTTTCTGTATTTAATTTATGTTAAGAACAGTTCATTTTGTTGCATCAAAGTATTTCAGAATTAAATATTTGTCTTCTTTATTCTGCCTTCTAGCAGAAGTAACACTGAAGGGTAGCAGAAAAGATAATTTGTCTGACTTGTCTCTAAGTTTTCAACACTTTATCTTCTTTAGTCGGTCCAACATAGCCACAGCACTGATCTGACTTTACTGGACAGAAACGAAGAGGAAAATAAATGTTTCTTTGTAGCACTTTGACCTTAAAATACCACAAACACCATCCATCTTCTTGTGTTATTTGTGTTATTTTTCAATTGAATCACTCAGCACAGCAGGTCAAAAAGTCAGAGGCCACCATTTCTTCTCTTTGCTAGCAGGATGGAAAGCTTTGATAGGAACAAGTGTTTGCTGTTTTTTCATTGTTTTGTTTTGCCTTTTTTTTTAATGTAATTTTAGTCTTTGGTAAGCCCCAAGACTTTAATTTCTATCTCAAGCATTTAAAATAGTACATTATTTGTTATGGAAAATATCCCTTTCCACCCATCAAATTGCTTGTTTTCTACACAGAAAAAAAGTTGGTTTTGCAGTCTATTTTTACTAAAAAACTTGGTTTGGTTGCCCTACTCTTTTCTCACTGGTAGGAATTGACCAAACTCCCTTCCCTGGTGGGAGGGAGTGTCCATTTGTTTCATAACAGGCTGGCAAAGTCTTGGGCTTTGGTCCAGTGGCATCTTCTGGGTCACTGTGAAGTCCTGCCCAGTTGAAAAATTTATCCATAAATGTTTTGTCATTTTTTGTGAGTGCTGAGGAGTGATTGTGTTGAAATGATGGCAGTGGGGCGTCAGTGCTGGCAGTGTGGGGCACAGGTTTGTGCTGCCAGGTGAAGGTGCTGGCTCTGCAGGCTTGTCCCTGTGCTCATCAGAAAGTGCTGAGTTGGACCGAGTGCAGGTCTTGCACTTTTGTACCACTGTGAAAGTCAGGACATGCTTGCTTTTTCTTTTTCTTATTTTTTTTTTTCTTCTTTGAACTATGGATGAAACTAGGGTTTGAAAAATATTGACAGCAAGACAGCAAGAGCCACTCTTGGAGCAGTCAGTGGCCAGTTGTTGGTGTTTGCTGGGGGTGTGAGTCTCCTGAGCTCTCCCTTGGTCTCCTTTGCTGTGTCCCTCCTTCTGTCTGTTCCTCAGCTCAGAAAACATTGCCAATAAAAGTTCAGCTGGGACTGCATGCTCCCACGGAGTTTTAGTTCAGGTGAAAATGATTCTGCTGATAGATTTCTTGAAACTCCAGAAATGTGAAGTGATTTTACCTGAAGGATAATTTATTATAGATATGTTGCCCTTCAGTTGAGATAATCTCCAGCAATGATGATGAACAGAGATGATCAGAGATTCTACTTTTAAAATGTCTTTCTGACTACAAAAGCAATTTGGGATCCACTTACATTTCAGTAATGAAAATTGGGTAAGGTAATAAGAGATTTCATTTTGTGAGTGAATTGACAATGCAAATACCAGGATTTTTAATTTAGGTTTAAGTGGAGTAATGGCTACTCGTTCTGATGCATCATTAGTCATATTGCTTTTTAATGAGGGATTCACTTTCTTTCCCTGGTTAGCTCTAACACTGATAGCAAAGCCCAAGGAATGTGCAAATGTTTAGGGAGGTCTGTTGAATATGTGTCACTGCACCATTTTAATTTTAAAAAGGAGAAAAAGCAGTTTTCTTTCTATGGTGAAAAATTTCCCTTTAGTGCAGGGAAGATAAATTGTGCAGAGCTGTGATTGGTAGCCTGTTGTAAAAAACCACAAGCAATAAAGTGAGATACATTCCCAAATAACTTCTAGAAAATATAGAAGGAAAATTGCACTGAGTGCAGGGCTCATGGAAGAGGCTTTATGACAGACAGTGGGAGGAAAAAGTTTACTCTGCCCATCTCTGACAGGGATGTCTTATAAATAATGGCAGGTGAAGACTCTTTTTGCACTAGCAAACCCACTCTGCTCCAAACACCTTGATCCTCTTCTGGAGAGATCTCTGCTCAGCGTTTTTATTGCTTAGATGTCTTTTCTTTTTCTTGTCCTATTTTTTTTCCTCTTTTTCCTTTCTGTTCTTTAATTAAGAGCTTGTTTTGATGTTCATTGAACTCAGTGGGAATCTTTCCATCAAATTGAATGCATTAGGTCAGATTCGTAATCAGCTGCCACTGAAACAACCTAACAATAGTTTTGTCACACGCTAGTGAAATCTTAAATGGGATTTGCTTTAAAAAAAGCAATAGAACTAATCCATTATAAACACTTGTTAGAGCAGAGTTTTGACTGTATCTGTGTATTTACCAACACAATTTCAACCAATTTAAACCAAATTGAAATTAAGGCAGACTTTTTCTCCAGGCAGGAGCATAGGGCAGTTAATTAAATCAATTTAAACTAGTGTGGTTTTAGTGACAGCAGTGTGATACTGGGTGCTCTCTGGACTTGGTTTGGTTGTCTCCCTTCCTTAGCTGGGTAAACCATTTTGACTTTCTGTGAGGATAAGCTGTAATGTGATGAAACATGTGGGGAATCCAATGTAGACCAACCCATTCAGACTTGGGGGCAAGGCAGCAAGTTTCTGGGATGCAAATGTCCAGCAAATCTCTCTTTCTCAGGCCTGTTTACACATTTCTGGTGCCCCACCATGGTGTGGCATCCTGCAGGTCTCAGTGTGGTTTGCAAAAGTCTGAGTAACCCATGGCCTGTAAACTGCTGAGGCCACACACTCCTCTGGAGCAGAGATCTGAGGGGATCTGCAACCCCTGGGGTCTCCAGCACGAAGATACAACGCCACATTTTGCTCTGCTGTTTTGTTCTGCTTTTCCCTTGGTCACACATGTGCGCCATTGTCCCAGATGTCAGGGCAGAGTGCCTGAGCTCCTGACTGGCAGCCCAGAGCAGTGCCAGGAGCTCTCCAGGAGGTTGCTGTGTCCCCACACACACAGGAGGGGAGAAGGGGTTGCACACAGCAGGGATGTGGGAGCACGACCAGCCAAGGAGAAATCCTGTCAGGATAACCACCAAGAGACATCACATGCCTGGGACACTGCCAGTAAACCAAGAGTCTTCTTATCATCTTCAATTGTGACCTGCTAACCTTTCTTTGAAATCATATACCTCCCAGGAATAGTGGAAACTCAGTTTTGCAGCAGTCACTTTTCAGCTTCAGAAGGAGTTACTCCTTCAGATCTCTCTCTCTCTGACTCTCTGTTGTGAAATGTGAAAGAAATACAGGCCACATCTTCTCTCTTCATAAATTCAGGGGAATCCCAGATATCTGATATGCTGAACTCATTCTGTACCACTTGACTCCATGTGAGACACTGCAGCTCCCAGCAGATTGGGTCACACAGGACTAGCATCCATTTCTCATTATGGCTTTCTTGAGAACTGCCCTTCTCTTCACAGCTTATAAAAGGAAAGTTGATAGGGTGAGGCCTCCAGAATGGTTGTGAAAGCACTGGGTCACTGTAGAAGTTTTAAGCTAAGAAAACAGCATTTTGAAATAAAACCAAAGTTGAATATCAGCTAAAACAGGCCATGTAGCTACAAGAAAATATATATGACACTGACAGAAAATAATGTATCCACTCAGAGTGCATTAATTCTTCTCTTTGAGCAGGAAATGGAAATGAACTTCTGATGTTTCCAGAGATCTGTGCATGACAACAGTCTCCAAAGTCCCTGTTATGTTCAGGCCTTTGGGTTACTGTGGGGTTTTTACATAAAATTGATATGATTTATGAGATTACTTGTTAAATTTTATTGCTCCAATGATTTTTCTTTGGTTCTTTTGAAGTAGAAAACATAACTTCTGTAGCAAATGGCAGTTGAAAGTCTTAATAGAGCATAAAAATCTGAAAGGTCATGATTTTTAAACTTCAGTATAGAGGACAGTGCACTGCTTGATACTCCTAAAAATAGGAAAAATTAATGAGATGTTTATTGGTGATAAAGATAGAATCTTCTCACAGACCTTTGATTTTGGCTGCTTGTGTATTGGCTTTTTCTGGGTGCACTTTTATAAATGAGAAACACTTCTCATTCTTCACATTTCAAGATCACAGAGAGTTAAAAACACAAGGCAGAAACTTTGTCCCAGGGTGATTGTTCAGTCCTCCTAACACCCAGTGCTCCTTCCCATGTGAGTGCAGACTATTGGTTGCATTTATTTGTTTTTTAGGGTCATATTAACCACCTTCATTTGTTTGACTATGTTTAAGACCTGTGGGTTCAAGCAAATATGTAACCAAATAAGAAACTCTTCCTGTCAACACACATGTTGCAAGCTTAAGTGAATGATAATAACACTGTTTAAAAAGCCTTAATCTAGAAAATGTCTTCTGGTGTGGATTTTTTGGGTGAGTTTTTTGGTTGCTTGGTTTGTTTGGGGTTTGTGGATTTTTTTTTGCTGATTTTGATTTAATCTGAAGTCTTAAAAATATTTTTTATGTGCTTCTAAACAAATGTTTATTATTGACCATGTAGGAACTTAACAAAAATGCCTTCCTGCTGTATCACTTAATGTAGCAGACCTTGACCAGTTCACCTCCAGCTGCTTGCAGGTGTTTTCTCTAGGACTAGAATGGAAAAAGCACTTTATTCCAGTGTTCACTGTCACTGTTGGTGCAGGGGGAAGTAAAGAGGGGACAGATGTGGTCATGGCAAAAGCCAGGACATCAGGAGGGGCCCAGCTTTCTTTCCTCCCATTAACATTTCCTGTTTTCTGTTGTCTTTACAGCAGTCCAGCACGGGGGACCTGCGGACCCTGAGGAAAGGATTGTCCCCGTACCACTCTGAGTCCCAGCTCTCCTCACTGCCACAGTACCAGGACGCCCTGCAGAACGTAAGAGACATTTTGGGTTTCCCCCCCTGCAGCTGCTGGTTGCCCCAAGGAGTGCTGCTACTCATGATTTTTGTTTATCTTGTCAGCCAGGCTGGGATACATCCAATTACAGGGGAGCTCTCACAAGGGATTGCTCACCCTAAACCTGGAGTTGCAAACATGCAACAAAAACCTTGGGAGGATTTGGAGCCCCTGGAACATTAATCTTTGCCTGAATTTAGTTCATCAGCTTCCCAACGTGGGTTTTCAGTCAACTGACAGTCACTGTTGTGAATCTTTTAAAGCTGGGGTGATGCTTGTTACACCTGCAGCTTCTTGGTAAATGCCCTGTGCCTGCTGTAAAAAAGCTGGTTTCGGGTGAAGCTTGCCAGGTGTCTGGCAGTGCATGGACAGAGTTGTTTAGTGAGTAAGTTCTTAGGTTTTTCTGTATCACAAATGAGGTTTGGGTTTCCTAAGATTTGCCTGCATTGCTTCCCAAACCACAGAAGAGCTTTGACTAAAGCCTCCTGCATAGGATGGAATCTGTGCTGCTGTGCCAGGGCATGGCTGAGGAGCCTTGCCAGCTGTTTGCCTTCCAGATGTTTCCCTCATGCTTGGGCCTCTAGGTTTGTGTGGTGATGCTGTTTTCCAGATTAGAGGAAGAGTGTAGAAACAGTCAGAGAGTCCTGGTGGGAGTGGGTTGTGAGTGTGAGGAATGTGAGCAAAATCCTGATGGCAGCACAGCTGGAGAGCCTCCCTGCTCCATGTCTGGGACCCTGGACAGCAGGGCTGCAGCTCCTGTAGGGCCAGTCATGTGTTGGCTGCTTGACTGGGAAAAAGTGATTCTGTAGATTTAGTGTATCTCTTACAGTTGTAAAGAAGGGCACAATGATAATTTAACAAAGTTGGCATAAATAAAACTCAAGTATGGAAGCATATCCTCTTCCTATCCCTGCTAACTGGCAGGATGGATAGAGATGCTTCAAGCTAAAAAAAGAGGGATAAAGCTGTCCAGGTGAATATTCACTTCTGTAACTTTGTGCCCCATGTGTAAAGACAGGACATTTTATAGGGAGTGCAGAGAGACTTGAACCTGGAGATGTTTGTCTGGCTGTGCCAGCCTTACAATTTTGGAGATTTTGCTTTGCTTCCCTGGTGCTCAGGCTTTTGATTCCCAGCTTTGTTCCAGGTTGGTGATGCTCAGTCAGCCTGTGCTGATTGCCCCAAGGATTTTACATTTACTACTCATGATTTTACATTGATCTTGTCAGTCAGGCTGGGATAGATCCAGCAGCTCTCTGCAGAGGGGCTGTGCTGGGATGGGAGCTGGCAGGAGAGTTTTCTGCTTGAGCATTGGCCCCTGCAGCTCACTGGGGCTCTGTGAGGGCTGGTGGCAGATGGTCCTGCCTGCTGGAGCCCTTCCTGGCCACTTGTCCCTGTTTTCTCTCCTTCCTCAAGGAAGAGATGGCACCTGGCATTTATGGAGAGTCCTGGGTGCTCTGTGGCATTCACTTTCATCTGCCACCCTAGCTGTGTTCTGCCTTCTTTGTGGGAAGTCAATAGAGAAAAACAAAAACAGCTTTGGATCCAAATCCACCTTGTCTGAGATGTTTATGTAGCCGTTTGTTTATTTATTTATTTCTAACAAAATAGCTTTGGTTTGTGGCTTGATGTGATACACTGTTTTTGTGACGAGGACAATGACCACAGATTCATGAAAATGTCTTTGAATGCCTTGAGCATGACCAGAAGTGGATATTTAAATATATCTGAGTTTCTCTGTGGGTTTTTTAAACAAGTAGATATTTAGATGTACCTGGGTTCCTCTGTGGCTTTTTTTAACAGACAGCAGGCATGAGTTTGTGAGAAATCATTCTTCTTTGTGCCTGCACAAGCTTCCTGTGGGTGAGTGATGGACAGTTGGTGTCAGCTTCAAAGCTGCCCCATCCATTCAGGGTTCCATCATCAGCACTGCCCGTGTAACTCTTTGGGAAGTTCCCAGCTCATCCCTGTCACTGTCACACAGGTAACAAGCAGGCATCACTCCAGCTCTCCAGGCTCTGCCATACCCCAGTGTAGGACACAGCTGGGTGTTCCTGGTGTGTCCTGGATCAGGGACACCAGTGCACACTCAGGATGCAGAAGCAGAAGACTCTCACAGTTGTGCTCTGTGCATTGGGCTTCACACACACAGATAATTACAGATTTTGTCTGTAGTCTGCAGTGTTACCAAATATCCAGGAACAGCAGTCCTTGTTAGTCTGGCCTACAAGACCCTGTCCTTTGCAGGGGAAGGTGTGATATATATGTTAGCTTGCACTGATAGCAGAGAGTCAATCTTTCCAGCTCTAGGAACTGCTACCTAGTGCCATTTCATGGAGTACCAGAGTACTGTGTCCTATGGGAGGTGAGGGTGATTTCCTCTGGCTTGGACTCATGAGAGGAGGCAGCAACAAGCTCCTAATGGGATCTGCCATTTCTCTGGGATGAGGCTGGATAGGCTGGCTCCATTTTTCCCATTGCCAGAGCCTCCAGAGCTGCTCAGTCTCCTGTGAGCTGCTGCCCCAGGCATCAGAGCTGTCTTTGAGAGCTATCTTTGAGGTACCTGTGAGGGACTCTGTGGCCCACCTGGCACCTGGGTGTCATGGTTTCACTGCAGCTGGCAGCTAAACCCCACAGGGCTGCTTGCTCACTGCCCCCACACCCAGGGGGACATCCCAGACCCCTGCAGCACAGCTGGGGGGCTGAGGTATAGCCCAGAGCTTGCACTTCTCTCTTTGGCCTCTCCGTGGCTGCCATGTGGACACATGTTCCCTGCAGACTTTCATGTACCTGCCTGCTGCCCACAGGCCCATCTCAGTGCCCAGGCATGAGAAGGTGACCTGAGGGCTGCTGATGCTCCTGTGGTGGTACCATCACCTTGAGAGGCTCAGAAACCAGCTGCCTGGGGGAACCATTTATCCGCACTGGCAAAGAACACCATTAAACATGAACCAGCTTGTTGCTAGCTGTCAGAGCTAGCCTGGCTGGCTTGCACTTAAAATCTGTTCATGTGATTTATAATGGGAATCCTGCCTTTGGTGGGAGTAACTCAATGGAAATACTGAGGATGGTGTGCATGGAGTGTGGGTGGGAAAGTGTGTGTGAAAGCAGCAGCAGGAATTCTAGAGGAGGGGATGCTTTGGCCCTGCTGAAGGCCACAGACGTGACTGGCAGCAAAGAATTGGGTAAACACCCCAGGATGTGTGGTTTGTGTCAGGACTGGGAGGTCTGGGCTGTGATAAGGCCACAGCACAGATGGCTCACCAGCAGAGGGCTGGTTCCCTGATAACAGGAGCAGTGTCACACCACAATTTTTCTTCCTGTGGTTCCAAGAGGAAGGAATAGATAAGATGACCAAAGTGATGGAAAGGAGGCAACAGGCAGCAGCTTTCCTAGGGTTTTTGGAGGGTAAGCAAGATGCTGAGATAAAGGTGAGCCTGTAATCACCACTGACTCCTAAGGCATGTGAAAAATGTGTCTCAGAGCCCATTTCTTTGCTGTCAATGAGGAGGGATGCTAAGGCTGTAATTAGGGCTTGCTGGTGGGTGAGTGTCCCTTGTTTTCTGTGGCACACACAGGGACCCTGGCCACCTTTTGGTGAACATGTGAGTGTGTGTTTGTAGGTGTGTGGATGTGAGTGACATGTTAGGTTAGAACAATCCTCACCTTCCCCTTCCTTCAGTTTTTGTACCAAGTTTGTAGTGTTCCCTTGGTGGGGAGCAGGAGCTCCTTGTGGTTCCCCATGTGGGTGCAGAAGGATGTGTCTGCTGGTGCTGTGGCTGGAGCCCATCCTGGGTCTGGAACCGGGAATCCCTGGGGAAAGTACCTGCAGATACACTCTGTGAGAGCTCAGACAAGCTCTGCCTTTTTGAGAAGACAATGCTGATGATGCCAATACCTGTAGGGGGATAGAATATAAGGTAGTATAGAATGTAGTCTTACCCCCTAAAGAGTTGCAGCTGGGTTAGTTATTAAGGGTTAGGGGCAGGCCTGGTGTTAACAGGCCACAGCTGTAGCCAATAAGAAGAGTGTTATACAAGAGTGGATTGATTGGCTGAGGGCAACTGGAGTCAGTTGGCTGCTGTGAGGACCAGGAAGAGTCAGTGCCTGGAGGAGCTGCCTACAAGAAACATCAAGGAGGTACAAAGCTCTAGCAATATGGAACCCTTGCGGTGTAATGACAGTAGAACTCTTGCACTATAATGACAACAAATACCCAGCTTTTATACAGGCCCCTGAGGACAACAATATGCATCTCCAGGTAAAAGTGAGATTTCTGCTAGAGTGTTCAAAGCTGCTTCTCTCAGGAGTCTGTGTAGACTACAGACCATTCTGGAGAGACACAATTTCTTTTTCCCTTCTAAATCTGTTCCAAACCCAACCAGGTCCATAGGAAAATTCATTGTAGTGTGGTTATGTAGTGGAGAGCACTCAGCTTAGAGGGCTGAGTGTCTGGCTTCCTGACACTGTTTCTGACTGTATTTTTCTCCAGTGCCCACTTCCTGAAGGATGCAAAGCCTGGGAGACACCTCTGGCAGCACCAGCCCCTTCCCTTGATTGCCACAAGGAGACACATTCTGTACCTCTGCCTTGCAGAGATGCTTGGGGGAAGTGGATTTTGTTTTGCCAGATGGCACACTTGCTATTACAACAACAAGCCCAAATGTTTGTGGTCTGTAGGTGTAAAGAGAAGCCATTAGATGGAGTGGGAAGGGATGATGAGTCCTTGGCTGAAGCTCTGGCTGTCTGCTGAGCCTGTGAGAGCAGTGGTGGGAGAGGTGATGTGAGGGAACATAGCAGCTAAACCCGAACCCCAATGGCAGTCCTGGCTCTCCCTTTAGGCTGGAAAGACAGTGGAAAATCCTGCTCAGTACATGGGCTAAGGCAGAAAAGTGAGAAGGTAAAGGTCTATCTCTCCCTCAGCTCCCTGCAGAGGAAGGAAAAAGCTCATGAACAACCTGGTGTAGGCAAGGAGATGTAACTGGGGCCCAGGCCTGGTCTGGGGTCTCACAGGGCAAATCTTGTAGTCCCTTCTCAGCCTGCATGGGAATAAATCTATTCCTTTCAGGGAGAAGAGCTGGATCAGCTTCTTAAAGTCAACTTGACTTTTCAAATCAAGCTTGAAATCGCTAAAGATCACCACACTGTTCTCATTGTGGTGTCCTGAAGATGCACCCAGGAGAGTCAGGGGAACCTTTGGAGCATTGATTGCCCCTGCACAGGGCCCCAAGGTGTCTCAGCAGAGCACAGCAACCCCTCCACTGCCAGCAAGGGACCCCCAGCCCTCACAGTGCTACATGAACCCTGGGCAGGGGGATCTGTGGCTGCCCAGTGCCTCTGGCATCTCCAGAACTGCATTTACATCTTCAGCATCTCATTGTGGCCTCTCAAAATGCCTCCAGCCCCTTCTGTTGCTTCAGAAGCCCCTCCTGTGCAGTTCCCTGATGGTCCCCTGCCTTCTCCCATCCCTGCACCCATCCCCTGTCACTGTCAGGTGAGCTGAGCTCAGCTGGTGTGTGTCAGAGGATGACTCCAGGCTGATTTCTCACCTTCCCACGTCAGTGATGGCCATGGTGCCTTTTTAGGCAGGGGGAAGCAATGATTGAGAGAAGCATGACAAGAAGGCAGCTCCTTCCCACTGGCTTCACTGCTACCACCAGGATGTTACTGAGCAGGCAAAAAGAGGAATTCAAGGTGCCTGATTTGCCGCTGCAACAACAGTATCTGTGGAGGAAAATGAAAGGTTTGTCAGGATTTATAGCACAGGGAGTGCTATGGTGAAACTGAGAACAAACCAATCAATTTTTGAAAGCAGGTGCCCTTCATCTGCTGCTGTTGCAGAGGCTCTGAGCAGTGGGTGGCTTTTTCCCCCATGGCAGCTGACAAGCACAAAGTTGGGCAGTGGCAGAGTTGGGGGTTTTGATGAGCAAAAGAGGCATTGAGAGGCCATGTCCATAATCCACCCTTACAGGTAACCACAGGAAGCAAGTATCTGCTTTGAGGATCTGCTGTGGGTTCTCATGCTCATTTTTGATGTACCCTTGTGTGGGGCTGGCAGTGGCTCAGGGGAGAGGCAGGGGCACAAGGGACCCTTGCTCTGCCACAGGTCTGGAAGGGTGCCAGGCTCAAATGGGCCATGCAGATGTGCACAGATGTGTACCCTCCTGTGCACATCCTCCACCATTCAGAGGCTTTCACCTGCATCGTCCCCTAATCAGGTTTGCTTCAAAATCATGGAAGTCTTAATGCCCACCGTTTCCTTCTGCTAACAAATGTGCTTGGTGTCCCTTTATCAGAAGCGCCTCTGGGGTTGCTCACGCTGACAGTGCCCCTGTGAGTCAGTCAGGGTTGGTGCACTCGGCTGGGCTGGCTCTGTCCGGGTTCTGTTCGCTCCTGTCAGGTAACCACGGGCTGCAGCTGCTCTGCACAGCTGTTGGAGGGGGTTTCACAGTCCGAGGGGGCAGCTGGAGCTGTCGGGGCTGATTTTGTGATTTTACCAGCATGCCCCATCCCCGCTGCTGCCCACAGAGCGAGCGCTGCCCTCGCCCCAGCCGGAGGAGCTGTGTGTGACTCACCGGCTCTGCGTGCTCCAAGGAGCCTCCCGAGTCTGGAGCTTCCATCAGCTCAGGGCTGAGAAAAGACACCCTTCCTGTTTGTAATGACATCCATTGCAAACAATGTCCTGACTTTGTTTTTCTGTTCGGGGCAGTCTCTGAAATCTTCCCTTCCCTTGGGTGCCCCAGCACAGCCCGTGCAGCCAGCCTGCCAGGGAGAGGAGCCGTTCTTCTGTGGTGTTTGCTGAGAAAGCAATGAAGGAGTTAAATTGCTTATTTAATAATCAGAAAGTGCCATGTAAGTCCTTGTTATTACTTAAGCAGACATCCGTGCCTGCTGGGGGCACCATGAAGGTGCAGGAGGACACACAGACGGGCTCTGTCTGGCTCCCGTGTGGACCCAGCAGTTAATTCATGGATTTGAATGTTTACATGACCAGCTGCTCTCTGTGATTAAAGGCAGCAAATTAAGTAATGCCAGAGGAGATTATCATCTGCAATAAAGTCCCTTGATTTGATAAGGAAGATGCTAATACAGGGGACTGATGGCTCTGAACTCTGCCTGTCAGGGACCTGTGTTGTGCTGGAGAGCTGGGTCTGTCTAGGAATCCTCCTGGTGCCAGGCTGTCAGGTGCTTGCAGCTGCAGGGCAGCCCACCCTGTTTTTGGGACTGTGCAGCCATTTAAGTGTCCCAGAAGGAGCTGGAGGTTGGGTTTGAGCTGGGTGCTGGCAGGATTTCTGTACAATAGGCATGGAATAACCACAGCCAAGCACCATCAGTGCTCTGGATCATCTGCCAGGCAGACAGGACACACAGGGATGCTCCCTGGCTCCGGTCAGGGTGTCTCATGCTCAGATATCAGAGGTCTGGCATCATCTGCAGTAGGGTGGCAAAAAGGTGTGGTCTGCAGAGGAGCTGGCACTGGTCGCTTCTTTGTACCTCCAGGAAATGTTGTAGCCCTGGAGTGCCACCAGGGCCCTGGGAGGAGCTGGGATCCCTCAGGAGCACCACACGTGGTGGCAGTGGCAGAGCTGCCGTGGGCATGAGAAGATGGGGCAGGGAGGGAAGGGATTTTGCAGGAAGGGAGGGTGGAATGTCAGCCTGGAGTTGTGTCCTGCTCCAGCCAGCCCGTGCTTTGTTTCAGCCATTAACCCCTCTGCAGCTGCAGGGCAGGGAGCACGGGAAGGGAGATGTGGCCGGGGATGCTGAATGATGAGGGGATTTCTCAGGCTGGTGGTAGCAGGAGAATTTTTTGTGTGTGATCACCCAGGAATGCCCCTCATCTTTGTGTGAAGGGAGATTTCTCACTCTGAATGGACCATCAGTCCATGTGAGCCCAGTGCTGCCCTTGGTGCTGCCTGTGCACTCTCGTGATGGGGACACCGTGCTTCAGGGGTTTGCTGCATTCCCTGCCTTCCCTTCTCCCATGCCAGGGTGCCCTTGTGCTCTCAGTCCTTGGTTTGGATGCTGATTTTCCCTCATCTGCCCCAGCACTGCCTGGCTGGAGCTGCTCCAGGCACTCCCTTTAACCTGTAGCCACATGTGCCATTCACAACAAAAATGTGCTGGGCCCCCTGTTCTGTCAGCACAGCAGGCCTGGGGTGCCAGCCATGGCACCTTTCCATGGTCCTGGCCCTGCCACCCACTTCCCATGAACTGTTACTGCATGTTACTGCCTCCTGCTCGTCTCTTAACACTTCCTAATTTGCAGAGTAGCATTGACACCTTCATTTATTTTTTATTTATTTAAAACACCTGGATGGTGACAGGTGCTAAGGAAGGGTCCAAGTACAATTCAAATCTGGCTAAGCAGGTTGCAAACAAAACCACTGTGAGATAAATAGACATGCCTGGGAATTTTATGGTGAGCTGTCTGACAGTGCTTGGTGTAATGTAATTTTCTGTGTTCTGTCTCGGCGATAAAAACTTCACGGTGTCTGATATGACTCCATTTAGCTGTAATGCTGTCTGAGGTATGCCATTAGAAAAATGTGGCTTATATAATCGGGTTTGAATTCTAAATGCCTGTTTTTTGAAATAGGAGACAAAAATTAATAGAAGACAAGGGGAAGATGTGAGGTTGAGAAGCATTAATATTTGCTCATATGTTCCATATTGGTCTGAGGCATCCCCAGTGCCTAGGTTGTGCCTGCTGGCTGAAGTAAAACCAGCATGATGCTCTCTTTTGGGTTTTGAAACTTAGTCTTTTGCAGTCTTTCTGCAGATCAGGAATAGCTCTCTTGGCAGTGAGGTAGGAAAGGGTGTCATTAAAAGACAGAATATAATTGAGCAAAAAGAGATTGAAAACTGATGGCAGGCCCAAGGTCTCATGTCTTTTCAGATCCCTGGAGGAATCAAGGAGAAATTGTTTATCACAATTTCTTTGTTCTTTTTTTTTTTTTTTTAAATTTCTGATCCAGAACCTCTAAAAAAGCAGACATCTGTCATGCCCAGTTAGGCTCTTTTCTTCTGGGTTCCAAAGCATTTCCCCTGTTATAAGGAGATGTTCATGTTTTAAGCCTTACTTTACCTCTGTGGAGGTGTGTCATTATTGGGATTTCTCAGCGTGCCCTATTGCAGAGAGTCTTACTAATTTTGGTGCTCCAAGTGCACAGGAATGGAGTATTGGTACACAGGAATTGGAGTATGGCAGTGCTTGTCAGCATCTGTGCTGGAGCACATCCCATGCAGCCACACAGAGCCAGCAAGGACTCATTAGGAGACTTGGTCTTACACCCTGGTAATGACATTGTGGCGTGACACACTGCAGCAGATGTTGGCCAGCAGCTGCAAGTTGAGGCCTCTGCTTTCATTTTTCTGGTGTCAGAAAAATTTTGAAAAAGTTTGAAAAGGATCATTGGCACTGTTTGTGGTCTGGGGATTTTCTCTCTCACATTGGCACTATTGCTTTGCTGATGATTTTTGTCTGGGGCAGTGAATGGGGCTACTTTGTTTTGCTTTGGTTTGGAGGGTGTCAGTGTCATTCTAGCAATAGAGAATTGGGGAACTTATCCCCTGTGTGTAGCATGTTGCTTCAAGGGTGCTCTGGCATGAGGGACTGCAGAGTTTCTCTCTCTTCTTAGTCAGTTGTACAGCTGGACTGTGAGTCTCCATAGAGCCTTGGAGACAAGCCCTGCCAACTCCAGGGAGAGGTTTCTGGGAGGGTCTCAGATGGAATTGAGCTTCTCTGGTAGATTTGTGGATTTGGTGTGCGTGATGTGGGGAGGGGACTGATGCCACATGGGAGCAGTAAGCTCTGAGAAGTGCATTGGTCCCATCATTGATACCAGCAAATATTTGTGCTTGAAATGGAAGAACAAGTGAGGGCTGTTAGGGAAATGTGTTCAGTGGTGCTTCAGTACTGCTGTCTGCACAGAGGCAGCAGAGGAATAGCTCTTGTGGTTTTCCCTGTGGAAAAGGCCCTGGATATGGGGGTACTTGGCACTGTCCTCCCTTGAGGGATGCTGAGAGTCTCATCAGGACCCTCTGAGGACACTGCAGTCCCAGAGCCATCCTGGCAGCAGAGACAGGGCTGAGCTCATCAGAGATCCATGCCACAGCAATCTAGAGTGGTCTGAGCAGCCACAGTGGTTTGGAGAGAAGCAAAAGCACCAAGTGTCTGAGGAGGCTTGGGATGGGTCACACACAGCTCCACAGCCTCTGGTTCCCTGGGACTTTTGCTTCTTAAGGAAAACTGTCTTTGGGTCTCAGAGGTGCAGTGGTTGATAAACCCTGTGCATGAGGAGGAAAGGTGCTTCCTGCAAGCGTCTGGGCACTCAGAGACATAACCTATAGCCCTCTCCTTAATTAGGCGTTGCCCTAATTAGGTAATCTCACTGCTGGGCAGCTCTTCCTCTGCTGGGGTGACTGGCTGTGGATGCAGCTGGAAGTGGTATGCTGATTCTCAACATCTCTATTATAAATTGTAATGGCATTTTTGGTGACTTCTGAGCAGTCTTGTAGCACCATTCATTTATATAATTACATAATGCCTCAGCCACGTGTCTGAGGGTGGAGAGTAAACCACCTCTGAACTACCAAACACTATAAAAACCTGGCAAGTGGAAAAGCCATATGTGCATCTAATACAGAGACTGCACGCTCGACAAAAGCAGACGGGGAGAGGAAACTGAGAGTGACACTTGCCTCAGAACACTCCATGTTGCTTTTTGCCTATATGGACAATTTCTGCTTCTTAGGATGTAACCAGATTAACCTTGCTATTATTGTCTGCCAGGGTGCTGAGTCAGTGGTGTTCCTGTGTCTGTGGAAATGTCAGCTGTAGGGAACAGGAAGGGCATGGGTTTCTGCAGTGGTGGGGGTCCTCAGATTAGCTGAGTTGGAGTGCTGGGGTGCAGCTGTGGGGATTCTTGCCTACAGTTTCCAAATGCATCTGTTCTAGGCATGAGGAATCTCCTCCATCTGTGCAGTTTTACTTACTACTTTAACACTGACTTCTTGAGATTTTGCCTGCCCTACTTCCAACCTCCTGTCTCAAATCTCTGGTTCCCTCTCCTCTGCATTTCACCTCAATGGATTTCCTGCTGGGTAAAATACACATCCTCCTCTTCCTTCCCATTCCCTCCCTTCTCCCACTGTTGGCAGTTTTCCAATATAGCAACCTTGACCTTTTCTCCAATTCCTTCCATTTCCTCCTCTTCAGCTAACACTGTTGGTGAACTCTGCCCGTTTTCCTCTCCTCCATCCTCCAAAGGCTGGCCATGCATCCTGCTGGATATGTTGTCACTTCTTTCCTTGCTGACTGCAGTTCTGGCCTCCTTTATGTGTGCCTCTGTGCAGGAAGCTGATAGGAGTTTGGCTGAAGCTTTTTTTTCTTTTTTTGTGAACCACATGAAATCAGTGGCAGTGAAGCACCAGCCCCTTTAAAAATGCTGACACTTTGTGTGTCTGGGAAGAGCCTTCCCTGGAGGTGCAGCTGCACAAGGAGCACTGCCTGCAGTGATGAACGTGGAGCCACCCTTAGCCATGTGTGTATTTTACTGGGTGCATCCCAAAGCTGCAGAGATTGCATTGCTGCCAAATATTGCACCCCCAAAGACTGGGGATGCTGGTGAGATCCTTGCTTGCTCCCCCACTTTCTTCACAGGTGTGTTTGACCATTTGTAGCCCCAGCCTGGCATGGTGAGGAGGTCCCTGTGGCCTGGGGCAATGGCTCAGTGGCATGGCCATGGTTCACTCACCATTGCTGATGATGGCACTCAGCAATTTGGAGATCTCTTTCTGCTGGCTGGGGCTTTTGATTTCCAAGCTAAGGATCAAGGATCATGCCTATTTTAGAAGTGAAGCAGTCTGTCGCTTTGACTTTGACTGCAAATTTTGGGTCTACCTCTTTTGCTGCATTTCTCATTCTTTAAAGTTATTTTTCCCTTCTTCTTTACCTGTGTTCAGGGGCCACTCAGTTGAGTGCCTTTGTCTGAGAAGGAAGGTGACCCTGTGAATGCTTTCTGAGATATAATATATCCAGTGTATCACTGTGTTTGCAAGAATGCTTTTATCTTGTCAGTATGGTGATTGGTTAAGTATGATCAAGCTCTTTAGAAAAAGCATTTCTCTCTAATCATTTTTGTTTCATTTGTATTCTGTAATAATTTTGAGAGTGATTGTGATCATGGAAGTGCTTTGTAGCTCATTAGTGCCTTCAGTTATGTGAGGAGAAGCTGCTGCTGTCTTTCATATGGGAGACCTCGTGATCTACTCTAGTTTGGCCAGGAAACTGTATTTAAAATGCTGTCAGCAGCAATATCCAGCAGAATTCCTTTTAACTTTGTTATATTACTCCCAACTCCAAAGAGATATTAGATGTTAGACCTTTGTTTGGCATTTCCTGTGCCAGTTCTGAAGGGGGCCATGGGAGAAGATCCATATCACAACAAGATCCAAAAACTCCTGAATATTCTTCTTTCTTTTGTCATGGAGCTGCTCATTTATGGAAAGAAGGCATCTTTCATGATGAAGCCAGAGTAGTTACGAGTGCATTGGTGTCTCTGACCTCTGTGGGAAGCTGATTCTGGGAGGACTCTGTTGCATTTACCAGCCCTGTGAGAAATTTGTGCCCCATTTTGCAGCTGTAGACTGGCTGGATGCAGTCCCTCGTGCTCCCCTCAGCCTCTGGCTTTTCTGTCTGATGTTATGGATGGGGTGGCTGAGGCTGTGTCCCCAGGTGGCCAAGCTGTAACACTCCGCCCCCAGGTCCAGAACCGTGCCCATCCTGTGTGTGCCTCTGCTTTTTCAGGCTGTTAAATAACCTTGGAGAATTTCTGTGGGGTTAGTAAGTCTAACCTTCCTTTTCTGAGATGCCACCCCTCTGCAAAGGAACTTTGTGTATCACCTGCAACTCAGTTCATGAAGGTTGCTATTTTGAGTGAATGGCTGTTGGTCATGGCATGGGTTAGGCACAGATCTGTGGCCAGGGCTTGAAAGGCTCTGTGCTTTTTGTCTGTAGCCTAATGGATTAGCCCAACTTTTCCTTTTTAACATGCCACAAATGCTTTTAGGAGTAAAAAGGCTCCTACAACTTAAACCATTTGGAAGAATGAGAGCTGAGAGAGTGCCCCTCCATTGGTTCTCCTTTGCTGTAAAAGTGGTGAGGCCCTGGCACAGGTTGCCCAGAGAAGCTGTGGATGCTCCATCCCTGGAAGTGTCCAAGGCCAGGCTGGGTGGGACTTTAGGCAGCCTCATTCAGTGGAAGGTTCCCTGCCCATGGCAGGGGCTTGGAACTAGAGGATCTTTAGGGTCCCTTCCAACCCAAACCATTCTGTGCTTCTATTATTCTGTGATTCTTCTGGCACAGCTAACTTGCTGGCCTTGGCATGGAAGGCAAAATGATGAGACAAAGCATAAAAATGCTGTGTTTTTAAACCAGGGAAGAGGTGAATGGAGTGCCTCGTGTGTTGTGTGTGAAAGCATTCCTGTGATGGTGCTACATGCTGCTCTGCCATCCCAATTTGCTTTCAGAGGCCCCCAAGTATAATAATTCTTTGTGTTTCCTAAAGGATGTGAAGGCTAAATACAAGTTTGGTCAATGATTTCATTGTTGATTTCTCCTGGAGTTACAAAGCAATGTGAAAATATTAGGACAGGCAGGGTGCATCTCACTGAATAAAGATATTGTGTCTCTCATAATTCAAGCTGGATGCCTGTAGAAAAAGGAAAGCCCTATGAAAAATGCTTACAAGGCTGGTTGGACAGTAGAAATCTTTTGTAAAATGTAATTTCGGCATCGTTCCCACTGGAATCCTTCATGCAGGAGGACTGGCCAGCATTTTGGAAACAAACCCAGCCAACATTAGGTTTGGACATCTGCTTGTTTTAAGGTTGCTTTCACAATTTTCTCTGTAGCTGAAGATGGGTACTTGATGTCAATGTGGAAGCACTGCCAGAGAAGCAATGAAGTTATGCCAACTGTTTCTTTCATGAGCACAGCTTCTTAGAAATGACTGTTTGATGCTGGAAAATCTTCTTGTTTGCATTGCTCCCATGTTTAGAAGGATGAGTACTGTTTGATCTTGTCCTGGTGGAAAGCTATCCTAAATGAACAAAAAATGTTTCTTGAATCAATTTAGATTTAAACCAGGGTGATCTCCTGCCTGAACACATCTAGGCTGAGTGCTGGTGCTTAAATGGTGTCAAATCAAGTGACTTGTGAGGAAGGGGTAGTGATGTCTTTTGTCTCTGAAGGTGGCTGAGGGGATTAAATTTGAGACAAGCTAGTGGTCAAATTTTCTGAATCTTTTATTTATCCTTACTTAAATCCCCCAAAGGGGAGTTAACACATATCTTATCTGGTTTCCACAGGGACCAGCTCGCATGACATCCGACCTTGCACCTTCCCCTGCAGCGGGGTATGTCCCTGTGGGGCAGAAGCCAGAGGCTGTGGTGCATGCTATGAAGGTAAGGCTGTGTGGGGCACTGGGGTGTCAGAGCTGGGCATTGCCCCTGCTTGTGGGAACAGCTGAGCACAGGAGTTGATACACAGGCAGGATGTTGGTAACCAGCACCTGTATCGTGATGAATAAGCATTGCTTCTTAAAATAGTTGCAGAGCTAAGCAAGATTATGCACAGCTATTTTTGGGGGGTTGGAAGCCTCCAGTAAAAGCTGCTGATGCTGAAGGTGTTGGTTGCCCTTTGTGTTCATCAGCCCTGTGTAAACTGGGGCGCTGGGGTGACAGTGGTGACCAAAATGCTGTTTTAAAAAGGGACACAAAACCTGCATTTCCTCATATATTTTGTTATTGAAAATCCTGCAGCAGTCTTCAAAGGAGAAAGATTTTATTTTATGAAAATATACAACAAACAGTGTAGGATGTGCATCATCAGTAGGGATTAAGTCAGGACCATTGACAATGGGACCATGGGAGACTGGTAGGTGAGTTAAAGGAGGAAACTTGTGATTTCACAGCAGCTTTCAGGTTCTAGTGACCATCCATTAGCAGAAAAAGTGTAATTCCCCAGTGCTACATGTTTAACTAGTTAAGCAAGATACTTCTGTGCTTCTTTCTAAAGCACAAATCCTTTACAAGGTGCAATAGGGATGGCTGGGAAGTCCCTTCACTAAATTAGTCTTTGGTGGAAATATAGTGATTTATAGATTTGGATTTGCTGAAGCTGAAGAATTTTGTACAGAGTTAAAGAGATTACATCAACTCAAAGGAGGATTCCTGGATGGCTGCTCTGGAGCTCAGATCCCTATGGTCCTAGCTGGAAAAAAGGTCCAGCAGTGGCATCACCAGCTTGGATTATCTTAGACCTGGAAACAGATGCTTAAAAAGCTCTTTGCTTTGTACCTTTCCACATCTGACACATAAATAAATGACACAGATTTGCTTGTAGTTGTGATCCACAAATTCCTAAATTTTATACTTTTTAGTGTTTCTATCTTAGTATATCATGCCTGTCCAGGGTCTCTTGGCTCCAGGACAGCTATTGTGATGGTGGTGGTGATGGTAAAACCAACAAATGTCAGGAGAAGCAGTAGTAGTGTGGCTGGCAAGGATATTGGTTCCACTGGGCAGTTGCCAGATCCCAGGAGGATTTGAATTAATGCCACTATTTCTCAAGCAGCTATTAAAGGCAAGACAAGTTTGATTTCATTTGGATCTAATTAGAATTTAAATTATAAATGATACTTCAAATTGAAAATCTTGATTTTTCAGCTTTCTTGAGACTTTATACATCCAAATTGTATAACTCCTATTGATTGATTGTATAACTCCTTAAGAGGAGGATATCCAGCATGGCCAAGGATTAAGAAATACCTTTAGCACAGTTTTTGCTTGTTCCCAAAGGAGCTGACCACACAAGTGGCAGTTCACTTGCTGCCATATATTTGTCCTGTGTTTTCCAACAAGTTTCTTCTTTGCTTGTTGTGAGTGGCTCTGTGCTATGAGAAAGCTCCATCCTGTACTGTGCTGCAATGTGCTTGTGGGTGACATTTCTCCTCTGTGTGTAGAGATATATACATATATTATATATATATACACATACAGATGGATCTGCTGAACTGTTGCCTTGCAGAATGTTGCAAACCCGTGTGAACCTTTGTTTTTCTCTCACTTTGCATTAATTTGTCTTTGATTGCATTTGATCATCAAAGCTCTGATGCAGTCCAGACTACTGCTGTTGGCTTTTTCTTCCCAGTCTGTGGAAGTTCATACCTTTCTGCTCCTCTCTTCATTGCTTTTGGCAAGGTGCTGGTGAGGGATAGTATTAAGCAGAGCTGGTAGTGTTTTTAAATTACAGGATCAAATACTTCTAAATTGATTATGATCATATTCTGGGGAGCAATTAGTTTCCTATTTGCTTTAGGAATTGCAGGACTGAATTTCTCACTAAGGGCAAGAAACATAAATGGTTTTAAGATATGATTTGATAAGCATATGAAAAGGATTGAAAATTAATAAGGAAGATTCGCGGAAACTGGAAATTAAGTTTGGAAAGTCTGGTGCAATGATTCATTTAAAGGAATTGAAAGGAACTTGGATGGTTGTTTGCACATATTAGTAATCCCTCTGCTTCAGAGCTTTGTGGATTCCTAGGAAGGGCTAAAAGAAATTCAGAAGAAATTCTCCTCTGCGACTTCATTGTTTGGCTGGGGAGGTGAATTTGTCTGTCTCCAAAACCCTGGAAGCTGCCATGGCTCGAGTCAGGGAGCAGGTGACACAGCAGTCACATCTCATGGGGCATGAATGATCCCCCCTGATGTGTTCTGCTCACTCACTTGAGGTTAAAAATGTTCTCACATCTGAGGTGAGGAGGAAATTCTCCTGTAGGCCAGCGTGGCACGGAGGGATGAGGAGGTGTCTGTTTTTCCATCCTGTGGCCCATTTCCAAGGATCATCTGGAAACTGAAAGCCTGAGGAATCTGGTCATGGTCTCAATCTCTCCTGTCCCTTGTGGCACAGTGGAATAGTTGGTAGGTGCTGGTCTCCAGCTGCAGACCTGTTTTGGCCATGTCATGCAGTAGCAGATGGATAGGTGTTATCTGCCCCCTGCAGAACTGGGCAGCTTTTCCAGTGGCAGCCCCTGCACGTGGGAAGGTGGATGCAGCTGCTGCCTTGCACCCTCACCTCCTGTGACACAGATCATGGCTCTCTCTGGAGAAGAGAGCAGCTTACAAATGAGACTTTGTGCTTTGGCTTTGTACCACAGCAGATATTGGAAAAGGCACTGCTTGGTTGAGAAAGGGAGTGCTTATGGCTCAGCAGGCCAGCTCCTTGCTGCAAGAACAGGCAAGGAGAGATGGAAAGGGGAAAATTATCAAGGGGATGGGGCACCTCTCCTGTAAAGAAATGCTGGGGGTGTTGGGGTTGTTCAGCCTGGAAAAGAGAAGGCTCCAGAGGCACCTTGTAGCACCTTCCAGTCCTGTAAAGGAGACTCAGAAAAAAGAGGGAGAGGGAGTTCTGTGTCACATAGTGACAGGACAAGAAGCAATGGCTTTAAACTGAAAGAAGGCAATGGTTTTAAACTGAAAGAAGGCAGGTTTAGATTGTCTGTTGGGAAGGAATTCTGTACTGTGAGAGTGGTGAGGCTCTGGTACAGGTTGCCCAGAGAAGCTGTGGATGCTCCATTCCTGGAATTGTCCAAGGCCAGGCTGGGTAGGGAACTGAGCAAACTGCCCTAATGAATGGCATCCATGCCAAACTATTCTATTATTCCATGATTCTGTGCAGTTCTGCTCCACTTGTCTTGTGGAACACCTGCATGCAAGCCTGTCCACAAGTGGTGAGGCTGCAAGGGTGTGGCTCCCAGCAAAAGCCACTGAGGGACTGTCCGCTCCACATGGATCTGCAGGGCCTCTGTCTGCCCCCACATACATAATATCCCCTGGGCTTTTTCCTTGGGATTTTCTGCCAGCTAAGTTCTACCTGTGTGGCTGAAGTACTGCCTGCAATTTAGCACAGGTTCTTCCTTGAGCATGTTTAGGATTTTCTTTATTTTTCCTTCTGAAATAGTTTTGTTTGTTTGCACCTACTAAATAAGGAGCAAGATGACAGGTTGGCACTCCTAACAGCTGTTTTTGCTAACAAGAATAAAAGGTACATATGCTACAGCTCAGTATCTCAATGAACATCAAAGCACTTTTCTTAGGAACTGAGCAAACCTGCTAAAGACGTGGGGAGGTGATGAGGAGACAAATGTAGAAGAATGACATTTAGCCCATAGCCCAGCTGCCCCCACAGCAGCAGCCTGGACCTGCATGCACACTGAGCCATCAAGCAGGTGATCATCACTCCCACTAATTGTGGACAAGACAGGATTTGGCCTTCCAAAACTAGGGAAAATCCTAGCAGGGCATAGGGACTGTTCCCCTCCTGAAGCAGGATGTTTCCCAGTGCTGTGTCCAGCTGACTTATGAAGCAACAAAATTAGTGAGGTTTTCACAATTTGGGAAGCATCCCTCAATTTCAGCGTGCTTTGTGTTGCAGAAATGAATACCTCAAATTTCAGGTTCCCTTCCAAAACTTTACTACTGCTATTAGGACTCTTTACTACTATCATTCAGACTCTTTAGTAGTGATTTTTAGATTGAATATTTGTTTTTAAAATATATTTGGCCATATGGGGTCAGTACAGCAAGTCAGAAGGGATGTGGCATCAGGTGACTTTGAGGTGACACTGACTGGCTCACAGACATCAGTGTGGTCTCAAAGAACACTGAGGTGTTCCTCAGTTTTTGTATCAGCAGGGAAAATGCCAGAGAAGCCAGCATGCCCACTGACAGCAAGGTGAGAGCTGTTTTTGGGGAGTAACTTCCCTGTGAGGGAAAGCAGCATTTCCCAGTCCAGCCCCATGCCTGAGCAGGGCAGGCTGCTCTCACTGCTGGCATTTTACCCAGGGATACCACAAAGAGAGATCACCAAGGGCTGCTGTGTCAGCAAAGGACCCAGTGCTGTCAGTGCAGCGTGATGAAAAGCAAAAAGCAGGGGATGGCATGAGCCCCTTAGAGCCTGGGGCGCATTTGTGTGTTTCCTTCAGGCTCCTGGGCTGAGGGGTGGCAGAAAGCACAGGAGGACACACCCCAGTTTCCTAGACCCACACTGAATGCACAGTCCTTGAACTTTACTGATCCAGAGAGAGCTGATGTGGAGGCATGTTTGTATTCCCCAGTGCTGTAACTGGAGGAGCATTGACCTGCTCCTTCTAAACAGCTGAGGAGGCATCTGGCAGGGTCTGAGAATAGCTGGGGCTGGGTCAGCACTAAGGAAAGGCCTTCCTGTCTTTCTTCAGGAGGTTATTCCACTCTTCAGAATGTATTTTCTTCCAACATGCCTTTCCTGGGTAGGCTGTTGCATTTTATCACTATGAATCCCATTTTCCCATACCCAAGATGCTAACACATCTTCACAAAGTGCCTAGCCAGACATGGGTTGAGCCTGGGAAGCAGGATGATTTCCAGGGTAAATGAGATTCAGAAATGAAATACAAACATAACTTCCATCTGATCATCTTTCAGCTCCAGCTCTGGCTGGGTAACACTATTAAAAGACATTTCCACTGAAAGAAATAATATGCTGTGCCACCTTTTCACACCTCCTGGGCTAGGGAATGTGGGTTTAGTTTGAGCACAAGTTGTAGAAAACCAGTTTATTTTAGTCCTCTGAGACTCCTGTGCCTGCAGGGTGGATGGCTGTGGGGAGCAGAGGCTGGGGCTGATGAGATCTTTAACCAACCCACCCTGTGGTTTCCTTGACTCTGCCCTGTGGGCACAGGCAGTGTTTGGCTGCCAGGCAGACAGCCCTGTGCTCCCTGCCAGGCCGTGCTCCTGCAGGCTGTGCAGCCAGCTCTGCAAGCACACAGGCTCCAGACAGGCAAGTTCAATGTGTGAGTCCAGCTGGATCAATAATTAATTCCCTCCTCTTTAGCGGAAAATAGATGCTCTCTTTGTCAGCACGTACATGCTTTTTGCATCCCTCTTGCCCTTCCTCTCTTAGAATGGATGTGGATAATTCCTGTCTGTGCAGAGACTGGTCCCAAGTAGGCTGCAGGCCCTAGGAGAATGACCTATTTTTGTTTGTAACTCATTTGGAGTGCAGCAGGATTGCTGTGCTGAAGCAGACCTGGGGATAATCTTCCCTGGTATCCCATTTTGTGGAGCAGCCAGTGCTGTTCATCCCTCAGCAAAGGCTGAAGCCCATCCTAGCATGGCTCTGTACCTCCCTGGGGTGTGTAGGAATATTTATTCACACAACTACACCTTGTTCACCTTCCTGTGTGTGTGGATGCACAATGGTGAACGAGAGCATGTGTTGTTTGATGATGTTGGGTGATTGCAGGATCTCTGCCCTGCACACTGAGCTGACCACAGGTCTCAGCAGTGGTGAAGCTCTGGGTGAGGAGTGTGTCATGAGTGTGTAAATCAGCACAGAGGCAAGAATAAAACCTGGGGGCTCCTGTGCTGTGCCTACCTTGTGGGATGTGCCAGTCTGGAGGAACTGTCAGAATGCATGGGATGTGACAGAGGGGTATCCATGGGGTCAGTGCTTCCAGCTGGAAATGAAGGCTGCCTTTAGCCCCAGGCTGAAGTCTCCTTTTGTGGTCAAGGGGTCAGCTGGCCACTTTCTCCCTGAAGGAGCTCTGTGAGGATGGCCAGGACAGTGGGGTGTGGCAGGGCAGGGCTGGCTCCCACTTGCGCTGCTCTGGAGGTTTGGGGTGTGGGCACCATGCTTGTTGGGGTGCTGCCTGGAAGGTGGGACTAGCAGCAGCCTTCCTGGGAGAGATGCACTTGTGGGTGCAAGCAACCTGCTGCCAATGGTCCCCAGGACTGGCAGCAGCCACACCTGAAGGTGGTGGGACAGAGGCAGGACGTGGCTGGGGAACAGGGAGGACAGAGGTGCCCAGCTTGATGTCACATTTGTCTTTGCTTGTCTCGAGGCTTTGTGAATACTGCCAATTTAAGTACTTCTTAATGATGTTCTTAGGGACACAGATAACTGTTTGAGGATCATGATGGTTTTGTAATGCTGTTTTTTTGTAGGTCCTTGAGGTTCATGAAAATTTGGACAGGCAAATGCAAGACAACTATGAAGAAGACCTAAGTGAAAAGGAGAAGGCAATTGTTCGTGAAATGTGCAATGTAAGAACTCCTCCCAGCAGCTCTTGGGGTTCCTTTTGTGGTCTTTTGTTAAAAGTATGGAGGAACAGGGATCTGCTGCACGTAAGCCTTGTGAGGCCCATAGGCACAAGGGAAGAGTGGAGTCTCTGCTGACCACAGTTTTGGGCAATCTGAGTGCCTTGTTCACTGCACAGAGCAGCCTTTGCTCAATAGATAGTTCCCACTTTGCTGCCTCCCTGCCTAGGAGAGCCCTGTTGGCAATTGTCTCCAACTGTGCCCTTAAGGTCTCACTTTGGGTTAAGCAACAATTGCTTGCCTTATTTAAAGCTGTACAGCTTGAACAGGTTTGAGTCCAAACCATGTGGTAATGTCAGAGGGAGAGTCTTGTCTGGAGCCATTGAACAGCACCATGATATGTGGGGTGCTTTAACTCTGCTGATGTTTTGGGCAACCACAGTGTTAACTGAGCTGGCCACATCCCATATGGTGAGGGCTGTGCCCTGCTGTGGCTGCTGCCATGGCATTGTCTGCAGCCTCAGAGCACCTTGGCCGTGCTCTGGCTTTGAGCACGAAGTTTGAGATTCCTGCTGGAACACAGCCTGAGCCCCCTGTCCCCTGCAGTTGGGGATGTGCTGTCCAATTGCCCAGAGTAGGGAGGAGAATGCTATGAGCCTTCTTTTTTTTTGAAGTCCACATAAGAGGTGGGTCCGGGTGGCATCATTTAGTGCCTTCCAGCAGTTGAGAGAGGCCTGATGCTCTGTTTAAATTCTGAAACCCACCTTAACCCTAAAAGGAGGTGTGAACACGAGTGTGCCTTGTCGAGCTGAATCAATGTGAGCATCTCCTATAAGTAAAGCAAAGAGTAAATTAAAGCCTCCTTTTTAGGATATTTTGTCTGCTTAATTTCCCTTGTAGCTATGCTGGGGGAAAGGTAAAATACTGTAACTTCTTCCTCCCAAACTGACTCATCTCTATTTGTCTGTCATCAGCTGTTTTCTTTTTAAATATTCATTCCATGTAGATTCAAGGCAGCTATAAAGTTTTGTGCAGTTTATTTTTTATTTAAATAGTGGCCCTAGAGTGATAAAATGTATGTTTTTAGAAAGTCGTGTATATATAATTTTAATCATTATCTTTTTCATTATCTTTTCTGTTCATGGTAGCATCTTTTCTGTAAGCATGGCAGGGTTGACCTACCATTGAACTTATGTTCTGAATCTAGTGTATTTGTTTTATACTATTACCCCAGGCAAAACCGGTTCTAATTTCAAGAGGGACTAATTAGAAAAATGCATCAATGGTTTCTTTCCTTGGAAACTGGTGCAAAGATGCCATCCAGTGTCCCGGCTGAGAACTGCAGCCCAGCTCTAGGAAAGGGCTGGTTTTGGCTTTCAGACTGCAATTGAAACAATATTGCTATTCCTCAGTGGTTTTGCTATTGGACTTTTTTTTAATTTTAATTCCTGTCTTTCTCTCCCCAAACCCTTCATTTTTTCTTGCAGGTTGTCTGGCGAAAGCTGGGTGATGCTGCGAGCTCCAAACCCTCCATCAGGCAACATCTGTCAGGAAACCAGTTCAAGGGTCCCTTGTAGGAACACCATCCTGGCAACTGGAAGTAATGGATTCTGTGAAGACTAAAGAGGCAGAGCTCAGTGTTTCTGGCTGCCTGTTCTTTGGGAGTTGGGGTTGAGGTTTTTCAGGGTTTCTTTGTTTCTTTTTTTTTTCCCAATTTTTTTTTTTTTTTTTTTTTTTTTTTTTGTAACAATAGTGTAAATATGGCAGCTAAAGGCCTGATTTCCAGGCTGTGGTGCTCTGGAGCTACTGTTCACCGGGTAACCATCCAATAATGCCAGACTTGCATCATTTTTATTGTAGTTCAAACCTGCTTTGTTGTAATGGTCTGTTTGTAGAATTAACTAACTCAAGAGAATTTCTAAGAGGAACAAGAAGAACCCTTAACCAGCAGAGAAGTCACCGTTTGTATTGCTCCTGTCCACCTGCTTGTCTGTGATTCGTAGCCAGGTTAGTGGCTCCAGGCAGCCAAGGAAAATGCAATTCAAATTCACTGGCTTACTGCCTGCCAAATTCATGAGCTGCTAACACTTTTTTTGGAGGTCCTTGTTTTGAAGAATGACATGCAACTGTTTTCACAAGGCTCTGTGTAAAATACTGAGTGGCAAGCTAAAAACACTTGTACTGCCCCACATTGTATGGTGGTACTTGTCACACAAGTGTACATAAAGGCTAAGACTCCATGTCAGGTGGTAATGAACAATTTTTCATGATCAAATGACACAAGATTTCTACAGATCTAATGTGAATGAAGTCACTTAGCCACACAAGAGTATTCCCTACCAAATGGCAACACTTTTCTTGTAAAGCTTTCACTATGAAATAATTCAGCAGAAACTGCTATCCTGACAGTGCTTATGGCTTTCACAGGATCTTCAAAAGCAGCTCATCTTTCACATAAGGAAGATTTGGGGTGGGTTTTTTTAATGTTCTTGCTGGATCCCTCACCTATAATGGTTCCTGTGTGAGGTAACCAAACAACAACCTTGCAGAGCTGAATAAAAACTCCACAAACACAGGCTGTCAGGTGAGACTACTTCCTGCCATTCAAGCTTTATTTTTATTAATGAACCAAAACAAGTGGGTTTTTGCTTCTTCAAATGGTTGTATATAAAACAATGGTATTTACATTTTGCTATTGTGGAGTAGCTGCCTGTGTAGCTGTAAGAATTTGACTCCCTCCTTTTCCAAGTTGTCACAGCAGCTGTCCCTGTATTTCATTAGATGTTCTTTCCCAATAGTCCAAGGAAGTGGGGCTTCGTTATTAGAACTCATTGGTGTAAAATAATTTTAAAGACAGGCATGTGAAAAGATCAAAGCCTCCTCTTCAAAAGTTGCATTGATTTTTAGTGATTAGTTATAGGATGTAATGACCTCAAACACCATTAATTTCTTTTTATTCCCTACAAGAATCAGTCAGAGCTACAGACAGCTGTATTAGCTGGACAGGTTCTTCCTCTAAATTAATTTGTTCTACCAGTTGAGTTCTTGACTTGTGGTATTGTATTACATGGAGCATTGATACAATACCAAGGAACCCGTATGGTTTATTATGAATTATGAAAGGTAATTGGTCCCGTGGTGTACAATAAACTACAGCTGCCTGGCTGAAGAATTCGCAGTGTCAGAGCTGAAACCTGTAACCAATAAAAAAATAGAGAAGGAATACAACCAAAATATAAAATAACCAGTAAGAGTAAGCACCACTTCATTATTCATTGCAGAAATATAAATGTAACAGTTGAGTAGGTTATTTAAAAATAACCAAGAACCACCCCCAAAACACAAGTGCATACTCTCACTCACACACCCACCAGTAGATTATTTCCTACTACTGCTCAGTCAGTGAACACTGAGCTAGATAGCTCTCAGTCTAATAGTATTTACATCCCATGGAGTCTGGAAAAATCCATTCTAGAGTCTGACTGTCTCCTTTAAGCATCTTTAGAGGATTCTGGATTTCCTCCTCCTTGCTTTTTATTTTGACCTCCAGTTTCTAGCCGCCATTGATTGGTGTTTATTTGTCTTCCTCCTGTACAATTTATACATTGAGATTTCTGTGACAGCAAAGGTGATGTAAAGCAGAGCATCATTATTCCTTAACATCTGAAGTCAAAACGAGGGTTACTTTAGTCTGTCTGCTTGAAAGCCCATTTTAACTTTGGTGGCATCTGATTGCTGGATTAAGCAGAGAGTTGAAGTATATTTGGAACAAGGTTGATTTGTGTCAGTGAATTTAAACTAAAGCAACACAAGCGTTGCCAGCACTTGGAGAGAGTTAACTGTGTTCATGACATGCCTGCTATTTAAGGGGTATATGAGGCTTTTAGCAGGCCCTCTCACAAGACAGAGCTATACTCATCAGATTGCTAGTCTCACCACTATGTAATTCCCACTCAAATATTCCCTGCTCTCAAAATCTATTCATTGACTTCAAGCAAAGCTCGTTTTGTTCCACCTGCAGGTCTCACCTACAAGGGAAACAGTGCTGCAATTGAGGTCAATTAGCCCTGCAAATCCTGAAGAGCCACTTTATAGGGTAGCCAGCAGTTCAGCTGAACAAACTTCATACTCATAGGGTACTGCCCTTTTTAAGATTTTATTTATCATCTTCAATGTAAGATGCACATCACTGATTTTGCAGAAGAACATGGCAGTGCTGTACCTTGCAGTGTTACTGTTTAGGGGTTTTTAGGCCTGCCAATCTTCATATTTATTCCATTTGAGCTATAAAATGTCTTCCTGGGGTAAAATGATGCTCAATGACTTTACAGGATGACTTGGGTGCTGAATTTTCAGCTGTCTAAATAGATATTTTATATGCATATTTAAATTCACTTACCTATGCGCTCAGTATTCAGTGAAAACTACCTGAGGAGTTTTGTACATGAAGTTGGAGGGGAGCATCCCTTGCAATAGTGGCCATTAAATTCATGTATTTGGGGCAATAGCCCAAGATAATTTCTTCAAGATTGAAGCCCTGGGTTCTGCAATCCTCTGGTAAAGAAAGCATCCACTGTTTACAAATGGACTTTGCTTGCTTAAGGAAAGTAAAATCACATCCTTGACTTTTGTTGGAGTGACTGGAGTAAGCAGTGTTTCCCTACCAGTTCCTGAAATGCTGCAGTGTAACCAGCTTCAGTTGGCTCTTCGCACCTTGATAAGACTGCTGAGCACAACCTTGTTTGAGAATGGCACATTTTTATCCAAATATTAGATATTAAATGAAATCAGTGTTAAAGTGACCTTTTATCTTTCTAGAAGCTGGGGGGGAAGAGTACTACTGATCTTTTTCAAAGTGCATGACTGTAAAGTGATAAAATTGTATATTTTTCATAATGTGGGGAAAGTCTATTTGTGCTGCTTTAGAAATCAGTTTAAAGTTTGATTTCTGTTAAACCTGTGATCTTACAGCCCTGCTATATTTTCTGTATATGATTTACAAAGAACTGGAAAAGTTAGCACCTGCTGTTGTGTATATAGCAAAATTCTTTAGACCTTAGCACGCGTTTTTACCTATTATTGAACCACTCTGGCTTTTTTGGGGAAGGAAAGTAATAGTACAGTTTTTTTTGATAATGTGTGTAAAACATTCTTTTGAAATATTTTAGTAAAAATGAAGTAAGAGATTGATTGTGATAGTGTATACTTCTAGCTGAATAAAATAAAATACATTCTTTTTAAATAAACTGATGAGTAAGATTTGGGAGACCACTGTTGAAATACCTTGGAGTAAGCATCTTGGAGTAACCATAGTTATGACCTCTGAACTAATATGAAAAACCTGGAAATCCACTAAATTCAGAACCAATTTTATTTGGGTAGAGTGAACAAAGTAGTCCCATTTATAACTATGATGTACATCACAGTAGGCTGTTACATTCAGACTTTCACACTTAGAAAATATATATATTATGTACAGGAATTTGCAAATAGGTGTAAACATACAATATTTTAAGATACCAGTACATTCCAAACCAAAACTATCAGCAAGGCAAACACCTCAAAATTATTCCAGTCAGCTAGCATTCAGAATCTCTCTTAAATAAAGCAGCTTTTATGCTTGACATTGTGTTGGTTTACTTACTATTAAAAATGAAGTTTCTTATTATAGATCAAATATCATAGTATCTGGCTATTTTGATACTTAAAAATAGGCACTGATTTCTAGAAGGAAATTTTCTTCTTACTGATATAATTGAGCCAATATGGCTGGTTTTGCTAGTACAAAGTAATCCAGTGCTGGAATAAGTCAAGACAATTTAAACTTAAGTCAAATGTATAAAGTTAGAATAGATACTGCAAAGCTGATTAAAATCTAGAAGCCTATATAACTCACCATAAACCATACTGCAAACAGATCAGCTAAATTTTCATTTAATCTCGTTTCTTCATCTAAATTATACAGATTACCCTCCTCTTCATCTTTACAATGTAGGTTTTGGCTATCTACTCCTGCCTAATCAACATAAAGGTATATTCGTGCAAATGACCTCATGCTATCTCATCCAGGTAGCACGTCCAAGTCCTGCTACAGGTGGCATACCAGGTGGTGGAATTGGAGGTGGTACAGGTGGCTGTCCCCCTGGGGGAACAGTAGGAGGGGGGTAACTAGCTGGTGGCATTCCCAGCCCTGGAGGTGGATGAGGTGGCACTGCATGAGTTGGAGGCAGTCTCGGAGGTGGGAAATTAGGGTTGTATGTAGGCGGAGGAGGATATCCAGGAGTAGGAGGTGGAATATTGGGTGGGGGGAAAGAAGCAGGGGGTGGAGGTGGAACTGGTGGTGGAGGGTTGGGAGGGTAGACATGAGGATGATATGGTAGATGAGCTGGTGGTCCATAGGCCGGTGGTAAAGCGCCGTATGTTGGTCCTTCTGTCTTCATCATTGACTGCAGACTCTGGTAACCCTCCCCTGACATGTAGGAATTTGTAGTAGACATCCCTGTAATGTAACTGGTGGGGGGTGGGGGTGGGGGACGATGTGGCAGAGGGGGAGGTTGATGTACTGGGGCAGGATGGGCAGGAGGAGGAATCTGGACCTTTGGCACATCTACTGAGTCCACAGTAGTAGATTGCTCTGGCTCTCCCATTGAAACCGCTGTTGTCAAAGGAGGCTTGCGCTCTGGAAAAGAAAATTTAATTTGTTTTTTTGAAGGATAGTGGCAAGAATAGCTTCTGAATACATCATATTTTTCCTCCAGTTAAATTAGCAAAAGAGAACTCAATTTTCAAAGTCTCTGAATGCCATATGGTATCCAGTGAGACCATCTCAGGTCACTAAAAACCAGCTAAGCTGCCTATTAAAGCTTCAAGGTCAGCTTTTCCCATTCTAAAAGTTAAATTCATCTTTCTTATTACATTTTTAATACTTTAAATGTTGTTGTACAATCAGCAGAATTAACAGATTGGATGGATGGAATCACAACTAGTGGATTAAAAAGTCATAGGATTTGTGATACCAAAAATCTTTAGTTCAGTGCTTTCACCTTCTTTAGTTCAGGCCTCCTTTCTACCTCTCTGGTAGTGCAGGAGGTGGCCTGGGATTACCCTCTGCACTTCACCTGCCTCCCATATTGGGAATCTTTATTTGAGAACACAGGCCAAAGTCTCAAGTCTTTAACGCTCAGTTCTAAACCTGTTTACCAAAGAAAGAGAAAAAGAAAACCAAAGGGTAAGTAAGAAGAACATGAAATCTGATCAGCTTTGCCCACTGAGTAATTTCAGTGAACTTAGTACCTGACATTCTGGAGAAGTTCATAAAAATGCCAGCGTATTACAAATTATAATGAGCCACTTCTGGAAAGAACATGCTTTAAGCAGTCTTCTCTTTAAATAAGAATTGTTTGTTTTCCTCTCTTAATGCAGACATTGTAAAGTAAGTAATACCACTAGGATTACTAACCTAATAGGAACCTCTCTGTATGGTCAGAGAGATTATTAGAAGGACCAACAAAAAAGAGTTTGGGACATCTAGGTTGTATATATGAGCATCTACAACATTGTTCAGTAAGAAAAGCTATTTAGAAACACATGCAGGGCAGTCATTTCTAGTGGCACACTACACTGTCACTGTTAAACAGAATTGGAGATAAATCCTCCTCCTAGTTCACTTGGTCAAGATGCATTCTTTGTTTTCACCTGACTTTTCCACAGAGCTGCCCTTTATTTTGATAATGTTTCAGTGCTTGTACAATTACATCCTTGTATAAACAAAGAGGAAAAATTCAGGTAACAAGGGAAATAAATCCATTACCTGCCTAAGTAGGATTTTAACAGCAAAAACTGCCCCCTAGGAAAGCCACATAATTAAATCACACAAGGTGGGCATGCTGGCTGTTGTACTCCTGATTTCAGTGACTTCAAGCTCCTAAATTGTAGCAGACAATAATTTCCTCATTTGCTCATTTTCAGAACCATTCTGGCTGCAAGATGTGCATTCAAGATTTAACAACTGAAGGAATAATGACCATGGTATTTAGAAAACCTTCATTCTTAATTAGAATTTAACAAATGAGAAAAATTGTCCTACTACATTTCAGAGCACTGCTTTTCTCTCTCCTAGTTCCCTGTAGAAGCTGTCCTCTTGCAGTTACATTATGGACTATGGGCAGTGAAATATTTATGTCATATTTAAGGGTCACTGGAAGACAGCTAATGCATCAGGGTGCTGGAAGCACATTTTTACAACAGTACAGTTTATTTTGCAAACATACAGCATGTGTGCAGTATTAGTGTTCCTTGGCAGAAAAAAATCCTCTTTTTAGGTACAGCAAAGAAAGCATCCCCCTGTGGTGGGTTTTTTTTGGTATTTTTTGTATTATTGTTTGGAAGTTGCACACCTGCAGAATTCCTGTACAACAGACATAACATGGAAAACTTCTATAGGAAAGCAGAAGGCTGCTCTAGTAATCCAATGTGGCATCTATCATCATTTTGAGATCAAGAAGTTCCTTTTAGCCTGCTATTAACAATTAGTTTTCATCTTCTAGGCCTTTAACTGTTGCAGCTTTGTTTTTCCTTTATCCACCTAGTATAGTCCTGTTTCCATTGTAAGTTTTTTAGTTCTGTCTGGAAAAGCCTGTGCTACTATGATGAAATCCCTCTAGAGCTATCAATCTTGTATTTTTACTTGCCAAGCAGATGAATCAAGGCAACAAACCCCTGCTCCCACCTGAATGAAAAGCAAGGAAATTACAAGAATAAATGTTTTTAAGAAAATAAAAGCTTACCTGGAGGTGGATGTGCAGGAGGTATTGGTGGATGTGAAGTTTCAATTTTAGGAATTTTTGATGGTGGCGGTGGTTCTAAAAAACATTTATTAATTTGTGATTGGTTATTGCTTTGCAATATTTTCCAAATTCCAACTCTGCTCTCATGATAATGATTATCATATCACATTACACTATGCAAAAGTACAGTGGAAATCCTATTTGCTAGGTATGCTTAATAAAGAAAACTAAAATCAACACCTTTGTATAAATAAAGTGGCATCAAGTACCACACACAAGTCTTCCAAGAGAACATATGCCTACAAGTTCAAGTGACTTTGTAACTGGAGACAAACTCCCAAGAACAGCATGTAAGTGAAGATGAGCAAGTGTATGCTTTCTAGCCTTTCTAAAACTTTAACTTGTAAATAGTTGGAACAGCTCTCAGAAGAAGCTGACCTTTGCTCAGCTAGGGAAATGTGTGTCATGAACCAAACAAAATAGTGATTGGACAGGGAGAGGAGGGAGAAGAGACAGCTGTCTGGAATCTATCTGCAGAGCTACAGGGGAATAAGTGCCAGGTTTCCTTAAGAAGTACATCCTAGGATCCTGAACTACTTTGTTCCAAACCAGCAAAGTGAAGAAAAACCCCCAAATAAACAAAATAACCAGGTATGATCACTGCAGTGAGTATACATTTCTTTCACTACACTATCTATTGACACAAAATGCCTTTTAGTGGCAGCCATGCCAACAACCAACTACAAACATCACTGATTACCAACCACTAACTCTTAGTGCAGCTATTTAATGACATGGTACCTTCAGTCACTTCAGGGCCTCACAGCTTGCTGAGGAACTACTCCCAAATGATCCATGGAGTTATACATTGAGAGTTGACCAGTTTAGCAAGATTTCTACTGAATTGACTCTATTAAGGAACTGTTTGGGCACAGTTATACTCAATTTTGTTTGGGCATAGTTATACTCAATTTATTTTAAGTTTTGTAGTTAGGAACATTTTTAAAACAGTTATTGTACATATTTAAGGTACATTATCAGGATCAAAAATAGTTTAGAACTGCCAAGCCTGTAAGCAGACAAACTAAGTGCATGTCAGCAAATTACTTATTCTGGTTTAAACACTAAAATGGAAGCAACATGAATAGAATATTAATATTTACCTGCTGCCTTTGTTTCTTCTTTTGGAGATACAGCCTTTGGAAAAAAAAAAGAAAAAAAGGATAAGAATAAGACCATTGCAGTCAGTCTCTTCTCCCAGGTAACAAGTGACAGGACCAGAAGAATTAGCCTCAAGTTCTGCCAAGGGTGGTGGTGGTTTAGATTGGATATGAGGTAAAATTTCTTCACGGAAAGGGTGGTCAGGCATTGGAACAGGCTGCCCACAGAAGTGGTTCAATCACCATCCCTGCAGGCATTCAAAAGATGTGTAGATGTGGCCCTTGGGGACATGGACATGGTTTAGGGGTAGACTTGACAGTGCTGCATTAATGACTGGAGTTGATGATCTTTAAGATCTTTCCCAACCTAATGCTTCTATAGTTTCTTATGCAAGATGAACAAAGTTCAAATCACATTGGGAAAGCCCAGTTTAACTAGCAGAATGAAAAGACTGGAAAAATAGCAGGTATTTTATATGCAGGATTTCCTGCTGTTCCCATGCTGAGTATTACATCTCATTTCATGTATTTATCATCCACTGCACACATGCCATGGTCCGCTTCACTGCTCACCGAGCTGAAAACAAGAGCTTGGCCTCTGTTCCCAGCTCTGCCTTGACCTGTCACTCAACCTTTGCCAAAATCACTTCAGGCTCTTATGCTTTATTTACCAGTACAGGAGGGCAGTGAAAGTGTTGCACAGCATAAAACATTTCAGAAGCCTTCAGATGGAAAGCATTGTATAAAATCCAAATGTTATGCCAGGGAAAAAATGTATGCACACTGAACAAAACCCACAAACCCTCACATCATCCTTCCAATCATAAGTTTTTGGTTGGGTTTTCTATTGTTTTGTTGGTTGTTCTTAATTGCAGTTTTATGAAACAACCACAGATAAAGGAATAAAAAAAAATTCCCAGATTACATAGTCCCACTGAGATGACTACTTGATGGTTTCTGAGAAAAGCAGAGAACTTCAGTGAAATTTTAAGTACAACTATATTTGGATTGAATGAGGAAGGTCAGCAGGGTACAGAACACAGCTTCTCTGTCTTTTCAATGAAAATTGTTTTTAAGGGACTGTTTACCTCTAGTAGCTTTACCTGCACAAATTGTTCTGTTTCCTTCATTTCACTTTCCACAGCACACTTCAATCCAACTTGAACAGTACTTTCCCTTAATTCTTATGGGTGTTCTCAAAATTTTTGGTGTCTAATTTTTGCCTGCTTGAGGCAACCTCATTCTTGTATTCCTTTGATAGTAATTTCAATTTTTCAGACACCATCCAGCTGCTTTTGTACTTTTTAAGGACAATCTTTATCTTACCATTTCAAACACACACAGTTTTTTCTTAGTGACTCTCATGGACTCATCTGCTGCCTTCATTTTACTTGGATGGTCTTTTCTTGACTTTCTAGCACTAAATTTCATGCCTGTAAAACTGCATCAGCTCTCCCTGCACTTTCAAATAGAAGCAAATCACTACTGGTTGGAACTTTTCCAAAAATCACTTATTTTGTGAAGTCAGTTGATCACTTCAGGTGAGAAGCAATTCAATTACTGTGCATTTGTTAATATAGAGCTATAATGAAAAAAACAACATCAAGGTACACCATTAGAGTAGAACAAGAAACTGGAGCAAAATAACTTATGACAGAAAAAACAAATATCAATTTAAACTACATTTATGCTAAAGAAAAAAAAAAGAATCAAGCAGCCACAATTGTCCAACAACAGCAGCTGCCAAAATAGAGATGAGCATTTGTTGGGTCATTCTACTGCACTGTAGATTGTACTGCCCCAGCCAGAACACCTGAGGGTCACATAAACAATAACAAATTATCAATATTATCTACTGTCAGGCTGGTGGATATTTAATACCTTCAGCTCAATCTACACAATGGAACTGCTCCTTTACTGCTGTTTCCATGAGCAATAAAATTGTCCCCACAACAATTTCTAGTTTAATCCGAATGAAAATACTATTTACATCTAATGATTCACCAGTGTATTTTTAGTGAAATGAACTGAAAAGTCAAGCACTCTTCACCACTAGAGATGTAGAGGATGTGCAGATGCTTTAGACATCTGATATGCGTCTGTAAGTCATGGGCCAATGCCTCAGCTGCTTGAAAGCATCTTGGCTCAGTAGAAGGTAATGGGAGTTAGAAGAGTTCCTGTAAATTGAAAATCTGGCCCCAGGAACAAAGTGTATTTCTGTTCTGCACAGACCAAAGGAGAAGTCATGCAAAGCCCTATTTATAGAAGCAGGCAAAGATTTTAAGTAAGGTTTATGGTACATCTAACTCAAGAACATTCTAGAAGCATCAAGTAAATCTTTCAAACACCACACATCTTATTCTCCTGGACTGCTTTCTGGATAAAGAACAATTTTGGATCATCACATTTAATTTTCTCAAATTCATGCTGCTTGTAGTGTATTCCTACAAAACTCCTTTGAGTTTTGAAACACCCTTTGCTTTTTATTTGTTGTGGCTGTTTGCAGTGTATCTACTATTTTTTCCTTGATTATTAGGTGATGGACCTGAAACTAATTTCAGGAAAAGATAATTTTCACTGATGGCTTGACCAGAGGCAACTGTTCAAGAACAACAGACACTATCCATGCAAAAGCATCACTTTTTTCCACAAGATACTTCATTAATATATGGGATGGGGCAAAATCAGTAGTACTGTAATGGTAGATGCTGAATGATCCTGAATTACAGGAATGAACAAGCATTTGTAACAACTCAGATGGCACATACAGGAAAAACCAAAATTGTTATTAACAATTTTCTGATGTGCCAAACAGTCCCAGGCATTTTTGTTGAAGAAAAATAGTAAGAGATCCCACAGGTCTGACAACTCAAGCAGAATTTGTGCTGATGGCATAAAAAGTATGAAGTAAAAACTATAAGAAATACATAATAGCTATAAGGAACTCTCACACTTTATAAGCTAATTAATAATATTATCACCTTTCTATCCTGAACAATGCTAAAGTTCAGTGCAACAACTAAAAACTTCAGAGCAGGTCATTTCCTCTAGTAAGCTCTATGCTGCACTTACAATACCAAGGTTTTACAGAGTTGTATTTTTGTCTTTTTTGGGAGTCTGCCATCAGGAAGATGCTGCACTTTTCCAATTCCATTTCATTCCAATATTTGCTACTTACTCCTCGATTTTTTTTTTATTGTTGTTTTGGTTTTTTTTCTCTGATATCTGTTCTCTAGTTTGGGCACACATTCATTGCAAGTTGGAGCAAAAGGTCAGAACAAAATTTACAACCTAAATGGACTTGTTCCAAAGACTGTACTTCTGAAAACACTCCTGTTGCTAAGTACACACAAAAGAAGACTTGGGTAACACTTTTTTTTTAAAACTTACAAGTGGAAAAAAAAACCAAAACAGAAATATACATTTAAATCTGAAAGCTTCATTTGAACTTGATGGCTGTTGAAAAGTGCTCAGACTACTTGTGACACTATCCAACTGCTAATATAGCTTCTTATTTTCAATTATGATGTGATATTATGGACAAATTGAGGCTATAAAATCTGATAATATATAGGCTGTGACTGTTAAAGGATTATTTTAAAATACTTTTCTTTCAAGAATTTTGACATAACTTTAGAAGCCACTGTTCTCTTAATATTAATAATCAGAGCCAAATAATGCCTTCATCAGCATTGTGCAGATCTCTACATTCAGGTGCAGCACAAGAAACCCTCCCTAAATTAAACCTGCTTAATAGAGAACACAGTGAAGTTTGATAGCCCAGAACCACAAGCACTGAGAACCTGAACAGCTCATGTTGACTGCAAAGCCTCTCCATGGCTTTTGGCTCAAGTGGAATAAGAATGTCACATGTCAGAACTGTAAAGGCTGTTTGGCATTAACAAAGCTGCCACATAAACAAGGAAAATCAACTACATAAAATTAATTACAAGGCTCATTCTTAAAGCAAACAAGTCTGCTGCACACTGTTGCCTTTAAATCAAACGGGCATCAGATCAGCCTGAAAATAAATTGCAAGTTAAAGTTCAACTTACTGCTGGTCTTTTAATCTGCCTAGGAGGGCTTGACTGGGGAGAGGGCTTTTTAGATTGCTGTGCTTGTGTTTGCTGCTGCTGCTGCTGTTGCTGTGCTGACTGCTGAGACTCTTTTTGCTGCTGGGTCTGGGATTGCTCTGAACTCTGGGATTGCTGGGACTGCTGTACTGTAGGTGCCTGGGGTGTAGACTGAAGAGATGGTGGCTGCTGCAACTGATGAGGAGTATGATGAGGCATTTGCTGTTTTCCCTGTGAGTACAGATCCAGGATCTGATGGCAGATATCTTAATAATAAAGAAAGGAAATTCCGAAGTATTACAACCTTATAATGTACAAGTGTATATTTAACACAATTATCAACTCTGATTTTTACTGGACATCAACTTTGGAAAAATTCATTGCAAATATTACTCATCATAATAATGAATGAAATAACTTTTTAAAAGCGGATTAATTTTCAACTTATACTTGCATTTCTGAGTTTCTTCTGCCTATCCTGAGCAATATGCATATGCACACTTTCAGAAGAAGAATACAGTGTCTTGGTAATAACACACTGTATGTCATTACTGTGTGCCTGGAGAGCCAGGTAACCACTCTCCCAGGACAGTAATACAGCAAGAAAGCACGTGGAAGATTATATGTTAAAACATACATCTCCTGTTAGGCTAGTCAAAAAAGTTTTAGGAAACTAAGCAAAGGATTAGCATTAAATTCTTCTTCCAACACGTTAGGAGCTGAAGGTCCCCCTTAGTCTGTTCATCATTCATGGTACATGACAAAAAACCTTCTATCCTAGCATAATTTGGTCAAAGAGAACAATTATCAATGGGAAAACTGCTGGAAATCAGGCTCCATTAGCTCCAGTGTTTGTAGGAACACTTATTTAAAATGGGGAGTAGATAATAATTTAAAAAATAGAAAACACATCAAGACAGTTCTAGCTAATTAGATGTGTTTTAAACTAAACAAACTGTAAAGCAAACTTTGAACAAAAGACTAATCATGATGATTAAATATGCTTCTAAGCTAAGCTAGTTCAATTTAAAACCTAATTAAGGCACAGCACATACAACCCGAGTTACATACTTGACACAAGGTTATTTTGACTGCAACCTAGATAAAATGCTATTTGCATTTACTTATGACCTAGGCCACACAGTTACAAGAAATATTGTGGGAAATGGTTTTCATACCTTCCAAAACATCAACAGGAACATCTTGGACAAACTGCTCCCACCAGCGCCTGTACATTGGTTTGGATGTCCATTCCTGTATCTCAAACTTACACAATCGGCCTGCTAAGTACATGACTGCAACAGCAATGATCTCAGGCTCCCACTGCAGGGACAGCGTAGTGCAGAGGCTGCAGCAGAGAATAAACCAAGCAAAACACAATCTTGGAGACTACCTGATTGTATAAGTGCATTTAATGTACAGCAGATATAATTACAGGGTATAAAGTCCCACCACAATTCTAACTTCTCAGGCAATTTTAATTAAGAGCCTTGTTAAACAAAAGAGTTTACAAAATCAATTTCTGGACTAGCATTGTCATGAAATCAGGTCCCAAATCAGATTTTAGAGCTTCTAAAATGCTTGTCAATAAAATGTAAACAAATACTAAAACACCCCCAGAACCCCACAGAACAGCCACAAGAACTTGTAAAGCAACTTGTCAAGCACAACACAAGTTTTAGATCAACATATAAAAGTTATCTCTTGAACAGTCTTTATTAAAGCTAATGCTAAAACAATTGATGTTATTGGTATTATTGATATTAACTAAGTTTCTGTCATAATCAATTACTGTTTCTTGATATTAATTTTAAATGATGAAATATTTTTTCTCTATTTTCTCCATAGATTCTGTAGCACATAATCTGTTTGCAGAATTTTAAATCCAGCCAGCCAGCTGTATTTCCATGAATTCACTGTGGCTGTCTAAGAACAGAACCCTTTATTCTAAGGGCCTATAGTGCAAAGCACAGAATTATTTTCCCAGGATCCAAAAACAAAGTAAACTTATAACATGGTGCTTATTAACTAAGCACAACATAGGCTCCCCAGAACAGAGGTAATTATTATGCATGACTTGAAACAACCCCTCCAACTTCATACAAGTGTTTTCCTGAAGTGCATTTTAATTGTTAGGTTTTTAAATATTAAACACCATCTAATTCCAAGTACAATGGTGTCCAAATTTTGATGGATAAGTTACAGTACTTTGACAGGCTTAACAGTGACAGTTATGCCATAATTTTATTCTACCTGTAAGACTGACAGCAGGTGAAGTAAACATCTCTTGAGATCCCCATTAATTTTAGTCAAAATAATTTGGAGAATTTACAAAATCTGAATCCACACAGGGCCAATGCAAATCAGGCACATGATCAAAAATACACCTCTTTTTCATGATGTTCTACTGCTGTAGGCATGACTGAAAGCCATGTATTCACAATTTCTGGACAGTCAGATCACTTACACATTTTCTGAAGGGTTTGCTATGGAAACAAAAAGTAATATTCAAGTCCTTAATAAATTAACTTGCCCAGCTCTGTAGAATCCCCCTGAACAAGACTAAAGTGTGTAAAGTTGTTCTGGTTTTTTTCCAATATCACATGAGAAATGCTTTTACATGCACTCCCATTAATAGATGTCATTCTTACAAGTTCATTATTCAAGAAATTGTAAATCCAGAATTAAAAACTGTATTCCTCAGTGAATTCAATGGTTATTTCATTATTACCAAAATCTCACATTAAAAATATATTGATGGAATTCAGAAGTGACTTATTTTTTTTCAGAGTGTAAAATATATCACAGATTTGGCAAGAAGCTGGTTTGTATTCTGGAAATTAAGAATTTGGTTTGGCCATTTCAAACAGTAAGTTTCTTTTTAATGCAGCACTAAATTAGTGCCACAACATTGCAGAGATCTTACTGGTCCATTTCATATTCATTCCAGATTCTGTGCTCAATGGAACTATCAGAATAATGATGGAAAGAAAAACTGAGGAACATGACCAAGAAAACATGTAACAAGCAGGAAAAAAAAAGGAATATTTGTCAAAAAAATATCCAATACCAGAACAAATTAAGCAACAGTAACTATTTCACTTTCAGAATGTTTCCTATGTGTATCTTACCTGTCATTGACAAATGTCCATGCCATTTGAACCAGTTTTTGAATTTTATTTTTGTCTCCTGAAAAACAATCAGAAAAAAAATAGGACATAAAATTAGGAGGGACAAACAGCTTGAAGTAGAATATTCTTGCACTATTAACACATTAGTTTTTGGAAATCAGTAACAGGCATTACTTGCTCACCCTGCCAATATTTTACCTTTGAGTTGTTTGGCATACTTGAGAAGAAATTGGTATGGATGTTCCACTTGCAAATCAAACTTTATTGTTTGTAGTAAGATTCTTTCAAGTACCATCACTTCTTCCTATAGAGAGTTACAAGGTAACCACAGTATTATTCCTTCTTTCACTCAAAAATACTTTATGCTAGTACTGGCCATGACTTCACAGCACCTCCCAGCACCCATGTTTGTCCCCAAGGAGAACAGAAAGCTCTCCAACTAACAATATTATTTTAAACTCAGGTACCTTTCCTTCACATTTATTTGAGTGAGGACAGAGGATGTGATGTTTAAAATCCCCATTCCTCTGCAGAGGAATGAACTGAACTAGACACAGCATGAAGTTGCCAGATACACAATCACAACAAAAATATAAGCTCTATCACATTTCACTCAAAAGTTTCAAATCCTTCTGCTATTTAAAAAAACAAATTTTAAGAAAAGCATAGTTTTGCTAAGTCAATGCTGTAAACAAGAAACTTCTCAATGCTTTTCAGATCTAGTTCTCTTATTTAAGATTCACTATTAACTACTTCCTAAAATCCCATTCAGATGATTTATGTCCTGGTAACATTTCTTGCTCTGGCTGAAATTACTCAAATTGACTTTCATTTGCAAAATAATATCAGAATTTACATGAAATAAAATGCAAACTTTTAATGAAAGCAATTATTAGTAAGCTCCCAAAGCTACTTTTATTAGCTACTTTCATAGCTACCCACCACATTACCCAGAAGAGCAATAAATGCATGCTGAACATCTAATGTAATTTAGAACAAGTGAAAATCAGTCAATGCTCTATTGAGTGTGTGTCACTTTACTACAGTACAACAGGATGAAATCAATTCCAACATGAGTATTTTTACCTTTGGGTCATCTCCAAACTGCCCAAACTGTACATCATTTAGCAAGCTACGAGCTGTTTTAATTATGTCTTTACATTTCTTGGGTGTTTCTTCAACCTTTCCTGCCAGGAAGAGACAGCAGGCTCCTGTCACCTGAAAAAAGGCAAGCACTTTCACAAAGTGGTCTGCACATAGACATGCAATACAGTGTAGCATTACAAAAGCACTGTCTGTTTCCATTAACAGTACTGTAGAAGTCTCCCAGGAAAGACTTAATGAGCATACTAATTTCTATTTTAATATAGTGTTAAACTTTTATTTTTTCAGAGGAAATACACAGAATTTGGAGGACTGTCTATTTTATACAACTTCATTTCAAGGTCAGAAACCCAAAGCACAATTTGTCCCAATTCCATGCTGTCTGTCAAGCAGTTTTAAAACTGTATTGCACTTCTTTTTTTCTTTCAGCTAATACAGAAGTGCCAGCACTACAGCTGCTACTCCTAAAGGACAATATCAGCAAGTCATAAGTGCAATGTCAATACATTTCTGGGCATAAACAGAAATGTGTAAACAGGAAAGAACAATGAACTTTAAGCTGTAATAATTAAAAGAAAAAAAATGCCAATTTTCCATCTTTCTGTAGTGAACAGCAATTGTAGCACCCAAGTGATTAATAACCATTTCAAATAGTCCCTGCCTAGTGCAATCATTAAATTAAGTCATCAATATTCTAAATACTTACATATCTTGGGAACTGTTTGAAGGAATGAAACATGTAAAAGCGATGGAAATAAATTATTCCGGTTGCTAGAGTGTCATAATGTCTGTGGTGCAGATTAAGGACTTTCAAACAGCACATAAAACAAATTTAAAACCAAACATGCACAATGGATTATGCTTTATCAAGTACTTCAAGTAATTGGTTTTTCAGTGACCAGTTAGAAAACACTGCAAGTAAAACAGGAGCTTTAGGGGAATAAAAAGCCACAAAAGCCCTTAAATCTGTGTAAACACTGTGATCAGGCCCAGATGCAGCTGATATCTAAAGCATTTGTTGAAGGTGTGCAAAGTCCTGACTGTATTTCCAAGAGGATGCACATAAGGTCACCCCTGGGTTTCACCACACCTGCCTCAGAGAAGGTCAAATCCAGCAGTGAGCACACGAAGGAACACAACAATTATCACTTCACATTTAAGTGCTGGCATGGAGGAAAGACCTAAAAAATGCAGCTAAAATCTGAACATGCTCTGTATTCTTCACTTTAAGACAGGTAAAAATTTTGTCTTCACCATGCTTTATTAAAGAAAGAACTAAGGAGATTAAAGGAGCACAGGAATATAGGAAGCAGAAAATTTAAGTGGCTGTCTAAGAGGAAGTAGGACAGTCTGGAGAACTTACACACAGTTGTAAATCCCAAAGCAATGAAACAAAAAAACAGCCACCAAGGACCAACACTGGGGAGGCAGAGGTTTGAAGCCTCAAAGGCACAATCTAGAAAGCTGGGGGAAAAATTCAAAATTTGAGAAGTCATATAGATTCATATACTGAAACAGAGTTTCATAATTCACAGAAGTTACTCTTAATTGGAAAGTTTGTATCATCTTACTTCCAAATTGGAACCTTGGATAGAAATTGTGTAGGAACACATTACATCAAAAGGCACTTCAACACAAATATATTTTTGATTAGCAGTTAAACATCTGAACAGCTAAGTCTATCACACTTGTTGCATACTTCATTCTGAAATCTCACCATTCAGAAAGACATGTCCCACCAACAGGGGTGTAAAGGATACAGCCCTAAGCGTGTTCCCACATCGAAAATGAATCTGGCCCCTTCCCTGCGGTACCGTGCCTCCGTAGCTGGATCAAGCCCTTCAAGCTGGGATGGTGTGTGTGCCAAATCTTTCTTATCCCAGTACCAGCATGGCTTTGTATGGTCCAGGTTTGCCAAGTTTACAGAAGGGCTGGAATTTTCTTTATTCTCCTTCATTTATTAAAACAGAATTGTCTCTGCTGTTTAAATTTTCAAAAATGAAGTCTTCAGAGAGTCACTTCAGGACCTTGAAGAAAAGAAAAAGGAATTCTTTAAAAATAGAGAGAACTGTCTTCTCCAGTTCCTGCTCAAAGAGGAGTAAAGAAGAAGTGCTTAGCCTTGCCTGTTGGAAAGAACTTTTTCCTATGCTCAAAGACAAGGAATAAAGAACTTTGCCTTTAGCCTCCCTCTATATTGCAAATAAAATCAAAGCAAAAGCCATAAGTTTTATCCTTGCTATTACCTGTTTAATAAGGAAACTTCAAGAATACATCTCCAACAATATCTGCTATTTCTTAGTAGAACAACTTCCGTCTACTTTGTCAATAAAACTAGGAAAAAGCAGTTCAGTGATGGCTGTAGGGAGATTTGGCAAGTTAGGGGGATTAGCTAATGGTAACTAGGGGAGGCCCTGGTGAGGTGAGCCTTCAACACCTGCCTGCTCCCAGGGACACCCTGAGCAGCAACCACTTGGCAGAAGCTTTGTAAAGTGATCTGCACTTGCATTACTTAAAGAAAAAATGTATCAGTGTTCTTTCACGTACCAAAATTGAGACAACCAATGTGAGTTTACAGAGTAAGGCAGCATCTAAACCATCCCCCAAACAAAGCAACTGAATACACCCCAAGGGTCTCCTACTTGCCTGTGTTTACCAGCACTTCGTGCACGCCGATGCAGATCACAAAGCTCTGCAGGCACCCTTCTGGTGTTTGAATTATGACAGACATTCAGCCATGCCTCAGCTTAAACAATGAGCACTCGCTGCCTTTATTTCTTCCAGGCACAAACCTGCCCTTACTCCGATTCAACCAGCTACAGATACTACTCACAGATTACTACAGTCACCTGCAAAGGTTTGCATAACAGACAGTCATTAACATATGATGAAATATATTCGCTCTAAGCAAGACACTCACAGGAAGACCCAAAATTTAAAACTCTTAAAATCAGCTCTTACTTTCCGAGACGTTTTGCTTCCGAAAACGGAAGGAAGATCACGCGAACAGCCACAGAACGATGCCTACCATCAGCACCTCGCTCACCTTCAAAAAGTTTTCTCTTTTTCAGAATAAAGGAAACTGCCTCACGGAGGTTTTGGAATCACCTTCACAACTCGTGGTATCGGTCACAGACAGATCTAAATTCTGCCACAAGAAAAAGTAAATGGCTACTAAAAACTATTTCCAGAATCAACAAAAGCGCGCCAGGCCACGACTGCACATTTCCATCACATTTACTAGAAAGATGTGATTTTTTATAACTGTAACGATTCTTCTTCCTTACGAGATATTTTGCTTTCTAACTTCTAAAGCGTTTAAAACCCATTCAACACTAAAAGCGCCTGAAGCGACACGATCTGTTTCTATAAAGGAGCGAACGCGTTTCCGAATACGGAACCAGGAATTAAAATCATCACCCGCAAACATCTTCAATGAACCATCTCAAACGTCCCAATCCACACCGCAACGCCCGACAATAATAAGTTTTCCCTGCTTTTTTACGCACCCCAGTGAAGTGGAAGAGAGTTCCAGAGTTAGATCGCGGCTTTTCCATACCTTACCTGAGCCGAACGCACGGACCGCGGCTCCGCCCCTGCAGCCCGAGCCGGGCCGGGGATGCTCACACCGCCCCTCACACCCGCCCGCCCGCCCCGCACGGGGCTGCCGGTGCCCGGGGAGGCGCTCGCTCCCCACCCCGGCCTCCCCGCTCCGTTCCTCCCGTCCCCAGGCGGCGGCGGTCGCCGGCGAGCGGCCCGGGCGGACCCCGCGCACTCACAGGGCTCGCGGGGAGCGGGAGCGGCACCGGAGCGCGGGGCCTCTCAGCGACGGCGCGGCCTCCGCGCCCTGCGCGCCGCCATCTTGGGAGCCAGGCCAGGCCGCGCGCTGCGTCATCACATCGCGAGGGCGTAGCGCGCGAGGACGGAGGCGCCGCCAATGGGAAGCGGCAGCGCCCCCTCTGCCTCCCGCCCAATCTCGGCTTCGTCAGCGGCTGCCGGGCCGCGGCAGGAGGCCGACGAGCCGCCGTACCCTGTGAGAGAACCAATCGGAACGCTAAGGAGGAAGATTGCGAGTCTCAGAGACCAATAGACACCTGAAGGCGGGCCAACGGGGACTGAATGACAGCCAATGGGCGCTCTGCCGTGCCCTGTCTGAGGCCGGCCGTGAAGGATTGGCCGCCGCGGGCGCGGGAGGGGCGGAGCCTTCCGGCGGGCGGCCGCTCGGCCAATGGCGGCAGGGGGCGCAGGCGGGGGCGGGGCCGGGCGGAGCGGCCGCCTCCCCTCGGCGGGCAGCGGCGTCCGGCGCGGGTTCGGGTGCGCCGCTCCCTCGGGCCAGGCAGGAGCGGCCGCTGCCGGAGGTAAGGCGGGGCTTGCCCGCGCCCCCTCCCCTGCCGCCGCCGCTCGCCCCGGCGCGCCGCGGGCCCTTCCTCGCACCCCTCCGCGCGGCGTGGGCTCGCCCCGCTCCGCCGCCGCCTTCCCCGCAGGAGGCGCCGCTCTTTCCGGACACCCGCTCCCGCCGCCCCGGGGCGCGCTCCGCGGGCCTCGCCGCCCCTGCCTTCCCCCGCGTGGCCGGTGCGGGGCTGGGCCGGGCCTCCTTTCCTGGGAGCCGCAGCCTCGGTCGCGGCCCGGCCCGGCCTGTCCCTGTCCCGCTGCCCGGCCGGAGGGGCCGGCGCGTCCCCCGGGTCCGCCGTGGGCGGGTTCGCTCCGGCCCGGCCTGCGCGGGTTTGTGCGGAGCGAGGCGGCGGCACTGGCGTTCTCCCTTGCCCCATCCCCCCTCGAGAGGCTGATCGAAACGAGAGTAAAGCAAATGGCTTAAAACTGCTTTCCTCGTGATGTGATTAGTTCTGGTTCTGATTTTTTTTTTTTTAATATGTTTGATACGGTGTGAATGCTCCCTGCTCCTAGTTCAGTTTGCCGTGGAGCCTCCCGTGCCCCAGCGCTCGGGGGCGGCTCTGCGGGTGTGCGGCTCCTCAGAGCCCTCCTCTGGCTGGAGAAGCGTGCTCTGCTTTCTTTCCTTTCCCAGCCCCTCTGCTTAAGCAGAGCAGTTAAATCTTCGGAGGAAAAAAAAGGGAGGGGGAGTTGAAACTAGAATAAATCGTAGACTGTTTATTGACAGGGGTGTTGCTCCTGAAACAGCCTCGCTATTTCAGCCTTCCCCTATCGTTACAACAGCTGCCTGTCTCATGAACCCTTCCTCCTCTTCCTTACCCAGCAACACTGGATTAGAGTTGCTTGAGCTGAGGTTGTGCTTTGCCTTCAGTTCTTAAATTTTGAATTTGGCATGCAATTTTTTAGCCTACATTCAGCTCTCAGAATAAGCTCAGTTCTTCCTTTTGGTAGTTGTCCCTCATGGTTCTAAGCTGCTCTTGCCTCAAGCTTGATATCTGCTCTTCTGGATGGACTTCTCCTTGGAACCTAAGCTTGCTCCTGAGATGAAGCTGAAAGTAGATTGTTTTTGTCCCTTCTAAGAGCATGTAATGTAGGCACCTGTCTATTCAAGTGACAGCTTTGTTCTTTGAAAATTGCTACAATGTTAGCTTAATGTCTCGCAAGTGTTTTCTGCCTTCAGTTGCTGTAATCCCATGACTGTCAAGTGAAACATAAGTATTTTGTCGGTGAGTAAAAAACAACTGTGGCATTCTGTATGTCCACTATCAGGTTCCTGGTACAAAATAGTAAGCCAGCGTACAAGTTGTGGGAAGGAAAGGCACGATGGGCTCAGAGGCGGGGGTGGCTTCCTGATATTTTTGCTCAATTAAGTAACTTAATATGGTAGAGATTCAAGCCTGCTGGCTTGTGCCTGAGTAAAGTTTTCAGATATGTTTAGCAGGGATTGAAGTATATATTGCAGTAGAGTTGAAAACACATTCTTGACGTTGTGTGCCGAGAAATAGATTTAGGCTGTTGGGGGAAGAAATGCCACAAGCCTCAAAATCATTTGTAATCTGTATATCACTATTTCCAGACATGGCCTGATCTGCTGCTGAAATCAGATGTGCCTTGAAATAGAATTCTGATTTCAGTATGGTACAGAAATTAAAAATAGACTGCATTATGCCTCTCTGTATGGAAAGTGTACATCTTGATGATGTTTTCATTGTAATAAATCTATTTAGACATGTCCACTGTATCTGTGTAATACTTCATCATACTGGTGCTGGTTATGTAGTTAATGTGATAAATTGTGTAGTTCTCAGCAAGTGCGTATTTCAGTGGTTGCTCTTTGGAAAAAACAAAGGCACTTTAAGGTTACTGGAGGTCTTAAGGGATCTGTATCTTTTCTGGTGGGCTGGCAGAGTGCTCAGTGCATGAGACCTCATGATGCCTGTGGCTCAACCTCTTGGAACCCTGGGTGCTTCTGTTAAGTCTGCCCTACTGATGGTTGAAGTCAGGGTGGCTTGCTTTATTCTTAATTAGGAGTTATATTATTTAAAGTGAGGTTAATATTTTCTAAATTAAGAACATTATTTAGGAACATGCAGATAAAGACAGTGCATAAGGGTTTTTAATTAGTTCTGCTCCAAAGGAATAAGGGAAAAAAGTTTGTGGGTGTCTTCAGGAGGAACAAAATTAAAGCTAAGAAATAAAATTACAAAGTGGGCTGGTAAATTGGTAGAGTTTATCAGTTTCTTTTCTTTAAAGAGTAAGTATTTTTTCTTTTCTGGTCAAATATCTGTCTGAGGATCTGATTCAAGAGAGAGGCAAGGGAGTTAAGAGCTTGTTTTCTGTGGATTGATAGTAAACTATCTTCCCTAGAAAGATCAGTCAGGTGTTGATAGTAAGAAGCACTCCATCTGCTTGAGAAAGCTTTAATGGGAGGCCAAGAGGTATGGGGACAAACCTATAGTAAATAATGTAATAGCTGCAAGTTAGCAAGCTGATAAAAGTGAATTAAGAAGTACATACTTTTTTTGAGCTGTTCTGTTGGATCTGGACTTTTTTTTTTTTTTTTTTGCCTTTCAGCATTTTGTGCTACCTTCAAATTAATAATTTCTTACCAGAAGTTTATATTTAATGCATGAAGCAGTCTTGTGCTTAGTATCTAGCTAGGTTCAGCTGGGTGGGGAGAGAGATAATGTCAAAATGACAGGACTTCCTTTTTTTCAGTAGATTAGTACTACCTCATGCATCTGTAATCAGAATACTGTCAAGACATGTTTTCTTGGATTCTAATTGTAAGAATAAATGTCATTTGGAATTTGATTCCTGACAATTAGCTAAATTTGTGGTAGTCGGTGTTTTTTGTAAGTGCATCAACCAAATGTTTAGCTAATTTTAGGAGCTTCTTTTGATATTATTCTTGATAGATTGGCTTCTTCCCAGTATCACAGTCACCACTATCACCATCATTCTTTCCTTAACCTTACACTGGAGTGGGATTAGCAGTTTGTTCTTTGCAGAGTAGATGGATGCAGTGCATACAGCAGTGGTTCAGTCTTTCCTCTTTTCCAAGTGCTTTATGCTTGTGCTCATGATTGACACACCTGTGCTGGTACAGCTTTTTATAGTAAAGGGAATTATTTGATTCTGACCATCCTTTGCCAAGAACTTGTTAGAGACATTTCAGCTTCCTAGGTTTGGCTTTAGATGACTAATAATGTTTTTAACTTAGACTGTTATGTAAAATATAAGAAAGAACCTCTCAAAACTAAATGTACAGCTGGAGTTCTTCATTGCTCCATAAAAATGGTCCATTAGTGTTGTCTGGCCTTAGTCTTGTGTATTTGGAGCTAGACTTGTGTTTGTAGCAGTTAAGAGGTGACTTCATGCCCAAGTGTATTTTAACATTGCTTTGCATTTTTGGTCTTGCCCTTCCTCTGCTTTAACCTTCCTTGCTCCCTTTTTCTGTTTTTAGCTGCTCTGCCCTACATTGCCTCTTGATTGCATCTCTTCTAACAAATGACTATTCCAGTTGCTCCATGTATCCCTGCCCTTCCTTTACCACTTCCCATCCTGTTCAGGTAGTCTGTTACTCCTTTTTCTTTCTTTAAAATAAGGAAGAATTAGAGCTGTATTCTTTTATTTCAGTTCTGGGTTCTGTGACCAGGCCAGAGCAGCAGACCTGTCACTGCAGGAGGCTTCCACCTGTGTATCTGACCTGGGCTGCATCATGCAGAGGTGTGAATGACTGTGCTTGAGATCAGTTTTATCTCCAGCACTGGTGTTTACAGGCTCTGAAGCTGGCCAGATGTGCCTATAACACATAAAACAGAAATAAAGGAAAATACATGGTTCTGAGAATCTAGCTGCTAATATCCTATTAGGAGTCAAAATACAATATAACTTGTAACTTGAGAGATATAATTTTTCTTTTCAGAAGGATTTTCTGAGCCTGATGTTAAAGTATGTTGTGTACTGGGGGATGACAAATTAGTTGGTTTATTTTATTCTTGGGTATATTCCCAATATCTCTGAAGGAATTGGCTAACCTGTCCTGGAAGTGCCTACAGCAGTGTTTGAACATATGGTTTTCAGCTAGTGTTTTAATGTAGGCCAAAATTGATTTTTGTAATTGAAGATAGAGTGTAAAGTCTGTCAGTTCTATTCAGTTCCTTTGTTATTGTTTCTGTTCAGAGTGTGATAGCCTGTACTGAAAGGAAGGGAATCAGTCTCTGGGGCTCCTGTGTTAGCTATCTGATTCCAGCCTTTTGCATGCAGATCAGCTTGTAGATTGTCCTTTTTGTATGTTTGTATATATTTTAGAATATGGTAAATAATGATGCAATCATCTCAATAAAACTAAGTCTCTTACATTACAAATGCTGCCTGCATTTCTTAGTTAATCTTGCTTTGTATTTAATGCTTTATAGCACTGGTGCCCAAAGTTTTCAAGTTATGTTTCAGCAGAGTAGGAAGAGGATGTGGTGTGTGGATTTCTGCTTCCACAGGACCTGAATTGCTGGTTCAGAACTTCCAGTATGCTGGGTCTTGCCTGGTGTGCCCATTCCCATGCTGAGCTAAGGGAGGATGAGTTACTTTGTGGGACGGGGTTGGTGCCAACCAAGCATGAGCTGCAGGTATTTCCTGCCCTTACAGGTCCTGTGGGAGTTGTCTTTGTGGCCACTGTTGGAGGTGCTTGGTTATCTTTATGTGATGACAGTTTATAGATGTAGCCACATAATAACTTCAAGAACTAAGAGAAGGAGATTTTGCATTTAACAACTTCTGCATTTAAATATTTCTGACAAGGACTTCTGCAAGATCTCTTTTTACAGGTTTGCCTCTAGGTAATTCAAATGAACTGATGTCTGCAATTATATAATTTGTGGAACTGTATGTCTGCTTTGTCCCACTGCTCAAGTCATCAGTGAGGATGATAATCAGTGTTAGTCCCAGTACTAGTCCCTGGGCTATGCTGGTGTGACTGGTCTCCAGTTGAACCTCCTGCCATTCTCCACAGCCTCTCCAATCCAGCAGTGCAGCCAGTTTTCACTCCACCTCACTGTCCACTACTTTAGTTGGTAGTTGATCAGCTTGTGTGAGTATGTGGTGGTAGATGATGTTAAAAGCCTTATCAATGCAGAGATGAGCAGCATCCACTGCTCTCCCATCAAGGTTATTTGCTTCAACAGCTTCCCTCCCCTCAGCCCTGTGAGGCCACATCTGGAGTGCAGTGTCCAGCTCTGACCCCCCAGTGTGACAGGTGGAGTTACTGAGGAGGGGCCTGAGATGACTAAGGGACTTTCCTCACATGAGGAAAGGCTGGGAGAGTTGGCACTGCTTGGCCTGGAGAAAAGAAGGCTCAGCAGGACCTTCTCAGTGTGTACAAATAGCTGAAGGGAGGGTGCAAAGAAGGAGGGCCAGGTTTTTTCAGGGGTGCCCAGTGACAAGAAGTAAGAGGCAACAGAGGATGTTCTCTCTGAGCATCAGGAAATACTTTCTTACTGTAAAGGTGACTGAGCACAGTTTGGAGACTGAGTCTTCATTCTTTGAGGTATTTAAAAGCTGTCTGGACATGGTCCTGGGCATCTGGCTTCAGGTGGCAGGGGGGGTTGAACAGGTCAGTCTCCAATGATCCCTTTCACTGTGAGATTTTTTTTTTGAAGTTTGTTTAAATGTTTGTATTCCTGATCCTATTTCACCAAAGATCCATCAAATCTCAGGATCTTCTTGTCTTTCTTGTACTTTGTCCCTTGCCAGATTCAACTCAAATGGGCTTCAGCTTTCCTGGCATGCTCAAACAATGCCTTGTTTTTTGCTGAGTAGGCTGGCCATGCTTTCACCTCTTCTGTTTCTTTGTTTGAGTTTTGTCAGGAGAGTCTTGTCCATTGATGCAGACCTGTCATTTTCACTTAACATCCTGCACATGGAGGTGGAGCATTCCTGAGCTTGGAAGAAGTGATGGTTGAAAGTTCACCTCTTAAGATCTTTATAATGATGGAGTAGTAGCAGAATAGCTTTATTTCCATCCTGCAGTTTTCAATTGTGTACTCTTAGAAGAAGTGAAAGTAGTAGGCCTCTAGAGTGTATTTTGTGAAACCATGAGCAGATGCCTGGGTTAACAAACACCAAGTTACCCTTGTGCATCAAATCTCTAGCTCCAGGCAGCTGTATAAGATTTGTTTTAGCATGCAAGGTTACTTGTTTTTTCCCCTAAATACAACAGAATATAATTTATCATTTTCAAAAGTAGAAGGTGTTAGGCATATAGATGCTTTTATTACATTTTTGATACCTGCTGTACAGACAGCATTTCAGGGTTTGTTAAAATGGTTCTGTTTTACTGCAGTGGTAGTCTATTCCTTATTCTGGTTTCAGCATTTGTTTTTCCAGACTTTCACTGGGATATGATGAATTGTCACCACTATGCTCTTCTATTCTTTTGATAGAGTGGGACAGAGGTTGATATCAGTGTTCACAAAGTTGGTTTTCTTGCTTTTTCAAAACCAGTGATAAAAAATGTTCAGATCTTCCAGTCTTAACTGGTTTTCCCTGCATCTATTTACAGGTTTATTTATTCAGTTTTTCAATTGAACCCTAGATACAAAAGCATTTCTTTAATGCATCTGCATGGTTTCTTGTTGAATATGTTACTCAGAAATAGCTACTAGCCTGTATCTAAAAATCTGTGACCCATTTGTCCAGGGTTTAGTTTGTCACATAAACAAAACTGACTTTTCAAAATAGGCTCACAGCCTTCTGGGTTAGTCTCCACTGCCTTACACAGGCTGTGGCATCTGGGTGGTCTGTGAGCTTCCAGGTGGCAAGGTTAGAGCTGCTGGGATTCAGGAAACTGGTGACTGACACATTGCAACAGTCTTGTTGTGGAACTCCAGCTCCAACCTCTGTAAACCAGCAGCCATTCTATAACTTCTGCTGCTCACTTTGGAGGCTCACTGCCTGTCTTTGGATATTCCTGGTATGTCTTATATATATATATGTATGTACGTATTGATGGTCTTGCAATTGGATAGTCCTTGATAATCCTTTCTTTGGAAACTGCCATTTTCAAATGAAGTGGATCTCAGTAGGAAGCTGAGCTGTGTATGGATGAATTTCTTTGCTTAAGGAACTTTGTGTGCTGGGATAGTATTTTTGGACTTGCAGAAAGTCATAAAGGTTGGCTGGTGAAGAAAGAAATGGCTGGTTACTTTGGATGACCACCTACAATGTGTAATCTTCTCCTTTGCTAAGCAGAGTTGCATTGATAGCATATTAATATATTAACTTTACTTAAAATAGAGAAGCATCCATTCCCTCTGGGGTATGCTGCACCTGATTCTGTCAGTCAGGAGCAAGGAAAATGGATGTTGTCAGACCAATTTGAGAAGCTCTCTGTGCTGATACAGTGAGTACACTAATAGAACTGTAAAACTTGGAGCTGCAGAAAATGACTGTTGGGTTTTCATGTGGTTGTCAGATTCAGATTGTATCTGTTCTCTGCCCCTATTTCCAAAAGTCATCATTCAAGCAGTTATTTGTTCCCAGCTGATGCTTGGGAACAGTGAGCTCTATAAGGGCTCATGAAATTACAATTTTTGCATTTGTCAATGCCCTATTTGAAAAAAGAATTCTTGTTTTCAAGACAATAACAGATAATATTATGATTTCCTTCTGTCACTGTAGGATGCTTGGCTTCTACAACCTGTTTCTCTGGCTTTCTGAGCCTTTGAATCCATGCCTGAATATAAAAAAAACCTGACCTGTTGCACTTTGAGTTTGAAGAAAAAAATGAATAGACTAATAAAAAATTGCTTGCTATATTCTGTGATGTCTAAGAGTTGATCTCTAAATGGTTTGGAGGTACAGTGTAGAGTTTCATATAATGATATGAACAGCCAAAAACTTTGCAGACTCTAGTAGACAGTGATTACAGTCTTAAAGGCATGGTGTATGCCTAGTTTGAAAGTGGGAAGTTAGTGCAATGATGCTGGTTTTATTTGTCATACTGGGGTTTCACCATAGCACTCCAAGACAGCAAAATTCTGTGCAACTTTGAGGAATATTTTACCTTCTGTAAAGTTAAAGTTGTGTCTTTTCCAGAAAGCTCTCAAATGCCTGATCAGGTTAATACCAAAAAGCTGGTTTGAGCACATTTCTGCAGACTTGGGCATGGCTGCGCTAGGTTTGGAAAGTGCTGCTGCTCCCAGAATGGATTTTTCTCTGGTGGATAGAGGTCCACCTATGTCACCTGCAGCAATTTATCAGGTGCAGCTTTGCTACAATAGCCATGGTGTTTGTACCCAGTTCTGCCCTTTGTGTCTCTCAGGAAGGATTACTTGGTCTGAGTAGAAGTCATCTCTGTCTATTTACAAATTTGCCTGATTTGTAGATTATGGTTCTATTTGTGGTAGCAGGAAACCCAGCTACAAGAACTGGAAATTCTAACACTGACAGCCAGTCTTTTCTGGAGTCATGCTGCTGGATTTTCCCTTGTTTGAGATTATATTCAGTAGGAACAAATTTTCTTTTTGGGCTGATGGATATAAGTATTCTTTTGCAAGTGTTGCAGGTGTGACTTGTTAACACAAAGTCCCTTTGTGGTCCTTGATGGCCAAAGGAGACCTGGTGGTGTTGCTGGTGGGGGACATGGGGCTGGGGCTGTGACAATGACAGCAGGCCCTGAGGCTGCTGCTTGAACTGGATTCTTGCTGCAGCATGGGAACCATGCAGGTCTCAGATGAGATGGAAGATGAGGGGTCTGCAGGGACCTGGGACTGTTGAAAGTCCAGACTGCTGGAATCTGGCACAAGTGGATTATCTTTGCTGGCTGTGCAGAAGTGAGATAGGCCCAGCAAACTAGCAAGGAAGGTACTTAGAAATAAAAACATTGAAATCTCAGTTTGGAGGGATCAGAGGCAAGACAAGCTCAGGCTTCCTAGAGGTTTGTAGAAAGACTACAGAAATCTTTTCAGCTCTTTATCTGAACATTTTGAAACACTGCCTGTAGGGTCTGGTCAGCCCTACTCTGTGATTCAGTGCAGGCTGGGGGTCAGAGGGATAGGCTGAGGAAATGACTAGGGGTGTGCACCAAATTAAGCCAGGGCAGGAAAACAGATTCTCAGCAGACATGTTAACAGTTTATTAGGATACTAGAGGCAGTTACCTTGTGAAAACATGCTGGTCAATCTTTCTGCCTTAATACAGAGAGGAGACCGTTGTTCAGAAAGTTATATTGCCTTCCTAGATATTTTAGAACTGGAGTGGGCAATGTGCTTACTCTGTAATGTGTGCTAAAATAAATGTTTAAAATATTTCTTTTTTGCCTTGTGTTGTCACCTGTGAGCATACCAGAAAAACAAGTGCTGCCTAGCAGTTCTCCTGTTATTCTTCTAAATGGTGAGGATTAACATTCTGAGAAGATTATGGCAGTTTACACGACCTTATAGTCTGTATACATTTTGTTTGTTATTTTATCAAGCATCTGAAAGCTCAGGGATGAAGCTAGGTAACACTTAATACTGCTGTGCCTTTCTTGTTCCTTAGAGCCCAGTAAATGTGTATGTTAAAAGCTGCTTTATGTCACACCACTGCAGAGTTTGAGTAAACATGGAAGAGACTGTAAGGTCTCAAATTGCCAACTATGAATGCCAGAAGGTATGAAGGGGCTTGAAAGAATATGCTGCTTCATTTTCAAGGTCTAGAATAAAAAAATCTGAAAACTGCCAGTGTTTTTCCTAAAACTTCTAGACACCTACTGGAATAATCTCCATTTTAACCCCTAGCTAGGGAGTGGGCTTAAGGCAAATGGGTTTGGAAGACTTTCTGACAGTTGTTCAGCCCTCAGTTACATCACTTATCAGGCATTCATAGCAGAAACTTCTTAACTTTTTTTTTTCAATGTGCATAGCTCTTAAATGTTGTCAGAAGTTCCTCACCCAACTGTCTTTTGGGATTTACAAATGCAGAGTGCTTGGTCTGCCCTGGGTGGTTTGAGGACACTAAAATTGCAGTGAATTGAAGTGTAATCATAACTGGGCTTGAGGGCTGTGATCTCTTCTGTAAGGGTTTGCCAGCAAAAGAAGCAGCTCTGTAATAAATGTAAAATGGTAAAATGTTTCTTTCAAGCCATTAAGGAGCATCCCCAGAGTATTTGTTATCAATTGCATTGCAGTAAATCTGTGCACTGCTCCAGTTTATACATTGGCAACCATTGTATGACTCTCCTCCAACTTCACATGGAATGAATGACAGTAATGCTCATTCATTATTTCCACAAATGAGCAGTGATAGATTTTTATATACATGTGTTCCATGAGCTGATGTTACCCAGAGCAGGAGGGCAGGCCAGGTGTACCCTCTGTGTGGCTGAAAGAGCAGCACATTCTCATGGAGGTGCAGTGCTGCTCTCAACTTTTTGCCTCCATGCAACCCTGATCCTATACCAGCGTGATGTGTCAGGTGTCTCTCAGAAGTGCACAAGGCACACAGCATAATTTAACAGCAAGCCCATTAACTGGCATAACTATTCCCACATCTTGGAAAGCTGAGAAGAGGTACACAAATACCCAATGGATTTCTCCAAACTTGTCTTTTTGTTGTTCACTCTAGTTCCTGCTGTGGTTCCTGGCTGTTTGGAAGCTCTGAGAATTCAATAAACATTTCTGGACCATGTTTTTTTTCTTGTGGTCTGATAGTGATCCCGAACTCTCCTGGTCAGGATGAAGTGCCACCAGTGCCACCTCTGACTACATCTTTAAGGAATTCATCTGCTTCAGAAGCTTGATGGAGCAGCTGTGCTTCATACTCTTAGCTGGGAAAAATACAGCAGTTACTTTAAAACTGCTCAGAATCCCTTCTTTAAGGACAGGGTATTCCAGGAAGCAACTTGAAACTGTAGCTGAATTCAGATATTTATAATTTCAAGCACAGTTTAATTGTGCATGCTGGGTAGTGTCAATTCAGTGTCCAAATATAGACACTTAAGTAGTTTTTTGTTTCCAGCAGCAGTATTGAAACATTCAGCCAATTTAAGTCGGTACAAGACATGAATGTATAATAAAACTCGTTTTGAGGGCAAGAATTGTGTGTGTTGCCACATAGCTTAGAACAAGTCTTGAAGCTTGTGAAACTTGTTTTCTGCTCTGGATATCATCTTTCCTTCCTCCTTTTCATTAGAGTGGTTTGCAAGAGGTTTTTTGTAACTTTGTGAACATATTGGAAGGATTCTGTGGGCAGTAAGTTATTTTCAGTGAAATGCAGGTGATGAATCTGATGTATAGTTACATCTGCATCACCTGGCTGCTTGGAGGAGTAACTTCAACATGAAGTTACATGGGAAGGGTGCCAGGGCTGTGGCCATCCCTTTCTAGGATGTGCTGCCCATGCTGGGACTGGAGCTGTGGTTTGTCAGTATGATGGCCCTACATAATTATCTAATTGGAAGGGAGCAGTGTGGGAGGCAATAGTAAATCATACTGGAGTTGCAGTAGGTGTAGAAAGCAGAGGGTAGGCAAAGGTGTTAAAGCAAAAACTAAGCTGAACTGAGAGGAGAATTTTTCAGTGTGCAGCAATAATTGTGGGCCCAATTGCTACTAGGTTGCTTGAGGGCATTCCACTTATGTGGAATTATTGTTGCAATTAAACAGTAGTCCTTGGCATTAAGTGTCTTTAGCTTTAAATCTCTTCCTTTGAGACAATTCAGTTAATTGGAATATATGTTATTGCCTAGTTATGTGTTATTTATGCTGTTGACTATAATGCAATTAAAAAAGGACTTAAAAAAATTTACACAGTGATGCCCAAGAATTTTTTTGCTATTCAGCTAGGCTTCTTTCCTTCTACTCTAGCAGTTACATGAAGCAAGTCACAGCAAATATGTAGTTATATGTATCAATATGCATCAATCTTTTCTGTGCATTCTAGAGAATTTGGAAAAAAAGTGGATTGTGTCCACCCACACTTTTTTTTCACTAACACAAATGGAGGAATGGGTTACATTTTTATTAGTAGTTCTTTCCCCCATTTATATAGGTGCTGCCTCTTTTTTGGTGGTTGAAATTACTGTGATTCTTAGTAACCAAGACAGAGCTATATGACATGTACATTTTGGGTTAAAAGACAATTGCCGTGGAAATATGATGCTTAGGTAGCATCATTCTACAGTCCTAATTGCATGCAAGACCTTGCCAGAATTTCAAAGCACATCAGCTGTCTTGGACTGGGACAGAACTGCTGCTCTTAGGTGCTCACTCTGGAGCAATGTAGTTAGTGTTACAGTGTTTTGTTGCACCTCTATTAACATAGTATTGCTTAATTTTAACTTGTGCCTTCATAGTTATCAATGTAACTAATTTTTTCTACTTTTGCAAAGTAGTCTGACTAAGCAAAATACAGGAAATGGTGATGGCAGGTTTTTTGCTCTCATTAGTCATCATTAATATTGAGATTTCCATGAAGTTGCTTGGTAAATGTGCCAACATGGCCAAGGAGTTCTGTCTGAAATGACATACTGAAGTGGTTTTGAGCCTTGTTGGCACATTGCAATGATAAGTAGAACAGGTTGTGTTAAGCCATCACAGGACCTATTTTTGAAAATTGTGGAATATTTAGATCTTTACAAAGCCATTTAAGTACAGCAAAGGTAGTACATAATTACTAGTTCATGTCTTAGCATATGAACGCTTTTACTTAAGCATTGTGTAGTATGTATGTGCACAGGATAACAGGTAAAATCAAAGTAACTTTCTATTACATACTGGCTAATAAATATTTTGGTCCATATTAACATTTCTGTATTTATGGTTTTGCCATTTGGGAAATTTTCTTTTGTAAGCACTGGGAGGCTCGATCTATACAACAATTATCTTACTTGTTTTGTAGACTGAACTTTTTCAAAGTTTCTTTTATATGTTGAGGGTGTTTCTTCTGGGTTTACACTGCCATAGCAAACAGCTCTTCCAGGACAAAACATATAAGTAGTGTTCTCACAAACAATCAGGATTTTGCATCTGGGTTTATTGAAGCATATGTCAGTCGTGTGACTGTCTTATGCCTTAGTAAACAGCCCATACAAAGAGTTCAGTAAAAAGATGGTCTAGCTGGAAAACAGATGCTTTGCAAGAACTGGATTTTCCTGAATAAGTACAAAAGCAAAAATGTTACCTAACAATGTTTTTTTTTTTTTTGTTTACTTAGTTGATGTTAACTGTTTTTAAAGCAATGGCATACATATACTGTAATTGTACTCAAACTCATCCTGTAGGAAGAGAAAGCATTCATTTGGAAGCATAAGAACATGGACATACATTTCTGGTAATTTTTTTGCCAGTAAGTTCTTTTCATTAGTGAAGGTTAGAGAGACATTTTCTGTATCAGTCTTTATTTTGTCCCCATTGGGGTTAAAATTTATTCTTAATCAGCTAAATTTATTTAGATGATTGTACTTTTCATATGGTAGTGTCTTCTTTAGAGAACAACCAAGCTTACAACTGCTAGTGTGGTAGATTCCTCAAAGAAAAAAAAAATGCTTGTGAGAAGCAAGTATCCCAGAGAGGACAGACAGAGGGAAATGCTACCTGTCTCCTGAAGGGAATAAAACCCATCTGCTAAGTGAGAGAGATGAAAAAAGCTGTGGGAAGGAAATAACTGAATCAAAAGACTTGAGGCTTTCAAAGACTTTTTCTCAGGAAGAATGTTCTTTTTAAGAAGTGATGGTGACAACCTATTTAATTTGCTTTATCTGAGCAACGAAATGTTCAGAGTCCTATTGCAAATAGATCATGCAGTTAAATCAGGTCTTTGAAAAGAAAATAAATGTGAGTCTGTGTATGAAGTAGGAGAAGCTGCCCTGGATAATTTCACAAGGAAGGGAAGCTTGCTACATTGCAGCTTGGGCTGCAAGAAGCAGCGTGAACACGGAAAATCCCTCTGTCCTGCTTTTCCTGTAGGTCTCTAAGTAGCCTGCTCTTGACTGCTGTCACTGTTGCTTTTCCTCTGGTAAAAGAGGTGAGGGGAGAAGAAAAATAAAGGAGACTGTGGTAAGGATGAAAACTGTAGCCTTCACAAAGAAACAGAGCAGGGCTACTTCTCACTGTTCCTCCAGGAGATGGTGGAAGCTGTTCAGTGCAGTCCTTTGTACATGGGAAGGTATGAGGGAGTGTAGTAAGTGCTTTTTAATCACTTAGAAGATTTTGGAGGAACACCTGTGGCTTTGGGTGGTCTTGAGTCCAGGAAGCAGACACTAGAAAGGGAGGGGGCAATGGTAAGCAGAACCTCATAAAATGGAATTTAAAAAAGCCTGCAGCATGTAACCAATATAAGTGTGTTCCAGGATGTCTCTCTTCCTGAAGAAGGTGAGTGTCTGCGGCTGTGGCTTGCTGCTGGAGATGGCTTTCTTGACTTGATGGTCAAATGGAAAGCCTAAGCAGCTGGCCTATATTTTATATAGAATAGAGTGTTCAGATTAACTAGCAAGAAGGAGCTGCATTTGAGGGGTGCAAGTTGTTTTGGGAGAGCAGAAGATCCTAGGGCACCCTCTGTTAGCTGTGTTGTGCATTGGACTGATTATAAATACAGCACCTTGTCACGAGGAGCCCATGCATCAAAGGTAGCTCTTCAAGGAAATTGTGTGGGTTATGGCTAAGGGAAACAGAAATTCACATTGTATTTTAAGTGGAATGCAGTCATAAGTGCAAAAAATATGGGGCTTTCTATTATTAATCTTATTAGTGCTTTCTTTAGGTCATTTTTATCAGCGTTGTCATCAGTGTTACAGAAATACTTCCTATCCTGTTTAAAAAAAAAATTAATTTGTTATTATTCCTCTATACCATCACAGAAGGTCCAACTTCCAAAAGAGCTTGCAACTTAAACAGGAGAACCGAGACATGCTGGAGAAGGAAAATACACAGACAGTGAATTGCAATGACATTTGTATTTAGAACAGATTTTGGGACAAGTTTGTAGAGGAAGTGGAAGAATAAGGAAAAAGCGGTCATAGGAGAGGAGAATTAATAGCAAGAAGAGAAGGGGTGGAGTACATCAAAGATGAAAGAGCTGGGGGGAAAGGGATTGAATCAGTAACTAATTAGTCATTTAGTTAGTGGGAGCATGTAGATTAATACCTTAGGAGTGATGAGAATGCTAATGTGGTTTCCAAGTGACATGATGTAGGTGGTTTTCAGAAGAAAACATAGCGTTCATTGTAAATGTATAAGCTGAATTTTTCTTAAAGATCACAGATCTCTTCCTCCACCCACACTGTTCTTGCACTTCTTGATTTCATCTATTTGCTATGAAATGTATTTATCTTTTTAGCCACAGTCATAAGATTCAAGTTTAGGAGAAAAAGCCAGACTTGATCAGTGGAAGCAAAAGATCACATTCTGCGTAGAACTGGTCATATCAAGTGTAAAATTGTGTTCTCCTACATACAGATTGGAGAGCTCCTGTCAGTTGCCTATGAGCATTAAGTTTGTCCTTTAAGACCCTGGCTTCTTAACATATGTTGATGTAAGAGATGATACACTTCCCTCTCTGAAGCAGAGGGGAAAAGGACTTAGGCTAGGCAGTCAAGCTAGAAAAAGAAGTTGCAAGCCTCATTTGTGTGCATCCCACTCATCTGTCCTCCCTTTTGATGCAGCCAAGGAATGTATCCCACAGCCACCTACAATACTCACCTCTCCTTGCTCTTTGCATAGCTTGAGAATTCCCTTGTCTTCTCCTTGTCTGCCCTTGTTTACCCATATGTATCTTTCTAATACAGATTCTAGATCTGAACCCCTCTGCCATCTGTGCCTGTGTATGCCAAGTAGATGCATGGAGGGGTAACTATTATGTAATAATGAGAAGATAATGTAATTAATATCTACAAGGATCTGTATTAAAGAAGATGCAATGTTAAGATACTGCATTGAAATGTACTGAGTCCTTGAAGCAAAGTTGAACTTGGAGAGATAACTCTTGCTGTGGGAATTCCTAACTTGGTTGGTATGTAAAAGTCTGGCAAATTTTTGGGTACCTGGTTTACTGCTCTGTAAAGTAAAAAGTAATAGTTGAAGCTATTCCGAGTCCCAGAGGAGATGAGGAGGGTGACAGAGCACAGCAGGGATTCTGAGGCCACTGGACAAGAAAGTGAGATACACATCCAGAAGAAATCAGATTTCATGTGGTCTGCATCATGTAGGATAATTTTTTTAAGTCCAGCACAGTTAAAAATTAACATAGTGTTTACTTAGCTCAATGATCATATTCACAGTTTTGTAACAAAGGTTGCCACTTGCATTTTTACCCAGTTAAAGAGAGGGAGATGTAGGTGTCTTTACAGTGGTCAATGACAGATCTTTTAATTTTTTTTTCCTATCAAATCTGACTGCAGCTCTATGTAGCACAGTGAACTGAGGGGTTTGTTAATGATTAAATGGAAGTTTTTTTCTGACCTATTATTTGGAAAGATCTGTGTTTTATCATGCAAGCCTGGCATTGCTTCCATAACAAAATGCGGTCCTGTGATGAAGTCAAACTCTCTTATACCAGAAGTATTAGGTTTCTTAAATAGAATACTAAAGCAGTCATGGTTATTTTTTAAATAAAACAACAAAAATGCATTCACTTGGTGGCAGTTCTTTAGTACTTCTGGGGTTTTGTGTGGACTTCTCATGGTTGCCTTCTAAAGCTGTTAGGTAAACATGCTCACTTTTTAAAGCTGTAAGTCAAAAGGAAGTGTATTTTACAGCTCATTAAAATATTATTTTTGTGTGTGATGTGGAAACCAGTTCAAAGTCTGACCCAATACTGCTCTTTGATAGCAGTATTAGGGAGATGGATCATTTACACCCCTCACTGCCAGTTTTGGCATGGTTCTCTTTGTCAAGCCAGCTGATACACTATATTTGGAAATGTGGCTGTGGTCTGTATTACTAAGCTTATTCATCATTGCTGTCAGTGTACTCGCTCTTTGGAAAATGCTTTCAGGAATTTTCAGCAACGTTCATTTGAAAGAAAGCATGGCATAGTACTTAAAAGCTATTCACCAGAATACAGCCAGAAAGCCAAACTCAAAAAGAAAAAAAAAAACCAAATTGCTCTTCCACTGAAATTTGTGCTGCTTCTTCAGACATCCATAAAGTTTGTGATTCATCTGAAGGATTTTTTGTTTTGCTTCTCCGCATGTAGTCCTGCTATATTTATATATATATATATATCTTTTATATGTGTTTATTGCTTTTTCTGTTGTCATGCAGGTACTGCCAACCACCCCTTCTTTTCATTGCTGTGTCAAAAAGAGGGTTCATACTTTCTTTCTAAACAATATTTTTAGTTACTTGCAGAAAAAAACCCCAACTTCTTGTCTGAAATTTTATTTAAAATAAAAAATATACTGAGTTCCCTCCCCCCCCCCCCCCGAAGTTACAAATATGTCATGGAATTCTAGGACTTTTTTAAAAATTGAATTGAAATTTAACTCTCTAATCTGTTTCATGAGCTGAATTACAAAGGTGGTTTCACAAAGGAAGCACACTTACTTTCTCCATATTGGGTCTTCTGCTATCATTATAATCATCATTTGCTGGTTAAATACAGCAGAGCACTCCTTAACTAAACTTTTTCCCAGCTATGAAATTGGATGAAGTGTTCTGTTAGATTTCAGAAGTTCTGAAAAAAACATTCATAATCTATTTTTAAATTATTTATTTCATACGCTATAATGTGTGACTTTTTAATGATACATAGACTTCACAGTGCTGGTATTTGGAATTCATTTTGTAGACAGCTGTGTATAGCAGCAAATCCTTTCAAATTATGGCTCTTGCTAAACAATACAGCTGTCAAATGCATTAGGTTTAAATAGTTATATCTGTTTCATCTAACTGAGCAGTGAATGAAGATGAGTATGTAGGAAGTAGAAACCTGTTTTTCTGATTGGGAATTGGATCCAAAAGTACAGTTTTGATCAAGGTAGATGATTCCTTAAAAGGAAATACTTCCTTAACCAGATATCCCAAGATGGTTTTGCTTTTTTTTTTTTGTGTGTGTGAGAGAGAGAGACTTGCTGATTTAACCATGCATGCAGAATATTTTCTCTGTAGAAATTCTGATGGCTAAGAAGCAATAGTTAGACAGGATGCATGTATCAAAGGAGAGAGCAGAGACACTCACAGAACTTATTTCATATTCATATACTGGTAGCAGTATCCTGAAAAAATGCATTTCTGATTATGGTGCCCTCAATCTTATGAGTTGTGTTCAATGAGCTTGTTTTTCTCCTATGGTATGTTTGCTGTGTGTTATTTGAGCATCAGTAGTAGCTGAGACATATCTTGTATTCGTCTTGAATTTCTTACTTGTGTAAACCAGATTTCAGCTGGATTTCTGGTGTTGGTCTCTGAAACAATATTCATCTAGGGTAGCAATATAAATACAAAGCATTGTTCAAATTTTCCTTTTCATTTTATTTGGGGAAGCTGAAGTTCACATCCTCTGAAATCAACTTTATCTTTAGACATAATTCTTGCCAATACTTTCATTGGAATAATGGATTATTGCTACTAACGTGTTTCATACAAGGAAAAATTCAAAAATTGATGCTGACTATGTACCATATTTGAACAGCTTTATGTATTGCTGTGTTGTTTTTCTGAATCCACAGTGGCACTTTTCATGTCTCCATTTATAAAATGTGCACAGTTTTCTTTGGTTTTTTTCTTCTCATAAATTTACTGATGGATGTTTATATTTCAAGCAGATTATTCCTCTCAATACAACTTTAAAATAATAATGGAAAGAAAAAAGCATGCAGTATATTGGTAGTTGTTTATACAGGACATTTGCTAAGATTGTTTTTCCCCAGTTTATTGATCAGTTAGCTTGCTTTATTCTTGGAAATGAGGAAACAAAATCCTTCAAAATAATTTCATGTTTTTTCAACATGCATATCTTAATACTTATGAGTATCTTGATATAAACTATAGGTTATCATTTAAAACTTTTATAATGAAATATACAGTGTATGAGTATTTTAATTTTCTGATAATTCTAAAGATGCAGGCACTTGTGCTTAGAGGGAATGTAGAAAACATTTGTATGAATCAACACAGAACTCTACTGTTCTTGCTCTTGAAATTTTGGACTCCATCTACAATCCTGCTATTGGATCCATTACAGACCCATCTGACTTGATTTTTCTCAAGAGCTGAAGAGTCTAAAAGAAATGTAGCAGGATGACATATAGGAGAGTGGAACATGCAATAGGTGATGTGCAAATAAAGTCTTTTTGAAAGATGTACCATGAGAAAACTCCTGGGGGGTAAAGAAAAAAAACAAACCAAAAAGAAGGACTGTATAATGGGAAGACCATGAAAATAAACTCTTAAGTTAATTTTTTGTTGGTATTGTTATTCTTTATTTTTGTCTCACACTGCATTATGGCAGGTTGACCTTTTATATGGATCCTATTTCCAGTGAGCACAGTTATAAATTCAACATGGATTGCATAATGAGCATTACTGCCCCCTTCATCTGTGCTGAAAAATATTAAAAAATCTCATATCAAATGTAACTGTTTGTGGTAGAACAGCACCTTTCAAGGGAGTGTCCAGTGTTCACTCACAAACATCAAGAGATGTGATCAGACAATGGTTCTCACATTGAATCTGTGGGATCTCTCCTTACCAGCTGCATGTGTGGGCTTTTCATGGTAGAAACTCTATTGGGAAAGTAATTTATGCAACTCAGGAGGGGCTGATAAAATGAAGCAGCACAGGTGGGTTGTTTGAGCCTCTGACATCTATCTGTCAGAGAGTGCTAAAATCAGGGGATGTGGATATGCCCCAGGACTTCACAGTTTGTGTGTACTCAGAGATAGTTTTGTTCTTGCTCTATGTTTAATGTCAGAAAATTAAAGACTCAGTTTCTTTGCCTTCCCTTTGGAAAACACCTTATAGTTTTGCCTTACTTTCCTTTTATGAGGTGTTGCTTTTCAGTCTGTTTCGAGCTCCTTTACTTTCGAGTTAATAAGTTAACAGTGTTAACTTCGCTTGCTTCCTGATCATTCAAAGTTACTATTTAAAATAAACTTTGGGTTTGGTAGCTTCTTGTTCTCTCTAATCTTAATGGAAAAGCAAAGCAGCCAGATTATATATCTTCTTACTAGAATTTTCAGCTGCTGGTCAATACATTCCAGTGTTGATACCAGTTGCCAAAGAGCAAAACTTTTTGGTAGCATATGAGAGGAAACATGTAATTTTGGGTCAGCTAGCTACACTGACCAAGGATAAAATTATTCCTTTTATATATACAGAATGTTCAGAACACCTGGAGCCCAAAGTACTGCTTCTGTACAGTGATTTTTGCATTTTATGGGTGTTACTGTGCAATGTGTTGTAACTTTAAGCTGCTATGGCTGTGGTGATCTTGATGATTTAGGCAGTTGTTTGGAATCTTTGAGATGTCTGAAGTTGTGGACATGACTGTCTCTCTCCGATCTCACTGCAAACTGGACATAGAATCTTCTGTGCTGTACAGGAAGATATTATTTACTGTATAGACTACTTATAGATGTTATTGCAACATGTTACAAGACTTCTAACATGTTGCAATAACATGTGGAATTGTAAGGAATAAAAGTAGATCTGGAGATTGAGAGGCTCCATTTTTTGCTTTAGCTTCAAAGTTAAATCAGATTGCTTAGGGCCTTGCCAAGTCAAATTTTTAAATTCTCCAAGGTTGCTTGGAGATGCTGTTAAATCTCCATCCTGTTCAGTGCTCAACCATCCTCAGGGTGAGGAGTTTCCTTATGGCTATGTGGAATTTCCTTTGAGACATTGTGTGTCTGTTGCCTCTTGAGTTTTTGCTGTGTTTTCCAATAAGAATCTGCCTTCACCTTTGCGTAATTCCCTATCACATAGATGAAGGCAGTAGTGGACTCCCTTTCATCTCCAGATTGCACAAATGATTCTTTCATCTTACGTGTTAGCCCTTTTAGGGGCCTTCCTCTGGATGTGCTTCAGTTTGCCGGCACCTCCTGCTCTGTGTGGCCCAAAGCTGCAGCACTGGGCAGGTGGCCTCACCACTGCAAGCAGAGGAGAATAATTGCTTCTCCTGACCTGCTGTTTGTGTTCTTGCTTATGCAGCTCAAACTGCAGTTAGTTTTCACTGGTTTGTGGGTGCTGCCTTTGTTGAACTTGCTGTCTCCTAGAGTCTCCAAATCCTTTTCTACAGAGCTGCTGCTGGTCCAGTCTGCAGCTATGATGATCTTTTCCTTCCCAAATGCAGGATACTTTATCTTTGTATAACTTAGCAGAGTCACTTCTAGCTTCTTCCTCCAGTTAGTTGAGATCTTCTGAATGCTGGTCCTGTCCTTCAACATGTTGACTGCTTTTCCCATTTTATATTGTTTGTAAATGTGTGAGGATCCTTTCTGTTCTAGCATCCAAATCTGGTGATTATTGGCTGATATTGTCTACTGAGAAATACTGCACCTAATCTGTGGGCAAAAGGGATTATGGACCAAAACTCCTTGAACTTCATAATTCAAGGAATTATTTGCCTGCCTATTCAGTCCATGTCTCCTCAGTTTGACAACTGAGGTGCTATGGAAGATAACGATAAAAACCTTGCTTATGTCAAAGCACTGGCAACCACCAATTCTCCCTGGTCCATGAAGCCACTTAGTCTTCTGCTTAAGGCAGTGCAGGGTTTGCCTTTAGAAGTCTGTTTTCTGATTCCAGTCAGATTTATGTCCATCATGCCTGGAAATAACTTCCTTTTAGAACTCATTCTACATTTTGTACAGCATGTGAAGTGAAACTCACTGTTTTCTAGTTCTCTGGATCCTTTACTCTCTGCTGCCTCCACTTTGCCTTTCAGTTGGATTTTGTTTGTTTGATTTTAAGTTACCATGACTTTTCAAAGATGGTAGCCAGCAGCTTCCAGAGACATCAGCTAGCTTTTTCAGTACTTTGGATGTTTCCCATCTGATCCTATGTACTTGCATAGGTCCAGTTTACCTAGATAGCTTTTTGATTTGGTTGCTCCTCTCCCTCAGACTTTGCTAAATGCAGAAATATGGTAAACCTGATAGCAGCACTTAGTGGTAAAGACCATGCCCAAAGTGTCGGGTGTCTCAACTTTTTCTGTACCTTTTATCACTAGGTAGCTTCCTGATTTAGCAGCTGAATTACACTTTCCCTAGAGTGTTTTTTGCTCATGGTAAAAGCTTTTCTTCTTGCCTTCCACATTCATCCTCAATATCGGCTCCAAACAAGCTTTGGCCTCCCCCTTTCATCCTCTGCTTGCCCAGATAGTGCATCTATAATTCTCCTCCAGCTGCCTGTCCCCAGTTCCAGTTTACCTCTGTTTCTGTTTCATTTGAGCTCTGTCAGTGAGGAGTCCTGTGCACAGTCAGCTGGCCTCCTGCTGCTTGGTGCTCAGAGAATAGAGTCCAGGAAGATGACTGGCTGTCATGGACTCATTTGTAGCCTCCCAAGTCATTCTGCTTACCATTCCCTGAGCCAGCCCCAGCTCTGTCTGCTGCAGTGAGTCCAGAGCCTTTAGTCTGCTTTTTTCCTTCCTTTCTTTTCTCAAGACTTTCGCTACGATTTCACAATTACTGCATCCGAGGCAGTTGGCTGTCTCATGTGTAAGCAGTTCTTCCTTATTCATGAGTACCAGATCCTGCTCAGCCCCTCCTCTAGAAGCTTCTTCAGTGCCAGCATCCGAAATTGCTCCCAGTGCATGTGAGAAATTCCCTGGATATTTCACACCTTACTACAATGCTGTTCCAGGAGGTGTTGTGTGATTTAAGTCCTGCAGGAGAACAAGGGGCACTGAATATTGGAATACCAGCCTAAGATGATGTTCCATTTACTTTGGGAACTGAAAATAAGTTTTCTTTAACTAGTTGCCTTGAATCAGAAGAAGCTGCAGCAAAGACATACAGATGGTATTTTGATTTTATTTGAAATTGAATACTTAATTTTCAATTCATTTTGAATTACTATGTAACATACAGTCAAAATACTAATTCAGCTGCTATTGGCCATGCAGCTGATGAGATAAAATAACCTGGTTTTCTATAGCCTGAATACTTTGGAATCCATAATATTTGTTAACAACTAATGAATTTGCATGTGATTAGAATAATTTTTCTTTTTGTCTCTAAGATTTCTAGTTTCTAATTACCCTGAAGTAATTAATATGCAACTACATGAAATACTACTTCAGATTGCACTGTATAGCTCTTATGTTCAGGTCATGCACATAATACTTGCACATATATATGTGTGAGAAATAATTTCTCATTCTTTTCTTTTTCATGTGACTAGTGAAAGAAGATCTTGTTCATTCATACTTATCATATTTTGTTTCATTGTAATTGGTGACAGTGTGCTTCTTAATCTGTTTTAGTTGGAAGATGGGGAAGAAAAGCCGAGTAAAAACTCAGAAGTCAGGTACAGGAGCCACAGCAACAGTATCTCCAAAGGAAATGTTGAATCTGATTAGTGAATTATTGCAAAGTAAGTTTTGTTTTTATGCCTCTCTGGGAAAAGGGATGCTGTTCAAACCACACAAAAACATTTTCTTGCAGAAGCTAGTGAGTTGTATTTTTTCTGTTGTGAATGGCCAAGCTTGCTATTTCAGAGTGCTTAAGGTGCTTTGAGATACATACTAAACCACCTCTGTAAATATATGACACCATTGGCTTATTTAAATGGGTATTTATTGGACAGACCATATTTGTGGCAACATTTGGCTTTTCATCTGAATACAAGCATAAATATTGGGTGAGATTAGATTTTTAAACAACGAGATAACTTGGCAATGAAGCTTTGTCAAAAACGTTTTTCTTGTAACCTTGAAAAATTACCCTGTTCCCATTTATCACTTGAACAGTGCTTTGAACTGATACTAGAGTAGAGAAATTAGCTGTGGGAATCAGTAATACAACTCAGTTCAACTGCACAGATATTTTTGTTGCTTAGATAAATTTGTTGTTGTTGTTTGGAAACTTTTCATAGTGCTTAGATCTTGTGTATAGACCAAAGATTGTTTCACTTGTTGAGGAACTTGGAACTCATCCATTATTTTTAGTAAATATGAAAAGCAGAGCATAATTTCATACAATGATGCTAAAATACTACTGACTCTTTCTACTGTCATTAGTAACTGTGCTGTGGTACAGTTCTTTTTGAAACACAACTCCAGATTTTCATATTCTGGACACATCTAAGTGTTGCCTTAGAAAAATTAAAATTTTTCCTAGCATTGCTCATGAGGAGGAGACAAGGAGTTGGCAAAGCAGTTTGATGCTTATGCTACAATTGGCCTCTGCTTTGCTACCAAAAATAAAATGTGGATCTAATTTGCTAAGCAAAGACAAGTATCAGCTGTTCTTTTTGTCAAGCTTCCATATTTTATTCAATGCTAAGATTTTTCAAATCACTTGAGCAAGGTAATCTTCAGCTGTCCACTTGGATTTACATGGCTTAGATCAAGAAATCCACACACTGACATTTAGAATATTGGCAGAGACACTGTGGATGTAATCTAAAGCTGAAGCATGGCTTTGTGTTCCTTTACTTGTCCCTGCAGTACTTGTGCATCTATGAAAACAGTAATGACTAGGCAGGTCAAATGTATGTACCAACAAATTTCTCAATTATTTAAGGTATTCTCTGTGCTATTATTATCTGCTTTCATTACAGCAAGAGTGATGGCAAGCAGGGTAATGTAAACAGAGTGCTTTGCTTGAATTATTGAAAGCAGACACTTTTTTTGTTGTTTGTCTTATCTGTGCTATTATTTACTTAATGGCCTGGTTGTTTACTTTTTTTTCTTCCCAGCTTTTTAGACATTTGCTATTTCTTATATCTGAAGGAATATTAAAAATAAAATAAGTTATAGTGTTAAGATTTCAAAAGTCTAAATTAATTACCGGTCCTATAATGGAATGTTTCTAACTGTGGAGATAGTTTTATTTGTCATGTAAACATGTTTGAAGGACAGATAGTACTGAGGTTCTGTTAAGCTCCTGTGAAAACATAATTCTGAGATTAAAATATGTGTGTGCATATATATGTGTGTATATATATAAGTATATATGTGTATATTTTTATTTTTATATATATACACATATATATATATATATTTTTTTTTTTTTTTTAAATGTACTTAATTAAAGAAAACATTTATATTTCCAGAATGCAGCAGTCCTCCCCCAGGTCCTGGTAAGGAATGGGAGGAATATGTCCAGATCCGTTCGCTTGTGGAGAAAATCCGCAAAAAGCAGAAAGGTAAATGTGAAACACTTGCAGTGTTTCTGAAATGTTCAGGTGGGCTTCACCACTGGCATTAACCATTTTAATACTCAGAATTCTGAATGATTATGACAAACAAATGATCCTGTGAGAATTTTGTCTGATAAGTAGAAAAAGGAGCTTGAAATTGTTTTCTCATCACTATCTGAAGGACTAGAAGTAACAATCCTTAGAGAATAATAGGCTGCCTTGGTTCCTTGTGGCATGGTCTGCTGCTCTGCCTCTATAAATCTGAACATTCTAAAGTTAAATTTGTAACTGTTTTACATTAAGGCTTTACTGGATGTTGAAACAGTTTCAGCAAGACGACATCAGAACATCAAGTGAGGACAAAAGTCACAAAATAAATGCAGCAGCTAATAAGTCTCTCTGCTCTAAATGATGCACATGATCAAAATAAAGAAATTATTGTAATATCACAGTTCATGAGGAATTTTATTACCAGTTTTCCAAAGTTTAAGGTATGCTTTTTTTTTCATACTAGATCAGTTTTCTTCTGTTATGGAATGTAACCTCTTGCTGTTGATAATATTTTTTTATATTAATTTTTTTATATCTGGAAGCATACTCTAAAAAATCTTTTTCATATAATTTTAGTAAAAGTAATTTCTTTTATGACAGATATATTTTAATGACTGAGAAATAATTTGCAATTCATAGATTTGGGCTGGATGTACCTGAAAAAGTCCTAAACAATTCTTTCTTCTCTGATATTTATACAGTTGTAGCAGGAAAGCCAGACTACATATAAATGGAGCTTGACTAGTTCATGGTGTTACTTGATAAAGCAAATACTTAATTTCCCTTTTACACCTGTTTTTAATATATTTTGACTGATGCAAGAAGATCTTACTCCATGAAAGGACTTAACACACTCTGAACATCAGTTTTTGGTAGAGGCTGTATGGAAGAATAAATGATTCTCTTTCAGTGACTGCATTCTGTAGTGATGTAGATGTGAACTTGATTCATTTTTAACTCTGCCATGACTTGGAATAAACTTACTGTACATGTGCAGGTTTTTATGATGTAATATAATTGTTAAAGTAAGTCATAATTCAGGTTAATAAGAGCAGACTTAGCACTGGGGTTGGCCTCTCTGAATCTTTTTTCTGCACCAGAAAGATTAAACTATCCACAGGGAAGGTGCTGCTGGCAGAGATGGTAGAATTAGTGTAACAGTATCATGTTAATAGAGCATAGTTTTTCCTTGGAAGATACAAAACCTACTAACCACACTGCTATTGACATACAAGTGTCTTTCCATGTAACATTTTTACATATATAATAAGCAGCAATGGTGTATTTCAAGACTATTTTAAATAGAACATTATAGTTACTCTACAGAGTTTGCAAACTTGATAAAGGCTTTAGACCTAATAATATATAATTAATATATATTGCCAAAAATGTTATACTTTGTGCTTTTCTTTACTAGAACATGGGGTTGCAGGATGTGAACGAGAATGATCTTTGGTGTGGAAAACTCTTGCTTTGAAAACTGAGTTTTTTAAATTTCTAAAATTTTCCTTGTTTGACTCATTAGCAAAATCTTAAATAAAGCTAATTTTCAATATAGATTTTCATCAGAACAGCTTTATTTTCTTCCATGTAGAAACTATTTATTTCCCAGTGGTGCTTATGACTTGAAGGAGGTGATCTTCTCTTTAATTTGGAAAAAATTGGGAAGTATTGGTCCACATTGTATATGAGAAACAGAAGTAGAATTTTAGAGATGCCCAAAGAATGGTCCCAAATACAAACCGGATGTTCAAAGCTTCCAGTAGTCTCATGCAGTAACAAAAGCTGGAAATCACAAGAGCAAAATCTTGGACAGTGTAAATACCTACCAAGTTCTATAGAAACTATGCAACTAGCTGTACTATGTTTGTGAGGGCATTATATTAAAAAAATACTTTGCAAATGCTTAATAAATTTTTATACTGCATCATCAAAGATGAAAGTTTTAAATGATGCTTGTATTTTTAAGTTAACTACAGATTTGTTTAGTTCTGGGCCTTGAAATGCAAAATTTGGAGGCAGGAGGGGGATATTTTAAATACACTAATGCTACTTGCCTAAAATAATTTTGATCTCAAAATGTGTTTTATTCTCTGTGCTTAGCCAAAATATCTTTGGATGTAATGCTGATGACATTTTGTCACTCATAAAATGGCCTGAGCATTTTGGGGTTCTTTGTACTCATTTAATGTTATCTGAGTTTGGGTTGAAGAGAACACACAGAGGCAAAGAGGCACAAAAGGAGCTGGCTGAGAGTAGCCAGGAACCATTACAGAGAGATTCAAATGCATTCACAGTAGAAGAAAGCTGAGGAAATGAATGAGACTTGTGATTCCACTGGTGGACCACATGCTGTTGGAGAAGTAAAGTGTAAAAATTTGGATGAGCTCTGTGATGTCAGGAGGATGATCCTTAGATAGTTTAGATCTATCCTTAGATCTATCCTTAGATATTTTAGTAGATCCATATGCTACAGGAAAAGGCTAACTGTCTTGTATGTGAAAGAAGGAACTCAAGATCTGCTTATCATCAGTTGCAGTGCTGAATTAATGAAATTGCAGCTTGCCTCTCAAATTCTTCCTTGTCTGTATCAACATATTGTGGTGATTGCATTTATCATTGATATTAAGATTGGAAATATTTTGGCTTTTATTAAAAGGGAAAGAAGAGGAGAGTTTCATGTTTCATTACTGCCCAGTTTGGGCAGTTGCATTTTTAAGATGACTGGTAAGTCATTTTGGCACAATAATGAATTTGATGAAAATTGGTTATGACATTTATATAATATTGAATAACACTTAGCAGAGACCAGTTCTGACTCAGCTTCTTCAAAGTAGCACTGCTGTGAGATAGCAGATAACTTTTAACATGGGCTTCTACACTGAGCTTTTTTATCTTTCTGGATCCTCTTATTTCTGCATTTGTTTTTCAATAAATTGTGTATATAGGTTTGTCTGTTGTCTTTGATGGAAAAAGAGATGACTATTTCCCTGAATTGATAAAGTGGGCAACTGAAAATGGAGCATCCACAGAGGGTTTTGAAATAGCTAACTTTGAAGAGGAGGGATTTGGTTTGAAAGCAACAAGAGAGATAAAGGTGAGCATGTGAACATTTGAGAACATTTGACTTAGATTAGAAAATTGTGTTTGGAATGTATCTGCAAAACTCTGAAATGCTCACCCTTTTCCCCCTTTTAACTGCTTATGCTGTTCTGAAACATTACCAATTCTGTGTACTTGAGAATAACATTATTGATAAAAATTGATAAAATAGAGTATTATTTTTGATGACTACTGATAGTACTGTGAATTTTTAATCAGTCTTTTACACTGATGTATCCCTTTATTCCATGTTTTCTAACTATTTAGTCTCTTCTTTCATGTCCCGTTTAAAGAACTGAAAAAGTTTTTGCCTGAAAAAGAGATATTTGCAGTACCTATTTAGTCTCTTCTTCATTCATGTTCCTTCTTTTAAAGAATTGGTCTTTTTGTCTCAGAAAGAGATGTTTGCAATACCTATTTTCCAGTGAAAAGGAAAAAAACCCCAAATTATGATATTATGATAATGTTAAAGGATTTTTTTATTATCAGATAAGGAGTATAGACATACACAGAGTTAGGTAACTGTTAAAAGGTAAGCATTTAAAATTGTGTCTTTCCATTCCTATTTTTAGCTGGGAAACAGGTTTGAAGACAAATCAGCTGTTGTAGAATGACTATTAGAAAATGAGCCCTGTATAATAATTTAAGAGCTTCATTAGCACACAGTTAATACATTGATAAAAATCCTGATCAGTTCTGCTAGAATAAAAACAGCCAATATGAAAAAACTCTACTGTGAGAAAATATGTAATGATGTAATTATTAGCAATATAATGTGTCTGATAGCTTTGAGGTTGTGTTTTATATCTTAGCAGTTCCAAAATGAGAGGGCTTTATTTTGTATCTGAGTGCCTGTTTTAAAGGTTTGTGTAATGCAGATTGAAACACTACTTACCACAATGTGAAACACAGGTTGTTTGTTGAATTTGCAGTGGAAGAGAAGGAAGAATTTTGATTCAGAATAATTTTGATTTAAAAAAAATAATGGAAACAGCTTGTAATTTAAAGTTGGTGTGTATTTGAGACACTTGGCATACAATATAAATGCTGGCTGACCTTCTATTGCATTTCTTTCCTTTCTGTAGGCTGAAGAATTGTTTCTGTGGGTTCCTAGAAAACTGTTGATGACGGTTGAGTCAGCTAAAAATTCAGTTTTAGGTAAGAGCTCAAGGAAGTTCTTAAGAAAGAAATTAATATTTATGGGATCTTTCAGTAGGAGACTTTCTTTTTTTAGCTGATCTTCTTTATTACAGGGCTTGCTTATCATGCCAGCCATCAGGTTGGGAATACTTAGAAACTTGAAGTGTCAGTGGAAAGAATTTAATTTCCCGGTTAGTTTCTGGCTGAGTGCACTGGATATCTTCCACAAGTGTTTGTGTTATTTTGAACATGTATTATGTAGCTTGTATAGTACTTGGAGATAAAATGTTCTGAGCTATTGAGAATATTGTTCTAGTTTTGTAATGCAATTGTACACGAGGATTTGCTGTGTCAAAAATCTTGCAGTATAATAAAGTGTAGGCTAAATATTGTAGAAACCTGAAAAGCTTTTTCTTTTTGTTAAGTGCTTACCTGTTATTTAATCATATTAATGGGAAGTAAATCTAGGATGATGTTTTCCATGGAGAAGCAATTTAGTTCCTTGCCTTTCTTGGTTGATTCAGGATCTCTGTATTCTCAAGATCGAATTCTTCAAGCCATGGGCAATATAACATTGGCATTCCATCTCCTTTGTGAGCGAGCCAACTCCAACTCTTTCTGGCTGCCCTACATCCAGACTCTCCCCAGTGAATATGATACTCCTCTCTATTTTGAAGAAGATGAAGTACAGCATCTTCAATCAACTCAGGCCATACATGATGTTTTTAGCCAATATAAAAATACAGCTCGACAATATGCCTATTTCTACAAAGTTATTCAGGTAAGAATCTTAAATATAGTATATAGCTGTGGTTCTCATGAAGCTGTGGTTCTCATATTGTGGAAGCTGTGAAGGCAGTGATGCTGAATAATAGTACAAGTATATTGCCCTTGAAAGTCTGAATCATTAAAGCAATTTCCTGCCTTTTTTTCTTAACTGCTGTTGAAATTTTGCAGTTCTGTAGGGTTATAGATATATAAAAATGTATTTAGGTGGTTGAGAGAAGTGATTATTGCCCTTTGATTAAAAATGGGTGAGGCTTCATCTGGAATACTGTACAATTTTGGGCCCACCAGTGCAAAAGACACTTGTTGACAAACTGGACTGAGACCAGAGGAGAGCTATTAAGATGTAATTTGCTTGAGCCCTTTATCTGTATGGGAGACCAAGGCATCTGGATTTGTTTGTTTTGGGGAAAAGGAGATTAGGAATGATCCAGTCACTGCTTTCATCTTGCTATTGTTAGCCAATCTCTAGAAGTTTGTGGGTTGGGAACTTTTCTACATGACCTGCAGAGATCTACAACTTATGCATGCTTCTATGATTCTTTGAAAAGTGTGTAGTTTGCATTTAACAAAGTAAAATTATAATTGTTAATTGACAGAATAAAACCATTGCATATGTTGTATTTCCAATGAATTGGATTAACTGTTGTTTTCAGTTCTGTTTAGTGTAATTATTTTTGATTGCTTTCAAATACAAAGATAAACCCATCTGGTAACAGTTAGGGTATGGAGAGGCTTGAGATGGGTGAACTTTTCATTGTGTTCTGAAGTAGTGATTTAAACCAAGTTTCTGACAACTCTGTTAGTCTGACTGATATCTGGATATAATGTTGTAGTGAATGTTGATGTGTTGTTCTCAAGGTAGTGCTCAATGTCCAGACATTCAAAACTTTTTGTGGCACAATCTGTATAAAAAATGTATGGCTTTGTGTACTGAATCTCCCCAAATGTGTGACCTAGAGACATTTTGTTTGGCCATGAGAGAGGTCAGAAGACACAAGGCAATTCTATTCTCCTTTGGTGTTATCAGAGTTCCAAAGCTATTCTGTCAACTGTTTTAATTTAAGAAAAGTTACATTATTTTGTGTAGCTGTTTGTTGTTTCAAGAACTGAATATGTTTCAAACACAAATTCAGTTTATGGAGTGTAAGGAGCAGAGGGATACATTTTGAAAACTGAAGTAATTGAAAAGGATTGGTGAAAGCCAAATCAGATGCACAAGGAATAAGCTAGAAATAGTGGCCTTGATATTGAAAGGGAACTGAATTCTTCCTTCCAGGTGTCACAGTAGAGGAAATGATAGTTCAGCCAACTCTTTCTTTCTTGCTGTGGCTTCTCTTAGACTGCCAGTCCATACTTGGGCTTCCAGCCTTCACTTAGTTTCTCAAAATATGCTGCCTGATCAAACAGAGCTTCTAAATGTTGGGCCTTAGAACATTTTTTTCACCCTAAAAGGGTCTTTTGTTTTTAACAAGTTATTAGCAGAATATTGTGGAACATTATCCAATTCTTCTAGCTGCTATTCTTGCTCTTGCAGTTCTTTTCAGAACTGAGTCAGCTGAACTATCACTATGACCAGTTCCATCATTTTCAGTAATCTTGCACCAGTACTATTATGGGAGACGTTGTGTGACTGCAACATTAGTTTAAAAAAAACTCTGAAATGCAGAATGGTCAGAAAATGAGATCAATTTTTTTTTGTTCTCCTGACAAATGCTTTTATTGCTTGCCTTGTGTTCTTGTTGCATATCTTGTTCTATAGCTATTGTTTCACATTGTTGAACATGAGATGAAGGTAGATCAGGTAGGATTCATTTGCTTTATTTACTTTCCTTTGCAGGATGAGAGGTAGTAAGTATTTAGTTAAATTTTAAGTGGGCCCTGGTTGTTTGGTGCCTTACTTCAGCACTGCCATGTAACCACAATTTCAGCTGAATGTTTCTTCACTACTATTCAGCAAATAGTGCTGTTCACATTAGAAAATCAAATGAACTCAGTTGGCTCCAGGAATGCCAACTGTATGTATTGGACAGCTATTATCAATGTTTTTGATGAAAACTTACAGAAAAGTTTAAATTTTTGATTTCTGCTTCTGCTCTCTAAAATAAGAGCCAGTAATTTATTAAATGGTGGAGGAAAGGAGTTCATAGAGGAAAAAATAGAAGTCTCTTTCTTCCCTAAAACAGTACCATTTTTCCTTATTCATAAAAGCTGAAATTAATTTTAGTATCAGCTTGCACGTACTCATATCATGTTTTGAACAAAATTGACCCACAAAATACTAATGCTAAGGGTAATTCATGAGCAGATGGAAAAGGGAACAAACAGCGAAAGAGAAATTTTTCATATAAATGAAAAAAGCAAAGCAAACCCACTTGTCTATGAAAGGCAGTGTACTCTGCAAGCTTGATTAAATGAGGGTATTTTAGATTTTTGTATACCATCATTTCATTCAGTATTACTACTGCTTTAGTAGAAGTGTTTAAATGAAAGCTGTCCTGTGTGACCAGGATTTTCATATTGCTTTCAATATGCAGACTAATTTTTTTAAAGTATATATTTTTAAGTACAGATACATTTTTTATAATACAAAAATCTTAAAACTATGTTTACTTTATTGATAGTTGTTCTACTATGGGAAGTAATGCTAGCAGCATCCTGAAATAGAAGCTGGGGTTTTTTGCTAATTGAAGATACTAAAAAAGGGGCTACTTTGTGTAGACAAAATATTCTAATTGCAATATTTTTAGTCTACAAAATATTTCTAATGGTGGAGGGAATAAAAGGGTTAACAGGTCCTGTCTTCAAATGCTTCTTTTTCTTTCCAAATAGGATTGCTAGACTGCTTATAAAATAATTTGGCTTCTGATGGTGAGCAGTTTCAAACATGGTTTGAGAAGTGCTGCTCTGTTTTATTTCCTTAGCTTCTCCATGAAGGGTGAGTGCTGCAGTTCTGACTCGTTCTCCAAGTGCTTAGTCTGGCTACACATGAAGAATGGGCAGATTTATGAATTTCACAGCTGTTGCAAGCTAAACTCTAGTCTGGTTTGATAAGCAGAAACAGGTGGGATGTTGAGCAGACAAAAATAAACTCTTGAGCATGTTAGCCAGGCTCTATAAACCACACTGACACCTCTCTAAACATATGTAATTTGATAACTAAAAAATAGTTAAAAGTTGTTGCAGATGTACTTCAGTGGTGCATTTGGCCTCTGCATTGGTATCAAAATACAGGGAATGCTCAAAAGATTACTTTCATTGCTGCAGACTTGTAGTTTGCAAGATTTTTTATAGTTTGCTCCAAAGAGAAAGTCTGTAAGCTGCAGGGTTTTCTCTTCTCAGGGGAAGAGAAAGGAAGGTATGTCGGTGACTTCCTTAACATTTATGAGCACTGCATGCCTGCAGAAGGGTGAACAAAGCCCAGATATTTATGGCTTAATGTTAAAAATTTTTTGTCCACTGAAATGTGGCAAGATAGACACAAGAGGGAGCCATATAGTTTACAGACAATCACAGTGAGATCATATTCCTAAAGAAAATACAGCCAAGTTTGAAGCTTTTTTAAAAGAATATGCAGTGGTCTTTGTGTTTAATTTTCAGGTGCATCTCTATGCCTGTTTGTAGTCAGCTACAGAGAAGTTTTTGTGAATCAAAACAAGATATGAAGACAAGGAGTGCACTTAGAGAAGGTGGAAGTGTCCAAACTATTTACATTTTGAACATGATGAGTTTGAAGCAGTGTTGTATCTTTTCCCCAGCTGCAGTAAAGGCTGTTACTACCTGCCTAAATAAAAGACAATTTTATGATAACTTTAGTTGTCTTTTAAAATCTTTGAAGTGGTAAGTCCAAAACCATCAGACCATTAGCTAACCATAGCTTTTGCCATGGCTGTATGCATTCAGTGGCACTCTGTGAGTAAGTAGTATCTCTACAAATCTGTCTCATGTGCTGGAAAAAACACCAGTTTTGTGGGACTGTCCAGAATGACAGTTTGGCATTGATGTACACAGTGCTTTCAGCCTGTAGTCTTTGGACCACTGAGGGACCACATTTTTTTTCCTGAAGAGCAAGTTATCAGTCTAGAATAAAAAAACAAAAGACCTGAACCTCAGCCAATATGGTTGACAGTGCAGTGGGCCTCTGCTATAAGGCCTGATCAGGAGAAAGGAAGAAGTGAATGAGGCCTTCTACAGATAGCTAAAAACAGCCTCACATTTGCAGAGCCTGCAGTCCTCAGTGGGGACCTCACTCCAGTATCTGTTAAAGGAACAGCACAGCAGGGCATAAGCAGTCCAGGAGGTTTGTGGAGAGCTTCCTCAGCCAAGCAGTGGAGGGGCCAATGAGGAGAGGTGCTACTTGCATACAGGGACCTCAGACTTACAAACAAAGAAGTGTTTGTTAGAGATGCAGAGGTTGAAGACAGCCTTGGCTGTAGTGACCATGAGGTGGTGGATTTCAGGATCCTGAGAGGAGCAAACAGAAAGGTCATGATGCTGGACTTCAGGAGAGCAGTATTGGCTACTTCATGGACCTGCTTGGAAGAGTCCCATGAGATAAGGCTTTGGAGAGAAGAAGGATCCAAGAAAGAAAACATGGTTGGTATTGATAGAGCACCTCCTCTAAGTTCAGGAGCAGTTCATCCCAAAAGCAGGAAGTCAGGCAAAAGTGCCAGGAGACCTTCATGATTCAGCAAGGAACTCCTGGCAAAAACTCAGACCTTAAAAGGAGGCGTAGGGAAGGTGAAAGCAGGGACAGGTAATTTGTAAGGAATATGGAGGTATTGTCCAGTCATCCAGGGATGTGGTTAAGAAACCTAAAGCCCAGTAGGAATTGCATCTTACAAGAGATATCAAAGGTGATCAAAAGGGTTTCTATATGTACATAGGTGACCAAAGGAAATGTGGGCCTGCTGCTGGATGGAGCGGGGGGACTGTGACATAGAACATGTCAAATGGGGGTACCAAATGCCTTCCTTTACTGCTAAGACTGGCCTTGAAGAGTTGCAAGTACCAGAATGCCATCTAGAGGTGCCTGGACAAGCTTGAGAAATTGGGAACCTCATGAAGGTCACCAGGGGAAAGTGCAAGGTGCTGCACCTGTGTTGGGGCAACTCATGCTATCAATACAGCTGTGGGCTGAAGGGATTGAGAGCAGCCCTGCAAAGATGGACTTTGGGAGTGCTGGTGAAGGAGCCAGCCATGTGTGCTTGCAGCTCAGAAAGCCAGTTGTACCCTGGGCTGCATCAAAAGCAGGGTGGCCAGCAGGTTGAGAGAGGGGATTCAGTCCCTCTGCTCTGGTGAGACCCCACCTGGAGTACTGCACCCAGCTCTGGGGTCCCCAGCACAGGAAGGACATGGAGAGATTCCAGAGGATAGCCACAGAAATAATCAGAGGGCTGAAGCATCTCTCCTGTGAGGAAATGCTGAAAGAGCTGGCCTTGTTCATCCTGGAGAAAAAAAAAAGGGAGGTCTTAAAGCAGCCTTTCCATAGTTAAAAGGGGTGAAAAAGATGGGGACCAACGTTTTAGCAGGGCTTGTTGCAAGGACCAAGGGTAATGGTTTTAAAAAAAGAGAGTTGATTTAGACTAGGTCTAAGGAAGCTATTTTTTACAAAAAGAGAAATGAAACACTGACACAGGTTGCTCAGAGAGGTTGTGGATGCCCTGTTCCTGGAAACACTCCAGGTCAGGTTGGATGGGGCTCTGAGCAACCATGATCCAGTTGAAGATGTTCCTGTTCATCACAGCGAGGAGCTGGACTAGGTGACCCTTAGAGGTCCTTTCAAAGCAAATTTGATGACTCTCAGTGATCTTTGAGCGATGATTTCCCAATCATCTTCCCATAATGATTAGGAGACTTTCCTGAGGATTGGAAGAAAGCAAACTCACTCCTATCCTCAGGATAGAAAGATCATTCCAGGGAACTACAAGCCTGTTATCCTCACTTCAGTTTCTGGTAAGGTGTGATCCAGTGGGACTTTGACAGGCTGGAAAAATGGGCTGCTAATTGATATTTAGCAAGAAGTGCAAAGTCCTGCACTTGGAGTGAAATGATCCCATTATTAGGTTGGGGGACAAGCTGAGCATGAGCCAGCAATGTGTCCTTACAGCAAAAAGGGCTACTGGCATCCTGGCTGCATTAGGATTGCTGGCAGCATGTTGAGAGAGGTGATCCTTCTCCTCTACTCAGCACTGGTGAGGCCACATCCAGAGTACTGTGTCCAGTACTGGGCCCCCCAGTACAAGAGAGATCAGTTTAATTCTAAAATTCTTACTGAATGAAGAAGGCAAAGTCACCTATTTAAGTAACATTTTAGCAAGTAAACTTACATTCTTTGACTCACTTTTATGTTTCCTTGCAAAGTTAATGAGCAAATACTTGCTTTCTTTTCCTTCTGTCAAGCTCCTCTTACTCAAGGAGACAGAAGCTGCCCCATGAGTCACACTCTTTTAAATATTTTTTTAAAATAGAATTTGGTAGAAGTTGTTACAATTTTTAGGTATTATCTGTAGTCTGATTTGCTTCCAGCATTTCACAGGAACACTGTCAAACAGTTTTCTGACTAGGGTGTATTGACATCTGGACACTGTGAAAGTGTTGTTGTAGTCCTGTTGTGAATACAAGCTTTGCAGTAATCTATCCAAAGATGTTTTTATCTGTTTGTGTGCAGTACTGGACAGAGAACTTAATTTCCTGGAGACTGTAATCCCTTTTGATCAGATACTAAATTTCATATATTCATATAAAATTTGACTAATTGATTTAGCGTGAATGAAATTCTAAAATTCAGCCATTAGCTGTTGGGGACTGGAATATCATTTTAGTTTGGATGTTTAACACATCGAGTTCTAGATTTCATCATAGCATCTTTAAAATCTGGTACTGTGTGTGACTTCAATATTGGGTATATTAGATGAGATTTCACATCTCTAGCATAATTTTTATACCAATTTTTGAAGTTGTGATGATACTTTCGATGTGACTTATGCTGCTCTTACATTATTTTTCTGTGTTGTTTTTAATCTATCCTATTCCAATAAGCATATGATTTTCCAGGTCAGTGTGAAGTAGAACATCTGGTGTCTCTCTGTACTTGGCTTGAAGATACCACCATTTAACTTTTGTGTGCTAAATGTTACTTGAGTTGAATGCAGACAAGTATACTGTCTTTTAAAACACCCTATTGAAGTAATCAGAAAATTTTATTATTTTTAAGTTGATAATAATAGAGTAATAATTTTTAAGTGGATAATAATAGAGTAATAGAGAATATTTTAATGCTTCCAAAGAGATCAACCAAAATGCAGTCAAAAGCAGATGTATTTGAAACAGAAATTCAATTTTGTTTCTGTACCAGGTAGGTCTTCAGAATTCTCAGTTTTCCTCCCTGCTTGATTTATACTCATTGGCATACCAGTCAAATAGCTTTTTTTCAGAAATGATGTCAGCGACACTGTGAAAAATGGGTGGAAGAAAGATGGCACAGTTGTAAACCCTGTAAAATCTTTCCCTTTTTTTTACTTGTCTACTATGCATGTCACCTTAAGGAGAGATTTAAAATTACATTGAGTGGGCAGTTGCAAAGGTAAAAATAGTGTTGCTATATAATTTGCTTTGTCTGGGTTTCAATGCCCAAGTTGTTCTTCTTGATCAATAATAAATAAATAGGCAGTTAATAATGAAATATATTTATGCTTTTCTGTGTTTTTCCTCTCTGTGAAGGCCAAAATATTGTATTAATCTGTTTTGCTGGCAGCAGATTGAAGATTGACAGTATGCTTGTACTGTACCCCTTAGTGTAGCTACTGTAAGGTGGTTTAGACTTTGCAAACGTGTGCCAAATTCCTGATTTTTGTGTCACTTCTGGTATATCCCACCCCCGGCCATGATGACAGGAACAGCAGATCCTGGGGCTTTGTGGGGCCATTCCTGTGGCTGCCCCTCTCCATGGCAGAAGCAGCTCCAGGCTTTGCTGGGCTGTGTCTGTCCGAGGCAGGCAGATGAAGAGCTCGAGTCCTTGCGTGGGTGGGAGGTTCTGCTGCCTTCTTCCCCCATTCCTTCCTTGCCTTCCCTGGGAACACGGCGACAGCTCTGGGCTTGGAGCCAGCCGGACACAGGAGGAGGTGTTGGGCTGTTCAGGCAGCGTTTGCTCCTCAAGCAGCTGTTCCCTATCTCCTCCAAGGGAAAGGTGGCAGGCCATATGGAGGCATCCTGTGGTCCAGATTCAGACGATGGGCACCAGTTGGACCGTGCTGGCCTAGATCGGAATGCAGGCACATCCTGCTTGGTGTCTGCTATTTCTTAGAGTCAAAATGATTCGGAGTTGGAGGACAAACAGGATAAAACATATCTTTCATTTTGGATATAGATGTTATCTTTCATTGTACAGACATTGTTAAGATCTCCTAGTCAGCAGGTTTTAATTTATTTTATATTCTGAATGGATTCTGCTGTAGTGGCCTAAACGCCTGCTTTCCTCTGGAGAAGCAGAGATGTACTTCAGTGTATGTGCCATGCAAAACAAAATTTGTTTCTGCTTAGTTTAAACCACATTTGGGAGGAATAATACATTCTCTTGTTAGTAGTATGGGCTTTTAAGGCATTTTTTTGAAGATGGGGTTCTCAACCACTCTCCTAGTTGAGAATGCGGATATGCATCTCTTTTTACAGCCAATAGAGTGGAGACAGTTTTTTGTTTGCTTTTCTGTTAGCAGCCTTTTTTTTAAACTGAGTTGCACTTTGTGGGACATTTGAGTCTATCCCCACGGATGTTGTCTGTGTCTTTTGTGGAAGTGAGTGCCTCAGCAGACATCAGGAGATCATCACGCACTTACAAGTATACTTTCTCATATAAAGTTTGTACTTATTGTGCAGATTTAATATTTTTCCTGATATAACAGCAGTTACAAATGTTCCATAAATTTAAAATATTATAACAAGCTGATGCTTCTTAGAGCGGAATACTCAAAGGATGTATTCTTTAAGCACTGCAAAATTATACAGGGTACTTATCTTTGTTAAAATTAGTAATTTAACTAAATTACAAAGTGGATTATCCTCTTCAGTCAGACCCAATGCTAATACTCCACACAGTAGGACATTGATATGTTGCTAAGTAAACCAAAGTTTATTTTCTTGCACTGTTGTTTGAATGCTGGTTGAAGAGGAAATGGTAGGGTTTTAGTTTTGGATGTGTGTGCCGCTGTAGCCCTAGTACCTTTCATTCCAGGACTTACCATGGCCTGTGGGAGCTTGGTTATGAGGTGATCGTGATCCAGGCTTCCACCTAGGTGGCTCCTGGTAGGAGTTGTTGGAAAACTTGAGTAATAGAATCACAGGTAACAAAACTTGGCTGTAGTGCATAATATTGATGCTTGTTAGCAAACTCTTTGTTGAGAAGTGGTTGTGAATTGGAAACACCATTTCTGTCCTTTCAAAGCAGTTCACTTCAGGGTTTCCATCACAGCATTTTATTTGTGGCTTGTGATTCACCTAATAGTGGAGTTCACTAATAGTAGAGTTGTGGGATGGATTTGTGCATGAATGTAGTTCCTTGGTGTTGCACTAAACAGAATCATGAAGTGTCCAGAGTTGGAAGGAACCCACAAGGATCATCAAAGTCCAGCTCCTGAAATTAACAAGGTAAAATGTTTCCTGAAATGAAAAATGCTCAAGGTAAACTTTGTACCTCGGGAGGAGCCTATAGAGGAAAAGATGTGTCATGATATACAAACACAGACCCTTGCAAGGAAGCTGGGTTTTGTAGCTATCTTACTGTATCTGTGTGAATGAAACACTGCAGAATGAACCTGTAAATAAATCTAAGGCTCAACATGAACAGTAAACTCAAACTTTGCAAGGAGATTTACCACAGGAAATAGTGGAGCTCATGTGTCCTTCTGTCACGTGAACTGCTTTGGGAAGGACTCGGGAGGCTGTCTCATTACAAAACATAGTTTCTCTTACTTCAGCCCAGCTTCTCCCATTTCAGCCCTTAATGGGACTGCACTCAGCTCTAAGTGATTTTGTGAAAGGACAAAAAAAAATGTATAGAGAACTTGGTCACTTACTTAAATGCTGTATCTGAGTGTCTTCTGTTTTGGGAAACATTAGTATTTCAGAATTGTGTATGTATAGATACACACATACAGATTAAGTAGTATTCTGAAATGGAGTAATCAAGAAGTAGATGTTAAGGAGTCCATGGCTGTCTTGCCTCTATTTAAAAAAGGAGATGGCACAGGATTGGAGGTGGGGTGCTCATTTCAGTCAGTTCAGAGTTGTTTCTGTGTCCTCTGTCTACCAAACAGTAATATCCACGTTGTATGTGAAGTGGGTTGTCAGTCCTTCAGACCCTTGAGTTAATAGTTAATGATTTGAGTTGTCTGTTGTGCCACTGCTGTCTCATTAACAAAGAACAATTTTGCAGGTAGAAGGTACAGAAAAAGGGACTGCACAGTTAAATTCCATTGCACCAGAAGGAGTCATTCCACTTTGCTTCCGCTGTGTGAATCCCCTAATAGTCTGGAACAGTGCTTTCTTGTGTATATTGGCTGAAAGTAAATAAAAATTGCTGACATACAGAATTAAGCAAGAATATTATTTAGATTTAAGAAGTTTCAATCCTTTTTTAATATTAAGATTCATTCTATTAGGTTTTGCAAAGTAGAACTATCTTTTTTCTGTTAGGAGAGTCATATAATGACACGAGTTTGGGAACATTATTCCTAGCACTTCATGAATTGGCCTGTTTGAAAATTCTGTAGTATGCCTCAGTAGTTATAAACTGCTGTTACAAAGTAAAATAATCTTTGGCTTTGTCTCCTGTCCTGTACAGTAAACTGGCTTCCCTCATTAGGTTAGGCAGCATATGTCCAATGGAAAAAGCGAATTCTTGTTTCCCTGTAGATCACTAGGATCCTCCATTCTGAATTCTTTATTTTACTTAGCTTTAGGGCAGTTAAAGCCTCAGCAGCTCCACAGAGAGGAGTTTCTCTTCAAGGCTGCTGCTTCAAAGGATTTCCAGAGCTGGGAAAGGGACAGTAACCAGCAAATGCTGACAGATCTTCGTGCTTCTGGCCCTGAATGTGTGTGTGTTTGTGTTTTTGTACACCTACACATTGGCCTGAAACCATCAAGTAGCATCCACCAAGGCTCATAACGAAATCTCCCCATGTTAATGAGTACAGTGGAAAGAGGGAAGAATCTCCAAAGGAGAGGAAGAAAAAATTGTTTGGTCAAAAGCAACTAACCCTTGGGGTTTATGTTCAAAGTAATGAAAGTTAACAAGGTGGAAACTTAAAGTGGTTTTGGCTTTAACTGTTTCAAGCACCCTTAGTGTTTTGAGGGCTGTGAAGGGAGTGCAGTGGTAGCCTCAGTATACTTTTAACACAGCTATGATCATTTCCTGGGGTCTGATTTAGTGATATCAATGCAGTGATTGCCCACAACTTTGCCTTGGACCTGGTGAGTACTTGAAATAGTTGTCACGAAAGTCCAACAATCTCTTTGTCTACAAACTCAGGAAACAAACAAAAATGAGGATTTTTTAAAAACCTTTTTCTGGCTATGTATTACAGTGGAGCAGTAGATGGGTCCAATGATCAGTTTATCTCAGCTTAGAGGTGGTGTCTTTTAAAAGACAATTAACTTTGATCACATCTAATGATTAAAATATGATTAAAAATGATTTCTTACTTGGATTATACAAGGGTTAATAGCACAGAGTAATACACTGGGCAATATGACTTCACATAAAAATACATCAGCTCTTTTCAAGGCATCTAGTAGTGTAGATGTGAACACAAATTTAACACTAAGTAAACTTTAATTTTTCCTTCTACTCAGACATCGTATTGTGTGTTATAGTAATTGGACTTGTTCTTTGCATCACTTGGTAAACAAGCAAATGTTAAGCCAATTTTAATGGAAATTCTCCATCAAGATTAGGAACTCTGATAAATGAGCTGTAGCATTTTGTGATGGAATAGGGAAAAGGGTTACTGTCTGCAGAAGTCTGGCCACTCTGACAGGAGGTGAATGCCCCTAGGCTGGGAAGCAGAGTGAAGGCTGTGATGGCTTCTTAGCTGGAAGGGCACCCACTATTCTACACTGCAGCCTTCATGCCATTGAAATGAAACAAACCCTCAAAGTGGGAGTGCTTTAGCATCTACTTTCTGCAACTTGAGAATCATTACCTTGTGATGTCCATCTAAAAGTTTGATGGAGAAATAATTACCACAGAGGCCCCTATGGCACATCAGGAGTGTTGCTTGTTTGTGAGGCATTAAACATGAGATGTGAACCACTGGATATTGCTGCTTCACAGAAAGAGAAAATATGTTTGGAAGTGTCCTTTTTTTTTTTTCTTTTTTTTTTTTTTTCTCTCCCCCCCTCCCCCCTTCCTCTGATTGCCATACTGAGTAACTGGCTTCTAGTCTGATAGTGTTTTAGGTGACTAGAATAACAGTCTGTCTCTTTCCACAGTGGCTGCAGACAATCTGGCAGCAATCACTGTTACTTTTTAATATTTCTGGTTATTTTGAGATATCCTCCAAATGTCTCAAAGAAGGCTTGGAACACTGAAGGGGAAAAAGCATTTTTTATTCATTTTTTTTTTTAGGAATAGCAGCATCAGGAGGAAAATGAAATTCAGCATGCCACTATTTGTTTTTGCAGTGGTCATCACCCTGATTGCCAGTTCTGACAATATTTTCACAGAAAGGGTAACGAAATAAATGGTATTTGTTCTTTATAATAACTCTTTCAGTAGAATGTCAGGACCTGCATCTAAATGAATATATTCACATTTTCATGTTCCCATTTTTTATTTAAAGCTTTCCCTCCCAACTTTCTGAAACTACTTCATACAGACTTGGTAAGTTAAAATTAGGGTTCATGTAGTGGATAATGTCACATTTGAAAGCTAATCTGTAGAGACCTAGCTGCATGAACCTGTAAAAGCTAGATCTGATTTTTTTTTTTTACATATTAAGTGTTTGTTTAGTTTAAATATGTCTGTATCTTTTTTGAGCAGTCTGAGCAATTTGCATGCTATGCAGCAGTCATCTTCTATACTTTATTAAATATCTGTCAATTATAAATATCAAGGTTTTACATTAATGTCAAGATAGTACATCAAAAATTCATGGAATATGTGACTTTTTTCAAGGGTATTTAATACTTAATGCATTTGTGTCATTTTTCTTTCTAGATATATTGACAGGTTTTATTAAGTGTTTGTTAGGGAGATTTCATTTTTACCAAGGGACTATAAAGAGAAGCTGCATACTAAATCAAATTCTTAATCAGAATATTGTTCTTTTTTGTGTGTCTTCAGATTCTTGTAATCTATAGGGTTTTTAAGTTACATAGTAAAATAGACCAAATCAGAAATCTAACATGATCAAATATGCTGACGTATCTTAACTTTAAAAGAGCTACTAGAAAATTGTACCACAGGATGTTATAAATATGGTAATTACATGTGCTGGGATTTTTATTCTGCCCTGTGTCTTTTAGACCATATATTTTGTCCTTTATTGTACTTTACTAGTGGTTTTATGTGAGTTACATCTGGATGGTGTCCACATCGGGGCCATCCCAAAGTTTCACAGATTTGCAAACCAGAAGGGTGACAAAGCATTTGGCAACATCCAGGATCTTTGCCCATGGGTTGGGTGTTCAGGTTGGCTCTTACAGGGGGCTGCTTGTGTGAAAAGAACAATTGATCTCCCTGCAATCCACTGATCTAATACATGCTTCCTACAGAGAGGATGATGACAACATGTATAGATCTTGCATCCCACGGTTGTTTGCTCCAAGTTGGAGTTGAGGCTGTGGGCTGGTGCTCCTGGAACGGGGTGTGTGCTGGAACTGCACACAGGGGCTGTAGCCGTCGCTTTGTGGCTGTTGAGCCCCTGCAGTGTCTGTGATGCCTTTTCACTTCCAGTGCATTATGGCCATAGTCATTCTTACCCTTGGAAAAACAGCATGTTCCGCTAAATCCTGCTGTTTCGGGGGCAGGAGCAAGCAGGAGAGAACAGAGAGGACACACAGGGGAGTTTGCGTTCCCGGGACCTTTCTCCTGGGATGGACAGGTCGGACCCCGCTCGGCGGGGCGCTTGTCCACGTTGCAGGTGCGCGGTGCGGCGCGGGCTCTGGGGGTGCTGGCGGCGCTCGGCCTGTGGGTGCCCTGGCCCCTCGGAGCGGAGCAGTGCGCGGTGCCGCTCGGCCTGTGGGCTGCCCTGGCCCCTCGGAGCGGAGCAGTGCGCGGTGCCGCTCGGCCTGTGGGCTGCCCTGGCCCCTCGGAGCGGAGCAGTGCGCGGTGCCGCTCGGCCTGTGGGTGCCCTGGCCCCTCGGAGCGGAGCAGTGCGCGGTGCCGCTCGGCCTGTGGGGTGCCCTGGCCCCTCGGAGCAGTGCGCGGTGCCGCTCGGCCTGTGGGGTGCCCTGGCCCCTCGGAGCAGTGCGCGGTGCCGCTCGGCCTGTGGGCTGCCCTGGCCCCTCGGAGCAGTGCGCGGTGCCGCTCGGCCTGTGGGCTGCCCTGGCCCCTCGGAGCAGTGCGCGGTGCCGCTCGGCCTGTGGGCTGCCCTGGCCTCTCGGAGCGGAGCGCAGCAGTGCGCAGCGGCGCCGGCAGGGGGCAGTGCCGGCCCGCGCGGCCGGCGGTGTGAGGGCCCGGCCCGGGGGCGGCGGGGCCGAGCGGCCGGGCACGGCCGGGGGCCGGGGCGGCGGCACCCACGGGGCTCCGGGCACTGCAGGCGGAGTGCTGGATGTAAACTTGAGGCGCACACTGAGACCCCGCTCCTCACACCGATCGCCACGGGCCGGAGGGAAACGCGGCCGTGCTGGAAAGGGAAACTAAGGGGCTCATACTCGCAGTGTTGGTGCTTCTTTCCCCGCTTAATTTATCAAGCTGCTGCAAAATACAGCACTAACACTAGCAATAAGAGTTGAAATTGGATTGTCATGAATGAAAACTCTAGGGAGGGTTTTGTTTGTAATAATTAATTCCAGCTGAAGGCTGAGTTTCTGCGTTCGTTTCTGGACTCGGGTCCGGACTGTCCGGCAGCGAAGGTGCCTCCCGTGATGTCTTGGCTTTGTCTCAGTCCTGGGTTTGTGCTGAATGTTTTTGTGAGAAGAAACAACTGTACAATGTGTTGCTACAATTAAATTCGAAGGGATTTATTACACAATGACCGTGCTATCGATGTGAGTGAAAGTCATATGGAAACGTAGAGTGCTGTACGAAGAAAAAAAAATTAAAAGTGAGGGGAGGGACAGGAGGCGCTGGAATTGTTAACTTCGGTCGTGTTCCGGAGAAAGCCCATCGGAAGGGTTAACCGAGGGGCTGAGGGAGAGCAGCCACCTGGGACCTCACACCCAATTGGCAGTCTTTTGTAATATATAATTTGCCTAAAATTGCGCGCTGAGCACAAGCTTTTGTTTTCTAATTGATTTACGGTTTGAGCCACTTTTACCTCATCCCCTACTGTCCTGCACACAGTGCCAGCAAGTACATTACAGTGAGAAATGATAAATTACCACGCACTTGTGATGCTAATGCATCAAGAGTAAAAAACTGCGTACTACATGGAGCTTCATGCATTAAAAGCGTCGCAAAGATAGAGCTATGCAAAAAATCATTTGTATCTTCTGAAATAACCGTTTGATCATTTGCTTCAATTCGTCTCAGAGACCTAATTGAACCTGAAGATTAAAATTTATGCTGCTGTGGCTTTCCATTTGTGAATTGGAACAAAGTTCTAAAGAAAATGTGGGCTTAAAGCTACCTGTATTTTCGAGACTTTAAATAAGTTAATTAGTCAGAAAAATAACGGGTATCAGAGCTTCTTAAAGCTTTTAGAAATTAAATGTTTGCTTGTTAATGAGAACTGCGTTACACATTCTCAAATGACACAGCTCCACTTTTAGATAGGAGTGTGTGTAGATGGGTTAATGTAGATACTGCCTAATCAGTGTTTGTCACCAAAGCCATTTAAATATTTTAATCTGCTTTTGTTTCAGAGGTGTAGTGCAACTTTTACTGAATAATGCTGTTACAGGTATTAAGGAAGAATTGAAAATCTTGTATAATATTTCTTGCATTTGTGAAATACCTCACTGATATCACAGAGGAGAGGAAAATGTGGAAGTTGGTGAAAGCTA